>NC_045712.1:42115378-42740378 GCF_009834535.1 Camelus ferus
AAGAAAATGATGCTGTGGGTCATGTTTAATTGGCCTGGGAGGATGTTCACAAGGGATTATGTTTCAAGAGCAAGTTTACAGTGTGTACAGGATGATCATATTAAAGACATAAGCCAAGATCAGGAGAGTTTGGGTTCCTCAAACGCCCTCCTACTTCCTGGGAAGCCACGAGCAGCCCTGATGGCTCAGTGGACCACCTGCCAGGAGTCAGGGGAAGCAGGTCCCCACACTCACAGCCTGTCTGCCAGGTCCCAGGGAGACCTTAAAGTGTGCAGAGCTGTTTGCATCTGAAAGCAGCCCCTGCCTGGGCCTGGAGCTCTCAGCCACTCTCAGTAACCATCATAAATGAGACCTATGTGTACAATAACCGCCCTCTCATAGGCAGCATCCACTTGACATCCATTAGCTCTTAATTCTTAGAAACTGCCTATGGAGTTATTATCATCGCCATTTTACATATGAGGACACTCAAGGCTCAGAGAGATGGAGAAGCTGGCCCCAGATCACACCACGGCAGACCCTGCTTTGGGACTGGCTGCCCTTCTCTGCACATCTTAAACCATCCAGCTCTGATCTCATGGCTTTAGAAAGTCAGTAGTGAGCCTTTGGAAGGAGGAGTCACAACAAAATTGATGGACTTTCAGAGCAGTGGTTCTCAAGCTTAGCTATATATTAGAATCACCTGGGAAGTTTATTTTAAAAACTTCATACTGGGGCACTCTACTCCAATTCAGCTCGAATCTCTAGGAGTGGGACCCAGGCATCAACATTTTTAAGGATCTGTAGAGGGTTCCAAAGTACACCAAGTTTAAATTAAATCCAGTACTCAAAAATAACACTTCTCAAACTACAGATCGCCTGTGAATCTAGTCAAAAATGCAGTCTGATTCGGCAGGTCTAGGGTCTTTGAGATTCTGCATTTCCGAAGAGCTTCCAGGTAGACAGGATCTTTTGCTCATCACGTCCCCAAACACAGTGCCCAAAAGTGGCTGCCTTTTTTTTTTTCCTGACTTCCAACCCCACCTAATACCTACTATTTTATTGTCAAAAAAGCTGCAAATCTAGGCAAAGTGAGGTGGGGGATCTTTCCTGAGCTTCTTTCCCCAGAAATGAGTATGAGTCCTTGTTGGCCGTAAGAGCACACCCACCCTGGCATCCTGAGGCGGGGGCCGGGGAGACCTGAGGGCTGGGGGCAAGGGAGGGGCAATCTAGCCCTCAGGGGCACCCAGGGACGCCCTGTGCAGGGACTCTGGCTGAGTCGGGAAGGGCTTCTAGAAGAAGGGGCGTGGAGCTGGGCACTGCAGGAGGTCTAAGGCCCAACCACTTGCGTGTTTATTTAACCAATATTGGAGGACCGCCTAGAGGCTGAATGCTGTTCCAGGTTCAGAAAGACAGGAAAGGTCTGTCCTGTTGTGGAACTTCTAAGTCTAGCTGGAGGAGACTCGGCAGACAAACACACAGCTGTGTGTATAGTATGTCAGATGGTGGTATACGAGGGAACAAAAAATGAAGTAAGGAAGAGGGAGGAGTTTGATGGGCAGGGCCACGATTTTAAGTATCAAGAAGCTTTTTGAGTTGATTGGGTGCCTTTTAAGTGGAGACTTGAAGGGAATGAGTCCTGTGGATGGGGGAGGAGTGATCCAGGGACAGGGAGCAGCAAGTGCAAAGGCCCTGAGGAGGCAAGCATGGCTGGAAGAGTAACAGCAGATGTGGTCAGAGGGATGGAAAAGTTATGGGTGCTGGGGAAATGGACAGAAGCCAAGGATGCCTCTTCACATGTGCGGGCAGCCCAGGAATTTGAGCTGAGGCTGGAAGATTCCAGGGGCTCCTCCTTCCCTAAGACCCCAGCTGGTAGAAGTGTTCCCTTTGAACACAAACACTAAAGGGACCACTGAAGTCACGAGGGCTAGGCTGATGGGTGGTGCCCTGTATGGCAGTGCAGAGGTGCCCGCCCACCTGCCATCCTGCTGTCCAGTCCCCTCCCCCCAGACCACTACCTCAGGGCCTCGTCTGAGCAAAGGAGGAAGGACTAGGGCCTCTCCTCTCCATTCAGCACAGAGTCCCCTCAGGGGAGGTACCCAGGACGGGGTAATCCCCACTCCTGAGTGCTGACCCCAGAGAGGTGCCTCAGCCATGCCTCTGCTTCTGACCGCCACAGCTGCCACAGCCCCGGCACTGTCCCCAGGCAGCCTGGCCCTCTGACCTCAGGCCTCCCCTGCAGAAGACCTCAGAGCCTCCTCAGTGCCCTCGAGATGACTCCAGGCCCCAGCTTCCCACCAGTCACACGCCCTTGGGATAGGCCCTCTTCCCAGACCATGTTCCCGCCATAGCAGTTGGCACAACTCAGAGCCATTAGCCATGGTCTCAGCTGCCTGGGCCACCACACGGTAGGCTCCTTGACTGTGGCTGTCTGCTGGCCGAAGCTGGGCCACTCAGGACTCGAGTTAACAAAGCAGGTGAAGTCCAGCCTCTGCCTACCTCAGGTACTTTCCAGAAGAGAGAGTGTTGTAGGCACAGTGGCACGGCCGGGCGGTGACATGCTGACACGCAGGTTGGTAAAAGAATTTACCAGAGATAAAGTATGGGAGTAAGAAGGAGTTCATTAGGGTGTGCTGTCGTAGACCACAGTGGGCCACACAGATGAGGGGTGCCTGCGTGAGCCCTGAGGGCCGGTTGTTGGGGTGTTTTATGGGGTCGGGTCACAAGATACCTGATCGCCTTATGCACAAGTCTCTGGTTGCTGGTGAGGTAAGAGGTTTAGGGTCCACGAAGGACAGTGGGGTTTATGACTCTGATAAGGTAGGCATTGCCTGGGGTTATTAATTTGTTAGGAGAAACATACCCAGTAAAGAATGTCTGACCTTTGAGAGCCCAGGAATGGGGGTCAGTGTTGGACTTTGAAGGACGTCATTTGGCCCCTCATTTCCCCCGACAGATTGGCAGTGACAAATCTTTGGAACAGGGGTGAGAGTCCCTTTTTCCGTATTTACTTCCTGCTGAACTGTGGGCGTCGCACTGTCCCTGCCTATGGTGCCAGTCTGTCTGGGGTTTTGGGGCTCCTACACCCCGGCAGCCTTAAAGGTGGGAGTGAAAGGAGGCCCCAGTGTCATCCAAGGGCTGCGTCACCAGGATATTGGCTTGGTTCGTGGTGACAGTCTTGTTAGGAAGGTATATTTGTTCCTAAGTTCTTGGACCTCAGAGACAATAATTTTTGTAAGAGAGAGGAATACAGCATAAAAATAGGCGGATACCAAAATAAAAAGCTAAACCCAGTAAAAACAGAAGAAATTTGAGAATGTCTGAAAAGAAAGACCTTCTCCCTTCAGAGATCTAGGAAAAAGCATTGGAGAACAAGCCAGAGACCTGTTTCGTGACTGGGTTTCCGTAAGCACTGCCATACCCAACATAGCAGGCGTGTAAGTCCAGCGCTCAGAACCTATAGCTGCGAACGGGCCTGCTTGGGTGGGACGTTAAGAGCCATGTGGTTTTTGTAAGACAGCTTTCCTTAGTGGCCTAGGTAGATGTTACCATTAATGATTTTAGTGCTTTTCTAAATACGAGGAGATGCAACAATTTGGGTTCATAAAATCTGAAAATGTCTAACTATCTGAAGGCCTGTCTCACCAGTTTTCCCAGAGCAGAGAGTGCCTCATTCCCGACCTCCGCCCTGACCTCCTTTCAGAGCGCACCGAAGGTCAGCGACTTCAGTAGCTTGCGACTTAATCCTTGTCGAGGCGAATGGAACGAGTCCTCATGGTCATGAACTTGACTGTGGCTTGGGAGGCATTTCATGACCCTTTCCTCCCGCAGTGCTCGGAGTGCTCATCCCTAGGTCAGGCGCGGAGTTCACTGACTGGCCACTCAACGTGCTGTTGCAGGACTAGGCCTTACTAACAGGAGCAAAAAGCCTCCGGACCGTCCGTCTTTCTGGCCTGTTACAGTCCAGGAAAGCATTCCCTCTAGTTGCTTCTTCCCACATCTAGAGTTACACCGTTGTAATCACAGATAGCCTATGCACTGTACCTCTGGCTAACTGCTCCCAGGTGCCACTTCTTGCTTTGCTTGAGCTTGAGCAAGTTTAGAAGAAGCTTCCTGTCTATCGCCAGGGTTAGAGCGGGTATTAATTGGCCGAGTGAGAGAATCCCACCTAGTAATATTACTAGGGGCCAGCACAGAACTATAATTTCTTTCTTCTAGAATGCACTTCCTAAGGGCCTACCAGTTAGACCCTTAGAGTGGAGCAATCCACCAAGGTAACCCAGAAGTTTACTGGATATAGGTAGTTGACCATAAACCTAACAACTGGATTAACTTTAACTCTGCGTAAGATCCTGATATATATTTAGATTACTGAGCTTTAGAAATAATTCAGTTAAACGTTGTAACAATCCCCCGAGGCAGGACAGCTTCTCCTAGGCTGTGCCTTGCCCCCTTTCCAAAATTTGCAATTTAAAAAGATAGTGAGCTAAGGGTTCCTGGAGAAGACCAGGTAGAATTTTTGCATCTCATAGGCAAGTTCCTCCTAGAATGACTTTGTTCCCTTAAAAGCCAGCAAAAAGGGGTTTTTAAAATACTTCCTAGTCTCTTAAGGTAAGTGAGGGAGGTTTGGGGGGTGGTGAAAGGATTGGTGGGTTTTGGATTATTTCTGGAGCCACACCTCTCTCTGGTCCTGGCATGGAATGAGCGATGGCAGTGGCGGTGGCCGCCGTCTGTCTGGCTTGCCTTTTGTCTCTTTTCTTATCTCTCTTCTCCTAGGAATATTTTTTGTTCTCTCAGGGTTAGAATTTTGAAGAAGTATCTAGTTTTTTTTCCTAACTGAAAATTCAAAAAGAACCAGTTTTGTAATTTTTAAAAAGCTTCCCTAAACCAATTTTTCTGGAGTCTAAAGAATATTGTGGCCACACAGTATTATCTCACAATTAAATCTTCCCAGTCAGACAGAATTTGCCCAAGACGGCTCCATGGTGGAACAGAACCAGAATTTCCCATTTCACAAGACAGAGCACAAGGTACAAAACACATACATGCATGGCTGTCACAGACTGACCAGTACAAGTTCTAATCAGACAGTCCCTTACAGAACCAGATCTGAGTTTTGAGAGCGAGCCATAAAGGTTTGGACACATGAGACCTCGTACCATTTGCCCTAGTTGCGACAAGAGATTAGGCTGAAAGATGATGTTAGAGTTTAGGTTCCATTAAGTGGCCAAGCCTCTTGATCTGGAAGTCGGTATTATGGCCAGGATTGTATTACAGAAGAGGACAAGTCACTATCTCTTTAAGATCTGAAGCTCGAACTTATCCCAGTGTTTTAAAATGCAGCCCAAAGGTGAGCTCCTGGGACTAGAAGAAGCAAAGAGAAGGAAACCAGTGCAGACTCTATTCTGGAGCATCCCCTAGAAAGAGAAAGGCTAAACTTCTGGCTCCTCTTACTTTGGGTGTCCCTCAAGAAAGAGAAGCCAACCAGCGCAAGAGCCAAAACCAGCTCAAGGGCAGAAAAGCAAAGAAAAAGTGGGGGGACTCACCCACCGGCGCGGTGATGGAAGGCAGGAGGCACGGCCATGTGGAGACCTGATCCCAAAAGCAGAGAGAAGGCGCAGAGGTGCACAACGTGGTTTGGGACCAAGGAGTGTGTCGAGGGCCAGGGTCAGAGGAAGGGCGAGACAGAGGAAGAGGGAGGGGAGAGAAGGGTTAGAAAAGACAAGACACCTTTCCCACGTTCATTCATTACTACTGGTCATTTCCATCTGTCAGACCGAGTTTCAGAGCCCGTTGAGAGCAGCCCAGCCAGGGTTCCTCAGTCCTCAGCAAGACTCCAGGGAACGTCCGAACGCTAGGGAAGAACAGAAAAGTATGAGAGAGGAAAGGAAAGCATAAGAGGAAAGCCTGCCCTGACGATTCTGGCCTCCAGAGTGGAGCGTCCAATCCAGCCAGGGGGAGACCCCCATACGGGGAGAGAGAGAAGCCCAAAGGGCTCCCTGGCGTCCTAGCCATGTTCAGGCCATCAAATGTTGTGGGACACAACCAGGCGGCCCGTATGGGGACGTGGTGATGTGCTTGGGGTGGTGAAAGAATTTACCAGAGATAAAGTGTAGGACTAGAAAGGAGTATCTTAGTGTCTGCTGTCATAGACAACAGGGGGCCACACAGACAAGCGGTGCCTGTGAGTCCCAAGGGCCAGTTATGGGGGTGTCTTGTAAGGGAAGGTCACAAGGTGCCTGATTGGTTGCAGGTGAGATAAGAGATTGAAGGTCTGTGCAGGGCGGTGGGGTTTATGACTCTGAGAAGGTGGGCATTACCTGGGCTATTAGTTTGTTAGGGAAAACATGCCCAGTAAAGAATGTCAGACATCTGAGAGCCCAGGAATGGGGGTCTTTGGACTTTGAAGGACGTCAGTTGTCCCAACAGAGAGTGATTGCTCTGAATCTTGAAGGATAGGGATGAGTTCATCTGGTTCACAAATCTACATGCTTGCTACTTGACCCTAGGTACTGTTATTTAACCTCTCAGTGCCTCAGTTTTCCTACCTGTAAAGTGGAGTCAATGATGCCTTTCTTGTCAGATTGTCGGACAGCCCAAAAGAAGCAACATACACAAAACACTCTAGCCCAGCTCTTAACATGTAATCAAGCCCTCAGGAGATAGTGGCTGATTATTATCACAGTGAGAAGAGTCAGCAGGTGGCCAGGAAGGAAGTGGGAACAGCGCGGGAAAAGGCCCCGCCCCATGAAAGCAGGCATGTTTGTGGGAGTGTGGTATTTGGCATGTATGGAGCAGGGGAAACATCCCTGGGTAACGCGGACTCTAAGGGGCTTGGAGCTAGGGCAGGTCACAGCCCGCCTTCAGCCTCCCCTGATCCCAGGTGCCTCCCAGCGCTGAGTCCCTGCAGAGCCACCAGTGGCACCAGTCTTTGAGGCCCAGACTGGCAGGTCACACCCGGGGAACAGTGGAGTTGGCTGAAGGCACCGAGCCCCCAGGGGGCTGAGCCATGGCCTAGCAAGCACCCACTGGGAGCCTGGGTGCAGAAGGAGCTGGCAGCCCAGGCGGGGGACCCTGCTGGAGCGAGAGTCAGGAGGAAGGGTGCCCCCGCTGCCAGAGGCTTTTTCCAGCCCGAACATTGGAAACCCCTGCTTCCCACTCCCTCCCCAGGTCTTCACAGGGATCTTCACAGCAGAGATGACCTTCAAGATCATCGCCCTGGACCCCTACTACTACTTCCAGGAGGGATGGAACATCTTCGACAGCATAATCGTCATCCTCAGCCTCATGGAGCTGGGCCTGTCCCGCATGGGCAACCTGTCGGTGCTTCGCTCCTTCCGCCTGGTACCCGGCTGGGCCCAGCAGGGGGCGGGAGGGGGCCTGGGGCACCAGGCATGTTCTGTCCAAGGTCACCAGTCAGTCACCCCTACTCTGATCTTTCATGCCTTCACCCAGCAGTTTTTCCTAGGTACCCCAGTGCTGGTGATCGGGGGGCACAGAGGAGGGCAAGACAGGAGATACCCCTCCCTCCAGAGAGCAATTGGGGTGGCCATCCTGACGATTTGCGAAGCCCATAATGGTTCAACATGCCCCCTTTGTGAGGATCCCAGGAGAGGAGCTAGTGTTCCTCCATCCCCATTCCACTCACAAGCAGACTAAGCCCCACAGCCACATGGCAAGTATCAGGTGGAACCAAGTCTGCCGACAGCTCCTCTGTAACTCTACCTGCTGATTTTGGAATCTGCATTTTTGCAACTTAAATCCACACACAAATTGCCTGAGGATCTTGTTAAACTGCAGATGCCAATTCAGCAGGTCTCAGATGATGTCAAAGCTACGGGTCTGTGGGCCACACTTGGAGTTCAAAATGTCTGAGAGGTCTAGATGTGGGACTGGAGGCAGGTCGGGGAGGGCTTCCTGGAGGAGGTGGCTTCACTTGAGGCTAGGAAGGCAGGATGGTAGGGGAGAAGAGAAAGCCCAGGCTGTGGGTTCCAATTCCGACTCCACTGCCATGAGCCAAGGGACTTAGACAAGTTACTCCACCTTTAAGGCTTGGCTTCTTCATTTGTCAAATGAGGTCATAATAGTGCCATGAATTGACTCATCCTAAGCTCCAGGCCTGGCACAGTATAGGTGTTCGATAAATGCTAAGCACCAGCTCCCTTTCTCTATGATGACGATGACTGAGGAGAGAAAGATGGAGGCAACTGGGCGAGTCAGGGATGGTTAGAGCTGGCCTGGAAGGATACTTGATGAGGAAGGGCCTGGAAGAGGGACACTTTATGATGGGGGGAATCTACTGGGAGGTTCCTGGAAGTGAGATCAAGGTGGGTAGAAGGCTGATGTGGGGAAAAGAGAAGGGCTGAACTGCGGAGAAGAGTCTGGAGCTTTTGACCTGACTCCTAGGGCAGAGCCTGATGAAACTCTGGAGGGAAAAGGGGGAAACAGGTGTCCGTGACCTCTAAGGGCTCCCTAGGTTTTCAGGCAGGAACTAGGGGCATAAGGGTGTCCATGGGGAGTGGGATCCAGAGCCCCTCACAAGGACCTCTTCCTCCCCAGCTTCGGGTCTTCAAGCTGGCCAAATCATGGCCCACCCTGAACACACTCATCAAGATCATCGGGAACTCGGTGGGGGCGCTGGGGAACCTGACGCTGGTGCTGGCCATCATCGTGTTCATCTTCGCCGTGGTGGGCATGCAGCTCTTTGGCAAGAACTACTCAGAGCTGAGGCACCGCATCAGCGACTCGGGCCTGCTGCCCCGCTGGCACATGATGGACTTTTTCCATGCTTTTCTCATCATCTTCCGCATCCTCTGTGGCGAGTGGATTGAGACCATGTGGGACTGCATGGAGGTGTCTGGGCAGTCACTGTGCCTGCTGGTCTTCTTGCTTGTTATGGTCATCGGCAACCTGGTGGTAAGTTGGCCACTGGCCTCACACTCACTCACCTACACATCCATTCAACCACCCAGCTACCCACCTACTCAATCATCCATCTGTCCATTCACTCACCCAGCTAGCTACCCACCCACCCACCCACCCATCTACCCATCTATCTGTCCGTTCACTCAGATAGCCCCCATCTATTCATTCCCTTACCCATCCATTCATCAACCATCCATCAATCTGCATTCATTCATACACACCTACTCATCCATTTGCCCATCTATTAACTCACCCAATTATCCACCCATCCATTCATTACCCATTTTTCCATTCACTTATCTATCCCTCCACTCATTCATCCACCTCTGCATTCATCCATCTATCAACCGGCTCACCCATTCATTCATCTTTCTCATCCATCTGCTCATCCATCTAGCTGCTCACTCACTGAGCTGTCCATTCATTCACATCACTCTTCATTTGCTCATTCATTCATTCACCCACCTATTTACCTACTTATCTATTATTTATTCACTTTACATTTATTTATTTGCTCATTAACCACTTACTGTCAGTGATTTATCACCTGGTTTTTAAATTCAGCCTGACAAACTTTGCTGAGCCCGTGTTGCATGCAAAATACTGTGCCAGATGCTGTGTTAGGCACACCGTGGCCCTGACATTTCTCACCAACTTGAGAGAGTGAGGAGGTGGAGAGTGCAAACAGGCCTGAGATGACTTTCAAGCTGGTCAAAATAGTCAGAGCCATTAAGGAGGAGCCCATGGGTGCTTATCCTCTTCAGCTGGGGAAATCAAGGAAGGCTTCCTGGAGGCGTGGATTTGGAGCAGACCTGATAGGTGATACTAGAGAGGGAAGGAACAGGAAGAGCAAAGCACAGATGCCGGCAGGTGGTGGTCCAGGTGAGGTGGGCCCATAGGAGCCTTTTATGTCACTCTGGGTAGCTGTGGTGGGAGTCCCTGCCATCCTGTCAAGAAGGGCCCAGGCCTTGGTGCCCATGACCACCTGTCTGTCCCAGAGCAGGTGCATCTTGCCTTGTGTCTACAGTGTGGGGAATTCTGGAGTTGAGGGAGATCAAACCCTGAATGCCAGAGAAGGGTGGGGATGAGTCAGTGGTTCAGGGAGAAGTCAGTGTCCTCTGTGGACATGCAGCCACCTTTCTGGGGAACACAGGGGGACCACACATGCTCCATCGCCCCTGCATGGTCTGGCTCCCACTGGTGTGGGCAGCAGAGGCTCACGTCAGCTCGTAGAGAGGTTTAGGTGGTATGAGTACTGTGGGCTGCAGATTCCAGAGCCTTTCTGCAAACCTGCCTGCTTTCTCCTCCCACGTGCCTTAACCAGGCCAGGGTGGGGCCAGTCTCCCTCAGGCCCCACAGGTGAAGGGAGCCCAGAGAGGAAGCAGGCATCGGTGCACAGTGCTGATGGAACCCAGCTTTGGCTGGCCTCGCAACCCCCCTTCCCTCCCCTCAAACCTGGTGCCCGTTGGGGTGCCCCTCACTCACCCCTGGCCCAGCCCGGGGGCACCAGACTCTGTTCTAATGAGGATGCAAGTACCTGGAGCTCTCAGCCCAGGGCCAGGCAGAGCTGCCCTCACACACGCAGCCTGTGATTTCCGAGCGGATCTGCCTGGGGATGAGAAGATTAGAGGCTGTTGGAGGAGGGAAGTTAATGCAGCCCACGCAGCCCCCTCCCTGGCCGCCTCAGGAACTGGGCCTCTGCCGGGCGTGGGTGGAAGCAAGATTGCCATTGAAATGGGAAGTGATGATCAGGCAGGGGTTGGGGAGCAGCAGCGTGATTGACGGGGAAAGCACTGGCAGCAGCCGAACTTCTGAAGCTGGGGACAGGGGAGGCTCTCATGTCCTCAGGTGGGTGGACAAGGCTGCCCAGGCCCCCCCCCCCGCCCTGCCCCCGGCCTGGCTGCAGATGCCTGGAGGCCAGGGGATATGAGGCCGGGCGTGAGTGAGGGATGTTGGGGAGGATTCAGGGTAGGCTACCGGGGACAGAGGCAGGCCAGACCAGAGGTCCGTGTGGACAGCAACTCTGAATCACATCACATACCCCACCCGCCAGTGATGACATAAAAAAAGGCCACCAGGTGTCAAAAGTGATCACCTCCATGTAGAGACAAAACGGGAGTACCCACTTCTCAACCTTCCCATACTGTCCACGTGAATGCGTGTTTCCTTAAACCAAAGGCAAGTTTCTGAGGCCTGGCACCCCAACCTTACCTTACCCACTGCTTTCACCAGAATTTTCACCCCCAGCTCGCTGACTGGCGTGTCTGAGTCCAGAGCAGGGGCTCAGATCGGGTGTCCAGTGGATGGGGTTATTTGTTTTTTTGTTATTAAGTTGTATGAGCTGTTTATATATTCTGGAAATTAAGCCCTTGTCAGTCTCATCGCTTGCAAATATTTTCTGCCATTCCATAGGTTGTCTTTTTGTTTTGCTTATAGTTTCCTTTGCTGCACAAAAGCTTATGTTTAATTAGGTCCCATTTGTTAATTTTTGCCTTTACTTCTATTGCCTGGGTAGACTGCCCTAGGAGAACATTGCTGAGATTTATGTCAGAGAATGTTTTGTCTATGTTTTCTTCTAAGAGGTTTACTGTGTCTAGTCTTATATTCAAGTCTTTAAGCCATTTTGAGTTTATTTTTGTGCATGGTGTGGGGGAATGTTCTGACTTCATTGACTTACATGCTGCTGTCCAGTTTTCCCAGCACCATTTGCTGAAGAGACTGTCTTTACTCCATTGTATATTCTTGCCTCCTTTGTCAAAGATTAATTGCCCATAAGTCTGTGGGTTTATTTCTGGGCTTTCTGTTCTGTTCCATTGATTTATGTGTCTGTTTTTGTGCCAATACCACACTGTTTTGATTACTATAGCTCTAGTATTGTCTGAAGTCTGGGAGAATTCTCTAGCTTTGATTTTTTTTTTAATTGAATTACACTCAGTTATAATGTGTCAATTTCTGGTGTACAGCAGTGTCCCAGTCATGTATATTCATACATATATTGGTTTTCATACTCTTGTTAAAGGTTGTTACAAGACATTGAATATAGTTCCCTGTGCTATACAGGAGGAATTTGCTTTTTAATCTGTGTTTTATATATAGTGGCTAACATTTGCAAATCTCAAACCCTCAAATTTATCCCTTCCCCCCCCTTTCCCCCAGTAAGGATCTCTAGGTCGATCCATGTTGCTGCACATGGCATTAATTTGTCATGGGGGTTGTTTTTATTACGGGTGATTGCCACATCTTTCCTCTGCAGTGCTGGCTGTTATCCCCTTGATTGGGGGTGTGGTTAGTGTTGTGGTGACCAGAGCATGCCTTGGTTGTTGAGCAAGGCCTCCTTTTGGCCCTGTGGTTGTCACAGCGCTGACAGGCTGGGTCTGCTCCCCTGTCATTGGAATAGAGGCTTCCAGACCAGCTTCTGATCTGCGGTGTGTGGTAGGCAGGATTCGAGAGCTTCCACTGGAAGAGCCACTGAGTGTTCCTCTGCAGGACATGTCCACCGGGGAGTGCCCTCTGTGGTGTTGTCTGTTACTCGTTATGTGGGTTTACAAAGTAGTTTATTGATGCTGCCCTTGTCCCCACCTCAGCCGTGGAAATGTCAGCCACCCGGCCTGGTGTCCCCCAGGTGCTGCGCCCAGAGCCACCTTGCAGATCCACCAACATCAGGTGCTAGGCTCTGCCGTAGTGCGCCACAAGGTCAGGCAGGCCTGCTGCCCCTACCATGCACCAGAACTCCGCTCGTTTGTCTCAGAGACACAGGTCCACAAAAGTGCCAGTGGAGCAGATCTGCCACCTCTGCCTTGGGCTATAATCAAATGTCAGTCCTGCCTTGGAAATCGCAGGCCCCCTGGGTATGGATTCAGGTTTCAGCCCTGCCTTTGCCCGGGAGCCGCGCACCAGGGACCGAGCAAGCAGGGGCGATGGCTGTGTCTGAACCCCACCTGTCTTCTTGCTCTTGCACTGACAGGTGCCGAGCAACGCAGCTCTGGGCTGGCGGAGATGGCTGCCGTGGCCGGGCTGCCTCACGCCCCGCTACCCCCTACAACACTCACCAGTAGTGGTGCTTTTTATGGGGGTCCCAGGTTGTTCTGCACACACTTGCAGCCTCAGCCTGCACCACACACCACTCCTGAGGCTGCCTCCACGCAGTCAGCCCCAGTCCTCTCCCTGGGCTCGTTCACCACCCACCAGCCCGGCCCACCCCCGCCAGCTCACGTCTCGGGCTGGAGATCGCAGGGACCCCGGTGCTCGTTTCTCTCAGTTCTGTCTGCCACGCGGCTGCTGCTTTCCCCTCCGAGCCTCTGAAGCTCCCTTTTTGACCCCACAGGCTGTGTCTGGGCCCTTGGGAGGAGGAATGAGAATCTGTCTTTCCTTTTACAGCCAAACTCTCTATTCAAGAGTGGGGGGGTTAGGATGAGCGCCCAGGGTTCGAGCCGTTTGCCTCTGGCAGTCCTTAAGGTCCCCGGGCCTCGGCGCCCCTCTTCTGGCCAAGGCTGAGCACCCAGGGCACGGCGTTGTCTCCCCAGGTCCTGAACCTCTTCCTGGCTTTGCTGCTCAGCTCCTTCAGCGCAGACAACCTCACAGCCCCCGACGAGGACGGGGAGTTGAACAACCTCCAGCTGGCCCTGGCCCGCATCCAGCGGGCCCTGCGCTTCATCAAGAGGACCACCTGGGACTTCTGCTGTGGGCTCCTGCAGCGGCGGCCTCAGAAGCCCGCAGCCCTCGCCACCCAGGGCCAGCTGCCCAGCTGCGTGGCCACCTCCAGCCCCCAACCACTCCCAGGGACAGAGAAGGCACCACCGGCCCACAAGGAGACACGGTTTGAGGAAGGCCAGCGGCCCGGCCAGGGCACGCCTGAGGATCCAGAGCCTGTGTGCGTGCCCATCGCTGTGGCCGAGTCAGACACGGATGACCAAGAGGAGGACGAGGAGAACAGTCTGAGCACAGGGGAGGAGTCCAGCAAGCAGGTGAGCCTCCAACCCGACCCTCCTCGGCATATGTAGCACTGTCCAGGGCCCAGGGCTCTGCTGTCCAGGGGCCCCAGCCTCACTCAGAGCAGTTGCGCCAGCAGGAATGGCCTGGAGGTAGAGGACAGGCCATGTCCCAAGAACCAGCCTCATGGAGACCAATTCCCAACCCTCTCTGCCCAGCCCAGGAAGTCATCTCGGAAGGGGCTACTGTCCATCATTCATTCCCTGGCTGGTCACAGGTAGCTAATTGTACAGAAAGGGAAACTGAGGCACAGCAAGAGAGACTTGCTAGGAGTTCCTCATGCATCTAGGGAGAGCCAGAACCTGTGGCCCCCAGCCCCCAACCCTGTTCTCTGTGCCCCCCCCCCCCGCAGGACTAACGGTGGAATGTCTTGGAGAGGGAGGACTGTGGTCTTCTGACCTCCTCACTGCCCCTTCCCCTCCTCCCAGGCCCAGGGCTAATTCTGAGATTTAAAAATAAGCACCCCTAAGATGGCAGGTGTCAGAGACAGCACTATCTTATCTCCCAACCTGTTATTTTTAACACTTAGGACTAACGTCTGAACAAAGAGACAGTACCCCACCCCACCCCCTTATTTTTCTCATGGCCTGAGCCAGGCTCAGATGGCTTCCCCTTAGGTCTTAGGTCAAACAGTGAGGACTGGTTCTCTGTTTCGTTGGGCCCAACCTGGCCGCTTCCTTGGGGCCTGCACTGGGTGGGCCAGGCTGAAAAGAGCAGCTGCTCCCCTGCGTGGAATTTGATCTGAGGCTCCAGGCTCGGTTCCACATCCTCCTGCCCCGCTGTGGTCCCAGAGGCCAGCTTCTGCCCTTTCAGTCAGGCTGTGGGACAGCCATGGTGTCAGTTGGGGGAGGGGGAGCGTCAGCGTAGCCAGGACCACGGCTTCCAATTAGCTCCAGGATGCTCGTGGCACAGGAGTGGAATTCCGGCTGCCCCTCCTTTTCCTCCTCTTCTCCTTCTCTCGAGCCTGTTGGCTCTAGCTCCCTGGGGCCTGAGTGTGTGTGTGTGTGTGTGCACGCAGGCACAAGCAAGCAAGCTGGGGTGCCATGGGAACTCACGGGGGACGTCAGCATGTCCTTCTGAAGTGGAGATGCCAGCATCTGGGAGCTGCACCCTTCAGGGAGCGCGAGGAGCGGGTGATGTGTGCTGGGCAGGCCAGGACTTTACCTTTTGCCTGGACCTATCAGGAGCCTGCCAGTCACTCATTCAGGATCCCTGAGGGAGGGGTCTTCAGTGAGATGAGGCCCCATGAAGAGGGCAGAAGGCAGTAACCCCACTGCACGGGCAGGGTTTGAAGCAGAGCCAGGGTCCTGGAAACACTCTGGCCTGGCAGCTCATGGGCTGCGGGGGGGTCTCTTCAGCAGGAATCCCAGCCTGTGTCCTGCGGCCCCGAGGCCCTCCCACAGCCCAGGGCCTGGAGCCAGGTGTCAGAGACCACCTCCTCCAGGGCCGAGGCCAGTGCGGCTCCGGCAGACCTGCGGCAGCAGCGGAGAGCAGGGGCCCGGGCCCCAGGGTGCAGTGAGGTAACGTGCACCTTTGTCCCTGAAGCCGGTGGGGCACTGCCGCTGGGGCTGGAGCCAGGCCTGAGTTTGCTGGAGGGAACCACAGCCGCTGTCGCAGGCAGCGTGGGAGACCCGTGTGCAGAGGGGAGCACGGGACAGCCCTGTCCTGACAGTGGAGGGATGGCATGGGGTCCAGGGCCATGGGGCCCGCCCAGGACCAAGATGCAGGACTAACCCTAGGCCTCCCTGTGCTCACCCCCTCCTCACATGGTTCCTGTGCTTTGGTCCTGTCGGCAAGTGTTTGTCCTGTGAACGACCTCATCCCAGGGGACACTGGGGAGCTCTGAGAACAAGTTCTTGGCACATGAGCCACCAGCTGCTTCTCACCTGGACAAAAACAGGCCACAAGTGTGAGGCCTGCTGTAGGGGTTTGTTCTGGACATAAAAGTGTTTTAATTTGAATTCACCACCAACATTTAAAACCTAGAACTTTTGTGGGTTTTGTTTTGTTTTTTTTTTTTTTTTAAATCTGCATTTCTGGCTTCTCTTGAAAAAAAATTATAAGAGCCGCCCCGCTGGAGACAAATGGTAACTGCCTTCTCGACACCGGCCAGAGCGCTCCAGTTTGCCAGACCCCACCTGCCTGACTTCATTCCATCTCCAGCCTGGCCCCCTTTGAGTTTGCATCCCCTGAGCTAACTGGGCAGTGGCACTGCTGACTACCCCCCGCCCCACATCCCACCTCACTGGGAAGATGGAGGCCACGTGTTCAGAGACAGCGCCGGGGGCCCTCGTTCTGCAGCCGGACCTCAGAGCTGTGACAGCTCCAGCAGAACATTTCTCCTTCGCCTTGTTCCTCTCATGGGGTGGACCCCCGGGAGGCTTTGTGAGCATGGCCAGTTTGGGCGCACAAGGTCATGGTGGAGACATTGTCCGGACTATGCAGGCCATGCGTCTACCCTGGAGGGTCTGACACACGAAGGCACGTGGGAAGAGGAAAACCCAAGAGGGGCAGAGCATCACGAACAGAAGGGGCTCCTGGACTAGAATGTTGATCTTTGAATGAGTTTTGTAACTTCTTCACCTCTTGCGGTCAGTTCACCGTGGGACCCGTAAAAGGGAGAGTGAGACAGTCTGGGAGAAAGACCCCCTCATCTCACCTGCAGCGGGATCCTGAGAACTTGTCCCGCATGACAGCCCCACGCACCTAAGGCAGCACCTGTGTCAGGAAAGAAAGCCCATGTGAAGCCCTCTGGCTGTGCCTCACAGCAAATCTGGGAGAAGGGCGTGACCCTCAAAGCCATGGGGACCACGGAGACCCCCAGGGCCACCTTGTACCCAGGAGCACTCTACCATCTCCCGGGAATCCAGTCCTTCCTCATCACAAACCTCAAGGTTAAAGAGGACTTTGAGACCACCTTGAGTCATCAAAGGAAGGGGAAGGAAGCCAGCTTGCCCCAGAGTGGAGCTGGAGCCTGAGCAGCATGAGGTGGCCAACAGCTGGGGGATGTAGACGGGATCTGAAGCAGAGGGAGGCTGCCCTTCCTTCACAGCACCCTCCCCTGCCACATGTGTCATTAGGTGGGTCCCTAAAAGCAGAGCCTCAGCCTGGCTTCCTGTGCACGTGATTCACTGAGGGAGAGCTGTCAGGAGAGACCCGTAAGGAAGCCAGAGACTGCAGGATGAGGCAAAAGCAGCAACTCCAGGCGGCATCTGGCTGGTTTCTAGCCTCAGCTTGGTCTCCTCCGGATCAGTCGGTCACTGGGTGTCAGCTACCCCAGGCTTGGGTTGTAACTCCCAAGCCATTTCCAGGGATAGCAGGTCCCTGACTAAAGACAATTTTCTGGAGAAGGGGTTCAGTGTTAAACAGTGTTCATGGCAGCTAGAGATGGGTGTGCTGGCCCAAAGAGGGGGACCGGGCAGAACTACCTCACCCTGTATGCTGGCGCCCACCCAGTGAAACACGCGGACACTCATAAGGACACCCACACATACTCTATAATCAGGTTATGCGAGATCGGAGCGGCAGAACCCTGCATGGCCAGGCTGGGAAGGTCCCAGCACCTTCTCGCTCTTGTTCTAGGCTCTGTGCATCACATCAGCCCCCAAATGAATCAGGCGAGAAATGTGGGCTGGGTTGCTGGCCTGTCCTCTGTGTGTCTGACCTTGTGCCTGTGTACCTGTGACCCTGCCTCTGACTGTTCGGGTGCGGCACGCCTGTTCCCTCTGCATGTGCCCAGCTACCACTGTGTGTCCATGTCCCAGTGTGCGTCCGTGTTGTGCCCCATGTCTGCTTTATTTCCACATAGATGCCTTCCTTATCCCCAGAGTTTTCCCAGAACCCCTTCCCAACCCTGCAGCCCTGCCCTAGACTCCTACAGATCAGAATCACAGACCCAGGAGCCTTGAGTTCTGGCCTCAGCTCATCCCTGACTGGCCCTAGGTGACCTTCATGGCAGGTTCTCCTCCACCTGGGCTTAGATTCCCAAGGTGTACAATGGACACCTCCCCTCAGGGAGCCCCAGGCTCCTCTAGACTCTGGGTCCAAGGCTAGAGGCTGCTGCACGGCCCTCACTCGTGCCCTCGCCCACCTGCCCCGCCGTCCTGCCCACAGATGCCCGAGGACAGTTACTCCGAGGGGAGCACAGCTGACATGACCAACACTGCTGACCTCCTGGAGCAGATCCCCGACCTCGGCGAGGACGTCAAGGATCCAGAGGACTGCTTCACCGAAGGTACTGCCCTGGGTGGCCTTCTGTCCCAGCCTTAGCCCCTCTGAGAGGGGCAGGAGGACCCACAGCTCCTGGGAGCACAGGCCTTGTCAAACCCCACTCTGAGCCCAGTGCCTGCCGTCCCTTCCCCATTCCTCGTGACCCTGGGGCCCTTCCGTCTGCCAGTGACGTGAGTCATGGCGAGCCTGTCCGCGACGTGCTGGGCTGGGCAGCTGTGGGTTGGCTGCACCGAGGGCTGGTGGCAGAGTTTTGGGGGTGGTAGTATGACTGCCTGCCCCCACAGCAGCAGGGACTGGGTCCGATTCTCTCTGTCCCCTCAGTCCCTGGCACAGTGCCTGGCACATAGTAGGCCCTCTGTAGATCCTCAAGGTGGGTGTGGCATGTCGCACATTGGTGATTGGCGTCTGGAGCTTTTATGGATCAGTGGTATATTTGGAGGGTTGCTGGCGGTAAAACGAGTTTGCCCTCCATGTAACACGTCACTTGGGTCTGTCAGTGAGGGATCTGCCCTTCCCAAGGCTCAGAAACTGCAAACATGGACAAGGCCCAGGGACAGAGCACCCTAGGGGGATCTGGAACATCCTCCCAGGGGGAGAGTTTCTCAGATGAGCAGAGGGCAAGGTGGAGCCCACCCCAAACCCAGCCCCTGCCCAGACCTGCCAGGCCCTTCATCTACTTACTGGTTATCTGGCTCATCAGGCCTCCCCACGGCATGCCTGCTGAGTGTGGCCCCTGAGGACGACACCTGCAGTCACCCTCTCTCTGCCCGCCACCACAGCCCCGCCCACCACGTCACCAAGTTCAGTACCCATCCTTATAACCTCTTTCAGTCATTCCTTCAACCAGCTAGCTTTTTGCCATCAGATGTGAGCATTCGCAGGCTGTGGGCCGGGCCTGACCCCTTTCCCTCTCCCTCTCTCCCAGGCTGTGTCCGGCGCTGTCCCTGCTGTACTGTGGACACCACACAGTCCCCAGGGAAGGTCTGGTGGAGGCTGCGCAAGACCTGCTACCACATCGTGGAGCACAGCTGGTTCGAGACGTTCATCATCTTCATGATCCTGCTCAGCAGTGGAGCGCTGGTACCCTCCTGGGGATACAGGGTTGGGCAGGGACGGATGGAGGAGCAGGGGAGGGCGGAGAAAGGAGGTCTCCAGCTGGAAAGCCTGAGTCAGAAACTGGGGCAGGACCTCTGCTGAAAATGCATTCCCCCAGGGCCCCAGATCAGGGATCAACTCACAAACTCTCAACACCTACAGCACACAGGGAGGTCAGAGCAGGAAGGGCTCACAGAGGGCATTTGTCCAGGCCCCCTTGTTCCACAGAGGGAACTGATTTGCCCAGATCACAGCTGCCATAGGTCACAGGTCGCCAGCCACCCACACCCAAGCTCTGGTGACGCACCCACCTGCACACAGCATCAGGTGCTCCGTCAGACTGGTTCAGTGCAGTTAACAATGCTGGTTAATATTACACTGGGAGCTCCACTCATTCTGTGTCTTCTGGGGCGAGGTGCCAAGCGATGTAGTTCACACATTATCACATTTAATCCCCACAACAGCCCTTTGTAAAAACATTAAGTAACTTGCCCAAAGCTCCACCACTCACAAGCAGCAGATGTGCCCTTTGAACCCCGACAGTCAGATTCCAGAGTTTTTTGTCTTGACTTTCCATTTGTTCAATAGCTCTTTTCTAAGCCCTCCTTGTATCTACTAGTCCTGTGAGCCACGGAGAAGCAATAGGAGGAGGAGACGCCGGCTCTGGCTTCAGAGGCCCTCTCCCTGTCTAGTCGAGGAAACCAGATTCAGCTCGAGAGAGTTGAGCAAGAATGGAGTGGATGACGCAGGGTGATGGGAGGCCAAGGGGGACTGGGACAGTCAGGAAGCCTCCCTGGTAGAAGCAGATGGAGATGGAGTTGGACGCTGGAGAGCAGGGAGGTTTGGGGTACACCTGTGGAATCTAAGCCCGGGTGGAGGAGAACCTACCCCATCTCGCTCCCAAGCACTCTGCTCTGACCTCTCAGAGCCCCTTCTGGGAGGAGGTGGAACAGCCCTGGAGAGGGTTGTGGAAAGTTCTGGGGAACAGGGAGAGGGGTGATCAAGAAGGTAGAAGAAACAGACATTTAACTGGCCCAGAGGAAGCAAGCATCTGATTTTGTTGGGGAGCTGAGGCGTTCGTGCGTGAGCACCTAATGAGGAATGCTTTGGGCTCGGGAGAGGGCCACTCGGATCCCAGGCTGTGTGCCTCCAGCCCGTGCTGCCTCCTGTGGGGGAGGCCATAGGGAGGCCCTGTGCTGTCACTGCTAAATCTCTGGGCCTCCCACCCCACCCTGTGCTGCCCTGCCCCATCCCAGAATGGGCCTAGAGCCATGGCTTGCAGGCTACATGCTGTTTTACCGTTGGCAGCTAGAGCCAAATCTCTGTAGGTTTCAGAGAAGGAGGATTTGACAATATGTTAACGAGTTTTGTTTTTAAACAGCCACAAACAAGGGCAGCCAGAGCCATTTAGTCTAGGCTGTGGAGGAAAAGCTCAGCCTAGCATAAGTGAGGAGGAGTTTTGGCAAGTGAATGGTGACTGTAATCAGGGTAGACAGCCAAGCACTGTTTAAAAAAAAAAAACAAAAAACCCACATTAATGATATATTGAGAAAAAGAAATCTTAGTATGCTATTTAAAGTTATAAACTTGTTTAACTGAAAGCAGACTATATCACTTCCAAATTGCTAAAGGGGAAATTTTTTAAGAACACAGAGATTTTTACAGCAAAAGATAGGAACAAGGAAGCACTGAATCAGGAAACAGAAAGTAATATGGCAAAGGCAAGATCAAATGTGTTTTAATAATAAATGTAACTGGATAAAATTCGTCTTTTAAAAGAAAAGGACTCTAAATGGGCTGGGAAAAAAACTCTTTAGCTATATGCTCTCAAATGACAAACCTGAAACTCTGTGACTCAGAAATATTAAAAGTGAAATAATAAGATACAGCAGGCAGATGCAAACAATGACAAAAATCGGAGTGTTTTTGTTTGTTAATGTTAAACAAGGTAAAAGCCTGGAGGGAAAACAAAGAGGGTCCAACCTATAATAAAAATACAACTATTATGAATATATTTGCTTGGGATTTCATAGCACTTACGTAAAACAAAAATAGAAAAAAGTGGTAAGTGTAATAGTACAGTGAGATTTTACCACATTTCTGTTAGTTCTTGACAGATCAAGTAGGAAAGAAGACAAAGAAATCTAAAAATATATTTATAGTTAATAAAGCTGATCTAACCTAATAATAATAAAAATAATAGCTAACACTTAAATAGTACTCACTATGTGCCAGGCCCTGTTGTAAACATTTTACAAATATTAATTCATTCAATTTTTGTAATAACCCTATGAAATAGGTACTATTATTAAGTCTATTTTACAGATAAGGAATCTGCTAGGTGGAGCAAAAATAGAAAGATTAAAAGCAAACCCTTAGAAATGTAAGTCATTTTTTTTTAATTGAGTTATGGTCAGTTTACATTATCAATTTCCGGGGTAGAGCACAATTTTTCAGTCATACATGAATATACATATATTCATTTTCACATTCTTTTTCACCGTGAGCTACCACACAGTCTTGTATATATTTCCCTTGTGCTATACAGTATAAACTTGTTTAACTGTTCTATATATACCTGTCAGTATCTACAAATTTCGATCTCCTACTCTGTCGCTTCCCACCCCCCTCTCCCCCTGGCAACCATAAATTTGTATTCTATGTCTATGAGTCTGTTTCTGTTTTATATTTAAGTTAATTTGTCTTCTTTTTTTTTTTAGAGTCCACATATGAGTGATATCATATGGTATTTTTCTTTCTCTTTCTGGCTTACTTCACTTAGAATGACATTCTCCAGGGACATCCATGGCATTATGTTGTCATTTTTATGGCTGAATAGTATTCCATTGTATAAATATACCACAACTTCTTTATCCATTTCTTTATTGATAGACATTTAGGCTGTTTCCATGACTTAGCTATATTGTAAATAGTGCTGCTATGAAAATTGGGGTGCAGGTGTCTTTTTGAATTAGGGTTCCTTCTGGATATGTGCCCAGGAGTGGGATTACTGGGTCATATGGTAAGTCTATTCCGTAGTCTTTTGAGGAGTCTCCATACTGTTTTCCACAGTGGCTGCACCAAACTGCATTCCCACTGGCAGTGTAGGAGGGTTCCCTTTTCTCCACAGCCTCTCCAGCGTTTGTCATTTGTGGACTTTTGAATGGTGGCCATTCTGATTGGTGTGAGGTGATACCTCATTGTAGTTTTCATTTGCATTTCTCTGATAATTAGTGATGTTGAGCATTTTTTCATGTGCCTATTGATCATTCGTATTTCTTCCTTAGAGAATTGCTTGTTTAGGTCTTCTGCCCATTTTTGGATTGGGTTGTTTGTTTTTTTCTTATTAAGTCATATGAGCTGCTTATATATTCTGGAGATCAAGCTTTTGTCAATTTCATCTTTTGCAAATATTTTCTCCCATTCTGTAGGTTGTCGTTTTATTTTGCTTATGGTTTCCTTTGCTGTGCAAAAGCTTGTAAGTTTCATTAGGTTCCATTTGTTTATTCTTGCTTTTATTTCCATTTCTTGGGTACATTGCCCTAGGAGAACATTTTTGAGATGTATGTGAGATAATGTTTTCCCTATGTTTTCTTCTAAGAGGTTTCTTGTATCCTGTCTTATGTTTAAGTCTTTGATCCATTCTGAGTTTATTTTTGTGTATGGTGTGAGGGACTGTTCTAGATTCACTGATTTACATGCTGCTGTCCAGTTTTCCCAACAGCATTTGCTGAAGAGACTGTCTTTATTCCATTGTATATTCTTGCCTCCTTTGTCGAAGAGTAATTGACCAAAAAGTTTGTGGGTTCATTTCTGGGCTAAAGTCATTCTTAAACAAACCTTGGATCAAACAGAAAATAGTTTAGTGGTAGGTTCATGGGTGTTCATTATATTAATAAGTAAACAAATAAATAAGATAAAGACACTATTTGTGGACCAAAGATGACAGTGCGTCATAAATCAAAGATGACGACTCAACCAGTTTTGCCCACCTGAAATCTAAAAAATAAGAAAGGAAAAAATAGAGAAAAATACTTTGCAGGGGTAGAAACTAGAAAGTAACAATATTGTTAACACTACATGTGGGGTACGGCCAAGACTGTAATAAGGGTAAAATATATAGGCTTAAATATTTTTATTATTAAGTGTTAAGAATGTAAATTAATTATTTAACTCAAGTAATTAGAAATATAACAAATCCTTAAAGCTAAGGAAGTAATTACTAATATAAAAATATAAATGAATGAATTAGAAAATAAACAGTAAAACGGAAAAAATTCCAAAGCTGATTACTTGAAAATTTAAATGATCAAATAAACCACTAGCTAATCTAATCTCTTAACCTCTCCAAGAGTGGATTCTTTCATATTCTCAAGGAAGAAAATAATTCCAATGCTATTGTAAAATCTTCTAATGTATAAAAAAATGGAAAATCTGCAAATTATTTTTGTGAAAGTTAAATAGTGCTGATTTTTAAAATTTGAAGTATACCAAATGGAAAACCAGAGACCAGTTTTCATACTCCATACTTACGAATAGTGATGCAAAAATCTTAAAATACATGCAAGTAGGATCTGGTAATATATTTAAAAGATTAAATGAGTCATAGTTAGGTATATTCTAACTGAATGGTTAGAATGGTGCCATATTAGGATATGTATTTATATGAGTCAGACAAAGATGTAAAACCATATAATCATCTCAATGAATGCCTAATTTTTAAAACTTTGGTAAGAATAGAAATACAATTATTTCCTTAACTTAGTGAAAAGCTTACTGTCAAATTAACTTCTTTTTTTATGGAGGGCCTGGGGATTGAACCCAGGACCTCGCGCATGCTAAGCATGTGCTCTACCACTGAGCTCTACCCCCTCCCCCTCAAATTAAGTTCTGTCATTATTTGTAGTAAAGCACTTGAAACACTTCTACTAAAGTCAAGAATAAGAAAATGATGATCTAACTACATTTTAGCTGTTTTTCATTATTTAATAATAATCTTGAAATACTAGTCAGCTAAACAGTATAAAAATTGGAAAATAGAAGAAATGTAGTTAATATTATCCAGTATAAAATGAGTTTAAAATAATAGAAATATATCATTATGTATAGATGATTGCCTAGAAAAAATTTTAACAGATTAAAAATGGTTTAAAACCTATTTTTAAAAATATGACCAGATATAAAATAAATACACAAATATTTATTGCTGTTGTTGTTTTATACTGACAGAAACTGTTTAGTCACAAGTAACATTTCTCAAATAGTCCTATATGCCAGGCCTTTTAAGCATAAAAGAATCGAAAATAAATATAACCTGAGGTGTATGAGAGGTACATGAAGAAAACTATTAAACTTTCCTAAGGATTGTAAAAGAAGACAAACAGACAGATAAACATACTATAAATATACTCTGGTCTTGGGTAGAAAGACTGTACTAATTCCTAAACAGTTCATAACAATACATTTCTAACGTTTTTAAGTGAATTTGACAAAACATTGCTTAAGTTTATCTTAAAAATTATGAAAAATGGTCAGGAAGATTCACATGACACTAATTCAGGAACAGACAGAAAGAGCAGCAGAACCACACAGATCAGAAATAGATTTCAGCAAATAGAGAAATGTAGTGGATGATAAAGTCAGCCTCTAATCTGTGGATTTAAAGTGGATTCTTTAATAAAGTGTTAGGACAGTTGACAAGCCACTCTGCAAAAAAATATTAAAATGGGTATTTGCTCTTTACCAAAATATATTAGATTTTAAAAATTATAATATAAAATTATGAAACTAGAAAGCCAAAAAAAAAGGAAGAAGAAAAGAAAGGTCATTTTTTTCCTTTGGCCCTAGAATAGGCAAAGGCTTTCTTAACATGACACCAAAGGTTTTACTAAATGAAAATCATAATAAATGCTATAATTCTATTAAACGATGTAACAATAAATGAAAATGAAGTACAGAACTTCAATATGGTTAACAAACGTAAACAAGATTTAAAGGCACAAAACTAGGATAAAGCATCTAAAACAAAGAGTTAGTGTCCCCAGGTAAACCCAACACTCAGGAGAAAAAATAGGCAAAGGAGATGAACAGGAAATTTATAAAGAGCACTGCAAATATCCAAGGAAATGGTGTCAGGATCACTAGAAATAAAACAAATTAAAATGTAACAATGACAACTTGTATTCATTAGGCTGGGAAACGTGACAAAGGAGATGCGGCACCAGTGTGGGTGGTGGGGGGAGAGCTGCCTTCATGCACTGGGAAGGAAGTGTCAATCGGTGTCCCCTTCTGGAGGTCCTGTTCCTAATCTGTACTGAAAGTACAGCTTTGCCTGGCACCTCAACTCTAGGACATTATCCTCCTCAGATAATCAGATGAGTTGCTCATTGCACTGTTGTTTCTACTAGGGATAAACTGGAAACAATGGCTAAATAATAGCAAATGCAAATAATGAAATATTATGCAGCCTTCAAAAAGAATGATAGATACATATTGTACATATTCTCATATCGGGTAGATAAATGTTCACAAAAGATTGTTTCATGGAAAAGGAAATTTCAAAACAAAATAGTTTACCTTATAAAATTGTGTGCTCAAATACACACAGAGTCGAAAAGAATGTTCATCTGAATGTTAGCAGTGGTTACTTTAATATCATGAAACTGGAGATGCCTTTTATTCTTATAATTTCTGCATTTCATTTTTTATAAGAAGGATATATTTTTATAATCAGAAAAAGACTCGCCCACTTTATATCTTGAACAGTTTCCAGTCAATTTTGGGACCTGAATTATCCATTGTCCCATCTACACTGGCCAGATGAGCCGTGTGATGCCCCAGTGGTGTATACTAGGACACTGCTGACAGCACCAGCCCCCTGGATCACTGTAGCTCACAGAGGCCCTGCGGTTGGACAGGGAGGCCCAGAGCAGCTGGTGGAGGCAGCTCCCCGGGGCCCTCAGTGACGCACTCAGTTGCCTAGACTGGGAGCCCCAGAGTGCACTGAACGGGGGGAGCAGGTACAGATGAGAAGACTGGAGTTGGAGGGGGGCACTGGGGGCCATCAGGTCTCTGTTGGCTCAGGGATTTGGGTTGAGGCAGGACTCAGGAGGTAGGGAAAGACTTAGAACTTCTAGCATTTTAGAAATTTTGACTCCCAGGTTCTGAGGATTGCAGGAGGTTTGACTTCATCTAGTCCTGTGTTTCCTAAACTTCCTATCTACAAACTGCCTTTACTATCATTTCTTAAAAATTTTCCCTTAGATCAACACCCACTGGTTTTTTGTTTAAATAAATTTATTGTAAAGGGCAACTTTGAATGATTGTTGTCATTGGAAACCAATATTGTTTCCTATGAAAAGTAAGTAATTGCCTAAAGTAGAGTAAAAACACAGTGGAGTGGAAAAAAAAGTTTATGCTGTTTCCAGCAGCAGACTGTGCGCTGAGCCCGCACACCCCCTCGTTAAAATGGGAGATGAGCACGTTTTAGAAAGGTCTTAAAGATGCCCTCGCCCAGAACTGAGACTCGATCTTTAAAGTGAAGGAGGAAGCATCAGGCTACACATTCTGCCCTGTTGCCCACACACCACTTTGGGTCGCTTCCTGACCGAGCAGTGGTGCACGCCCTGCTTGGAGAGCACGCTGAGGAATCCCCTCTGCTCCGCGTCTCCCAGATCCGGCCCCGGCCCCTGGGCAGCAGTCAGTGTCAGGGCTGGGGGCTCGGCAGGGTGGGGCTGGGGGTGGTCGGACGTCATGGCCACCTTGTCCGGATTGGTCTGCAGGCTTTCGAGGACATCTACCTGGAGGAGCGGAAGACCATCAAGGTCCTGCTGGAGTACGCTGACAAGATGTTCACCTACGTCTTCGTGCTGGAGATGCTGCTCAAGTGGGTGGCCTACGGCTTTAAGAAGTACTTCACCAACGCCTGGTGCTGGCTCGACTTCCTCATCGTGGATGTGAGTGTGGTCCCTGAGGGGAGTGGAGAAGGGGGACCCGTGGCCAATGCGAGAAGGAGCTGAGGCTGAGGGACCGGAGACCCGAGTCTGGGGTCACAGAGGGGCAACCTGGGCCCTGCCATCAGAACCCCCAGTTGGAAGGACATGGAGAAAAGGGAGTAGAGGAGGAAGGGGATAGACGGCCAGGACTCAGGGAGAAGGGACAGTGCAGATGACAAATGTAAACAGGCTGGCCAGGGTGGGCCCACTGTGGTGACATTTGAAGGAGATTGGTGTTAGCCTGGCAAATGTCTGCAGAACATTCTAAGCAGAGGTTGGAGTGGCAGTGCAAAGGTCCTGTGGCGGGAGCATGCCTGACATACTTGAGCAACTACAGGGAGGCCAGAGTGGCTGGAGCAGAGGCAGAGGGGAGGAAAGTGTAGCAGATGAGGCCAGACTGCTTGGAGCAGAAGAGGTGCAGCCTTTGAAAAATATGACTTTTATTTAGAATGAAATGGGGAGGTGTTAAAGGGCTTTGAGCAGACGAGTGACATGATCTGACTCATGTTCTAAAAGGATCACCCCTTCGCAGAGGCGGTGGGGCATGGGAGGGGAAGCAGGGAGAAGGTTGGGAGGCCATGGCAGTAATCCAGGGGAGAGATGACAGTGGCCTGGCCAGGATGGTGGCAGTGGAAGTGGTGAGAAATATTTGGACTTCTGACGTATTGTGAAGACAGAGCCAACAGGAAATCCTGACGGGTTGGATGGAGGGTGTGAGAGACAGACAGGAGGCAGGGATGACGCCAGGCCTTGTGGCTTGAGCAGCTGAAGGGTGGAGTTGCCATCATTGAGATGGGGGATGTGGGTGGAGCAAGGGGGAAAAGCTTTGGAAGGACAGACGACAAGGATGGCCTGCTGGGAGCTAGGCAGGCAGACTGGTTGGACCTGGTCCCTGGGGCCCTGTCCCCAGCAAGAGGTCCCTGAGAGATGCCCCTCATCCTCCCCAGAATGGGGACCAGCATCCTTGAGGGGCGAGTTGGGGCAGCACAGGAGTCCCTCCTGGGAGGAGGCTGTGGGGGTCAGGCCATGCCCGCAGCCCCTTGTCCCCCCTAGGCTGCCCTCAGAGCCGGGGGGTGGGAGTGGTGATGGCTGGCGAGGTCAGGCAGGGGGCCATTTCCAACCTGTGATCACCAGCCAGCAGTGACGCAGGAAGGATTGGGTGCCCGTGGAGCTTCAGAAGGATAAAATCTGTGGGGTGGAGACACCCAGTGGAAGTGGGGCAGAGGGAGCAGAGAGCAGAGCAGTCCTCAGAGGCTCCTTCTGAGCCTCCCTTTGAAGCTGTCAGAATGTTGCGAGGTCCGGCTCTGGGGAAATGCCCTAGGACTGTCGATCTGCTTATATGCGGCTCAAGATGGTCCTTCTTCCCCAGAGAGGCTACTATGGGGGAGGGAAGGGGCAGGCCCAAGAATCTGACTTGAAGGAAAGCACGTGGCGACTGCAAGCCCAGGCTTTGGGTCCCTGCTTCTCTACACTGGCAGGTGGCTTTGGGACTCAGTTTTTTCATCTGTAGAATGGGGAGAACGCACTCCAAGTCCTGGGGTGAGTGGGGCTATTACAGACCTGTGTGTGACGTGCTCACAGCAGGCCCTCAGTGAAGATCTGAAAGCTAGGACACCCTTGGACTCACCCTCAGCCTCTTGGGCCCCGGGAAGGCTGGCCTAGTGCAGGGCAGCCTGTGAAGACGACCCAGCCGGGAATCATAGACAGGCTGGGTGTGACAGCCAGCAGGCCTTCCCGTGCCCAGTTTTCGGTGGGCCAGGAGCCCTGCCGCCTGTCTCCAGCGGTCCCCGCGGCACCACCCCAACCCTGCCTCCCACAGGTCTCGCTGATCAGCCTGGTGGCCAACGCCCTGGGCTTTGCTGAGATGGGCCCCATCAAGTCGCTGCGGACGTTGCGCGCACTCCGGCCCCTGAGAGCCCTGTCACGATTTGAGGGCATGCGGGTAAGAGGGGGCTGCCTTTCCACAGGGGCACTGGGAGGCGGCTCCACAGAGGGGACCCCAGGCTCATTTGCTGACCAGTTGGCCCTGACCTGGCAGGAGCCCGTGCGGAATCTCCAGGGCGCAGGCTGGACTTGGAGGAGGAGAGCTGTGAGAACCTCCCCCCAGGCCTGCCACCCCCGACCCCGTGGGCTCCATGAGGGCCAGAGAACACGGGACAAAGGAGAGGAAGTGAGGCCTGGGGCACAGGCGTCCCAGCTGCAGCCCAGCCCCACCGCCCGGGGCCCCTGGGCTTCTGCTCTCCTGCAGGGCCTCCCATCTGGGTGGGCCCAGTCCCATGGGCCCGGGTTTCCTGTGCCTGTCGGCGTCCCCTGACTCCTGGCCGACCCAGGCTGCTTCCCTCTCTCTGATGGACAATAGGACTGTGAATAAGGATGAAGGAAGGAGCCAGCTGTAGTCTCACCATCGGATAGCAGTTTGCATTTGCTTAGTGAATGCTTTGGCACTATTTTCTTTTTTTTTTTTTTTTTTAATAGGGGTACTGGGGATTGAACCCAAGACCTCATGCATGCTAAGCATGTGCTCTCCCACTGAGCTACACCCTCCCCCAGTACTGTTTTCTAAGTGCAGAGGCCTATGCGTTTTTTCAAGTCATCAAATTTTACCAAAGAATGTGCACATACGAGGCAAATTTAAAAGCCCACCAAGAAAAAAGTATTACCCGTCATATATAGCAAAACAGACCTATTTGTATGTTTGCATATGTTTTTTGTTTTTGTTGTTGTTTTTACAAAACATGCACAGTTGTGTTGTGACTTCAGCAGACACATCTGAGTGTCTCTCACCGACTTGGCAGGCACCATCATGCAGCCCCCATTGGGCTGATGGTTTAGAACTTTGCCCACACTCCCGATCCGTGGAGGAACAAACTGCTTATTTCAGGTGGAAAGCCATTCATAAGTGAATAATTTGACCTAAGTTAAATGTCTCTTTGGGAGCATGTACATTTGGTTCTGGGACATAGGGGAGACTCTAGCTGCCAGGAATGCCTCTGTGGTGGCCACTGGCCACAGAGCCAGCCAAGGGCTGACTTGAGAGTTGGCTTCCCACCCTGTTCCTGGGTTCATCATGCTTGCTGGGGCGCCAGGGACCCCCTCTCGTTTGCATGTGTCAGCATTACCCATTCTGGCACCAAACCCACCACACAGCCCCACACCGGTGCACTTCAGTCTGTGTGGCAAACATGCTCCTGGCTCACGGACACCTGGGGACTAGGTCCCTCACTGAGTGGAATCCCATTTCTTTTTGCCAAGGATGCCTCTCCTGGGTGCTGTGAGTTTAGATGAAGAGCGTGGGGCCGTGGCTCACAGGGTCAGAGAGCCGCTCCCCAGGGAGGGCAGAGCACGGGAGCCCCCACATCACCCGCCCTGCCAGCCCTGCTCCCGCTGTGGGAGAGCTGTCGGAGGACCCTCCATATGGGCCGCTCGGAGGGCCCCTGGGCGCACTTTACCAGAGAGCATCCATCCATCCCAGTAGCTGCAACCCTAAAATAAACCAGAAACTTAGCTCAGAATGTGTCTCCAGAGGCCCTTTCCCAGCAGACTTCTGGTGTCCTCAACTGGCAGAGACCTGATTGAAAATTAAGTTTGAAGGTCATGGACTCTGGGCAGAGCCAAGAAGGGAAAGGCAGATGTTCTGAGCTTTGTCAGACTTCAGGGGGCAAAACTAAAGGCGTGTGTGTTTCCTCACTCCCCTCCCTGCCCACCAGACCTTCTGGCCATGGGTTGCCCTTCCTTGGGGACAGGAAGTGTCATTTCCCCCCTTCACAGGGACCCACAGCCAAGGGGTTCAGTAGGTGGAGTGGGGGGTGGTTCTTGAAAAGTGCGTGTGCTCTGGGCACCCCCAGGAACTGAGCCTCTTCTCTGCCCACTTGAGGTTGTGGTCAATGCCCTGGTGGGCGCCATCCCATCCATCATGAACGTCCTCCTCGTCTGCCTCATCTTCTGGCTCATCTTCAGCATCATGGGCGTGAACCTCTTCGCGGGGAAGTTTGGGAGGTGCATCAACCAGACTGAGGGAGACCTGCCCTTGAACTACACCATCGTGAACAACAAGAGCGACTGTGAGTCTTTCAACATGACTGGCGAGTTGTACTGGACCAAGGTGAAGGTCAACTTTGACAACGTGGGGGCCGGGTACCTGGCCCTTCTGCAGGTGGTAAGTCCTGGAGAGGGGGGCGTCCTTCCTCCCACTGGCTGCCCAGCAGCAGGCTCCTTCACCGTGGTGTGGGCAGGAGGGGACAGCGGGGTCACTCTGGATCCTCCCAATAGGGTCACGTTGCCCAAAGGAGGCCTAGGATTTTCCAGAGACTTCTTGGATGCTTGGGAGGGCCCCAGATTTTCCACTCTAGGGCAGATGCTACATTCTCCAGGATGTGTGATGGGGGGGCTTCAGTGCTGCGGCAGAGCCAGCTCCCCAGCCAGCAGTCAGGTGGCCTTCCTCGCACTGTTAGTTTGGCAAAGCGATGCAGAGGTTCCAAATGAACGACCGTAGACACCAAGGGACTAATTGTTCATAGTAGCAAAATTGTGACTCTGGCTGCCCCTGTTATAAAAGGTAGTGATGCCTCCTGTGTTGTTTAAGAGAATATATTTACTTCCATCTCCAAGGTGCAAAATGTGTGCTGTTTAAACAGACACGGCCCTGCCCAGTCGTCCCAAAGGGCGATTGATCTGTGAGGACAGTGGCTTCAGTGATTATAACGCACACCATGAAATTAACCTACAAATTGCCTTGACAAGAGAAACGCTGACAGAACCGTAGTGCATAAAGCTGCAGCCTGAAGCCTCGACACCTGTCTCTAGGCCCCAGAGCAGAGGAAACTTAACTTGGACTCTCACCCGAAAACTTAATGCACCTCCACTCATCTCTTAAATCCCAGGAGTAGCTTCCTCCTCGTGGATAACAAGATTAGGGCTAGTCCTCCCCTCCCTGTGCCTCCCCCTCTGAATGCCAGAATTTGGAAGGAAAGGCCCCTTTTGTAGACTGAGAACTGATGGTCGTTCCAGACAGAACAGCACCGTAGCTGGAAAGAACTTGGCCCCGGGCATCTCATAACCTTGGGTGGCCCCAAACAGGTTGCAGAGCATTCCCAGGCCTCTGTCCAGGTGAGGGCCGCCCAGCACAGGGAGCAGAAGCAGCTTGCCTTCTCTGGGGCCACCTTGGTGTCCCCATCTGCCCCGCCTGTCTCATAAAAATTCAGACATGGAAGGTCTGTGCAGACCAGCTTGTCCCCTGAAAGGAGGCTCAGGACAGGATCGGATTTGGCCGAGGACGCAAGTGAGACCCACTAGGCAGCCTGTCTCAGGCTCTGAGTGAGGCAGTCCACGCAGCCAGCGCCAAGGCTTGCTCCGTTCAGCCCCCTTTTTACGGCCTTGTGGGCTGTGTTTGGGCTTGCAAAAGCTGGTTGCTACATTTTCCGATGTTTTGCAAGCCATTCTTAAAAATTAGATTTTATAAGCTTATAATTAACTGGATGATATTGAAACAAAATCAAAACTCACCATCACTGTTTATTATCATCTACACTCTTGAGGTTACTCACATCTGGTGAGTCCGTACAGCGGAAATACTACGTCGTGCTCCTGTGCACCTCTCCCCGACTGTGTGTGCAGTGCCGGCGCGATGACCACTTGAGACTGACCGTGGTGGGAGGCTTTTCATGGAGAAAGTGGCAAACACAGCATCTGGTGCTTTTCCATCTTCTGGGAAGCCATTTGTTAGTCGGTCACTTACCAAGACACAGCTGGCAAAGGGGCCCCCTTGGGATTCTTGAGGGACTTCCTTTGAAAGGCCATAGAACAGAAGCCACAAGGCTCATGACAGAGGGGACCAGGTCAGCACCAGGGTCCACCTTAAACCAGAACAGGGCACCCAGGCCCCACCTCTCTGTCCCTGACACCCGCAGTAGGACCCTGTGTGGTTTTAGAATCTGAAATCAATGTGGATCTGAAGGGCAGTCTCTTGGCCAACATCCGGAAGCTTGTTCCCCCGACTGTGTGGCCTTCTTGGGGTGCTGCTTGGCTGGCTTCCCCCCCTCCCCAGCCCGGAACAAGAAGGTCTTTCCCTGACCACCCGGACTTTTGGACGCTGCTGATGGGTGGGGCGGGCTGCTTGCTTCCTGTAGGAGGCTGTTTCCTGGCCTCGTCTGTCCAGACAGGAGCCCCAGGTAGCTGAATAGATGCAGAATTAAATGATTTTCTTATTGTCTCTTCCTCCCAGGCAACATTTAAAGGCTGGATGGACATTATGTATGCGGCAGTGGACTCCAGGGGGGTAGGTTGCCACACTGGCCTCTCTCCCTGAGTCAGGCACCTGAGGCTCCCAGCTGCTTGACCACCGGGGATCAGGGTCCACATCCCGTAAGGGTGAGGTCTTTTGTGTGAACCCAGAGTTGAGCCTCTCTGGAATGTCCAGGGCTGGCCCAAGGAGTCCCCAAATTCTCAAACATCTTTCAAATTAAATTCACTGTAATCTAGTTGTATCAAAGTCTTACCCCAGGAGGATGAGGTGGAAGTAACAGAGACACAAGTCAAGTTTCTCCTTTGTGCCCCTGCCAGTCACACTGATGGTTCATTGACGGCTGAAAGATGCCCCCATATGCTCGAGCCTCCCAGTGGCCCGGGCAGAAGCCATTCAGTGACACTGTGCCAGCCCTGAGCTCAGCATGCCTGCTCCCCTCACTGTTACATACAGGCAGACACAAGCCCCTGGCACACCCTGTCTCCCAGAGCCGGCACACCCACCGGCGCGCCCCGGCCCTGCCCGGCTGACCCCCTGCCTGCTCCCCCACCCCCCACAGTATGAAGAGCAGCCCCAGTGGGAATACAACCTCTACATGTACATCTACTTCGTCATCTTCATCATCTTCGGGTCTTTCTTCACCCTGAACCTTTTCATCGGTGTCATCATCGACAACTTCAACCAACAGAAGAAAAAGATACGTAGAGCCCAGGCTCCCCGGGGCGCTTGCTGCCACTGAGATAGGGTGGGAGAGGGGTGTGTCCATGATGTGACACACTTAGGCCTGGAAGCGTGTGACCAGGGGCCCCGCGCTGACCCTAGCCTACCTGCGAGATGAGGCCCTGAGGGACGCTGGGGGCAGGGTTGGGACTGTCCCCCTGGTCCTCGATCAGGGACAGCGAGGTGCACAGAGGCCAGGTCTTCCTGGAGTTCCCTCGGCGGGGCCGTGATTGGGTGGCAGGCAAACCAAGCATGGGCGCAGAGAACCTCCAGGGTGGCTGAGTGGGGCAGGGGAGAGGACCAGGGTGGGGACTGGACTTGCAGGTCACAGTGTCAGAGGTCAAGGTGAATGGGGACAGGGACCCTGTAGAAGCAGGTCTGGAGGGGAATCTCTGGTGCAGGATGGGGGCAGAGTTCTCCCCAGGAGGAGGGCAACCCTGACACCCTCATCCAGGAGGCAAGATCCCTGTGTTCCCCATGCCGGGGCTCTGAGAACCCCACAATGAGTGTGGTGCCTCTCTCTGCACTTAGGGGGTCAGGACATCTTCATGACAGAAGAGCAGAAGAAGTACTACAATGCCATGAAGAAGCTGGGCTCCAAGAAGCCTCAGAAGCCCATCCCGCGGCCCCTGGTGAGTCAGGCTTTATCTGGGGGGAGTGGGGAGGACCTGCTGGTGGTGGGGAGCCTGGGGGGCCCCCACTCCACAGAACCAGCTCTCAGGGCCTCTCCACTGTCTCCTGTCAGGGAAGGAGGGACCTCTGACCATGCACAGGGGTCTTAGTCTCATGGAGATAGCGGGGAAGGCATGAGACAGGCCCTGGCAGCCAGGGACGTCCCCTCCTCCCCTGCCAGGGGCAGGCTCTCCCCAGGGAGGGCAAGGCAGCTCTGCAGCCCCCAGCCCCTCGCGTAACCGCATCCTTACAACCCCCTGAGCAGTCAAGTCCCCTGGTGGGCGGGGCCCAGAGGGGTGCTGGCTTCTCTAGGCTGCCTCCCTTGGCCTGATCAAGCCAATACACACACGTACGTGCAAGTACACCCGAAAAAGTGTGTGGCCCGTGTATGCTGGAGCAGGAAGGGGGCAGCACTTAGGTTAATTGGGGGATGGCCCCTAAATCCCTGGCTAGTGAGGAGCATCCCCAGGTTTTCATCCACTCTTTGATTTCATCTAATTCTTTCCTGTTCTCCATACTCTGTTCTAGGTTAGTTGTGTGTGTGTTTTCACTTATAATAGTCTGTCTTCCCTAGAATGATCTGGACTAGCTTACAATTAAAGACATATAAATATAGTCAGTAGAATAAGTAAAATAAATTCCATTTAAAGAGTGGAGAAAATTTAACCCAAGGGCTGAGACAGTGGCTAGGACTGAACATTAAATCTGACCTTGACACTTGAGACAGCGGGAGCAAAGCAGCTTGATGAACGCTGTGCTCAGGAGACTCGGGGTCCATCAGAGACGGTCTCCGGGGAGAGGGAGCCCTAGAGCTGGGCCTTGAAGACCAGGGAGCTTTCAGTGAAACGGCCAGGCTGTTCAGCCTCCTGACTTCTTCCTCTCACTGTGACAGTCTGAGGGTGTTGGACCCCACAAAGGGTGGAGTGAGGGGGTGGGGGGGTGGGCCTGGGCCAAGAGGCAGCAACAGGGGGCCTGCTGGCCTGTCTGAGGTCCCTGCTGACCCCCTCCTTCGCCGCTCCTTTCAGAACAAGTACCAAGGTTTCATATTCGACATTGTGACCAAGCAGGCCTTTGACGTCACCATCATGTTTCTCATCTGCTTGAACATGGTGACCATGATGGTGGAGACGGATGACCAGAGCCCTGAGAAGGTCAACATCTTGGCCAAGATCAACCTGCTGTTTGTAGCCATCTTCACAGGCGAGTGTATCTTCAAGATGGCTGCCCTTCGCCACTATTACTTCACCAACAGCTGGAACATCTTCGACTTCGTAGTTGTCATCCTCTCCATCGTGGGTGAGTACGCAAGAGGCCGAGCCTCTCCCTGTCCTCCAGCCTGGACCTCATGCCAAGTGCACCCGGCTCCTGCATCCTTTTCTCTCCACACTCCTTGCCTCTCCCCCATCTCCCTCTCTCTCTCTCTCTCTCTCTCACACACACACACACACACACACACACTCAGTCTTGTATGTCTGGGAGGACCCACTCAGGCCAAGGGGCCAACCTGGCAGAGTTCCCAGCACCCACTGCTGGCTCCACCCTCCATGGGACCCTAGAACACAGCTCTCTGTTTGGAGAGCTTCAAGGATGAGTCTGGGAAAGGGAGCAGGGGCCGTGGAGGCCCCCCTGCCCTCCCCAAGGGAAAGCCTGCACCCTAGGTTGAAGGAGGGAGGCAGGTGGCTCTCTAAGGTTGACGTTATCCCTGGAGATGGAAAATTCTGGAGTCTAGCCACCCAGGTGTGTGCCAGGCTCCTTCGGACATCACCTGCCTCATGTAATTTGCCTTATAAAGTCAGCACCAAGACAGGGAAATCGTACAGCTAGGAGCAGAGAGACAGGGTTCCCGCACAGCCCGCTGAGGCTGCTGCAACGGAAACACCAGACCAGCTAACTTACCGACAGCAGAAATCTACCTCTCGCAGTGCTGGATGCTGGAAGTCCAAGACCAAGGCACCGTCATGGCCACGTTTTCTGGTGAGGGTCCTTCTCCTGGTCTGTAACTCCCTTTTTGCTGTGTCCACACGAAGTGGAAGGTGCTCGGGGGCTCCATCCCATTCATCAGTGCAGGGCTCCACCCGCATGACTCACGTGCCTCCCAAAGGTCCCACCTGCCACCACCACCATCTTTGACAGCTGGGATGCAACTCTGGGGGGAGACACATTCAGACCATAGCACACACCCACGTCTGACCTCAGAGCCCAGAGTTCTTGAAATAACGGTTTCATTGAGCTATAATTCACATATCCTAGAATCCACGCTTTCAGGTATACAATGTGCCACCATCACCACTCTCTAAGTTGAGAGTAGTTTCCTCACCCCAAAATGAAACTCTACCCAATTAGTGGTCACTCCCCGTTTTCCCTCTCCCCAGCCTGGCCACCACTAATCTAAAATGTTGAGGGACTGATGAGCTGTTTTCCAAAGTGGCTGCACCATTAGACATTCCTGTCATCAACATATGAGGGTTAGTTACTCGACATCCTCACCAACACGTGTTGCTGTCTGTATTTTTCAATCATGGCCACGCTGGTGGGTATGAAGCGGTATCTCCCTGAGGTGTTGGTCTGCATTTCCCTGAACATCCTTTCATGTGCTTAGTGGTCATTTTCCTTGGTATGTCTTGGTATACAACAAGAGAAATGTCTATTCAAGTCCTTTGCTCAGCTGTTTAGCTGACTTATGTTTTTATTGAGTGGTAAATGCTCTTCATATACCCTGGATACCAATCCTTTATCACATACATGATTTGCAAATGTTCTCTCCCACTCTGTAGGTTATCTTTTCACTTTCTTGGTGGTTGTCTCTTAAAGCACAAAGCTTTTAATTTTAAGTTCAATTTATCAATATTTTTTTCTTGGGTTCAGAGTGCAGTCTTGACCCTGCCCCCACACACCTCTGACTTTCATCTTTCCAGCACGTACAGCCCCTACCTTCAGTGCACCCACTGGGGCTGCTGCGGCCGCAGCGAGGGGCAGCAGGTTAGAATCTGGAAGAAGGGTCAGGAAGTTCTCCAGGAGGTCCCAGGTGGGGGTGGGGGTGACAGTGTGCCTGGGGGACGAGAGAGAAGCTTTAGAGAATGCAGATGTCAGAGCAGGAATGGAGCCCTTGGGGACAGTCTCAGGAACTTCAGGGGGTGCAGCCTGTACCCCACGAACACCTATTGGTCCCAGAGCTTGGCGGGACCAGAGAGGAAAGGGTAACTAGTCGACCTGGAGCCACAGTGTCTACGTCAAACCCCAGCTTCTCACCTCACACTCCGTTTCCTCTTCTGGAAGAGGAGGATGGTATCAGCTCACCGCCTAGGGTGACTGGCAGGGCTGAAGGGGTGGGTATGAAGGGCTTAGCCCAGTGCCATACTGACAGTCAACACTATCACGTGTCAACCAGTGACACTGTTACTAGATGAGTCTGGAAAGGTCACTTGGGCCAATACAAAGCAAACTTATTATTCCACTCTTGCTCCTATAACTTACATGCCTGCTCCTTAAAACTCCAAACCCTGAGCAGTCAGTAGAGACCGAGGTGGGAACCACCTCAAAGAGGCTGAGCTGCGACGGGTGTGGCGTGTGGAGCGCGCCAACTTCCTGGCCGCTGCCTCTTGCACTTGGATGCAGCCCTGTTTGGATATTTGTATTTTCTAACTCTTTGCTAAAAACTTCACTCTGTGCATCTGTTCTCCTCTTGAGTTCTCTGAACATCTTTGCCCTCATAACTCAACTCTATCTCAGACAGATTGCCTGTCTTCTCATCACTTATTTCTTCTTCTGGGATTTTATCTTGTGCCTTGGCCTGGGAGATACTCCTCTGCTGCCTCATATTGTCTAAATTTCTATTTATATTTTTAGGTAGGTTACTTACGTTTCTCGACCTTGGAGTAGTGGCCCTCAGTGGGAGACGTCCTGTGCATCCCAGCAGTGCACTCCTCTCTCGTCACCCAAGGGCCAGGGTCCAGCCAGTCCCAGGGGAGAGTCTGGCCTGCGGTTAGCAGGTTCCTTCCACAGGATTTGGGATTGTTTTCTTACTTCTGGTATCTGCCCCCTGGTGGGTGAGGCTGGACTAGAGGCTGGTGCAGGCTTCCTGGCAGGAGTCCTTGGTGCCTGCCCACTGCTGGGTGAAGCCAAGGGGGCACTGGTGGTTCAGTAGTAGAATTCTCGCCTCCCACTGCTGGGTGAAGCTTGGTCCTCTGCTGAGTGGGTGCCTAGCAGTGTGTGTAGAGGCAGCTATGGAAGCCGGCTGATGGGTGGGACTGCCTTCCCACAAGTACGTTGTTTGGCCTGAAGCTTCCCAGCCCTTAAGCCTCTAGGATGTCAGGTGGGTAAGGCCATCAAGATACTGAGAAGTCCCCTAAGGCCTCAGAACCCATGATCTGGAAAACGGGCCCAGCATGGCTCTATTGTGCAGGTGTTCTCAGGAGACTGAGGAATGGAGGGCTGATAAAGCACTTTGCAAGGAACTGGGTACCGTGGGCCCCCCTTTTCTGGATGGAGATTCGGAGAGATGGGTGGAGGCAGGGCCCTTGCAGGCCCCGGGTGGTGCCGCAGGCCTTTGGGAAAGGCCTCCACTCCCTGGCTCCCTGCTGTGCAGAGACCCCCCCCCACCCCCCACCCCATGGCGAGGCCAGGCCAGCAGTCACAGGCTCTGCTGTTTCCCACAGGCACTGTGCTCTCAGACATCATCCAGAAGTACTTCTTCTCCCCAACGCTCTTCCGAGTCATCCGCCTGGCCCGAATCGGCCGCATCCTCCGGCTGATCCGCGGGGCCAAGGGCATCCGCACGCTGCTCTTCGCCCTCATGATGTCCCTGCCCGCCCTCTTCAACATCGGGCTGCTGCTCTTCCTCGTCATGTTCATCTACTCCATCTTCGGCATGGCCAACTTCGCTTACGTCAAGTGGGAGGCTGGCATCGACGACATGTTCAACTTCCAGACCTTCGCCAACAGCATGCTGTGCCTCTTCCAGATCACCACGTCGGCTGGCTGGGACGGTCTCCTCAGCCCCATCCTCAACACGGGGCCCCCCTACTGCGACCCCAACCTGCCCAACAGCAATGGCTCCCGGGGGAACTGCGGGAGCCCCGCCGTGGGCATCCTCTTCTTCACCACCTACATCATCATCTCCTTCCTCATCGTGGTCAACATGTACATCGCCATCATCCTGGAGAACTTCAGCGTGGCCACGGAGGAGAGCACGGAGCCCCTGAGCGAGGATGATTTCGACATGTTCTACGAGATCTGGGAGAAGTTCGACCCGGAGGCCACCCAGTTCATCGAGTACTCAGCCCTGTCCGATTTCGCCGACGCCCTGTCTGAGCCGCTCCGGATCGCCAAGCCCAACAAGATAAGCCTCATCAATATGGACCTGCCCATGGTGAGCGGGGACCGTATCCACTGCATGGACATCCTCTTTGCCTTCACCAAGAGGGTCCTGGGCGAGTCTGGGGAGATGGACGCCCTGAAGATCCAGATGGAGGAGAAGTTCATGGCTGCCAACCCGTCCAAGATCTCCTATGAGCCCATCACAACCACGCTCCGGCGCAAGCACGAGGAGGTGTCGGCCACCATCATCCAGCGGGCCTTCCGGAGGCACCTGCTGCAGCGCTCCTTGAAGCACGCCTCCTTCCTCTACCGCCAGCAGATGGGCAGCAGCGGCGTCTCGGAAGAGGATGCCCCAGAGCAGGAGGGCCTCATCGCCTACATGATGAATGAGAACTACTCCCAGCGCCATGGCCCACCCTCCAGCTCCTCCATCTCCTCCACGTCCTTCCCACCGTCCTACGACAGCGTCACCAGGGCCACCAGCGATAACCTCCAGGTAAGGGGGTCCGACTACAGCCGCATGCGAAGACCTCCCAGACTTCCCCCCGTCCCCGAACAGGGACCGTGAGTCTGTCGTGTGAGCCGCGCCCGGCGGGCCAGCGCACAGCATCGTGGCAAACCTGAATGCAGCCCCAGACCAGCAGCCGCTGGGCTGTCCTGGCTTTGGGCTTTGGGAGTGAGAGGTGAGCCTCGGCCCTGCAGAGTCCTGAGGCATCGCGTGGAGGGCGGGCAGCAGCTGGCCGAGCAGGCCGCTCGGGGAGGCCCATCGGAGAGGCTCCATGTGTAAGTACCGGTCCCGGGGGGCCTGGTCTGGTCAGGCGGCGTCCGGGGTCTCTGATCAGCACCTCCAACCCTGCTGCTGAGACAGAGTACAAAACAGACTGTATGTTGTGAATGGGCTTTCATAAATTTATTGTATTTGGTATTTTTTTACTTAAGCAAAGAACTTTTTTTCCCACGGATGGACAGCAGTTCACACTGCCACCTCTTAACTCTGAACAAGTGTGTCTGAAGCTGCTGGAACTCAGTTCTCAAAGCAAGAGTGAGATCCAGTGTGGCCCCACTGGCCTTCACTGCCCAGGGGCAGAAAGGGTTCCCCCGCCGCTTGGACGGAGGTGCCACGAGGGCTGAACCCCTTCCCTCACATGACGTGTGCGCACACACACACGCACACTGAGGCCAGACAGGCCACGTGTGTCCCAGGCTCCCTGGGGGCAAGCACCAGGCAGCCTGAAGGCATTAGGCCTCTCTTCCTGGCCCCCAGCAGGGAGGTTCTTGTCAGCCTCCCGTTGTCCCCCAGGCCCCGTTTTCACCTTGTGTTTTTATGCAGGCCACCCTGAGATCGGCTCTACAAAAACAAGCTTCCAGAAGGAGCGGCCTGGGTCCCAGGGCTGGTCCTCGGCGCTGATGTTGCCTTTCTTCCCCAGAGAGCTCGGCTTTCTGTTAAGAGTATTAACATTAAGCTCAAGAGCATGAGGGAGGCAGCCCCACTCACCCTGGGGCCGCCGGGGCTGAGAAGCTCCGCAGCCGTCGGCGCGGCAGCCCCAGCCCACGTGGGTAAGGGAGTCCACTGTCATCACCCAGGCTTGCTCTCTCCATCTTTCTCTTTGACTCTGGGCGGGGGGATTCCTCGCTCCTCGCCAGATGCAGCGGCATGGGGATGGGGAGGGCAGCTTGGGCCCTGTGCAGGGGAAGGGGCCTCGGGACGGCCAGGCCGGTCCCTGTGTGGGGAATGGACCCTTGATGAGCCCCCCCGGCTCAGCCCAGGGTCCTGGGGGTCTAGGCTGCCCACAGGTCTGGTGAGCAGGCCTTTTCAGGGAAAAATACTTTTTCTAGTCCAGTTACCCAGCGGGCCTCTTCTGCTGCTGACAATCCTACTTAGCATATGCAAATCTTTTAATGTAGAGGACTGTCACCCTGAGAGTGACAGTGGTGGCTGGTGGAGCCTGAGCACGCAGGCGCTCGGCTGCCCAATTCCAGTCTCCAGCAAAGCCACCCCCCACTTGGTGGCCGCCTCTCGGGGCAGCCCAGGAAGCCAGAAGCTGGCTGTCCTAACCTACCTCACCAAGCCGTTGGGGGCTGGCTGCAGGGAGCTCAGGGGGCACCGCCGGTGAGTCAAGTATTACATTTCTTCTTGTCACCCGGGCTCCCCTGGGGGCAGTCCCAGCCCCCACCCACCTGCACCCCAGTGATCTCTCCTCCGTGTTCCCTTTGAGTCCAGCATGGGACAGGGTTTTAACTGTCCCAGCGACACTTTGAGTGGAAATCTTATTTTTGTAGCTCTCTCTGCTGTGCTGTGCTCTCAAGGCTTGGAGAGGTGCGTGCCCTCCCCGGCACCCTGCACCCGCTGAAGGGCAGGAATGCGGCGGGGAGGCTGGCCCGGCTGCAGGCCCAGCCGTCAGGAGGAGACTGGGGTTTGTGTGTGGGGACAGCCCGGTAGCCTGAGACTGGTACCTGGGGCTGGCCGCTGGCTGCACACGGCGTGGCCGAGGGCAGGGCTGAGCTAGAGCTGACTCCGTAGCTTTTCGCGTGGCTCTCGTTGCTTTTTTCCAGAACTGCACGATGACCAGCAGGAGGGGAGGAGAGGGAGGACACAGGAGGGCGGGCAAGCATCCAGTGTCAGCTGTCGTCTGAACTACTTGAGCACTTCTCACCAAACTTCGTGCATAAAGAAGATCCGTATTTTTAAAACAAACCAATAAATGGCTTACATGACCTGGCCTGGGCTGTTCTTTTTTTAATTGACGTATAGTTAATTTACGATGCTGTGTTAGTGTCCAGCCCGCCAGCCTCTGTAGCCACATCTCTTCAATCCCTCAAAGACCCTTCCTCCTGTCAGCCTTATCAGCCTCTGCTCCCACCACCCAGAACACTCTTCTCCGGGCCTCATCTTCATGTCACCTCCTCTGGGAGCCCTCCCTGACCACCACCACCTGTCCGCCTCTTCGTACTTACCTCTCCCCGCACCTGACACGTTCTCATTGCCGGCACCTGCAAAGCCAGCAGGTAAAGGAACATGACCTCAGTGTCAACAAATCCAGCCTTAATGTTTGTCTCCCCCTGGCCCTTTCAGCTTGGTTCAGTGGGGACCATCTTGAAACCCAGCCTGATCCTGGGGCTTTTCCACTCCATCTTGGGTAAAACAGCAGCCTTCAACTGCTCTTGTTGGAAATACAATCCTAGCCTCACCCTGAGGGTGTCCAGTCCCATGACAGTTGGAGACCAGGGGGGGTGGATGGCTACAGGGGACTCAGATGGGCATCTTCCAGCTCCCTGGAGACGCCCTGCTGCCCACCCCCCGCAGTTTCCTCCACCCAGGAGGTGCATTCTCTTGGGTGCTTCATGACCCCTTCCTTTGCCCGAGGGGACCTAGGGGTCCACCCCAGCCTCTTCCTGCCAAGCCCCTGGGCCCTCCTGGGGGCCCCGCTGTGGTGGCTCACACAGGCCCTCTGCCCACTGCCTCTGGTCCATGGACGCACTCACCCCATTCTTGCTGGCGTGCGGCCTGGCCCCAGTGGCAGGGTGTTCGACGGCCACCACCACGGCAGCTGGCCCAGGATTCCTCCTTCCGGGTCCCAGGGCTGAAGTCAGGCCCAGTCACTGGTCCACTTGAGCTTTCTCAGGCCCAGCAAGGCCCAGTCCTCTGTGTCCAAGCTCTCCAAGAAGGCACTGGAATGCCCTCAGCAGGCCTAGGTTAGAAAGTGGCACCCTTTAGACACAGGCCCTCCCTCAGGAGAACGGCACAAGGTCCTAGAAACAACTCTCCAAACAGTTCTCTCCAAGAAGCCTGCTCACTGCCTCCCTCAGCCCTCTGCTCTCTTGGACCCCTTTTCTTATCCTTGGCGTGACTATGGGGTCCCAATAAACCACTGCATATGGAAAACACATGGTTTGGCATCCTGAAACCCTTGGCACTGGACTTGGTCAAAATTGGGGCAGACAGTCCATACTAACATCCTGTGACACTTGTTCAATCGTCTCTCCCAAACAGGGCTTTTCAAAGGGCAGGCCATGTCCCAGTCTAGTGGGCCATACTAGCTTTTTAAAAGATATCAGAATTTAGAATAGCAGCGTATGCTCTGTGCTAAGGATGTGTTGTTTTGTGGAACTATTGTTTCAGATATACATAGAAACCTTGGGTGAGTGCCTGTGTGTACACTGCGCGGTGAAGGAAAATACACTTCGTACTAGAAATCCCAGCGAAGAGTGAAAACAACATGAGGACAGGGTCCAAGTCTGCCTTACTCAGCGCTGCAGCCGGGGCCTCGCTCAGCGGCCGGCACATGGCAATGGGAGGTGTGAGGGGAGGGGAGGCTGTAGCGCTCCCCGTAAGCAGTGAAGGGGTCAGGCCTACCCCCGACAAGCCCCAGGTCACTGCCACTCTGTCTGGGTCAGCACGGCGGCTTCCCTACCTTTCTGGAAGCCGAGGCCTGGGGTCTGGGCCCCTTGTGTGGGGCCTTCCCTGGCTGCGTGAGGGGGCCTGGGAGGTGGCAGGCTCATCTGGAGGGGGCACGTGTGGGCCTTGAGGTCACTACGATGCCGCAGCTGTCACCGCACCACTCCGGGGTGAGGCTGGGGTCCAGGCTCCAGGAGGGTCAGATGCCAGCTCCTGTGTCAGAGGGAAGGCATGTGGCCCCGGAGGGATCTCAACCCTTGGCAGGGAGAGATGCTCCCAAACAGACGTCAGCTCTCACCCTGGGCCACAGCCCTGGCAGCTCGCGGCCCTGTGCCAGCGCCCTTCCGCCTCAGCCCTAATGACCACGAGACTCTGCCCAGGAGCTGGGAGGGGCAGACAGCTCAGGCCTCGCTCCTACAGGCGGAGACAGAGCAGGCATGACCAGGAGCTAGGAGACGCCAAAGGCCTCTGCCGATGGGCTGGGGAAGCCGCAGGACTGGTGTCTTCTGCCTGCACCCCTTCCAGGGTCGGAGCCCACTGACCCGTGTGCTGCCCACAGGTCTGACAACTGGGGAAGGCCAGGCCGGGCCGGCCTGCTCACACCACGCTCTCCAGCCTCCACCCTGGTGCCTGGCACAGGTACGAGCCCGGAAATGTTAGCACAAGAGACACCCCATCAACCCCGCTGTCTGCTGGGCTCACCTGGTCCCCTTCTTGCATTTGCATCCTTCCTGTCCTCTGAGGCCCAGTCCCTTTCTCACCAGCAATCCCATCTTCCACGCTTTGTTGTCCTGGAAGGAAGTCAGACACAGGGCTATGTGATATCCTCCCCTGCATGGAGAGGCACATGCAGATTCACACACGTTCATAGTCAAGGCACAGCAACCAGGGTCCGTGTCAGGGAGGGTGCACAGCGTGACCACAGGGAGACACCTGAAATCCCAGGAATGAATGAATCTCAGGCTTCCTGTCCCAACCCCCCAAGTCCCCAGGGACAGAGGCAGACAGGCCAGGAGTGGGGGCCAAGAGACTTCATTCAGAAATGATACCCAAAGGTTGGCAGCTGCCAAGCTCTATCCGGGGGGAATCCAGAGAGACCCCAGCAGCCCCACTCTCCTGCGGGTGTCCCAAATCAGCCTGAATGGCAGGGGCCAGGGCCGGGCCAGCCCAAGCCCAGCACATATAATGACCACCCTGACAGGCACTTCCTCCCACGCCAGCTCACGGGGCTGGCATTCAGGGGCAGCTGCCAGGCACCTGCTGCCGGACAGAAAAGCCCCATCACCCTAGCCTTTGTGGAGAGACAGGCCGGCTCGAATTCCAGAAAGGCGTGCAAGTCAAAGCAGAGCTGCCCTCCCGGATGTGGGCTGACCGGCCGGCGGTATGTCCTGTCCTCCCGCCCCACTCCATGCTGGCCTTGGGGTGCAGAGCCTCGGGAGCGGGGGCCGGCATTAGGTGCAACTGACCAAGGAGCTGAGCTGGCCGCCAGTACTGCTCTTGGAGCCGTGTCTCCTGGGGACCATCTGTCTGTCACTCACCCTCTCAGGCTGCACCCCCTCTTCCTGGACGGCCGGGGACCAGCCTGCTTCTGCGTGCAAGGCTGTGGGAGGCATCGCAAGGGTGGTGGAGGACAGAGAGGGCTTGACCAAGCAGCGAGGCCGGCTCAACAGAGATAATTGGGCCTCCGGTATCCTGTATCAATCCATCACATTTATAGTCTCTCCAGACAGGAGACGAGGAGGAAATGACAAAAGCCAATAAAGCCAATAAATAAAGGGTAATGGAATAACCAGTATGTCAGCCCATCCCCTGAGCCCCAGAGGCAGAGCAGAGCTGAGCCCCTCCCTCCTGTCTCTGTCTTGACTTCAGCCACAGGACCCAGGGGACAGGTAAAATGGGTCAACAGCCCCCATGGGGTTGCCCGGCTGGAGTTCCAGCTGCTCTGGCCAAAAACCTTAACATCATCCCTGCCTCCTCTCTCTCCCACACACCCCGCATCCAATCCAGCAGGAAATCCTGTTGGCTCTGCCTTCAAAACATATCCCAAGTCCAACTACTTCTCAGCAGCTCCACAGCTGCCATGCTGGTCTGAGCCACCATTGCCTCTTGCCTGGATTCTCACAGAGGCCCCCCAGCTGGCCCTTGCCCCAGACCATTCTTGACACAGCGGCCAGTGGGGTCTCAGGCAGCAAGCTGGCTCATTCCTTGGCTCCATACAGAGCCCCCAGTGGCCCCCGGCGCACTCACAGAGCAGCCTGAGAGCCTGAGCCCTCTGCAGCCCCTCTGATGCACCCGCTCCCAGAGCCAGTCTGCACCCGTCACCAGCCCTAGAGCCACACTGGCTCCTTGCTGGTTCCTGCTCAGGCTGCACACGCTTCGCCTTAGGACTTCAGCACTGGTTGTTCCCTCTGCCTGCCACACACTTCCCCTAGAGGGCCGCAAGGCTCCCCTCTGTCCTGATACACTTTTGCAATGAGGCAACCATGACCATCATGTTTTCTACCCTCTCCAGCCCACTGTTACTATACTTAATTCAGGTTCAGTGGGGTGTAATTTATATATAACAACACTCACTCTTTTTAAGTGCAGTGTGGAGAGTTGTGACAAATGTATGAGCAGTTCAGCCACCACCGAAAGCAAGCACGCTCTTCACACTCACTGTCACCTCCTTGTTTGTGCGCAGCCCCACCAGCCACCTCAGCCCCACCTCAGTGCCGCCCTCAGCAACCCCCTTGTGGCCAGGCTCTGGCCACAGAGCACCCCCATGCCAATTTCTCTAGCTCCTGTGCCCAAGCTGAAGACCACCAGCCCCACGTGTCTGCCTCATGCCAGCCCCGCCCGCTGTGAGAGCACCCTCTCAGCCTCCTGTGGACACTGACCTCTGCAGGATGAGTAAACGCGGAGCAGCGGGGCCCCGGCCCGGCCATCAGAGCTGACGGCAGTGGTAACTCCCCAGGAGTGAGTGGCAGGATGCCCCAGGGCCAAAGGGGTCCCGTTCCTCACTCTCTCCCTCCAAATGATGTTAGCCTACACACAGGACTAGCTGGGGAAACTGAGGCACCTGTCCATTTTTCCTTTAGCAAACATGCATTGAACATCTCCCAGATTCTGGAGTTATAATGATGAGAAAAAACAAACAAGGTCCCTGCCCTCATGTAACTCAGCTATGTTGGGGAGACAGATATTAACCTCAAAATCCACAAACCAGGGCTCTTTAGAATCACAAAACTGTGGGTTGTTGGGGTGGAGCACAAAGTGCAGTAAGAGTATCCAGGGGACGGGACCAGAGAAGACCTGCTGAAGATGTGGCGTTTTTGTTGACTGAGGTGGGCGTTTCCAGGCAGACGGAAGAGCAGATGGGAAGGTCCTGAGGTAGAAGGGCCGTGGCCGGTTCCTGAAGGGACAGATAGCCGGTGTGACTGGAGGTGGATTGAGGGGGGGGGCCAGGAAAGGGGTGTGGACATGACCCTGGGGCACCAGGGGGCTCCAAAGAGGTGCACTGTTCTATGTGCTTTTTATTATTGTGGGAGGGGCACGCAGTAATACTTTACTTTAGAAAGATCCCATCTCTTGCTCTGAGGGAAAGGGCTGTGGGGGACAAGAAGGGGTGAGGGGAAGCAGGTCAGGTGGCCTCTGTAGGGAGAGATGATAGGGACTTGGACTAGGCTGGGGACGGTGGAGAGTGAGAAATTTGGGAGCTGTTTTTAGATGCAAAGTTGGGAGACAGAACACCCAAGGATGGGTGAGGAGGCTCCTCTGGTCTCTGACTAGAACAGTGAGGAAGATGCCACAAGAGGCAAGAGGCCTCCTTAGGTCACCTCCTGCCCCAAAGAGCACTTGGCAAGCAGGAAGGATGATTCACTGAGGGCCTGTTCTCTTTAAGAATTAATTCTCCACTATGGAAAATAATATGGAGGTTCCCTAAAAAACTAAAATTAGAGTTACCATATGATCCAGCAATCCCACTCCTGGGCATATGTTCGGAAAAGACGAAAACTAATTCAAAAAGACACATGCACCCCAATGTTCACAACAGCACTAATCACAATAGCCAAGATGTAGAAACAACCTAAGTGCCCATCAACAGATGAACGGATAAAGAAAATGTGGTATATACACACAATGGAATACTACTCAGCCATAAAAAATGCCATTTGCAGCAACATGGATGGACCTAGAGATTACCTAAGTGAAGTCAGTCACACAGAGAAAGACAAGTATCACATGACGTCACATAAATGTGGAATCTCAAAAAATAATACAAATAAACTTATCTACAGACTCACAAATACAGAAAACAAACCTATGGTTACAAAAGGAGAAAACGGATGGGTAGGGATAAATTAAGAGTTGAGATTAACAGATACAAACTACTATACATAAAATAATTAAGCAACAAGGACCTACTATATAGCACAGGAAACTATTGAATATCTTGTAATAACCTATAATGGAATGTGATCTGAAAAAAAACTATATATATACACATATATAACTGAATCACTTTGCTGTACACCTGAAACTCACACAACATTGTAAATCAACTATACTTCCATTAAAAGAAAAAATTAATTCTAGGCCCATCTCCCCGCAGCCTGTCTCCCATGTCTACCACAGGCAGCATGAGCTCCAGAAAATAATAAGTTTCCCGTGTCTGCTTGAGGCATTGCACCCACGCTGCCGGTGCTGGGGACACTACTGGCTTTTCTGGTGACTGTGAATGTAGCTGTATTAACTGCCCCCGAGCATGGAGCACACAGGTGACCTCCATCAGCTTGTAATGTGTTCTATCAACCAATCAAGAATTTACGTGACATAGACAGTCTCTCTCGAGGGAACCTCACTACCTGCTTGAACTGTTTACAGAGCACAATAGGGTTGGAGCCTGACCGCACTGCCATGCCACTGTTGAGGACACTTGGACACCTCCCAGGGTCCAGCCCAGACTACTAGAAGGCAGTACTGTTCCTCAAGGTCAAGGGAAACCTGGGGGGGGGGGCACACTGACTCATCTCTAAGTGACAGTCCTGTGCATCAATCATCACAGTCCCCAGCCGAGAGCAAAAGCCCAGCTCAGCACCCCTCAACAGGAGCCACACCCCACGCTGAAGCCAGCCTTCCCCCATGAAACAGAGGAGTCCTTGCTATGAACCTGCCACCATCCCTCACTCCTGTTATCCCCAAGTTCATTTCAGAAGCCTCTGGCCCAAGGCCTTTCTTGTGGCCACCCCACTCCACCCCAACAACATCCTTCCCTTCACGTCTCAGCAATTATAACTGGATACTGTTTCTTTCCTCCCAGAGGCTCTGGGCTCCTTCTGTAGATTGATGCACTTCCTCCAGGGGCCAGCTATGCACACCCTGCAGATCTCAGAGGGAGGAAGCCTTGGATCTAGTCTCAAAACAGTTAACTCCAAGTAGGGGACCAGAGTGACCCACTCACCCTACATTTGCAGAACTAACAAAGCCAAGCAAGCAAGTGGCCTTCACTGGACTATAGGCATTTTCTTTTTAAGCCACACCTGTCCCTGCTACCTGTGGATGCGTCAAGTCGGCTATACTGGGCCCATAACCCTTCCTGCTGGTCCCTTGAGCCTTGCAGAGGCTTACCTGGAAAGCAGACCTCCCGCAGCGCCCCATCCTTAACCTCAGCACATTCAAACCTCAGTCTGCACACTTACCATGCAGGAAAAAGGAACACTTCCAGGTGGAAATCTTCCAAATGTGTCTTCCCCAATCACCTTGTCAGCAGATTGCTCTAAGCAAAACTTTCTTGTAAATTATCTTTGCCTTTGACTGTTCACACACAAAGGTCACATAGTTGTCGGCCTCTGATATCACACACGTAGCTGGGGAAACGATTTCAGAGGTTCCCACAGCTGGAATCTCCAAAGGAATTCTGACCAAGAAAGGGGACATGAGGTCACAATGAAGAGGGAAAGAAGGACAGAGAAGGTGGGGAGGACTGAGCGAGCCAGAACAGGAGAGGGGGCTCCATCCAGGTGGTCGTGCTCCTTTCCCCCTCACATCTCCAAGCTGCAGTTTCTCTGGTGCTGCCCCCACCATCACATCCAAGTGAACAGATAATAAAGTGTTCAACTGGACGCAGTAACACAGCAATATAAATCAGCACACATGGCACCCACATCTTGGTTTCTGAATACCGTTCTCCATTAAAAGGAAACAGGACTCCTCAGTGAAATGGCTGACTCATTGCTAAAGCAGAGAAAAGACAAGATGAGCCCTGGAACATCTTGTTGTCCCAGAAAGTAAGAGAGCACCTAGACTGATGTCAAAAGACATGGGGGCCAGTCTGAACGGGTCAGTGATGGAGTAGAAAATCATCAACGGATAAAATCGGATAAAAGTCTGATGAGGAACATAGTCTCAAAGTATCCCTCACAATTGCTTTTTAACTGCAAATAGAAAACAGCAAGTGTACAGTGGGGGAATCAGGTGCACACCCCCGGAACCAAGTGGTCAAAGACACACCTCCAACAAATAGGAAAATGGACACTGTGCCTCCGCACGTGGTACTGAGAGAGATGCAACGTCGCCTCTGTGGTAATCGTAACAAAAATGCATAACCTGAAACTAATCATGAGGAAACAGCAAACAGAATTTGAGCAACATCAATTCTACAAAAGAACTGGCCTGAACGCGTCAAAAATGTCAAGCTCAAGAAATGCAAAGCAAGGCTGAGGAAGTTCTTCCAGATTAAAGGAGGCTGAAGGGACATGACGACTAAATGCAATAGGCGACTCTGGAACAGGAGAAATAAATAAATACAAAGACAAGATGGGGATAAGTGATGAAGTTTGAATATGAACTGTGGTGGGGATAACAGTATTATACCAAATGTTAAGTTTTCTCATTTTGTTAACTGGACTGGTTTTGTAAAAGAACACCCTTGTCTTATCAATATACTCTCAAGTATTTAGGAGTAAAAAGGCATGATCTCTTCAAGTTACTCTCAAGTGACTCAGAGAAATATACGTGTGTATGCGTCTGTATGCGACGTACAGTGTAGGTACAGTATAGAACACTGAGTATATTATACACACACATGTAGGCTGAGAGAGGATTACAAAATATAAATAACTGGTGAATCTGCATAAAGGATATATGGGAATTGCTTGCAAATTTTAAGTCTGAAATTGTATTAAAATAAAATTTACATAAATAATAATGGCCAACAACTACAAGGTCCTTACTCTGTGCAGGCTTCATTCCAACGCCTTACATGTAGTAACTCACTTGATACTTCCAAGAGTCCTACAAGGCATGTGGTCCTTTTACAGATGGGAAAACTGAGGCACAGAGCAGTTAGGCAACTGGCCCCCGCCTTTTAGCTCGTAAGATGGTAGAGAGGGGATGGGATCCCAGGTCAACCTGCCTGGCTCCAGAGTCTGTGCCCTTAGCCAGTGCACCCTGATGCCTCACAAGCCGTGCAGAGGCTGAGAACGGAAGCCACGGACGGGAACGCACACAAGGATGCACACTCACACCCTTACACCCAAACGCCTAGGTGGGCGGCCTGATGCACAACAGTTGCAGCCTGAGAATCAGGACAATCTTCAACTCTGAACACATTAGAGCCTCTGAGGAAGCAGAAAGAAGTTTCAAGTTGAGGGCACCTGAGGCCTGGGGGCAAAGACTCTCCTCCCTGGAGGTTCCCCTCAGCCTCGGGCTGGCCTATTTGTCTCCCCTGCCCTCTCCTGAGAGCTCCAAGCTCTGTTTCTCTTCTTCCCGGTCTACTCTTTACCTGTTACCTCCAAGCCCACAAACCCAGAAATTAGGGCGGGGTTCCTGGCCTTGCCTGCTGCTGGTGAGCAGGGGCTGGGGCCTCAGAGGAAAGGACGTGGGCCCCAAAGGAGCAGTGGCTCCAAAGCCAGAGCTGAGGGGGGAATGACTGAAAGCCGACGGCTGCAGGGACTGGAGGAGATGGGGTGAGGGGAGACCAGAGGACCAGCGCTCAGGTGGGTCAAGTGGTAAGCAGTGGGAGGGCCAGGCCCCAGCCCCACAGTCACCGCAAGAGCAGCCCGGTGGAGCGGCCGTCCTCAGCTCTTCTCCAGAAAGGACTGAGGGCAGTCTGCTCCCTACACCCCTGAGGCTGAGCCTCACGGGCAGAGAGAGTCCAAGCCAGGGGCTGAGAGTCAGGGAGGATGCTGGGCAGGTCGGGCCCGTCCAGTCTGGCAGGGAAATGGGGGTGGGGGAGGAAGACGCTGACGTCTGGATTCAGAAGTGGAGTGGACCCCACCACCCCCTCCCCGCCGAAGGGCCTGTCACAAGGCAGCCGTGGCTCACACCCGCTTATCGGGGCTGGGGTGTGGAGAGGGTGTCGCGGACGGGAGATAGGGCCGGGACAGGGCTGTCCACACCGGCCTGCTCTGCCTCCCTCATTCACACCTCCTCAGAGGCCCCTCAGCCCACTTACGCCCTGCAGCCTCCAGGCCGCCCCAGCATGCCTCCCCGGCAAACCACCCTGCAGGCTGCCCTGGTGAAGGGGGGCTCTGCCCTGGACAAGGAGAACACGGAACAGGGAGGGACCCTGGAAACCAGCCCAATCTCATGTTACAGATAAGGGACTAGGCGGAAGGGGACGGTGCAAGAATGCTTAGGAGCAGAGCTAGGCTCTCACCTCGACCAGAGCACAGGCGGGTCTGAGCCTCAGCCTGGGAGGCCAGAGGCAGGGTCCCAGGGCCACAGTGAAGAGTGAGGGGCACACTCATCCCCCAGGAGCGCCAGTCTGTTCAAGCTTCAGCCTCATGTGGCGAGAGGACACCAACATCATACTGTCCTGGACTCCACTGACCTCGGATAAGAGCTAAGGTCTCAGCCTGAATCTGAATGACAATGAAGGCGAGAGGTTAAAGGCTCCCCAGGAAGTGCAGGGCAGAAAGGGAGAGCAGACTCAAAACACTCAATCAGGAGGTGGGGAGAAGTCAGGGGCCCATCATGGGTGGTGGGAACTAAAACACTGTCCTGCCCATGGCCTAAGGAGGCAGTCGGGCCCCAGCGGTGCCAAGGCCTCAGGGGTGCTAGGGAGGCCTGGCAAACTCAAGGCCACTGCCTGCCACTGTCCCACCCCCACAGCCTAGAAGACACCTGGGCAGAAAGGACCCCCAGCATCACTAGAGGCAGGATTGCTCATCCTGTGCCTTGGAGGAACTGGGGATGGGAGAGAGAGGACAGAAATAGTTCCAAGGTCCTGGCTGGGAGCAGGGGAGAGGGGAGGGTTCCACACCTGCACACAGCTGGAGATCGCATTGAACTCTGCTTCCCCCAGGGCCACACACATAAAAGCCCTTGCTCAGCACACCCTGACTGGCACCTCCTTGCTCCCATCTACCCGCCGGGATAGGCAGCCTCAGACCAGAAGCCAGACCCTGTGTAGCCTGATGCAGGGTGACGGGGGAAACGCGCCCTGGGAACTGCAGCCCACTGGACGGGGAAGCAGTGCTCAGCACCCAGGACTCAGCCCAGACACAGGGCCCTGATCCGGGCCACGCCCAGCAGCCTGCCTGCAAGCACACAACTACTACAGACCAATGCAAGTGCCTTCCTGCCTCCTCTGAGAAGTCTTCCCCAGCCATTCTCACCACCAGCTGGTCAATCTGGTCCCTGCAGGGGGACTGACCCACCAGCCAGGCCCTAGTCCCCAGCCTACCTGGGTCTCTCACAGGGACGATGAGAACACTGGGACTCAAGCAGGGTATGCTCAACATTTCTGACTGCTGGTGACTCCAAAACACTTTCTGGGCACGTGTAATTTGCACAACTCTCTGGAGGCCCCAGAAAAGAGTCAACTCCGTTATCTGCCTGCCTCTAAAGATAGCAGGCCTGGTCCAGTTAAGGTGAGTAAATGACGAATGACCGAACCACAGAGCAAAGTAAAATAACTGTAAAAGCCTTGGGGGTGGAGGGCGAATATAAGACTGGGAGCCCAAAAACCTTCCTAAGTTTTACAACTGGAGTTTTAGCATCCTTATTTGTGAAATAGGATGAACAGCAGCTACTGAAATGGCATACTGAGTAAGAGCTGATGTGAATGCATTTTGCGATGAGCAAAGTGCTGATGTAGCCAGAAGTTGTTGGCAACACATCATCAACCTCAGGACGGGGAGACAGAGCTGCTTCCACGTGGTCCAGTGTAGCCCACTCCAAGGTCAGGCCCGTCCATCACCTTCTCAGGATGGGATGACTTTCATCAGTCACTGTCTTAGTCTGCTCGGCCTGCTAACAGACTGGGTGCCTTGTAAACAGAAATGTATTTCTCACAGTCCCGGGAATGCAGTTTGCTGCAGCCATTATGGCAAACAGTATGGAGATTCCTCAAAAAACTAAAAATAGACTTACCATATGATCCAGCAATCCCACTCTTGGGCATATATCCAGAGGGAACTCTAATTCAAAAAGATACATGCACCCCAATGTTCACAGCAGCACTACATACAATAGCCAAGACATGGAAGCAACCTACACGTCCACTGACAGATGACTGGATAAAGAAGTAGTGGTATATTTATACAATGGAATACTACTCAGCCATAAAGAAGAATACAATAATGCCATTTGCAGCAACATGGATGGACCTAGAGATCGTCATTCTAAGAGAGGTCAGAAAGAGAAAGAAAGAAAAATACCATATGATATCACTCATATATGGAATCCAAAAAAAAAAAAAAAAAAAAGGAAAAAAAGGACACTAGTGAACTCATCTATAAAACAGAAACAGACTTGCAGACATAGTAAACAATCTAATGGTTATCTGGGAAAGGGGGTAGGAAGGGATAAATTTGGGAGTTTGAGATTTACAAATGTTAGCCAGTATATATAAAAAAAGATTTTAAAAAAGTTTCTACCATATAGCATAGGGAACTATATTCAATATCTTATAATAATAACCTTTAATGAAAAAAATATGAAAACAAATATATGTATGTATATACATGACTGGGACACTGTGCTGTACACCAGAAATTGACACACTGTAACTGACTACACTTCAATTAAAAAAAAAAAATCCTCAACCTGTTCCCAGATGAAAAACCTGATTCAGAAGGATGAAGTCAGTTGCCCAAGGCTGCCCAACTGGTAAGTGGGAAGATGGGCTGAGGAGCCAAGTGTGCTCCCCACACACTGCAGGTGCCCAAAGTGCTGGCCCAGCCACACTGGGTGCACCCAGAGGTGCAGCGGGCAATCTCCCTGTCCCAGAGTGACTCATGGGCAAACTGTCATGGAGACCTATTTCTGCATTATGCAACCAATTGAGTGTTTGCTTTTTAAAGACACAGAAGTGAACTTAAGTTCTGAAAATATCAGAGCACATTTTTATCACATGAAACTTGTTGGGTGAGTATGTGAAACAGGTTGCCACGTAAAACGAATTTTCTTACCAAAGGGACCTTCCTTGGCTCTGTCTCCTTCAATGTTTTTAACGGACACGTTGAAGGCTTGTTTATCCAATCTGCAATCTCAAAGCTGGGAGGCATAGTGAACATGTCAGATGGCCAAGTCAGGATCAAAAAGAATGTGAACTCTCTTGAAGATGGGTAGAAACTGTTAATAAAATGGAATCTTAACAGTTGGGCATACATGTAGTGTCACATTTGTGTTCCAGAAATTGACTGTGTAAGCACATGATGGGAAAGTGATTTGACAGAAGATCATGTGGAAAAGACCTGAAGCCACTAGTTGGAGCGAGCTGCACGTGAACCAAAGGTACAGTGAGTAAAGTGGGGTGTCAATCCCCCGACTCCGTTCAGCACTGCTAACACCTCATCCTGAAGGCTTTGCCCAGACGTGGCCACTACACTAAGAGGGCCTGTAAAGTCATGGTGAAGGGTCTGAAACCCATGAAAGTCTGAGCAGGCAATGAGAAGCCCCAACGTCCTCAGGGGCTTTTCTCTAAGAGATTCTCAGGTGGAAGCAGGTGCCAGCCCATTCTGTGCAGCCCAGAATGGCCATCAGCACGGGTCACTGAGAGGCAGGAGGTACAGGGAAGGTTTCAGTTACTGTTACAAAGCTCTGCTACAAAGAAAACTGGCCACCTGGGGGCCCAAAGGGATGGAAGAAAGTTCTCCCTTGATACTCACAAGCTCAAGCTCCAAGACCACCTAACTGTCAGAGGGCTCCTGTCTCGGGGAAGGAGACATGATCGTTGGGGGAGGGTGGAGGCAGAGTAGGGCACAGTCTGGTTCCAAATCCTGGTTGATCACCAGAATTGCCAGTGTTGCTTGTTTAGAAAATATAGATTCCAGCTTCACATCAGAACTACTCAATCAAAATCCTGAGATTCGTCATGTTGACGCTAATGACTTTTATGGACTCACGAGGGTGAAGCCAGGGAATACAGGTGACATGCCAATACTGGGGGTCATTCCAAGAGGAGGGCTGCAGGCCGAGCCCAGCTCTGCTGGGGGCCACTCCCTCGAGATCAGACTCTGTCTCTCCTGCTGGGCTCTATTCCAAGTCCTGAAGGAGGGAGGAGGGATGGGGGTTTTCGGTTGTTTGAAGATCGAGGCACGAGGGCAGAAACACTAGCAGGTATTTAAGGGGCTCGCTCACCCATCCTACGTTTGTTGCCTGTGTACGTCCACCTTGCCGAATACAATATCGGTGAAACAGTCTCAATCCAGAAACCAAAAGCCTAAAGTCACAAAATAAAGATGAAATAAAGATGTCACTGTGGGTGGAGAGAGATCAGGGAGTGAGCCCCTCACCCCAGAGGGGGCTCCCAGCAGAAGCGGGCTGGCCCCCCTTCCTCAGCAGCCTTCCCTCAGCCCAGTCAGACCAGGGATCCCGTGAGTGTAAAGACAGTGAAGGCAGAGGCCCTGGTGCAGCGCGATGATGTGGCAGGACCCAGCGAGGGACTGAATGGATGGTGATTTGCTCAGGTTCGGTCACAAGGTGCTTCTTTGATCAGACGGACACACCTGATGCAGGGGAGAGGCCCAGGGACCTGTGCGTCTGAGTCGAAACATTCAACATCCCTGGAGGAGAGGCTGCAGTGATCCGATCCAGAGGAAAATTCTGAGCTGCACCCAGTATTTACATCTTAAAGTTTGTTCTGGAAGGACTCGCTGGAAGCACTGAGGTGACGGTTCAAGCATCACAGCTGCACACCAACAAAAACGAGGACTGCGAGCTGCATTTTTTAATTGTAAGTAGTTATCTCTATTTTTCACAATGACCAAGTAGCATTTTTCATGGGAACTAAAAACATGTAAGACACTTTAATTTACTGATCTAAAAATCAAGATTCTCTACCACCCAGGTGGAGAGGCAGGACTGAGAACAGCAAGGAACAGCCCCAAGGCAGCTGGGAATTGAGGTCAGGAGAGAGAGCGCGGAGTGACAGGCTGGGGGACAGCGGATGGGGGCACCCCTCTAGAGGGGGGTGGTCACCCAGGACTTCTCCCCAAGAGCCACCCCTCAGGCTCCCGGAAAAACACCCAGACCCCACCATCACCTCTCCAACAAGGAGAGAAAGTAAGAGATTTTTTGGTCACAGTGACATTTGGGCTCTTTCTCCCTGAGAAGAAAAAGCGAATGCAGAACAGTTTGATAAAACAGAATCGTATTAATCAGGCTACAGTGTTCTGACCCCCAACTTCTTTCTTGTTTACCCAAATAAAGCAGAGCGAAGTCAGTCATCATCATCTTACTTTTATCTTAAAGTCTTGGCATTTCTGTTAGAGAGAAATACAAAAACATCAACAAAAATGGTTCCAGTGATACCACCTGGCAAGACAACTGTGACCCGACACATTCAGACAGGTTGCTACGCCCTCACTGAAGGTATTTTACTGCCTATACTTATGGCAGCCCACAAAAGGATTCCGTGTAAACCCAAATCTAGAGACCTGGCTCAGAAAGCAGCCGCCGCCTGCCGCAGAGATACCTGTCTGGGCCCAACCGCCTGCCCCGCGCTGTCCAAGGGGACATGCAGGCACAAAGGCAGCAGAGCCACAAGCCAGTGGACCTGCAGGCATGGATCCGGCTTAGGTGCCTTCATCTCTGGTACAAAAAGCTCCTCTGGTAAGCAAAGAACACATCAATTCACCGCCATCTGGTCACTAGAAGAACTGCGTTTCTCAGGCAAGAAGGGACTCTGATAAACCCCACAGACCACTGCCTCCACCTTTCAAATACCTTGATTGTTTCTTCCCAAAGAACGAAGGAGGGTTCAAGTCAGAGGACATTAAAGTCCCTTTGGCTCGACGGCAGACAAGAAATCAGACACCTCTTACCAAGCAGGCCCAGGATCACAGACACCCACGGAAGGATGTCTTTCTGAGTCAAAAAGCCTCTGGGTCGGGGAAGATTTTAATGCACTCTCTGCTGTGTGCCTCATTTCTTATGAGTTACTTCTTTGGGAAGATGAATCTTGGGAGAAATACTTAAGCTCTCTAAGCCCCAAGTTCCTCCTGGGTAAAATGAGGATGGTGGAATTTCCCTCAGAGGGCGGCTGTGACATAATACATGCGCAGCACTAGCTTCATCTACAGAACACGCTAAGTGAGCCGGAAACGCAGCTGGTGAGCGCTGCTGTATGACAGAAAAGGAGGGACAGCAGGTCCACAGGGAGGAGGACAAGACCCAGAGATTTAATACACATGGTCAGGACAAGGCACAGACGATATCTAGAAGCCATCTCTAAGACCAACCCAAGTCCTAGGGAAAGAAAGCTTACAATACTGAGCTGAGCAGATACATCAAAGACACTGCATGATTTGGAGGCAGAAAATATAACTAACCTTCACACACTACACATCCAGAGCAACACATGCACGGTGTCATCTTCTTAACCAGACACAAGACCAGGCTGCCACCTGCAGGTGTCAGTTTCCTTATATAATCAGTTCTCATGTCAAGTAAAATACTAAGCAAAAACTTTCACCTCGTTTACCTTTGGGGGCAAAAATTTAGTCTTAAATTTAGAATTCCATCATTGTAAAGCAAAGCCACTAAGGTACAGCAGTCTGAAGCGGCCACGACCACGGCCTGACAGATGTCACGCTTCTGAGATGTGACTAAGACGGCTTTCTCTCCAGGACTCCTGACTGCTCCTGAGCTTTGAGTTCTTCCAGTTTCTTCTCGTAGCGACTCATGAAGTAATCATCGGGGTCAATCCCCGCATTCCTCAAATTCTCCATGACCTTTTCCAGCCTGAGCACCGATCGGGCTCCCTCAATCTTTCTTGTGCTCAGGTACAGAGTGAACTCCCGGAAATCCAGGAGCTTACAGGTGTCCACGGAGCAGATGTTCCTGATGTCACTAGTTCTATCCAAATGTGGGAAGAACACCAGCCCTGACCACTTCTCCAGGTCCTGAAGGCTCACCTGGAATTCACTTAGTTGGGGCTGGAAGCCAATGGCTTCATTGGGCACCACAAAGGCCCCTAGTGCCAGGGGTTCAGTAGACTCCCGGCTTCTGCGCGCCAGGATCACCTTATAAAGGTGGGAGGGGACTGCCACGTTGTCCTCACCGATCACCTGAAAACAAAGCAGCCACATCAGTGATGCTAATTTGCACTAGTAGTTCCCAAATTTCTCCTGAAAAGACTTGTAGATGCACTTCTGAAAGTGTACTTCTTAGCTATGTTACTCTGTCCCAAAGAATTTAAATTCAACTGCCAAAGGTAATAATAAACCAAAACCCAGGTTCACAGAGAAAATAAGCATTTAACAGGTAGATTCTGACCACATCCTTTAAGGTAATGCCACCCCAAAGAGCCAGGTCCCACTCTCTACTGTTTGTAGGACAAAGTAATGCCACAAGAGGGACCCCAGTTTTTAATGGACCAGAAAGCTGTCATCTTCTCTTTGTCTCATAATCAGAACTTTCAGTGCTCTAAACATTCAAAGGTCAAAACTGCCAGCTTAAGAGCTCCAAGCTCTAGAAATAAAAATATGGCCTTAGTTTATCAAATTCACTAGGGAGCTAAACAAACAGCCTTTCGATCAGCAGCCAGATACACCACGTTGGTATTACTATCTCCAGTATCGCCTGGACTGTGGCTCATTTTTTAAATTAAATTAGGTAAATGTAAATCCTCTTTGCTCAGAGTTTTGCACACCCTTGGGTCTGCTATCAAACACAGAGCTCCTGAATGTGTCAGCAAATCAAACACTTTGGAAAGGTATCCACACAACAAAGAATCCAGAGCCAGGGTCAGGCCTGAAAACAACTTGGTTGCCTGTGTAGGTTGGCTGTAATAATGAAATAACACTGTTATGAAACCTTTTCAAATTTCCTTCCAATTGGCTTAAAAGCCATTATCTGTTTTCTGTAAAAGAAAAAACGAACATCCATTTCCTTAATGGTCTCCAGTAAAATGACACAATCCGACTACAATACGCTCATGGTGCTGCTGCTTCTCCCAGGCCCTTCCTTGGTCAGGCCTCCTCCCCTCCAGACCAAACCCACTGGGGGCGGGAGGCCCCGCCAGGAGCCCAGATAAGGCAGACAGATGAGAGCTATGAAGGATTCTTTCCTGCTCTTCCCAAGCTCCGACCTACACGGCACACAGCCTAGCAACAGCGAGGCCTTCTGCTGTCTAACATGCATGGAGGTGCCCCTCCAAGACCAACCGCAGGGCTGCGCGGAAGACCCACCCACAGGAACGATTTCTATAACTAACTGTCTTCAGAAGTTAGTGAAAGTGGTTGGTCAGGGTGTGGCTTAGAGCAGGGTTTATGAAACTGCACAACCTACAGACATAACATCCCCACCACCTCCAAGTCATTTATGCAGCTGGGAGAATAAACATGCTCTTCAAGACAAAAAAAAAAACCCAAAACCAAACTGAAGGTGAGCTCTTTGGAGGTCTTCCTCACAAAACAGATGCTAACAACGCAGCTCAGAGGTCCTGTGCCCAGCACTGCTGGAAATACAGAAAGGAACAGGCTCTGAAGTAAAAGCAGTGGGTGCCTCCTCTCAAGGAGCTTCCCATCTAGGGGAGGAGTCAACACCCACAGCTTTCGCCGCAGGCAGAATGTGTGAGATGCCAAGACAGAGCCATCAGCAGCCCTAAGGGGGTAGGTGCAAGGGCAGTCAGGGACCAGAACTGAGGGCACATCTGTGGCTGAGCCATACTTTACCAGGAGGGAAGTTTACATGGGCTTCAAGTGATCCAGGCACTAGCTGGGGAGTCAACAGTTAAGCAGATCCTTGGTGCCACCTGGTGGACATCCACCATCACTGCAGCACAGGTCTCAGACTCCAACTCTAAGGAGCCTTCAAGACCAGTCACTTGATTATCCTCTCCTCATCAACAAGGAGTCTACAAACAAGTAACAATTCTCAAAAATAATGAACTGGCCATGTCCGTGTGCTGCCAACCAGGGCTTCTAATCAGCTTCCTTAAATTCCTGCCAAAAATAAGGAAGCTTGATTGACATTTTAAGATTCATGGCTTTACCTCATGGAAATGTATCATTTCTATTAGATTTTCAAAAACTCTATTACATAGCGAGAGTAGCTCTAATACCACTTTTGAGAAACCTCACAGACACAGAAATTCCTACTAGGAACCACAAAGTATGACACTTCCACCCAGGACCTTCTCGTAGTATTTCAACAAAGAGGGGTAAAATACTATTCCTAGAAATCTAGAAATAAAGAGAAAAATGAAAACTTAGCCACTCACTATCTTCTGTGATTCAGTCTGCTTTGTTCTTAGAAAATAAACATCTTTATAATCTGCCTAATATAGGAACCAATCCTATTTGGAAATTCAGAAAACTCATTGTTTCTTCCTTGAATTTAAAACTTAAAAAAAAATTCTGAAATATTTTAGAGCTATCTTCTTCTCTGTAGACAACTCGACCTACAGAATAGATTTCTCCCTCTTTTGGGGAAACTGGAAGACTTTCAGAAAATGTTTGTAGAAACGAGGGTACTGAAGCAGCACGGTTCAGCAGATTGAAACCCCAGAGACCTAGTCAAGTCCTGGGGCTTTGCCACTAGGCTGCAAGTCATGTCTGCTGGTATTTTCTTTTTTCATTCATAAAATAGGTAATAACAACTCCCAAGCTGCCTTCTTCATAGAATAGTTATGAAGATACAAAGATATGTTAAAAAAAAACAAAAAGATTTTGGAATCTGCAAGACCTATGTAAAAAGCTACTTTGTAGTGGATGTCATTCAGAAGATAGGAATGTAACTGCTTTGGTACAAAAAGACAGTTCTTCAGAGGATCAGGGGGGAAACACGGGATCAAGCAAGATTAGACCAGTTGAAGGCGTACAACAGGGCTTCAGGAGAAAGCAGGTTGGATACATCTGATGCCCCAAACAAAGGACTCGAGGGCTTAACATGAACCAAGTCTTTAGTGTCAGTAAATCAGCAATAATCCTTTTCACATAAGATTTTAGGTATAAAAATACAAAGGAAACCCTCGCTGCTGTTAAATTACCAAAAAGCACAAAACTCTTGTCAAGATTGTAACAAAAACTAGAAATCAACTGGGAGGGACTAGAAAATACGACACACACATAACAATCATAAAACTGGCACTCACTTGCGACCTGAAATTAGTTTTTGTACGTGCCGGCCTGAGCTTGCTTCCTTCCAACCAAGAAACAGAAACAACAATTTGTTCCCCCACCCCACCCCTCAACCCCGCACACACAGAGCTGGGCCTTCACGCTGACTCAGCACCAGAAGAGACTGGTGACAAAACACCCAGGCTGAGCCGGCCACTTGTCACATCATGTGCGCAGCAACCGTGCCTTAAATGAAACAGTAAGCAGCACCAGGAGGGAAAAATAGGCACCTGCAAGACTCAGACAGACGTAAGATATTCGGTTACATTTCCCTGGTTAAGACAGAAAAAGAAACTCCAAAAATAAAACTGGGGAGGGAGGGTATAGCTCAGTGGTAGAGTGCATGTCTAGTATACATGGGGTCTTGGGTTCAATCCCCAGTACCTCCATTTAAAAAAAAGAAAAAAAAAAGAAAGAAAATTTAAAAAAAAAAAACCCAAAAACCTGTTGGATACATCAAGAGACAAAGCCCTCAAAATAAGGTCATGCCAATCAAGTGAAAGAAAGAAACCATGAGAGTGGGAAAAACAGGGAATCCCCAGCTGAGGGCAGAGGACAAGGAGCGAGGCAGCCAGCCCCTCCTGTCACCTGTAAAGCCTCTGCAGCAGCTCGTGGGGCAGCCACGCCCTGGGAGACGGTGCTCGTCACACTGGGTCCCTGCTCCGGGCAGTGGGACAAGCACATCTGCCCAGACTGTCAACTCTACTACTGGGCTACTCAGGAGGGGGGTAAGGAAATATTTAACCAATAAAATAATTTATTTCCATTAAAATAAATAGACATGGAAATGAACAAAAGAATGCCTAAAGATAAAACAGGAGATTTAAAAAAAAAATTACTCCCTGATCACTTCAGCTCCCTGGAGGCCTACTTTCTACTTCCTCCCCCTCTAGGAGTCGGTGCGAGTTTGGAAAATAATGCTGTAGAAGGAAAACACAGACTGTTAAGCACTTCTAACATCACCACCACTACCAAGCTGTAAAATCTGAAGCTCGCTTTTTTGTCAGGTCAATTATAATGTTCAGGCCAGAATCTTCAGGTATGTTTCACTTGTCTGGATTCAATCTCTTCTGGAAACTGGCACATCAGAGAAAGCACATGGATGACCTAAGCTATAATAAAGGGGGTGATTCTGATTAGAGCTGTCAGATGACTCACTTCTGATAAAATCATTGCTACTAAGTTTCCCTAAGGCTCACATGCACTCAAGTCCTATGACGCTGTGGTTCTTCCCTACATATTCCAACGGACATTTCTGCCTGGCTATAAGGAATCCTCCTCTTGGCCCATTTTCTGTTCTTATTTTTGCATGCTAGCAAATATCACTTGTAACTGCTCTCCATCCACACCATCTCCTGGCCTTAAGCTTCAGCATACAAAGAGCACAGCAATCCCTTCTCTGTAGGCTTTTGAGAGCTTCGAAAAAATGCTACAAGTGATTGGCAATTCTCACACAAGTAGAGACCGGTGTATGCACCTCCCCTTTGATAATTAGTAGCGATGTGACTTGGATTAGACCCCTCAAAACCCCCATTTCCTCGCTTATAAAAAGACAACTACTACTTTTTGGTAAGAGCTGTTTGTGAGGACTGACTGGGATACGTGAATAAAGCTGTCTAAATACTGCGTGGTTTATATGGCCCTCGATAAATACCAGTTCATTTGCTTCACTTCCTCCAAAGTATACACGCAAATGCTTCATTACCTAGATAGAAAAGTACATAAACACCCTCATTTTTATTAGCTACATTCTCCTAAAATAAGGTTCAGAGTATAGTTGGATACAAGAAGTAAATACTAAAATGGCTGGATTTAAGAAAATGAAACACTAATGCCTCTCTGAACTGCCACACATAATTGCAAGACATTCCCTTGGAAACAAGAATTCATGATTCAAATACATACTTGTTCCTTGAGAGGAACAGACCCCACTCTAGGGCTGGGCAATGCTGCGCCCTTTCCTCAGCACCACCAAAGGACATTGTGCTATCCACAACGGTTTCATTATGAATTGATACAAAATAACCAGAAATTTTAGCAAGGGACTCAAGATTTCTAACACCTGGTGCCAACTTTCCTTTTATTTTTGTCTCCCCCTCTAATGCACGTGCTCTGTCTGTTAGGGACTCCAACTGTCTGAGGGACTTACTGCTTCTCAGCACCTATCCTGCCGCTTCCTATCTCTTCCCCCTCACTAGCTTTGCCTCCCGCGTCTGTTTTCCTTTACCAAATCTGCCTAAGTTTATATGTGTGTTTATGTGGAGGCATACATCTAATATTTTTGGTCCAACTAAATTCTTAAACTGGCAAGCTCTGAGACAGTTTTTCCAATTTAACTTACTAAAGGATCATACTTTGCTTTCACACTAATAGAGACACTGAAGATTTTTAAATTTCAAAATCAACCTAAAATCAAGTCTGATCTGAAAAATAATGCCAAATCTAACAAAAGGTATAAGAGAAATTTTTAGTGAAAAATATAAATACGTATAATATACAAAAGTACATGTCACCTTGATATGATTCCAAGAAAGGTGAGAAACTATACACCAGGGATATAGATTCCTATCGACACTCAACTTTACAGACACATACAAAACACAGTTACCTGCTTTCTTTATGAGCAGGGCCTGTAAATCTCCTTCTCTAGGAACACTGAAGATGGAGAAAAAAGGCCTTTCCAACAGTGAGCCACTAAAGGCAATAGAATTCATATACTATGTTCTTTGGGGCTCTCCCCACCCATTATAAAAGGCTAAAAATAAATGTGGTGAACACACATGACAAGCTAAACAGCAGACCGAGTACTTAAGAATCAACCTGTCCAGATCTTGGTTTCTAAATACCAACCCCCATTAAAAGGAACCTGGAGAAATGGCTGATTCCAGAGTTTGCACAAGATGAGCCTGGAACATCCTGTTATGCCAGAAAGCAGGAAGGGCTAAAACAAAACAAAACAAAACAAAAAATGATGAAGATGTGTCAAAAGGACACAGGAGAGACAGCTTGATGGGGCTCCCACTGGCCAAACCTGGGATGATTTGAGCATCAAAATGAACACACAGTAAACTGATTAAAGACTCACTGAGTAAAATCAGGATCCATGAGTTCACACTGATAATAAGAAAGAAGGAAAAGCTCTTCCTTACAGTAGAATGTCAACCAATAAATGCAGGAGTAAGAATTAAAAAAATCGTTTGGCAACTACTGTAGTAATAACTGATTTAGGCAGGATCATTAGTGGATGCCAAAACTAAGGGGAGAAAGTCTGAAGAGGAAAAGAACAGTTACATGGTCTCAAAGGATTTCCACAGATTATCTGACTAATTTCAAAGGGGAAAATGGTAACTTAGCTGTGAAAAAATCTGGAGGACACCACTTTAACACGGGATCTAAGTTAATGCCATCAGTAACAGGACAAGCTGACAACATGTACCTCCTGCTGGGATGCACCGTGGCGCACACAAGACCACCTCCCTCCGTGGTGTTCTGCCTGAAACATAACTGAATCTAATCAGGAGGAAACAACAGACAAGCTCAACCTAAAAGACATACTACAAAAAAACCTGGCCTGTATCCTTCAAAATTCTCAATGTCACTAAGACAAAAAGGCTGAGGAACTGACTTTCAGATTAAAGGAGACTAAAGAGACTTGACAATTAAATGCAATGCATGATCCTAGACTGCATCCTGAGTCAGTTCTCAACTGACTGCTCCTCCCCTGAAATGCTTCCTTCGTTTGGCTTCTGGGACACCACTGCCCTTTGATTTTCTCCTGCCTCAAAGCTTGCTCCTCTGTCTCCTTCGCTGGACCCTCCTCATCTCACCCTGATGTCTGAGTGCCCGGGGGTCCAGACTTCTAATCTGTTCTGTCCTACCTACACTCACTCACAAGACCGCATCCCAGCTTTAAACACTGAGTGCTGACCACTCCCCAACAAATCTCAGCTTCCAACCTCTCCTCTGAGATCCCAGCTGCCTCTTCAACATCTCCACTTGGGCATCAAATAATCCTGAGTTTACACAGTCAAAACACAACGCCTGCCTTCTAGCCTCTTGACCTGCTCCTCTCTGGTCTTCACGATCTCAGACTGAAAACCTGAGTGTGAGTCTTGACTCTTTCCCTCTAGTCTACAGCTAGTCCATTACAGAGTCTCATCAGTTCTACCTGCAGGGCACATCCTAAATCTGACCATCACCACCGCCGCCACCCTGTCAAATCATTATTTCTCACTTAGACTAGTCCACCAGCCTCCTAACTGGTCCCCTATTACCACCTATTCTTTCATTCTGCACAGACAGCAGCAACATCGGGCTTTAAAATGTAAACCAGAGTAAGCCCCATCCTGATCCACACGCCGCACAAGCATCCAGCTCACTCACTACAATCCAGACTCCCTCCCACAGCCTCCTCCTCGGTGCTCACTCTGCCCCAGTCACCCTGGCACTCCTGCTGTTCTTGAACACGCCAAGCTAAATCTCACCTTTGTCTGCGCTTGCTAGAAAATTCTTCAAAGAGGTTGCTCCTTCACTTCGCTTAGGTCTCCGCTCAAGCGCTCTTCCCCCGAGTGGCCCAACCTTTCCTCCTTGCCCACACTCACTGTTAACTCTCTACCAAGTTTTCTTTTTGGACACGGCACTTTCTTTCTGTATCTCCTCCACGATAACACAGGCTCCATGTAACACACAACCTGGTTTATTGCTGTGTCAGAAGCACCTAGAACAGGGCCAGCTATGGAGTGGAAGCTGAATAAGTATTTGTTGACTAGAAGAAAGGAGGTGGGGGGGAAGGGAGGGAGGGAGAAGGGAGGAAATGAGTAGTCCAAACAAGAGAAGAAGTCAGAGGGCTCTAAGAACGTCTTCAAGAAAAACTGATCTACCTTTAAAAAAAAAGTAGTACGATTAGGTTAAACGATGTGAATTAGAAAGTAAAACCATCTTATCACATTTTTTAAATAGTCATTATAACAGACGGCCACCCTCACTTTCCAATTCTTAGTTTTTTGTTGTTTGTGGTAACACCTCTCAAGTAGCACAGACTTTATGATACAGGATTATATCTAATTCTTTACAGGTCCAAACATACTACTTATACATGCATAATACTATAAATGCTGGTTTTACATTTTCAACAGACCCAGGATTATCAAGCCAAAAACCAACAAGGGTGAGACAACATACATAAATGGGTAGAAAGGCCTGGGGAAGCCTGTGGGGAACTGAAGAGCATGCGCTCCATCGAAGGAGAAAGCTGCTACTCTCATCTGGCGAACGGCGCCTGTGGGAGCATATGCTGGGTGTGACTGAGTCATCTGATTTTTCTTTTTTTTAAAGAGAAGCTAAAATCTGGATTTATGTGAAATCCCCAATTATTAAACATTGCCAACTAATTCAAATATGACAGCCTGTGTGAACCAAATAAAATCCTTCCCTGGACTGGACGTGCCATAGGAGACCTCAGTTCCCAAGCTCGGCTACAGGCAAAGCTCAGACTGAATTACAGCTAGCGAGCATGAATGTAAATGCTGTACACCCAGACAGTACAGAAGGGGTACATCAAGAAATAAAGGTTTAGGGATATTATGCCAAGCTAGGATGCAAAGTTTACCAAAAGAAGAACTTAAATTAACAAGACTGGCAGAGACTGAAGCAGTGTGTGAAGTAAAATAAACAAACTTCATATATTTCACAGGAAAAGTATCAAGAGAAACTGAAAAATTGACAAAGTTGAGAAACAGTTTATTCAAAAACAGGTTTCTGCCTATCCTTTTCAGTTTATCTCCTATTCATTAATGCCCTTGTTCCGGCTACAGGAATCTGTGCTCCAGCCAGGGCTATAGATCCTGGCAACCTCCAGATGAACAGGGCCGCCAAGAAGAGTGCGAGCTGGAGGCCCTGGCTCTCGCCACAGACAGCAAGACAACAGCACTTCCTACACTACTGGCAAAAGAGCCAAAACCAAGTAGGATATTTTAAAACCGCAAGGGTGGCTTAACATGAAGACACTATTTGTTGCTGGTGGGAATGTTGAATGTACTGTTTTCACACCAGTGCAGCCGCTAAGGAAAACAGTATGTCCAGTCCTCAAAAAACTAAAGCACAGAACTAGCATATGATCCAGCAATTCCACCTCTAGGTACACATTCAAAAGAAGTGAAAGCAGGGACTCAAACGTGTGTTTATTTGTACATCAATGTTCACAGCAGCACTATTCACAATAGCCAAAAGGTGGAAATGTTTATTGACAGATAGACTAAAGGTAAGGTATATATACACTGGAATATTGTTCAACCTTAAAAAGGAATGCAGTTCTGACACAAGCTACGTGAACCCTGAAGGCATTATGCTAAATGAAATAGGCCAGATGCAAAAGGACAAATACTGTATAATTCCACTTGTATCGGGTAACTACAATAGTTAAGTTCATAGAGACAGTAAGTAGGATTAAGGCTGCCAACAAGTGGGAGGAGAGAGAGAGTGGAATTTATTGGTTAATGAGTACAGAGTTTTAGTTTGGGAAGATAAAATGTTCTGGGGATGGATGGCAGAATGTACTTGATGTCACAGAGATGTATACCTAAAAATGGTTAAAATGGTAAATTTTGTAATGTACATTTTACACCACAATAAAAAAAGGACTATTTGTATAATTTACTACAACAAAGATTAAAGTAGAAAAATCTATCTATCAAGATTTGACATCTTATCTAGATGTTTTAAAAGGTATTTGATAAAACAGAATACTCATAAGGTAGGAATACACCTAGGTAATTTCATGGTGGAAGCCTTCTTGAGACAAATACTCCCTATGATACTTTACTTTAAAATATGAGGATTCTCTGTGGCCTAAAATATGACCAACTTGTATAACTGAGTACTTTTAACCTAGTATTTGTTAAGAACTGAAAGAGGATTGTCGAAACCTCCCAATATTACTCTAATCATCTCATGCCTTTTTGTATTTATGCAGTATTTTCTGTGATAAATGCTGATGCTACACAACTGGGTAGAACACACTGCTGTCTGATACTAACATCATAATCTCTGTTCATTTTCTGTTTGGGTTTGTTTAATTTATTTTACCCATTTGTTTTAAACTTTTAATCTTTCTGAGTTAATAATTAGTTGGCTTTTACTTTCTCATCCAATCTGAGATTTTTACTTTCAACAGTTGAGTATATTACCTAATGGGACCTAATTAAACTTGAAAGCTTTTGCACAGCTAAGGATACCATCCACAAAACAAAAAGACAACCTACAGAATGGGAGCAAATATTTGCAAGTGATGCAACCAACGAGGGACTAACTTCCAAAATATACAAACAGCTCATACAACTTATTATAAAAACAAAAAACAAAAAAAAGCAACCCAATCAAAAAAGATGGACAGAAGACCTAAATAAACATCTCTCCAAAGAAGACATACAGATGGTCAACAAGCACATGAAAAGATGCTCATCATCACTAATTGTTAGAGAAATGCAAACCAAAACTAACAATGAGGTATCACCTCACACCACTCAGAATGGCCATCATTAAAAAGCCCACAAACAATAAATGCTGGAGAGGGCGTGGAACAAAAGGAACCCTCCTACACTGCTGGTGGGAATGTAAATTGGTGCAGCCACTATGGAGGACAGTATGGAGGTTCCTTAAAAAAACCAAAAATAAACTTACCATATGATCTAACAATCCCACTCCTGGGCATGTATCCAAAGAAAAATATAATTTAGAAAGACACATGCACCCCAATGTTCACTATTTACAATAACCAAGACATGGAAACAACCTAAATGTCCATCAACTAAAGACTGGATACACAAGTTGTGGTGGGGTGTGTATGTGTGTGTGTGCGCGCGCACACACACGCACGCGCACATGGAATACTACTCAGCCATAAAAAAGAACAAAATAATGTTGTTTGCAGCAACATGGATGGACCTGGAGACTGTCATTCTAAGTGAAGAAAGCCAGAAAGAGAAAGAAAAATACCACATGATATCACTTATACGTGGAATCTAAAAAAACAAACAAAAAAATACCAGACACATACAAACTTATTTACAAAACAGAAACAGACTCACAGACATAGAGAATAGATTCATGGTTACCAAGGGGTAAAGGGCTGGGAGGGATAAACTGGGAGTTTGAAATCTGTACCTCTTGGGGAGTGATGGAAATGTTAGCTATCTTGATTGTGGTGGTGGCTTCACAGGTGAATTCATTTATCAAAATTCATCAAATTGTACATCTAAAATATGCATAGTTTACTGTACAGAATCATACCACAATAAGGTTGTTTTCAAAAAAATTATTAGTTTGCTTTTGGGGAGAGGGTATAGCTCAAGTGGCAGAGTACATGCTCAGCATGCACAAGGTCCTGGGTTGAATCCCCAGTACCTCCTCCAAAAGTAAATAAATAAATAGATAAATAATTACCTCCCTCAATAAATAAATAAATAAATAAATAAATAAATAAATAAATAAATAAATAATTAGTTGGCTTTTACACACTGATCCAATCTGAGGTATTTTACTTTCATTAACTGAATATATTATATTTACTGTTATAACATGTAACTGGTCTGTCATCTTATTAGTATGTTTTCTTAGTTTTCTGTCTTTTGCTATAGTGTCTTTTTGGGTTGTTTTATTTTATTGTTTTGTTCTGTTAGGGGAGAGTTGGTTTTATTAGTGTTCATTTTATAGGTGTACATATGCATAAACCTCTATTTTTACCAGCTTCTGATATGAAGCAGAGTGCACTGACAGCTCCTATGAAGAATGAAGAACTCGGTGCACTTATACTGCGATGCCTCTCTCCCACTCCCCCTGGAATCCCCTGGTTGTTGCTGGTACATCCTTTGGTTTTTGTCTTTATCTTTTATAAAACGATTACATATTAGACCTCAGGGCAGCTTTATTTCAAGAATACCATCTATTACAATCTGTTGTGTAAGATTAATTACAAGACTTAATTGTTAAATGTTCTGTTCACAGCTTTTCCATTTTGTGAATTCTTTATTTGATTCATATTTCAGTTAACTGAAGTATGTCTAAAGCAATTTCTCTAGGAATAGGTAGGAGTTACATTTCTGAAGTTTTAGAATACTGAGAGATCATCTTTTTTTCATTAACTTGATAGTGTTAATGTTAACCAATCTGAGTAATGAATTCTTTGTAGGTACCACTTCATTCTCTTCAGGAATTTAATGTCACTGAGATTTCTTAAGTCTGCCTCCAAAGGAATAATAATAGTAGCTGACATTTACTGAACACCTACTATTTGCTAGGTACTAAACAATGGTCCCAACATCCCAATGAGGCAAATATTATTATTATCCAAATTTTGCAGATAAAACTGAACTTTAACGAAGTCTGATCATATTCCCAGGACCAAATGCAAGTAAGTATCAAAATAAAAATACAAGGACAGATCGGACATAAAATCTGTGCTTTTACAGATTACAACCACCTGACCAGTCCTAGTATTCCAACAGAAAGGGATAAACTCCAAGGAAGGTTCCAGAAGTTTCTCCTGTGGCCTGCTACTGGTGGGGCCCTTCTGGAACTACCTAACTCATTCCAGTACCCTGCCCATGATTTAGTAAGAGAAGACATGCCAACTTAATATCCTTTTGTAATTTACTCCAAATGAACTGTAGGTTTCAGATATTATTTGAAAGTCCTTGACATAAGACTTGACATTTCCTGATTTCACTGTAAATGGAGTTCTCTTTTCAGATCTTATGGTATTCTTCATTCCTGACAGCTTAGAGGATGAGAAAAGTAAAAATGTATACTTCCTCATCATGATTTCTGGACTCCAAATAGACTGACACCAACAGAACTGGGAACAGAGAAACTTAATAGAGGCCTCTGTGATACTGCAGGTGTTTAGAGCTTCAGCAAAATCTGAGTACAAGTTAAGAAAAATAATTGATAAAAAGTTGCAGACAATCACTTACATGTGGGGTCTAAAAAAAAGACACAAATAAATTTATCTGCAAAAAAGAAACAAACTCATGGACACAGAAAACAAACTTACGGTTACCAAGGGCAGAGGAAGGGCTAAATTGAGAGTCCAAGATTTGCGGACACTAACTAATATGGATAAAACAGATAAACAAGTTTATACTGTATAGCACACAGAACTATATTCAATATCTTATAATAACATTTAATAAAGAGTATGTATATGTATACATACACACACACACAGACTGAGACAATGTGTTGTACACCAGAAATTGACACAATGTAGACGACTCTACTTCCATTACAAAAAAAAAAAAAAGGAAAAGAAAAAGGAGAGTTAGATCCTTTGAATAACCGATTACTAGAAGTGAAATAGAATCAGCAATAAAAAACCTCACTGCAAACAAAAGTCCAAGACCAGATGGTTTCACAGGGGAGTTCCATCAAACATACAAAGAAGAGCTCATATCGCTCCTTCTCAAACTCTTCTAAAAGACTGAAGAGGGAATACTCCTAAACTCATTCTATGAAGCCACCATCACCCTGATACCAAAGCCAAAGACACTACCAAAAAAGAAAGCTATATAGGTCAATAGCGTTGATGAACATAGACGTAAAAGTCCTCAACAAAATATTACCAAACAGGGGAATCCAACCACACATGAAAACAATTATACATTATGATCAAGTTGGGTTCAACCCAGGGACACAAACATGGTTCAACATATGTAAATCAATGTGACACACCACATCAACAAGAGAAAGGACAAAAACCACATGATCATCTCAATCGATATAGAAAAAGCATTTGATAAAATTCAACACCCATTTATGATAAAACCTCTAACCAAAGTGGGTATAGAGGGAACATATCTCAACACAATAAAAGCTATTTATGACAAGCCCACAGCCAGGATAATACTCAGCAGTGACAAGCTGACAGCCTTCCCGCTAAAATCTGGAACAAGACAAGGATGCCCACACTCACCACTTCTATTCAACATAGTCTCAGAAGTCCTACCACAGCAAGCAGGCAAGAAATACAAACAAAAAGGACCCTAATTGGAAGAGAAGAGATAAAACTGTCACTATATACAGATGACATGATCCAATATATAGAAATCCCTAAAGGCTCCATACACAAACCATTAGAGCTGATAAAAGAATTTGACAAGGTAGCAGGATATAAGGTGAACATACAGAAATCATTTGCATTTCTTAACACTAACAATGAAATAGAAGGAAAATAGAGTAAAGAAACAATTCCTTTTAAAAACACATCCAAAACAATACAATACTTAGGAATAAACATGACTGAGAAGGTGAAAGATTTATACAGGAAGAACTACAAAACACCGATTAAGGAACTTAAAGAGGACTTAAAGAAATGGAAAGATATCCCATGTTCTTGGATTGGAAGAACCAGTATTGTAAAAATGGCCACGCTGCCCAAGGCAATCTACAGATTCAGTGTGATCTCTATCAAATTACCAAAGGACATTTTTCACAGAACTAGAACAAAATCTAAAATTTATCTGGAATCATGAAAGACCCAGAATTGCCAAAGCAATGTTGAAGAAAAAGAATGGATCTGGAGGAATAATCAACCCAGACTTCCGACAACACTACCTAGCGACAGTAATAAAAATAGACTGGTATTGGCATAAAAACAGACACATGGATCAGCGGAAGAAAACAGAGAGCCCAGAAATAAACCCACAGACCTCTACGGTCAATTAACCTTCGACACAGAAGGCAAGAATACGCAAAGGAGAAAAGACACTCTCTTCAGCAAGTGATGTTGGGAAAAATGGATAGCAGCGTGTAAATCAATGAAGTTAGAACACTCCCTCACACCATACACAGAAATAAACTCAAAATGGCTAAAAGACTTAAATGTAACACTAGACATGATAAACCTACAAGAAAACATAGGTAAAACCGCCTCTGACACAAATCTTAGCCATGTTCTCCTAGGGCAGTCTATCCAGGCAATAGAAGTATAAGCAAAAATTAACAAGTGGGACGTAACTGAACTTATAAGCTTTTGCACAGCAAAGGAAACCATAACCAAAACAAAACAGCAACCAACGAAATGGGAGAAAATACCCACAAGTGATGCGACACTGACAAAAGGTTAATTTCCAGAAATGTAAACAGTTCACACAACTTAACAAAAAAACAAATAAACCATCCAAAAATGAGCCCAAGACCTAAACAAGCAATTCTCCAATTAAGACATATCAATGGCTAAGAGGCACATGAAAGAAGCCTCAATCTCGCTACTTATCAGAGAAACGCAAATCAAAACTAGAATGAGGTATCACCTCACACCAGTCAGAATGGCCATCATTCAAAAGTTCACAAACGATAAATGGTGCAGAGGCTGTGGAGAAAAGGGAACCCTCCTACACTGCTGGTGGGAATGTAGCTTGGTGCACCCTTTATGGAAAATAGTCTGGAGATTCCAAAGACTAAAAATAGACTTACCATATGATCCAGGCCATAAATGATAAACACTCAAGAGGGTGTAGAGAAAAGGGAACCCTCCTACACTGTTGATGGGAACGTAGTTTAGTGCAGCCGTTATGGAAAACAATATGGAGATTCCTCAAAAAACTAAAGATAGACTTACCATATGATCTAGCAATCCCACTTCTGGGTATATATCTGGAGGGAACTCAAAAAGATACACGCACCCCAATGTTCACAGCAGCACTATATACAATAGCCAAGACATGGAAGCAAGCTATTTGTCCATCGACAGATGACTGGATTAAGAAATTGTGGTATATTAATACAACAGAATACTACAGAGCCATAAAGAAGAATATAATAAACCCATCTGCAGCAACATGGATGGACCTGGAGACTGTCATTCTAAACGAAGTAAGCCAGAAAGAGAACGAAAAATACCACATGATATCACTCACGTGTGGAATCTAGAAAAAAAGACAAAAGAACTTATTTACAAAACAGAAACAGACTCACAGTCATAGAAAACAAACTTATGGTTTCCGGGGAGGAAGGGGGTGGAAAGGGACAAATTGAGATTTGAGATTTGCAGATCCTAACTACTATATATAAAATAGATACACAAGTTTATAGTGTATAGCACAGAGAACTATATTCAATATCTTGCAGTCACTTATGGTGAAAAAGAATATGAAAATGAATACATGTATGTTCACATATGACTGACGCATTGTGCTGTACACCAGAAATTGACACAACACTGTAAACTGATCATACTTCAATAAAAAAGTATATTTTAAAAAAGGTTAAGTCTTTAGTGGTTAGATTTATATATTCTAGTTTAATGAGAAGTCTGGCATAGAAAATACATATTATCCAGTGTAATCAGAATTCTCATATAGAAAAGATATATTAAAATATACATATATGTATATTTGCTTCATTCTGAACTAACTGCAAATTTAAAATTTGCAAGGATGACACACAGAACATTGTGTACCCTTCACCCAGGTTCATCAACTGATAACATTTTACCCAATTTGTTTTTAACCATTGCCTTTTTTTCTATTTCTTTTCACTAAACTTTTTGAAAATAAGTCGAAGACACATCTTTCAGGATGTATTTCTAGGAGCAAAGACATTTACTTCCACAATTACAGTATAATTATAAAAATCAGGAAATTTAACACTGATAAAATATAATTATCTAATCTACACACCTCAAATGTTGCCAGTTGTCCAAATAAAGTCTTCTTTAGCAACTCCTGTTTCCCTGATCAAGGATCTGATCTAAGACAACACATTATATTTTGTTTTCATGCATTTTTAGTCTGCAGCTCTCAGTCTCCATTAACCCGGAACACCTAATTTCTGTCTTTGTCTTTCACAACACTAACATTTTTGAAGAGCACAAATCAGCTGCTTCACAGAATGTTCCTCAGTTGGGGTTTGCCTGATACTTCTGCATGATGAGACTCAACGCTCTGCGTTTTGGGGAGAAATATCACAGAAGCGATACTGTATTCTGCTTAATACATCCCACTAGGAAGTACAGTTTATCAGTAGGCCCCATACTGGCAATATTAACTTTGATCACTCAGTTGAAGGGGAGTTTCTCTACTGCAGAGTTATCATTTCTTGCTTTGCTATTAATAAGTAATTTGTGGGGGCATTCTTTTAGGCTATATAAATGTCCTGTTCCTCACAAAACTTTCTAGTTTTAAGTGTCCACTGATGATTGTCCGAAACACTTATTACCGTGATGGTTACAAAATGATCTTTCTGTTTCATTCTTACAAACTTATTAGTTGACCATCCACCAGAAGCAGCTTTTTCTTACACCCATGTATTTACTTATTAAAAGCATAGATTGTTATTTAATTCAACATATCTATAATCCATTTTATTTTTATATCAACTAGTTCCAAACACGGTAAGTTAGAACTCCATCAAACTGATTCCTGTGTCCTTTGGACACGTCCTCACCAATAGTGTGAGCACTTTCTTACTTCCTGACACAAGATGTTCCGTTCTGTACCTTCCCTGAACCAGCCCTGGAATCAGCCGTTTCTGCAAGTGCTGGGTTCTTTCAGCAGGAGATGGTTTTTTAGATATCAAGACCTGGTCTCAAGGCACACTCACTGCTAACAGCACATCACTGCTTCTAGGCCCTCTCAGCAGATATATAATATTTTTTATAAGTTACATTTCAAAAAATTATATCCAGCTTAAGAAAAGCAATATACTTTGCATGACAGCATTTGGCCAAAACATATTTAACAGAAATATTCACACACACCAAAAAAGCTGCTAAGCAAAATGCTCTTAATTACTGGTTAATTTTCCCTTTTAAACTTTGTACACATTTCTTCTTCTACCACACAGTGAGTGAGTCATGTAAATCTTTCAATTTTATGAAAACAAAGCACACATAAAACTGTAATTTGATGACTTTAAGGTTTAGAAGTGAAAGCTGGGAGAATCTATTTTCCAATGGTAAGAGTAAAGAGGATTTACCAAAGCTCAAGAATAATTAGTATTTGAAAAGAGACTACAGGGAGCTTCAAGCCATTTTTTTCTTCTAATATTACAAAAAATACTAAAGTTAGTAAGATGATCAGAGGAGAGAGATTAATCTGCTTAAAATACTAACTCGTTGCCACTCCTTCACTCCCACAAGAACTCCTGGAATTCTCTGAGGGCGGGAGTGCCTATATGAACACCTTGGATGCTTACACACCACTGCACATCACAGGCAGACAAGCTGGTAATAAGCAAGTCAAATGCGACAGAATATACCCTTAAGTTTTTTTGTTTTCCTAACCCTGTTTCTCAGGTCATTCAGTTTTTATCACAGACCCACTTAAGTAATCACGTGACCTAAGCAGCATTTTCTGAACACCACTAGAAGTTCCCTCCAAACACACCTCCTCTTTGACTTCCCCAGGAAGTCCTTCAGTCCTTCTCTCTTTACTATCACCTTGCTTCCTCCTCACTCCACTTCGTCCCCGGCCCTCTGGATCTCACAGTACACCCATTCAGCCACCCTCCTGGCAGAATCCTCAGTCTTAGACATCAACACGAGCTGTCTAAAGCTCTCATACCACTAATAATACTCTCTTACATCTTTCATCTCCCTTTCCTTCAGTCGATACAGTTCTCAAATATCTTGCATATAAAAAAACTTTACCTTTTTTTAAAAATCCAAGCATCTAAAAGAAAAGCTTTTCCTCCCATTTATTCAACTGACTGCAATCTGCATGTCTTCAACTGTTCCCTCTTCCTCACCCAAAAAACAGATTCATGGTTACCCTTTCCTGTATTCTGCTCCTCCGCTTCACTCCACCTGCCTGTGTTCAGCCCTGCATCTGTTCTCGCGTGGACTCTGCAAGAATGTCCCAGCTCACCTCCTGGCCTACAGTCTCTCCTATAAACACCACCTTCCTCACCTACCTCTCTACACAGTGCCACCAGAATACTCAGTAAAACCCCAAACAAATCACATCACTCATGCTTAAAAAAATCTGTGACTCATCTGTCTAAAAACTAAAATTGAAGTCTTCAAGAAATACAAAGCCCTCCGTTATCTAGCCCCTCTCCTGACTATTATAGAAATCTCCAACCTCCCTCTGAGCCACCCATACTTTTTTGTACCACAAGCTCCAGTCTTGATCAGTGAAACCTAAATCCCAGAACTGTGCTGTTGACCATAAACGCCCTGGGCTCACACTGCTCCATCTTCTGGAGTTCCCCTGCTCCCCTCCTGACTCAGTTTATTCCTAATCATCTATCAAGTCTCCTCCAGTAAGTCTTCCTGACCCACGCAAATAGGGCTGGTCCATTCTTTCTGACACCATTTCATCTATGTAGCTGTACAGATATCACATATTAAAATAACTAATTGATAACATGTCTGTCTCCCTTACTAAACTTGAAGTCAATGGCTGCTTTTTAATCCATCATTATATCCTGTAAGCCTATCATTCCAACAGCTGTTTGATAAATCCCATTGAATAAATGAAATTAAAAAGTAGCATACAGAACGAGATTACAATCTCATGCAAATAACATAAGCCTGACTGTTAAAACCTGTTCCTACCTGGTAACTAACTGTTTTCTTTCCGTCCCTTCCAGTCTGAGGTAAGGTCAATGGTCCAGATACTATCCAGACGTCCTCAAACCTCTCTGTCAGTTCTCGACAGTACATTTCTATTCTGAAAAGCAAAGCAAAACCAAGTATGATATTCTCGGACATAAATGTAGAAAAGGGCAAACCATATCAAGTCCTAAGGTAAGATACCAAGAATATGGAATTAGAAAAATGTAAACAAGAGAATGTGGCACAAACACTACAAGCATATAAGGAACATTTTTTCCCAGTTTACTTACTAAACCAAAAAACTTAAAAATTACACACATTTATAAAACTATCTGCATTTTCCTGTGTTTGCATTCATTGCAATTAAGAACTGAAATTTTGTTGTTTTCTCCCTTATTTTTCTGTGCCATAGTTCTCACTTTTTCGAAGAACTATGTATCATTTCAACAAGATACATCTTTCTTATGTAATCATTCCTATTGTAGGACAACCGGGTTTATTCTAACATTTCTTAAATAATGCAACATTGTACATTATTATCCATTATTAGCAACATTGTGAATTACCCTTAGAATAAATTTCAAGGGCTAGAATTTATTGAATAAATATTTTAATGATGCTTGATTATATGTAAAACTAGTATTTTTAATGAGACTGTACAAATCTATAAATTCCAAAATATGACATGCAGTTTCTCAACAATCTTTACAACACTGGGATTTATCACTTAAAAACTGTTTTTGCCAATTTATTAGCTAAAAATGACAAGCAGTTTTAATATGCACTTTTTTATGCTGCAGTTGCAAGAGATTTATGAGCAGTAACAATGCATGACATCCTTCCTCAGTTTCCTTATCTAAAAAGTAAAATCCACATTAGTACATACTATGCATATATGCCCAACTAAAGATAACATTTCCCTCCCAAAACTATATCCCTTGAGAAAGGAAACTGTTAAAAGCTTCTACAGGTATGTAATCAGTCAGAATATGGAAAGAAAATTCTATAGGACTAACATCCCAGGTCTTCAACAAATAATTTGCAAGGGGAGGGAAAAAAAGTGGGAAAGAAACTTACAGATTAAAAGGGACTAAAGAGATATCACCCAAATCTATGTGTGGACCAGGTTAGAATCAACCAAAAATAAAAAAAGTAAAGACAATAAGGGAAATTTCAACACTGATTATAAAATTGGTAATAAGGAACTACTTCTTACTATTAAATTTTTTAGGGGCAGTAACAGTACTGTGGTTATGTTTTTAAGAAATTCTTTCCTTCTAAAAATATGTATTGAAATATTTATGGCTGAAACAATATATCTGTGACCTGCTTAAAGTAATCTGAGTAGGGGGAAGGGAGAGTATGCAGATGAAACAACTGTTGAAGTATTATTTTAGTGTGAGGTGCTCTCTTATTAATTATTTTAAAACACAAAGTACTGACTGGGGAAAACGCAGTACCCTGAAATATTAGTACTAGTTTTAAATGCTTAAAAAGATCTCTTGATAGAACTGAATTAGAGTCAGAAAAATATAGAAGACTCAAATGATTTTACACAGTAGTCACCCCTTATTTGCAGAGGATACGTTCCAAGACCCCAGTGGATTCCTGAAACCGCGGACAGTACCAAATCCTATACACACTATGTTTTTTCCTATACATACATATGATAAAACTTAATCTATAATTTAGGCATAGTAAGAGACTTAGCAATAATAACTAATAACAAAATAGAACAATTATAACAATATACTGTAATAAAAGTTATGTGGATGTGGTCTCTCTTAAAATACCTTACTGAATGAATTTAATGCCTTTTCCATCACTAAGCAATCATGCTTAGTGGCTGTAACTTTTACAGCTGGAGGTGCAGCAGCAAAACTAGCATGAGTTTCTTTTTTCTTCTTCACAATTTCATGGATAGGAGGTTCCTTCTTACGATAGATCTTAGCCACCTCAGTATACAAATTTTTTTCTTTCTTAAGCCAACAACTTTCACCTTTCCACTTAAAGAAAGCACTTTACAGCTTCTCTTTGGCATATCCAAATGGCCGGCATCACTACTCTTGCATTTGGGGGCTATTATTAAGTAAAATAAGGGTTTCCCGAACACACGCACTATGAAAGCGATATGGTTACTGACCAACGGGTGGGATACACTGGACAACAGAGGATCCACATTCCCGGTAGGACAGAGCAGGAGGTGCTAGATTTCATCATGCTACTTAGCTACATGCCAATTTAAAATGTATGATTTACTTATTTCCAGAATTTTCCATTTAATATTTTTGGACTGTGGTTCACAGCTGACTGAAACAGCAGAAGTCAAAAGCATGGATAAGGGGGGACTACTGCAGTCAGGTCCTATCGAAAACTGGTAATGGCTACGTTTGACTACACCAAAACTGCTCCCAAAAAGCTCAGCAGATCTTTAAATACAAGCAGAGAGAAACACAGAGCTCTCCTCTGCCTATAGAGTGCCCTACTGCCTCAGTAATAAATATTTTGGGCAGTTTCTTCTAAAACTTGATTTCTGACCAGTGGCAAATATGACCAAAACGGCTGGCTATGTTTTGAAATCTTACTCCCACAGAAAATTATACTCCCAAAATCCAGCAAAGAAAACCGGTCCGAAGTACTTCAGTCGTGCTAGTATCTGACAAACAGAGGCAGAAACAGCTGCCAGGCTCACTAGCACATTCTCCCGGCACATCATTCATCTCCCACAGAATCACATTTTTGAAACTCTCACATCTTACCTGTTCCAATATCCAGCATTATTATCAAAATTCTGAGGCACAATATTAGAAAGGTAAAAGGTTTCAGCCATGGCTTTCTGTGAAAAGAAATAAAAATAGTAACTCGCACTGAAATGCCTTCCTCTTTGAGTGAGATTTTTACACAGCAGAGACAGGAAAGCAGTTCCGTATTCCTAGCTTAGCTTCAGGCAGTTAAAGTGATTGTTTAGATAAATGAAAGCCACAGCTATTTCATGACAGAAAGCTCAATGATGATTATTCAGAATAAGGACTTCAACAAAAGAAGCAGTTTGGTGTGCTGGCTTTCTTCATAACATATAAAATTCAACCTGTAACGTAGACTATATGAACTAACTTCTGGCAGAGTTTCTCAATGGTTAGCTTTCAGGGACAGCAGTATTTAAGAAGTACAGTACAAACACATTACTTCAAAATTGGCACCAAAAAATTCCTGTTCTTCTCAATTTCTGGCACCATGTGTCCACTCATCTCACACTTCTGATTCAAACACAAGGTTCTGTCACTGGATTTCCTTTCATTGATCTACACTAACCACCAAGGCCACGAGATACCTTCTTTTCAAATAGCAGCTCTCAACCTTGGATGCACATTGAAATAACCTAGGAAGCTTTAAAAAATATTGATGCCTGGGTCCTACCCCCTAGAATTCTGATTCAACTGCTCTGGCTTTCAGGTGTAGGCATCAGGATTTTTTAAAAAACTTTCCCCACTGATTATAATGAGTATCCAAGGCTGAGAACCACTATCTTAATGACAATAAGCATTAACAATTTATGCAATAAATGTCAATGTCAGAAAAAAACATTTCTCCCCTTTTTTGGCAGAAAAATTATCCTAAATTAAAGAAGACTGAAGAGACATGACAACTAAATGTACTGGGTAATTCATGATTAGATACTGAAGCCAAAAAAAGTTGTAAAGGATATAATTGGGACAGTTTGGCAAATCTGAATATGAATTGTATACATTACTGTACAAATATACAAAATACGTCTGCACACATTTCCTGGTATAATGATACACCTGACATAAATGCAAACATCCTCATTCTTAGATTGATACAATCTCCTGAGCAACCTACTTAGGAATGAAGTGTTACGATGTCTGCAATTTACTGTCCGTGGTTAAAAAAAATTGCATGTGTAAAGTAAGTGTATCAAAACATATTTCCTGTACTATCCTCAATGTTTTTACAAGTCAAATTGTTTTTGCTGGACTCTCTTCTTCAACTTCTCCACAGGTCTGAAATTTTTTGAGATAAAAACGACTGAGTAGCTTTAGCTCCTACTGGCTTTCCAATTCCCTTCTACATAGCATTTAGTTTTCCTCATTCAACCTGTTTAAAAATGTCTGAGCAAAAAAGGGATTAAAGTCAGGAAGAAAATTACAAAGTAAGAGTATGAAAATTCTCAAGTTTTAGGGCTTCGCTCCTGGGTTTTTGATTTCCAAGTTCCACGGAATGCATAACACCAGGCCTGTATTCCCATCCCTCCCCAAAAATATGCCTACAGATGAGAATTTGTTATTTCCTGCTGGGGCCATGTGTCCTCGTGACCACCCACTTCCAACATAGTCCTCGTTGAAGGCACTGAAGGTTGGAGGGATGTTGGGATCAGGCTTGAATTTACAATGTTTTCTGTCTGCATCACCTGAAGAAAAACACACAAAATGGGTAAGTTACCAGTGAACAACTATCCCTCGATCTTCTCTAAGCAAGGCAAGCTGGTTGCTGCTGGCTGGTATCTCTCTGAGCAGCCAGTGCTGACTGACGGCATGCGTGTCTCAAGTTCCTGGGATAGTTCAGATACTTCATCTGAGTTTAGCAAGGACTAGTCTAGGAAAGAATGTTTTCATACAGTGTAGCTATCTCATGTACTTTTGTTTACGGCCTTTCAAGTTAAAGGAAAAAGTTCCCCTGGACAGTATTTATGTAAAAACAATGACCAATCAAATAACTGAGCTGTACAGAAAGCTTAATTACTAAACACTCTTGCTTTTTAAAAAGACCCCCATGTACTGTATTTTGTACAACTGTATTTGACAAGTTTATATGTACTGAAATAATGGATATATATAGACACAAAACAATTTGTTCTGGGCAGCCACAGCCTAGGGGAGGGGGAGAGTGTCTCTGATATCTTGCTTAACTGCCTCTTAAGGCATGACAAAACAAACATTTAGGTTATGAGTTCAATCCAGAAATCTCTGAAACAAAATATCTGAGCACACGCGGGAGAGACGAAATCTCATTTTTACTTATATTCTGACACCCCCAGAATAGTCTGCCAAAGTGGACATCAGCAAATCCAAGCACGACATTTTCCGCTGTCATTAGGACAGATCTTGTTAAACTATAAAAATTATGGGGACAAAAGGAATATACTCAGGCTGCTACTCAAAAAAGTATAAAATGGAGATCAATGAAATGACTGATTCCAATGTCATTTCATTCAATCAAGAAAATTTTTAAATTATCAGACCTGAAAGTTCAAAGTAAAGTATCTAATACCTAACTTTTTAGAATCACTCCATAAATTAAAACAACAACAGCAACAACAAAACTGGTAACACAGAGAATTACTAGTAAACTTCTCTAAGTGTCATTACCATTGGAATCATTTCCTCTTATGTCTAGTTTTCTTTGCCTGGTGCTCAATGCCTTTGAAAAATCATTTTTGGGAATTTTCAAAAGCCTAGGATGAAGATGACTTCCTAGAGAGGGGATGTAAACTCACTTCTGTTGAGGTCTTACCTTCAGTCCCCCTTACCCCATAAGGCTGCGGAACCAAAGGCAACATGGTTTTGGTTTACCAGGACTGCCCTGACCTCTCTGGCTTCCGGCGTTCCCCCAGATACTGGCCTTGCAAATCTACTATCATGTTGGCTCTTCATGGTTGTGGTGGGGGTTTTTTTAGTGATTTTTTTTCTATATACTTTTTTTACATACTGTTAATAACATTTCTTGTTGTTTTTAGGAGAGTTAATCTGAATAACACAATCTGTCATTACTAAAAACAGAAGACTCTTTGCACTACAATCAAGTAAATCACAGGTATATTGCCTCTCATTTTCAAATAAATCAGCTCTGTTTCACCTCAACACTACACAGCTCACAGGATCTACAATATGAAATGCAGTGCTTTTCTTATATGTCTCTGAAAATAACTTAGTAGTAATATGAAATTAGTAAAGCTGAAATTACTACTTGGGAAAATTTTTGTATTAAAAGGAAATTGGTCAGGCTTGAGACTAAATCAATTCAGTTTTCCTTGATGTAAAGTTATAATCAAGTCTCACTGCTATGATAAAGTTTATACTTAGTTTCCTTCTAGCAGCAAACACATTCTAAGCCTCCTGCTATTCTGCTGGATGATGTGTACTCTATGAAGGCACACACTCATCTTAATGTGAGCATTTTGATATATTTAAACATAGCATGCACTGGAAAGCAATGGAGAAATAATTTGTGGGCCATATAGCAAATTAAAAAGCAAATAACAAAATGGGAATAAGACAACTATGACAAGAAGTCATATCCTTAATGTAAAATAACTACAGGGAGAGCCTATAATTCAGTCGTAGAGCATGTGGTCAGCATGCACAAGGTCCTGGGTTCAATCCCCAGCACCTCCATTAAAATTAATTAATTAAATAAAAACCTAATTACCGCTCCCCCAAAAAACTGGTTGAAAAAAAAATTTTTTTAAAAAAGAACTCCTACTAAATTCAAAAAAGAATATCCCCACTGAAAGAAGTAACGAATAATTCATGAAAAAACAACTCACAAAATATTAACACTCACTGGTAACCAATAACTGCAAATAAAATGAATAAATTGGTGAAGCTCAATGCTCATTATGGGTGAGAGCTGGAAGAGACAGGACAAAGAATGATGATGGGAGTGTAAACTGAAATAATCTACCCAGGAATCAATCTGACACTGAATATCCAAATGTGGTCATCTTAATTATAGGAACGTATCAAGACACGAGGACACATGAACAGACTCACACACCTGCCTACCCCCTCCAGCCTCATTTTGCATCGCATTCTCCCTTGCCCCAGAAATGCTGGCCTTCTGTCAGTTCCCTAATGAACAAAACTCATCCCTCTGGAGTCTTTAAAGATGCAACTGGGCTGCTCTTTCTCTGCCTGGCATGCTTTTCTCGGTATCCCGCTGCCTACCCAACTCCTCTGCTGAGGTAACTGCTACCTACCCTTCAGGCCACTTTCTCAGAGAAGCCCTCACTAATCAGTATCAGGTTCTCCTGTGAGACACTCTCATCGTATTCTTTACTGCTCCTTAATTATACTAACCCAGCTTGCAATCATTTTTCCTTCAGGACAGTTGTTACCAATTGGTTACCAACTGTCACCAATTATACATTCATGATTATGTGATGGGTCAACCCATCCCCTCCCCAACTCAAAGTGCCTTGTGGGTAGAAACCATCTACTATGGTCACTGATATGACCCCAAGGCTCAATACAGTCCCAAGCACATGGTAGGCACTTGAAAAATACTTGTGGAGGTAATGAATGAGTGGTGCTCGTTGCAGCAATATTTATGACAAAGCCTCTGATTCATGTGTCAAGATGCAGCCCCTGAGACAGCTGGAAGGGGTCTGTGGCTCCCCAGCTACCAGGCAGGGTCCATTTATCTAGTGAGCCATACAAGCATCATCATTTTCTAAATGTGCTGTAATGTGAAAAAGGTTGAGATTGTTAATAATCCAACTTATTCTAAATTTGGAAACATCTTTCATCAATGCCTTTACTTCTAACCACCTACCCATTATCTTGCTCTTGGATATATGTTCAAGAACCCATCTAGGCACCCGCTTTGCCTGATCATAAGATAAGGCATGATTAGTGTAATGCCTAGTCTCTGTTCCAGTTAAAGGGAATCCAAATTGTTCCAAGACAGCCTTTTCTGGAGAACCTAAAAATGAAAAAAAAAAAAAAAAAAAAGGAGAAAAAAATAACAGTTAATGACTTATTAGGAACAAAAAGTTATAAGGAGGAGGGTAAGACTTACAAAGGACTGACTCAACAGTTTAACTCACTAGATCTCATTTTTGCAATTACTTACAAGGCAAAGATAAGAGACAGCAGCAGCAGGTAAAATACTGGTTTTTGCCTTTAACCAGTTGTATAGCTCTATCAAGGTAAACTCTGGCTATTTCATTAACTGTTAAATAAGGACCTGATCTTGCTAGTCTTTCATATCAAATTTTCAAATCTCTGGCCCACAAGGTACAGTGTATACAAAACCAGCAAAGGAAAAACTCATGCCTTTACCAGTCACTGATATGACTGAATGGGAGACACCCACTCATGATGTTTTTGGAGTTAGTTTGGGAACAAAAAGCACAGCTTTTACACTTTTTTTAAGACCATCTTTCATCCACACTCTCCTCCGTGTTCTGGTACTGAAGCAGGCATGTGTGCTGCAGCGAGCCTGTGGTAAACTGGTATTGTTTTTCCTAGTGGGAGAAACCAAGCAGCGCTAAACAGAGTCAGTCTCAAAATAATCCTCTCTTAATGCACTCTCCAGGCTTTAACTCACCACAGTAGTTCCCTTGCTAAATCCTAAGTATCTGAAGGAGCAAGTGAAATTAGCATTTCGGGGCCAGTAAGAAATGGGCACGAGCTCATTTACTTTGTCAAATATCAGGTACCTCAGGTAACTTAAGGACATATATGCTGAAGAGTGGGTAGCAGGAGTTCTGCATTTGAACGATGGTAAAATGAGGACAGTCAGCTAACCTGCTAAAACCATGTGTTCATTCATTCATCCATGCTTACTGCATGCCAATTACGTTTACCAGGTACAGGGTTGTGTACACAGTGGAGAAGGGAACTGGCACGGTCCGAGCTAACAATCTAGGGGAGGACACAGACGTTAAAACACACATGGCGTGATTTGGGGGTAGTAAGACCACAGGGGAAGGAAGCCCTGGAAGGAGGCAGGGGGGACGCGACGCAGGGAGAGGAGGCCGAGTCCGAAGACTGGACGGAGGACCGCCAAGGGCCCGGTGAGTGGAGACAGCCGCGCGTCGAGGGTCACTGCTCCTGCCCTAGGCAGGAACCCGGCCCGAGACCTGGGGACCCACACACTCACCGTCCGGCTCCCTCACCGCCAACGCTGCCTCAGCGCCCGGACTCCAGAGGAACTGCGTGACCGTCAGCCCGGCTCCTACAGCCCCCACGACAGCTCCGGCCACGAAGCCATTCAAAAAGCGCCGAGAACCTCGGACGCGGGAAGCAAAACTTTTGGCAGCCATCTTGCCCGAGGGACCAGCCTTCTTAGCATAGCGCATGCGCCTGGCGCCTGAAAGCCAATCACAACCGCGGGACCAGGACACGCATGCGCTACCTGGGGTCGTCAAGCGCTGAGCCTTCCGGGAGACGCCAGAGGCCTGGAGCGCAAGCGCACGCCCTTCCTACCGAGGGCCTCGCGCGCCCCCTAGTGACAAACCTGGAGGCCCAGCATCCCCGCTCCACACCTGGTCTACTTGACCCGGTGATGGGCGAGCATGAGGCGCCTGAAGGCTCAGTATGTGCACACACAGTCCTGAGAAGAAAACAATTTTAGTCCCACTTAATAGGTGAGTTAACCACTAGCGCATGCTTACACTCAGGTCCTCAGCGCCGAAATTCAAACTCAGGTTTGATTCCAGAACCTGTGACACATTGGATGTCTTCATAATATGTGGCTTTAAAGTCACAAGGTATACGAATCCTAACTTCTAAAGAGAGCTTTGCTCCGCCTAAGGAGTTTTCTTGACAAGACAGTACTCCACAGTGGCTTAGGACCCTGAATCAGAACGGACGGGTTTAGACTCCGCACTCACCTACTTTCCACGCTTCTATTTCATCTTTTTAAAATGGGGATAATGATAGTAGTAATAATTCTTAGGTTCTAGGGTTCTTGTGCGGATTAAAGGAGATTAACCATGTAAAGCATTTAGGAAAGAACCTGAGGCATGTCGTTAAGTGCCATTAATATTAGCAATTTTTAGTCAGCTCTACTTTTATCTTGATAGAATATAAAATCCAGATTGCTGACTGCCTGCTGACAAAGGAAGGATGTTTATTTTATGCACTCCCACTCATAATGGGTCCTCTTTATTTTGCAGCACAATTTCCAGCATTCCGTGTGGACTTGGTTCACTAAGCAGAAAGCCATTTCTAACAACCAACTCAACTGTAGACATTGTTTTGACAGTTTCCTGGCCCCATGCCCCCTCCCCAGGAATACCTGTCACGAAGTCATTTTTTATCATCCCCAGGGCCTCTGACCTAATTGGCTGAGCTAGGTCAACCAGAGTGTAAGGATTTTGGATCTGGACCTTTCTCTGGGTAGCAAAGCTGTGACATATAAAACTGGCATTCTCTAAAGCCTTTTTTCCTGCTAAGGAGACAAAGATCAGATGCACCTCATCTTGCACTCAACACCAGTGGAATACATGCTGAGACAGGTGAAGGCCTGCAATGCTGACCCCAGCTTCTAAGGCTCTTAAAGAAGACACATCCTGCCTTTACCCAAGGCTTGGCTGGCCACTTGCCCCAGGAGCCTTCCAGCAAAGCCCCCTTTTTGTTGAATAGTGTCTGTCATTTGCAATCAAGAGTCCTGACAAATAACCAGGCAACACTGCTATCTGCAGGTTTCAAACCTACTTTGGCTTCTTCCAACAGAATTTACTAAATACACACATTCACTGAAGAGGTATTTCTCAAGGCCCTCTGAAGTGCTGTGCATCGTGCTAAGCACTAGGAAGAGATAACAATAGGTGACTCTTCCTCATCCACATCCTGTACCTGGAGACAACACTGAACCCCCACGCTGGGCCCCAAGAGCCGAGAATCAGAAGGCCACTTGATTCTGGATAGGGTACCTCCCTCTGAGCCTGTTTGCCCATCTTTAAAATGAAGGACCAGTCGTTTTAAAACTGTAATCAGGGGAACCCTAGTAGGGGGGCTTGAGAATTAAGGGGAAGAAGGGGAAGGCAGGCTGAATGGCCCCTGAGCCCTCTTCCACTTGCTCAATTGGGCAGGCCTGCTTTTATGAACCTGCTTCTGTGTCCTTTTTAACTGGAAGAATTCATTTGCTGAAAGAAAAATGACCAGATGGCCCCTACAGTCCAACTTTATAGCGTTGTTCATCCAACATCTTCATTCCCAAATGTTAGCCTTTTGCCTTCCTCTCCTTCTCATCATTAGGGGCACTCACTAATAAAAGGTGAACTTTCTAACTCTGAAAGGATAAAATGGACCCCAAACTGGACAACTGGTTCCTAAATAAAGAGCCCCCTTCATCAAAACTTGTCCCAAAGAGTTTCATGCAGGTTGTTTCATCTTCATAATAAACAGTAAATAAAAGGCACTGACCTGCGCCAGGAGGAGGCTTCAAGGCTGGTGCTTCTCCACTTAGCAAGTATCAGCCACGGGCCAGAAAAATCTTTCACATCACTGCAGAAGCAGTGAGGTGACTCCTAGGGCTTTCCTGTTTTATTAGTGGTAGACTACAATTACTTTATTAGCAGGGAACCATGTTTTCACCTAGGGAGGTAAGTCAGGAACTCCAAAACAGGAAACCCAGCTTGCTGATTCAGATCTGGGGTGGTACCCTACAACTATTTCTTCATAGCTCAGCAAGTGACCCTGGTACCAGCCATGCCTGGAAATGCAGAGCTCCTGTTCTGCAGTGGTCCTCAATATAACTTACTTTCTAGGCTTCTCTCCTCCACTTTACAAAAAATATTGCTCAGGATTGCTGGCAAACTATAGGACGGTGGGGGGGGGGGTGGTAGGATTGTGTGTGGGGTTCTTCGGGATTTGGAAACTACACCCTTGCCCTGGAAGGAACTTACCCAGAGTCCCAGGACTGTCCATTAAGGAGAAGCCCACAGTGTCTCCAACTAGGTCCTGAGCTTCCACAGGCAGAAACGGGGACCTGCGTTTAGCTTCAGCCCCCCGGGACTTTAGCAGACAAGGTGCTCGACCATTAACAACTTCATGTCTTCCAAGCAGGAACACACAGAGGTGTTCAAGTTGGCCCTGTAAGTGGGAGAACACCATTTTATTTCTTTCTAAATCCCATGAAAAGAAATCTCAATCCCCTGCCATGTGATTAAGAGAGACAACAGGGTTTTATTATTATTATCATTTTATTTTCATATACAAAAAGATAAAACTTGAAATAGTTCTAGATTTTTCCTCCTATTCTATTGGGGTGTGGCTGCTCCTTCACACAGGGGGAAAAAACTACATTCACATCGGTTTATTTGAGGACCCAGTGCAGAGTTTAAGCAGCAAAACCCCAACATAGCAGATCTAATTTCAAACTTGACACTCATTTCTAAAATTACCACAGTAAAAAGGAACAAAGATCCACTGCAAATGAATGAACTATGATACAATGTTCTTTCCAAAATGTCTTCATTTTGCAACTGTAATTACATGGATGTCTGCTTTACGCCATTTTAGATGTGTGTGGGTATATAATATATATATGTGTGTGTTTTTATATATATATATATATATAGTACATATACATGTATTATATATATATATAAAAATCAGCACACTTTCCAAATCCAGACAGGGTAACAGCAACAAGCTGAACTCTGTGTATATATATGTGTATTTTTAAACACGATACTTTAGTATAACTTGTTAATTCAGTAGTACAAGCTATTTCTGTTCTACAAAATTTTTATTTTATAGCTACAAGGGTGAAAAGTGACCTATTACATTTACAGCTCACATATCTTGGTATACAGACAGTACTTAATTGAATTTGAGCCAAAAACTATTAGTCTTTAGTTTTAGCACTTGAAGAGCTTCCTCACTTCTACAGTCTTAAATCATATACTAGTCACATTTCCAGAGTTTGCAAATTACTCATCATTGTAAACCACGAGAAAACAGATGAATCCAAACTTTTAATTACAGTTTTATATACAAGTTAGATAACACAGCTCAATAAGACTTCGCTATCCATCCTAAACCCAACACACACATTCTCCACTAAGTTAGACAAGTCTTAGGGTTTTCTTTCTTTTCCTTACAAATAATATACAAATTTAGAAGTAGCTGGTAAAGCTGATATATATAAGATGGCAAATGACAGGTGACATCTTCTGTTGGTTCCAAAATTGGTCCTGAAAATGTACTCTGCTGTGTTAACTGTGTGTCTGTTACATGCAGAAGCTCTTTTCACAAGAATTGACATCAAACTCAACATAAGTTAAATTTACAGTACTGTATGAAGTTATTCAGATTCAAGGACAAATGTGGCAAAATAGTAACACGTGAAAAATTCGGCCTTTGATGCTACCATTAAGATCATGTCAAATTCATAAGCAGATTCTTTTGTACAGTTGAAAAATGGCGTGTGGATTTGTGGCGTGGAACTGAGATCTAGAAGTATGTTTCTCATCTGCGGTAACCCTCACCCCCAATTCTCAAGTACTACTCAACTTTCTTTGCATTTTTACAGAATTCTAGTTTCAAAAAGGTGGGGGGTGGAGGGAAAAGACGCCGCCATTTTAACAATTCCTCCCCTCACGGGAGGTCCTCATACTCCAGATGAGATCTCCAGATAATCTGTATGGCCGCTGGCTCTCAGACAGCCTTTGACAATGACTTGGATACCTTCCAAATCAAAATCCAGCTGACGCCTACTCTTTCCTACTCTCATCTCTGTCATCACTGGTCAAATTTGGACGAGCGCGTTTTTCCCTCACGGAGAAATTATTTGGCTAAACGTACACTTAACTTGTGGCAGTGCTCTGAGGAAATCTCAGTTGGACTAAAGCACTTGAACGGACTGAGGTCAACAGCCCGCTGAACAACACAGAGACCGAACACGTCGGGGGCTGAGTGGGGACCCAAGGAGACACACTGACCCTGGACCCCACGGTCCGCAGGACAGCCCAGGCGGGCAGCCCACGCTCATGGGACCGAGTTACCACTTCAACCTTGGTCTGCCATCTGTGCCCCAGAGACGAAACTTCTGATGTGGCAACTGCTGGTTAAACTTTCTGAACTGGTAAAAAAGGCTCTTTAAAAAATATATATATATATTTATTTAAAATACATCAAAATGACAAATAACCATATCCCGCAAGGCCTGATTTCACAGCAACATATGCTACAGACATCTTCCCAAAATGCACTGTGGTGGATGGGGGGGGGGGGAGTTTCAAGCCTGCCATTTAAGGGAATGTTCTACATTTGAGCTTTAGCGACTGGAAATATGTTACAAAGAGCTCATTTTCGGAACTCAATTGTGGACAAGACCAGCCAGTTGAATCACTTTGCCTATTCAGACACGAGAATACTGAAAATTCAGAGGACCACGGGAAGCACCGTTCAGATGACACTCTAGACCCATCCCACCACAAGGCTGTGAAGAGCTTGCCAGAAGCCCCCTTTGCAATCCTTGGGAAGAGTTTTACTTGAAAACAAATAAGTACCCATACTCGGCAGGGTTCCTGTGCATGTGTATCACAAGCCTGCAGTTTCGAGAGGACCCAGATGGTGACACTGTTCAACACGAGGTCTGAGGTAACTGGTTCTTAAAACACCTGGAGCACAGAACTGCATCCAGAAAATACAGCTGGGAAAAAGGAAAAAGGTGGGGGTTCAGGCTAGAAAAGACAAGTAGAAAAAAGCTTACAGCAGTTGCTTTTGGGGGGAGGCAGGTGACAAAAAACAAAGGCACAACAGAATTACATTCCAAGGCATGTGGCTGGAGAGCAGAGAAACGTTCTTTTATGGGGACAGGAAAGGACCGATGTTTGGTTCCCGGAGTGCTCCTGGATCTGCCGAAACCGAATTCATTCAAGTATAAAAGGGGTAGTGTAAAACTTTACTCTCAGTCACACCGGGTAAAAAGCACAAGCTGGTTTCACAGGACACGTGAGGGACTCTCCTGACATCACTGTCCCAACTGTCAGAGGTTCAGTGCACCTCTGAACGCAGCAGCTGAAGCCAGCAGGCAGGGTCTGGGGACAGGGCTTCAGCAATTACAGGTACAGAGAATCTGCTTCACGATTCACTTCCTGTACACCCCCAGCAAGGAAGTTCACCTGAAAAACCAACTACTCTTCACACAAAATTAAAAAGGCTAACGTGAAGACCTCCTTCCACACAAGGGCAGTGACAACGACCTTTGCGGGAAGAGCAGGAACCCTGCAGACCCTGGAAAGGTATCCTGCTGGGACAGGGTTTGAGCTTCCTCAGCGGGCTCCTGGGTTACTCGCTAGACTAAAACAGCGGGTCAAGCCAGCCCCTCACCTCCAAACAGCCCTGACACAGAAGACAAGATGGACCTGGCCACTCTCCGCTGAATGTGACTGCTACGTCCACACACCACCCTCCCCCATTTCCAAGAATTACTCAACCAGAAATTCTGTCCTGAAACCTGGACAATTTGGTCCTAGATAACCCCGTTCGGTAGACTTCTCAAATCACCAAATTCCCATTTCAAATGTCTGAAGCCTGAATCTTATTCTAGTCCCAACCATCTGCACCCCATACAACTTCTGTTCCCCAAAACACCTCACACTACTACATCCGTGACGGTAACTTTAATGATTAACCTCAGAACCCTTTGTTCACAAGGAATATCAGGAGGAAGCACGAACGTAAAACACACTGCAGGCTCCTCTTGCCTCTCCCCAGCCCTCTGCTTCTGGTCTGAAAGGAACAGGACCAAGCACCCACCTCCTGTGCAGACTGTCCTGTGCAGACAGCCACAAGTAGTTTTGGCCAAACAAGACCCCTGGATGGACTGTCATCACCAGTGTGTCAACGGGAACCCAAGAGCACCAAGTAAAAGCTCCACACCACTCACACTCCAGTGTACGTTTATCTTGAAAGCTAAAGCTCGTTACTCTGATTACAAAAGCATCCTTATTCAAACTCACTAGACTTTATAAAAATAATCTGTGGTATAAAACAATCTCCACACTGTGCAGGAAAATCTGTCAGGTGATATAACTAAATATATATGTAGTGCTATAGATTTTTCAAAGTAAAATTTCAAGTGTCATAACTCTATTATATAACCTATTCTTTTATTTACAAAGCTACCTAACAACATTTCAACGCAAACGTGATTGGGAGAATCAGGGGAGGAGTCCACGCCAACCAACAGAAATTCCCAAGACTCAGGACAGAACTCCACATTTGGGGGGGGGGGGGGGACACCCATCCTCACCTGCCTGAAAAGCATTAGCTAATGGGTCATATTTTTCATAACTGTGAGTCTAAAAATGTAAACTCTGCAAATGAATGTAACACTTTTCCATAGATGGACAGAAGAGCCCACGTCTGTAGAATCCATCGCGCACACACCTGTGTCCACGTTTGTGTTTCTTTAGTGTCTTGTAGGTGGCTTGCAGTAGTTCTCAGAACTGCCTGGGCCCTAGACAATCCAAAGACATTCCTGGAGAAAAAAGGGCAGCACAGTGCCCATCTCCACATGCTGGCGTTTAGGGAATACACGTTTTAATTCATGAGGGGAAAAGTTGTGTTATCGTTACGAGCTGCCATAGGAGCAAATAAAACATCGCTGGGTTTGGCACTACAGGGATGCACGGAGTACCACTATCAGGGAGTCCTGCTTTAGTCATACCTGGAAGAGACCATCACGAAAATGTAAAAGCTTGGTAAAAATCTAAATAGTGGGGTAAATCCTTTAAGTTTAAAATCTTGTCCAAACCAAAGTTTACAATGGACCCAAAATGAGTATAAAATAAGAATATTCAAAATATCCCACTAGATAATTTGGAGTTTTACTTGATAGTTTACAGGTCTCCTGGACCCACTACTGTCATCCCTCTGTATTGGGACCTGAGTAGGGGGGTGGAGGATGGGACCCGAAATCCAAGATGTTCAAGCCTCTTATGTAAAATGGTGTATGTAGTATTTGCATATAGCCTCTGCAAACCCTCCCATATGCTTTAAGTCATCTCACATTACTTATAATACCTACTAAAATATAAATGCTATGTAAGTAGTTGTAAATACATCAATAGTTGCCAGTGGGTGGCAAATTCAAGTTTTTATTTTTAGAACTTTCTACAATTTTTTTTTCCCCTAATATTTTTGACCCGAGGTCAGTTGAACCTGCAAATGAGGAATACGTAGATATGGAGGGGCCAACTCCAATTGTTTTTAAAAATTGGCCGAGTCAAATGAATTAATTTCCAAGGGGAAGAGTGTGTTTTAAACTTCTATTTCTTTTTGCTACAAAACTAAATCATCATCTTAAAAAACATCCCCAAGCCTCTTAAAGGTTTGGGACACATTCATAAGTAGACTGCTGGTTACAAATTAACTACTGGGAATCTTACTTAAAAACTATGCCTATAACCCTGAATTCATTAAATGTTTACAAATCTAGACTGAGAAGATAAAACAGTTCATCAACTGAATTACTGGGCCTATTTCTTTACCTAAAACATTACTCTTGACTGAAACATAAACCCATCATTACTAGGCTGAACACATCAGCTGCAGAGTATTTTATTAGTTCAGCTTTTGTAGACAGCTACAGACCTAGGAGAATTCAAGTCACCCGCATGAGGAGAGAAAGCCACCTTGCCCTCTTCCCTTTCCAGCTGCTTGCCCTGGACAGGGGGTAGAGTCAATTCACTGTGCTGCTTTTGGTCTGGGGCCCCAGAACTGTGAACCAGGCCTGGCTGTCTCTCTAAAGATTCAGGACCCAACCAGCTATTGAAATAGCTGGGACTGACAATCAAACTGAGTTTACTCCTGGAAAATGCTTTCCAGTTTAGATATTTTTCTAGTGAGCCAAGTTCTCCAGAATAATGCCTGGCTGTTCAACTCCTAGTACCAATCCTAAACACTTACATATGTATGCTTACTACATATTTAAAAAAAAACATCGAATATTTGTATCACCAATAGGTGCTGCGAACTTTACACTGCGTTCTTAAAAAAGCAAAATTCCATTTGCAAGAGGGTCACCCAGTCCTCCCACCCAAGATGGAAAAGCCGCCTACCTGCCCTCAAGGCTCACGGCACAGGGACCAAGTGACAGGCTTTCCGAGCCACACACAGCATGTGGTAGACACTCAACACACAGCTAGGCTCGCCACTAAAAAACACCACACCCCCAGCACCAGATGTCGAGTGGCAGGGTAGCAGGGAGCAAGGAGGTGGCCAGCTGGAGAGAAAGGTGGCAGAGCAGAACTGTGGGACCACCTGCTTAGCTTTCTGAAGCACAACAAGCCAGGACAGAGGGCTGGCCTGGCCCCCAGGGCAGGGCAGGGGAAGAGCCATCTCAGTGGCCTGGAAACGACAGACCTTTCCCTTTGGCTGAGAACCTGTGAGTGTGGGGCTCAAGCATCTGAGGATGTTCAAGGCTGGACAAGGTCTTTTTTGTTCTGTAGACATGCCCCCAAGTCCGGACACGGTGAATTCTCAATCAGAAGCAGCTGGCACAGATGGGGAAGCCTCCCCAGCAGGATCGATCCCTCCATGTACCTACTGAGAGCCAACAGGACAGGAAGGCCATGCTGGACACCAGGTACGTCTCACCACGTCTCTGCACAGCTCGCTCTCCCTTTCTACTAAGAACCATCCATGCTCAGCCCCAAGTAACTCAATCAAAGGAGGACTCCTGGTGGGGACCAATGGCCCCAGGAGGAAACCAGGCTTATGCTAGGCCCAGGATGCTCTAATGACTATGTCCATGGCCTTCCCTGGCCATCTATCATTAAGAGTCCTCTGCAGGTCCATGTGACACAGTGGACTCTGTCCCCATATGGTTCCTCCTTCCCTTGCTCACTCTTGGATCTCCCTGGCTAGGGACATCTTCCCGCAGTGATCATGGGTGTCTTCAACCAGAACACATTCTCCCCCTAAAGTCCGCCCCACAGCCAGGAGCCTGCCTGCATGACAGCACACTAGGAAGGAAGGGGCAGGGATCCTGGGCCACTTCTGTCCCTTGATTTGGCCACCCTCCCACCCTGGATGAGGCAGGGAAAACCATGCCAGACTCCATTCCCACCAGTCTTCCACAGAGCTTGGAGGGAAAAAGAAAAAAAGTAACAGTGACCTGAGCTCCCCGAAGTGGAGACCTGCATGAAATCTTTGTGAAGAGCACAGGGAGAGGCCCTACAACCCAATAAACATAAACCAGAGCGCTAGATGGTCCACTCCCCAGAGAATACACGACAGCAAATCATACAACACTTTCTCAGAGGCAAAAGACCCACCCAGACCCCCATGACATGCCCTGGAAAGAGATGCCACCTTCTCCTGGCCATGAGCAGAGTCAGGGATGCTCAGCACAGCACGCGGGGGAAGGGCAGCCAGAAGCCCAAAGAACTGGCACTCCTGCACCCTCCGCTCTGCCCGGCCACACCACTCAGGGGCCATCCTGGCGCCAAGGCACCAAAGGACGCGACAGTGGCTGAGCACAGGGTCAGCACAGGGGGAGCCCCCGGGACAAAAGGCCCGCAGGTCCCACCGCAGGGCCTCGGCACAGCCCACCCTAGCCAGGCCAGCACCTGTTCTCACAAGAGCCAAGCCAGTACACAGAAGAAACCCTGCCCAGAGGAGATCTAAAACCAGACAGGGAGGCTCTGGCTCCGCATTGCACACCCGGGGGGAGGTTCAGGGATCTGAACATTCCTGTAGTGAACTAGCTACATTTGTTAGTGGTTTATTTGTTTCTTCTGAGGGTTGAAAAGTAGAGATGCCCCACCCTGCCTGAGGAGAAAGCTGGAGAAATCAGATATGGCACTTTTCAATAAATATTTTAAAGCTTTGGAAAGAAATAAGTGGAAAAGAAAAGCAACTGCTGTAAGGCCTGTTTTGCTGTTAAAAATTATCCCAAGGGAAGAAAAATACCACAGCACAAAATAGCTTAAAAAAAAAAAGAAAAAGACGAAGAAAAAGTCAAATAACTTACCATAAAAACAAAAACAAAAACCTGTCCCTGTAGCCACCCTGGCCGGCTCACATCTTGACCCATGAAGCAAAGACTGAGCTGTGCGGGAGAAGCAGACTCGCCTCCCACAGCACCCGGAGCGCAAACCCACGGAGACGAGGACACGGCCCCGCCGCCCAGACACGCCGCCCTCGCCGGGCAGTGGGGGCCGCAGAGCCCCGTGGACCAAGTCCAACATCGCTGCTGCTCATCCGCTTAAGGAAGTCCATCTCAAGTACAACTACCTCCCGTGGGTCTAGGGGCCTCAGTTACAGCAAGTTAAAGTGGGGTCACCCGTCATTCCCAACAATGACCGATCACGTCGAGGGAAACAGCAGAACCTCCAGGAACTCGAGAGGAGGCGCCCCCTCTCCCACTCTCACCCAAGTCAGCCGCTGTCCGTCAACTACCAACTCACCTACCCTCAAGGTTAAGAGATCCAGTTCTCAAATGAAATGGTCAAAAGAAACCGGAAGGAAAAGCCTTCACAAAGAAGAGTGATGAATGCCCAGACTCGGCCCAGACAGCCAACCTAGAGCTGATGACAATTATTTACAAGCGGGCGTTATCAAAGCAACACGGTAGCACTCCCTAGAAGACTCAAAAGGTTTTTTTCTTTTTCTCTATTTCTTTTAAGCTTTCTTGTCATAAAAGCCAACTTACATTAAAATATACGTACTACAAGACAACACAACTAATAAAATATATAATAAAACTTACACAAGTAGAAAATTCTGAGGTATTTCTGGTTTGAGGTGGTCTGTGGTCGTGAAGTTTTAATTCTTTTACTTTTCAAAATTTAAACCTCGGAAGCCACATAGCAAAGTGTGTGTGTGTGTCTGTGTGTGTGTGTGTGTGTCTGTGTGTGTGTGTGTGGATGTGAATGTGTGTGTTGTTTTTTAAAAAATTCGCATGTTTCATAAATTAAAAAATTTCAAATGTTGAAACAGCAGCATTAGGAACATTCACTGACTAGAGCAAGGTCACGGCATAACAGAGAAACGGGTTTTAGAATATGCACCTATTTAAGGGGTCTGGAGAAAGCTGTGTCACCTACAAGCCACATGAAGGGACAGTACTGCCACCGCACAGGGCAGAGCCAGCGCTGCGGGACGCTGGGGGTCTCTTAGACAGGCAGGCCTTGGCAGGCACCACCCAGGAAACCCTCGCAGTCCCCGCCGTGGAGGGCGCCCCGCCATGGGGATTTCCCTGAACTGCTCCAGGAGGAAGCAATGCATGTATTTCAACTTCTCCTCCATTAAAGATACTTACAGTATCATGTCTTAAAATAAACATACTCAGTAAACCGTGATGACTCCCACCCTTACCTAGCCTTAAAATCAGGGCAGAAGAAACGTTCTGTCCTGTACCCAAGCCCAAGTTAGTGGGAAAAACTGTTCAGGGCCAACAGATGGATCAGAGCCACACCTGATTACAGACTTTCTCCAGACCCCGCTCTTGCTTGGCCTCCACGCCAGCCTTCCCCTCGATTCCTGGTTACCTGAGAAGTAGTCTCACAGCAAAGGATGTTGCTCCGAACGTGCCCGAGTCCAGTGTCGCTCTGCTCCAAACCCCACCCCCAGCTCTGTCCTCCCCTTCCAACTCCAGTCCAAACCATCCTCATCCTAGTTTCTCCTCCGTCAGGACAACACCCGTTACTCCGTGAAAGACTCATCTGCTGTTTCTTAAACTCACTGTCTAAAAAGGGAGAAAAACACAGTAAGAGGGAGGGAGCAGGAAGGGGGGGGGCGAGGGCAGAGGGCAAGTCCTCTTTTGAGGAAGATGTGTTCTTATGTAACAGTCTTCAAAGGTTCCTCTAGGTAGAGTTTGCAGCATTAAGTTTCCTAAGACAGGAGATGGGTTTGTGTCACAGATTCTGAGAACACAAACAGAGAGAAAACGGGAGGGGCGGGAGGTGGCCGAGGCTTCTCAGCGCGGCGCTGGTTCTGCATTCACAGCTCAGCACCTCAACGCCTGCTGACGAGTCCGCTGTTTGCGATACAGTAGAGCAATGTGCTGGTAAAAACTGATCCAATCCAAAAAATAATATTAATAATAATAATTATAATAATTATAATAATAATAATAAGTCAAGGTAAAATAGCAGCTGCATTTTATGTGTTTGTTGGTATTATGGGATTTCCAAAACAAAACACGACTTTTTTTTTTTTCTTTTCCTCTTCAGATCCACTGAGTCCGGAGATCCAATCATGTCCTGGGCTTAGATGCTCGACTCTTTAGGGGGCAGGTCCACGTTGGTGACGGAGGTCACCAGGGAGACAAGACAGTCCGAGGTAGTGCCGTTGACCGACCTCCGGATCAGGGACACCCGCTCCTCCACGCAGCCCGCGGACAGGCGAGCCTCTGCGTCGTGGTCCCAGCACTCCTCGATGGTTACGCAGAGCTGGGCCAGGCCCTGCACAATGGCGGGAGAGGGGAAACAGACACCCTTGCTAGTGGCTCTCAGTGAGGACAAGCACAAAGGACAGCAAGCCTGACGACTTCCTGAGGACTAGGCAGAGCCCACGGGTCCATCACGGGGGCCTGCAGCAAACTCCCCTCCTGGCCGTCACTATCCTGAGACCACCGGCCTCCTCCACAGCCCGAAAGAAGAGCCACTGGACGTCAACATGGGAAGTGAGGGGAACTCGGGGCCCTCCCAGGGCAGACACGGCTGACTGCCTGGGAGCAGGGATATTCAAACAAAATCTTATGAGAAGCCCAAATCACATAAGGGCCCAAAGTGCAGCCACAGTGGGGACAGAGGAGGGCTCATCCCACCCTATTCCCCACCACCGCAGACACCTCTCTGAAGTCCAGGGAACGAGGCATGACACCCTGGGCTGGAACCACGTGTGCATAGCTGGAAAGGCAGAAAGATAGATAAAATGCCCACGTCCTCTCTGGCCTGCTCACCAGCCCACACTGAGGCTTCTCTAGACCTCAGGCTCTTCATCAGGGAATGGGACTGGCAACCCCAGTATCTCTGCCCTGGTAGCCTCAGAAAGTCTGAGGCAGAAGGTAAGATCCTGGCCCAGCTTCCCTCCCCCCATGCCTAATTTTTCTCCATTTGCAGTCCTGGGTCCCAGGAAGCAGCATGGCAGCTGAACTTGGCCTCAACAGCTCGACTCCTGACCATGTGCTAAGAGTGCCAGACCCAAGGGGTCCCAAGGATGTCTTTTTTCTGAATTAACCCCAGAGTGGCAGGGGAAGGACTCAATGGAGTGGAAGGCAAAAATCCTTCCAAGATAGGTAACAGTTTACATAGCTGGGGTCTTCCGTGCAGTATTCTCAGACTGGAGGGGCCCAGATGCCACATGGCTCAGCCTAGGCCCAGAAAATGACGAAGACAGAGAACAGAGATTACTTCATAAGGGTAATGCATAATAAGCATTTACGTGCTAGGTGTCTTGTCTAACGACTTACAGCAACTCCTTAAATCTATTACTACCCTGAGGAGACTAAGGCCCAGAGAAATAAAGTAATTTGCCAGAGGCCACCCAGCTAGTGATTGGCAGATCCAGGATCCCACCCACACGTGTCAGGTCCAGGGCCAGTGGGCTCCACAGCACCAGTGACCTACGGGGGCACTCTGGGCCCTGACAGGCTGTCACGTCCATCACTCTCTGGGGCCAAACCCAGAGCTGCCTCCCTGCAGAGCATCAACCCCCCAGATACCCCAGTGAAGAGAGACAGTGCGCTAAGTGACCTCTGACCAGGCAGGGGAGGAGGGGACTGTCCTGCTGCCTGAGGCACCCTCTCTCTCTGTCCCTGCCATACATTGAGGGGCTGCCCTCTCTGCCCCCCAGCCCCTCACCGGGTGTTTCAGCCAGTGATCCTTGATGGCTGGCCGCATCTTCTTGTGCACAACCACCTCCTGCAGTTCCTCCAGTGATGGGTGCTGGCCGATCTCTTCCTCAAAAGGCAGCATGTACTCGTCCACAGGTCCTGGGGATGAGAGAGCCTGGCTGGGTCACCCTGAGGCCCCACCACTCCCCATCTCACACCCAGGATGCTCGGGGCTCCCGTCCAGACTCACCATCCGCAGCCTTGCAACGGGACACGAGCTCCCACAGCACCAGCCCCATGGCATACATGTCAATGCGCAGAAAGGCGTCTCTCTGGAAGTTGATGGCTCCCTCAAGCACCTCAGGAGCCATGTACCGCCGCGTGCCCACCTGCATGAGGACAGGGAGGGTCTGCAGTCACCGACCAAGCACAGATGTACTCACAGCTTGACACAGGAGCCAGATCACATGTGCATGGACAGGGCCGTGAATCATGATGGCCATCTCTGATTCACCACATTCACGTGGAGACCACGGGGTCACGATGTAAATTACACCTCAGTGATAATTTTAAGGTATCATTTGAGACAGCAGTAATCCAGCATGGAACTGCTCCCTCTTAAGTCCATCGACACCGTAAGGGGCTACACAGATGATGTGCATTTTACTGAAGGGGAGGAATACTTAAAAATATTAACGGCAGTTGTTTTAGGATGATTGGCTTAGGCTTAACTTTGCGTTACTTTTTCTAGGTTTTTGGTTTGGATTTTTAGTATACTCGTATTTATCTTATTTTTATCTTGCTTAATCATTACAACTAGAAGAAGAGAGAGATTTCCAGTGGGGAACCTGTTTCTCGCTGACCAGCCAGGGAAGCCCTGCTACACTGCGGGCCTCGCTTGCCCCACTGGTGAAACCAGAGCACTGCTCCCAGAGCTCTGAGCACTCTGAGCTCACGCAGTGGTCCTGCCCCTGCTCCCTGCCAGCTGAACACCAGAAGGGCGGTCCTCCACCCCCGTGCCAGCCCCCGTCTTGCACCCCAAGGCTCCTCACCTGCCCATGAGTGTCCCCTGGAGGTTTCCCTGGCTCAAACCGCACAGCCAGGCCAAAGTCAGCCAGCACAGCCGTGAGGTCACTCTTCAGCAATACATTCTTGCTTTTAAAGTCCCTGTGGAGACACTCAACTGAGACGGAGCTGAGCACGTGGTCCAATCGACCCAGCTCCTGGCTTCCCACCTTGACCCCCAGAGACCCGAAGCCAGGCCATCCCACCCTATCTGGGCAGCAGGGTCTGAAGCAGGGTGAAGTCCCATGACGCCCCACAGGCAGGCAGCTTTAGGACACCCCCTCCCCAGGTGCACTTCCGCCAGAGCTGCCACAGCCACACCCACCTCTGTGGCTGGGCCGACCCCATCCCAGTTTCCACAGTATCAAAGGCCAGCCCTCATGTTCTCAGAGCGGATGAAGGCAGGCAGAGCAGCCTGGGACGCACGTTTTCTGGGAAGAATTTACACCATGTGGGATGTGAGTCAAAAGAGAAGTTTCAATGAACTTGCCTCGGTTTCCATGCAGGCCCCCAAGAAGCTGGAGCCTGCTACCAGGGCAGGGCTGAGCAGGTGCTGGGGTGAGCACTCAGACCCGCCTCTCACAAGCAGAGCTGCTTTGGTTCTCAATCTCCCCATGTCTGTCTCAGCCTTGGTGTGAGAGCTAAACTGATGTACAAATGCTTCGGGCCGCCCCTGGCACACTTACTATGCACTACTATTAGGTTGAACTGTATGTAAGAGTCGACATTCAACCGTTTTTGATCTACAAAAATGGCAATTTCATACAGTCAACCTTCTGTGTCGTGAATGTTGTTATCGGTGGGGCCCTTCAGCTCTGAACCCTGGAATTTGAGGGTTCCCTCCCTCACAGTCAGCTCTTCTGCCCTACTGTTCCTTCATCTGTAAGATGGGCTGGGAAAACAGTATCTACCTCACAGGGCAGTAAGGAGGCTAAAATGACTTGGCGTTTCTAAGCGTTGAGAGCAGTGCCTGCCATTTAAAAGCACTATGATAAGTTAACACAGGGGGTCTCAACATGTGATCTAAGCACCCCAGCAAGTCTCTGAGACTCTTCTCATCATAATCTGTTTATTTGCCCTTTTTTAAGCTCATTCTCCCAGGGGTACAGCATTTTCCAGTGATCTCATCACTCTGACAGTTAATGGAATATGTGTGCTCTAATACAGCAAATACCAACAGACATAACCCACATACACAGAAGTTCTCTTCAAGAGTGTAACAGGATCCTAATCAAAAAGTTTGAGAACTACTAAACCAAATACCCACCGAAGTAATGCAGTCTGCACTTCCTACTATGGCCACTGGAGGGCACCAGAAAACTGCCTTGAGAGGCCTGCCGGGGATACCAGGAAGGAAGAAGGGCCAGGTGGGCCCAGGGTTTTGTGCCGTCATGGAATTGAGACCCCCTGGGCCCTGCTCTCACCCTCCAACCCTCTCTACAGCTCCAGGTCAAACGCAGAGGGGGCTACTGCTAACCCAGGTACCTGTGGGCAATAGATGGCTTGTGGCCCTCGCCACGGCACCAGGGCACGTCCTCGTGTAGGTATGAGAGGCCTCTTGACATTGTCTCTGCCACGTGACACAATTCATTCCACGTGATGATGTTCCCCTTGAGGTAATCCGTGAGGGAGCCCTGGAGGAGACAGCACAGGCTCTGGGCACAGGAGCCAGGACGCAGCCCAGCCCCAGGAGGGCTATCTCCGTGGGCCAACAGCAGGGCTCATCTCCTGGGAGGCTAGAACTCATGTGGCCAGAAGGGGCTGGGGATGGGGTGGCAGAAGGTGATAATCATGAAGTCACTACTCCCATTCATGAGAACTGATCTCAGGGACAGGGGTTCTCACTGCAGACCCTCATGTCCACACCCGTGGAAGGGTGGGGCCCATGCCATGGCCCGTGGGGGGCAAGTCCACGGACGTGCTCACCTTGTCATGGAAGGCCGTGATGAGCCACAGCTCCACCTCCAGGTTGGAACCTCGCTTCTCAGCAGCAATGAACTGCAGCAGGTTCTCGTGCTTCATGCCGGGGGTGCTGAAGATCTCCCGCTCGCTCTGCCACGACTGCTTGTCCTGAGGCAGGGATACGGCTGAACCCCACCGCAGCCACACCACCAGCCCCGCCTGCCCCCAACCTCAGCCTCTGAGGGTGGCAGCCAGTAGTGATTATAAATCAATACCCCGACATACAAAGGGGGCTCCTGAGGTCCAGAGACAGGAGTGGGGGGGTCCAGGACCACCCAACCCATTAGAAGCAGAGGGGGCCTGGCTTTGCTAAGTGCCCCGGGCAACTGCTCTGGGTAGCCTGGTGTCCAGGGCCTCTAAGCAGAACCTGATGTCAAAACAAAACCCTGAAAACCAGAGTGGACTGAGGTTTTGCAAAGCCCTAGCATAGCCCCATGATGGAATGTCACCACCTGCAACGGGGTTCACTTTTCTTTCATCCCTCCTGGAGGGGCCTGGACTGCCCTGGGGTGGGAGAGCTTGGGCCACAGCAGGGGTGGATGACCTGGAGCCTAGCAGATGCTCACCTGGAGCGGGAAGATCTTGACAGCCACGAAGTCATTCATGAGCTGTGCCTTCCAGACACAGCCAAAGCGCCCCCGAGCCTTGATCTCCAGCAGCTGCAGTGGCTTCAGGCCCACCAGAGGGGACGGGGGTGGAGGTCCAGGATCCTGGGGAGATCGAGGGCTTAACAGGGACTAGCCTGGCCTCCCTACCTCTACCCTGCCCCGCCCCAAGCCAGCCCCATCTCACCTCATGGATGTCCACGTGGCCGTAGGGGGGCTTGCGATGCCGGTATATCCAGAAGGCCAGCAGGACAATGAGGGAGAGGCCCCCGATGGGCAGCAGTGAGTAGGCCAGCACAGTGAGCAGGGTGGGGGCTGTCGGGGGTGGCTCGTACGTGACTGGGGGACACATGGAGCCCGGTGTCACACAGCCCGCCTACCCACACACCTCCAGGTCCAGACCAGAGAGCCCTGCAGCCACTCCCCACCCCACGCAGGAGCTGAGCACTCCACGGTCCGGGGCCAAGGCCAGCCCATGTCTACTCCCCATCAAAGGCCCTCACCTTCCGGGCCCCCCGCCTCGGGCAGGTGGGTGAAGCGCTCGTTGCAGAAGTTCCCTTCGCAGCAGCAGAAGTACACCTGGGGGTTCTCCTCGGTGGCCACACACTCCTGCCTGGAGGCACAGTTTCCCATATGCCCCTCAGCTGAGGGACACAGACTCCCCAGGGTGGCCCAGCCAAAACCCTCCCCGCAGACAGAGAGGCCCATGGAGAACCATGAGGGACTGGAGGGAGGGCAGTGTGAGCCCACCTCCCCTAAAGCAGAACCCAGAGTGCGGAGGTGCACCTGGAGCCCTCCTGGGTACCTTGGGACTGGGGCAGGGACCCAGCAGCACCCCGCTGTCCCCTCCCACCCCAACGCCAGGGTCACTGCAGACCCGCGGCCCCGGTGGAACCGCGAGGGCGGAGGGGCAGCAGTACCTGTCGTAGCAGTTGAAGTCGTCCAGCCAGCAGCCCTTCTTGACCAGCTCGATGGTGCCCGAGCTGTTGCGCCAGGAGGCGTAGCAGTGCAGCCGCTTGTCCTGCTCGCCCTCGCAGCGCTCCAGGCCGCTCTGGTTGGTGCGCTCCAGCTCCCAGTTGGCGTTGTAGTAGATGCACTCCCGCGTCTCGGCCTCCCCGCGCCCGGAACCTGCGCCCCGGTGAGGGATTTGCTGAGCCGCCCCAGAGCCCCACTCCCCGATCCGGGTCCCAGGGAGACAGGGTGGCCAGACTGACGGCCAGACACACAGATGCTCCTTAGTGGAAGCAGCAGCAATCGGCGGGGGGGCCCTCCAAACCCCAGGGCATGTCAGAATCACTGTGTTGGGTGGGGCAGGAGGCTGGAGCTAAAAACGCATGTTCCTAGCCCAACCCAGACCGGTCCAATTGGAGTGGGGGCAGAATCTACGTCTTTAAACAGCCCCTCTGTCTCCAATGTTCTGATGCAGATCTCAGGGACCAGGTCTGAGAAACCAGAGGGCAGCCTCCTGCTGCTGCCTCTGCCTCATCCCACGCTCACCACGGTCCCCCAGGGAGACACTGCGGGTGTGTCCCCCACCATACACACACATCCCTCTCCTGTCCAGACTGAATGGGAGGCAAGGACTCTCCAGGGTCCCTTCTGCATGCAGCAACCAGCACTGGGCCTGGCAGGGCTGGAGAAGGTGGTCAAGAGGAGCATGTGCCCCAAGCGGTGATAACAGATGACCCTCCCAGCGGGGCTTGGCCCTCAAGACCCCTGTGGGCACTCCCCACTCACTCTGTGCCCGCTTCCAGCCCCCGTTCATGTGACATCCAGATAGCCAAACACTGCAAACCCCAACTGCCCCTTGGAACACTTCTGTCATTCAAGCATGGCTGCAAACCTGCACCAGGATTTTGCAGGGAGGGGACAACAGGACGGATGGCTTCAGCCTGCAGCCCAAGCCAAGGGTCCTCAGGGAAACCCCTCTCTGCTCAGACCACAAGCCCCTGCCCTCGTGTGAGACTAGGAGCTCGAACAAGAGAGGACACCAGACATCGGGAGTGGCCAAGGCTGGCCCAGCTCCCCTCTCCAGTCTGCTGACCAGGCACGGACCCCTCTGGCCACTACTGTGGGCAGGACCCACATGGACAGGGATAGGAACTCCAAATCTCAAGGCTCCTGGTAGGACCCAAGGATTCGGGATGTCACTGGACTTTTACCTGACCAAATCCTCCTACAGACAACAGAGAAAAAGGCAGCCTTGACCCCGTTCAAGTTCCAGCCCTGATGCTTTCTGGCAAGTCACCCAGCCACCCTGTGCCTCCATTTCCCCACTTGTGAAAAGGAGATAGTAACAGCTCCTACTTCCTTGGCTGTTCCAACAGGGAAATGAGTTAATGCACTTAAAGAGTGGTAAGAACAATGCCTGGCACGTTGGCTGTTATATTAGAGTCAGACCCCTCCCTGCCACTTACGCCATTCCTTCACAACATACCCCCCACCTGCCCCATCAAGTTGGGGGTGTGCACACCCACACCTGCCAAGAGCTTTGCATTCAGAGCCCCAGGGGGACCAGGGAGACTGGGAGACTCCAGGCACCCCCCTACTTGGCTGTGCTGCCAGCTGGAGAGGGATCCCCCTCCCTCCTCCCTGGCAAGCTACTTCTGCACACTCACAGCTATTTATAGCTTCTGGCAACACTCCAACCACAAAGCTGCCTCCGCCTTTTAATAGACACAGGGCTCCTGCCCACACTCACAGGCCGGGACACCCGTGCACAGGGGCTCCTCCGACCCAGCCCACTCACCCAACCTGGCAGAGAGGGTGCTGTGCCCCCTCATCTCTGCTGCCTCAGAGCCCTAGGGGGAGCCTCTCCCCAGACACCCGGCCAAGTGGCGGGCTCGACCCCTGAGCACCAGCCAACCCAACCGCTGGCTTCCAAGGGATCAGGTATATAAGCGGCCCTGTCCCCAGTAGGCAGTCCCAGTGTTCCAAAGGGCCTACACCTGGTGGAAAGGCACCTCCAGGGCCCCCCAAACCCTCAGCCCAGACAGGGCAGAGAAAGCCCACTCCTGGACACACACCACCACCAAAAAAAAAAACAGCACATGCAGATTCCACCAGAACCCACATTCCGGGAACTGGACCTAAATCGACCAGCTTTGACACTTGTGGTCTATTTCTCAGGCCAGTTGGCCTGGATGCACCTGACATTCACTGGGGAGAAAAGGGGGAAATCCAATGGGGAGAGGGAAGAGGGACAGAGAAGTGAGGCAGAGTCTCAGTGGGAGGATTTGGAGCGAGAGTAGCTGCACCTCCCTTGGGACCCCTGGGCTCTGGACTTGGTGTGTCCCAGGCGTACTGTGGACTCCAGCGGCCAGAGGGCCGCTGTGGCCTTGGCTCCTGGGGGCCCCACCTCCTTGGGGGCACAGCCCACCTATGTAGGCACTGCAGAGTGATGAGAACGAGATGCCACCAAGCACCACATCCATCTCAGGCCCCAGCAGGTTCCTCCTGAGGAGTCAAGGAGGGTCTTGATGGTGAGGGTGCCCAGCGACAGTACCCGTTTCTGAGTCCATGACTCCACCTCCCCTAGTCCACACCGCAGCATCCCCACCACCTTCCCCACAACCAGAGTGAGGACAGCTGGGGTATGGGGACTACAGGGAAGGGAAATGGAGGTAAGGGGGTGGGCGAGGGGGAGAGCTAGGACACGAGACAGACAGACACACACGCAGACATACACACACGCGCATGATTGAGTGTGCACACACTGTGGAGTGGCACATACAAACAAGGGTCAGAAAAGAATCCAAACATGCCCACGTTTTATCTCTGAACTTGAGTATCTGCTTCTAGCAGCCAAACACAATCTCTAACTGGCATGTCTGCTGCCTGCCCCCCCATCACCCATATATTTGTGGACCATCCAAACTGACACACTCTCATTCAACAAACACACAGCAGGCACTACTAAGCAACTAATAAGCTCTTTACAGATGTTAATTCATTTAATCCCCATGACAACCCTGTGAGGGTCCTCCTTTTGCAGATGAGGAAAGTAAAGCACAAAAAGGTGAAACAACTTACCCAACTTATTTATTAAATGTCAAAACCAGGTTTGGAAGCCAGGCAGTCTGGCTCTGGAGTGCATGCCCTTTCCATGCCCTGCTGCATCTCCTGCAGCTCTGCAAAGCCTTCATCCTCTGTGCGGCCAACAGTCCGCTGAATGACCTTACCACAACCTAAGTATCCATCCTCCTGCTGGACTTTTGGGTTACTTACAACGTTTGCTGCTTTAAGCACCACCCCTATGAATCCTCCTGAATCCTCTTTTGTGCGCTTTCTGGTGCTCGTCAGCATGCGGTCCTCTAGGAATACACCCACAGCGCACACAGGATGAGCATCTTCAGCCCACTGGATACGCTCAAACAGTTCTCCCAAGTGGATGGACCAATTCGTGTGCACAGCAGAAGACAGCCCCACTGAGCCACACCCTCACCCCCTGATATCTGTTCACCTGGTCAACGTGAAACCCTCTATCACAGTTTTGATCCTCATTTCCTGATTACTTTACAACGATCATCTGTCTATCAGCCCCTTCAGAGAACTGTCTGTTCACATCCTTTCCCACTTTTCTCCTGGGCTTCTTTTCCTTTGCGTTGCAGAAATTCTTTTCATATTCCAGTAAAACTTTTCTGACTGCACAGTAACCCTCCTCATCTGTTGTTTTGCTCTCTGCCAGCAAGTGTATGTTGTGTGACACTAACAAATGTCACATGACATTTCTTGTAGTATTTTCCCAGTTTATCTTTTTCCAACTTTTATTTTAAATCTTTATCTTTTCCCCCAATTCAGCCTAACACTGTCTTTGATCTGGAATCGAGTCCTGTTACATTTATGACTACCACTATGTTTAAATTTGTTTTTCCTCTACTGCTACCACCTTTGGATTATCTTTTTTTAATTCTGTATTTCAGCCACTTCTGGTCTGGAAGTAATGCACTCTATTTCTATTCTATTATAGACTACTCTTTAAATTTTAACATGTACGTTTATGCTAGAAGCCCAAAGTTAATAATCAGCATGTCTCCCATCCCTCATAGGAACTTAACTGCTCACACTCCAATTATCTCTTTTCAACTTATATGTAATTAGTTGGACCTAACATTTGTGTTCAGTATCTAATTGTAGTTGTTCCTCTTACCTGCCTCCCAGAGCAGATACTGTTTGTTTTACACGGGCAGCATTTGCTTACTTGTACGCACGTTCACCAGCTTGTGCGCTCACAGTATCTCTGCTCTTCCTTCCAGGACCACTGTCCGCCCTGAAGAACATCTCTCTTTAGAAAAGATCTTTTGGTGGAGAAGCCTCTGTCTGCCTTTCTGAAATGTCATTTTGTTCTTCCTCCTAACTGACAGTTCAGAAGAAGATAAGCTTTTAGGTTGAATTATTTTCTCTAGGCATTTTGAAAATATTATTCCACTGTCATTGCTGAAAAGTCAAGCCTAGCTTTGTAGATGCTCTGTCTTGTCCCTCCGGCTGCTTCCTCAGATCTGCTCCTTGCAGTTTCACAAGCTCTATGTCTAAGTCTACTTTTAAACGTAATTACACTGCTCAGAAGAATATTCTTTCACTCTGATGATTGATGGCTTTCACTGATTCTGAAAAATTCTTGGCTTTTACCAGTTTGAATATTGCACCTCCCTATTCTATGACTCAGAAATTCCTATTACAAGTATATCTGACCATCCCGTCTCTTAACTCTGCTTTCATATTCTCCAATTCTGTGTCTAAGCATTATCACAGATAATGCCATAGTTCTAACTTCCAATTCATTAATTTGCTCTTTAGCTGAGTCTAATTTGCTGTTTCGTTCTTCCACTTAATTTATAAATTCAATCTATTTTTTTTCATTTCTAGAAGGTCTATTTTAAAAAAAACAAAACCTTGATACCTCTGTTCTTTGTCAATATTTCCAAATCCCTATCTTAACAACTCCATGATTTCACTTCTTAAACACCTATTTTCTGCCACTTGTCATTTCTGATGGTTTTCACTCATGGTATCTTGTTTCCCTGTGTGTTATGGAGTTTTGGATTTCTGTTTTTGGATACAGAGCTTATGTTCAGTGGGGGCCTTTTGTGTGGGAATAAAAAGTGAGGACAAGTTTGAGGGGGCAAGCTGCCAGAGATAATTTATATTTTCGCTTCTGCCAAATTCTGCCAAATTCTCTAGGACATTACCAATGTGGAATCATTTTAACTTCTCAACTTCCAGTTTCCCAGGAAACACAGATGGTATAAACTTCAACTCCAAGCTCATGGAAGCACAGATCTACGGTTACAAATTCTCAAGACAAACCACCCACCCCCTCCACTAACCTAGGCCAAGACAATTTTATTATCTATTCCCTTGATCAGCAAAAGGATGTTTCTTCTAGTCTATACTTTCACTGAAGGTATAACCCATGGAAGTCTTTCCATGTGAGAGCCTCAATCTCAATTCCACATCTTACCTCCAGTTCCTCACAATCTGCTACTAAGGCCATACCTCTAACTTCTGGAGAGAAGCAAATCCCCCGAGAATAAGCAGACTCAGCTAGTGACGGTGTACAGCTCTAGTTTCCAGCCCCCTCTCGCATCTCCCTTCCTTTCTTACACATGCAACTGGGCATCTGCATTTACAAAGGGCATCTGGCACACTTTATCCAGCATTTCTGTCTGCCTTGTATGAGGAGGTTTTTCAGTTGCTCTGCTCACTATTATTGCCAGCTATGGAAGTGCAGGAGCAGCTTCCAAGAGTGCCAAGAGGAAGTCTACCTGCCTTCAGAAGCCCGGCCCAGGAACAAGGAATCAAGCTAGGTCACCTCAAGTCACTTCCAACTTGGACTCTGTAAGCAAGTCCCTGGCACCTCCTCCCACAGAACAAGGTGTGGACCCAGGGCCATCTCTGGAACACCTGCCTTTCTCCAGGGCCCATCATTCCTGAAGAACGCTGGATACAGCGTTTCCAGGGAAAGGTCAAGAATTACATGCAAATATTACTTTTGCTCCCTCCCATAATCCCACTGAAACCACAGCAAAGGAACGGTTTTTAAGGCATAAACCTATAAGGACAAAAAGAACAGGAAATAACCACAGAAATGAAGCTCTGAGGTTGGAAAGCAAATACCCAAGTGGTCAAGCACAAGACTCCAACACTGGCTGTGGAGAATACTGAGAAACAACATGGTGTCTACCAAAGAACCCCAAACTCAGGAATTTGTGGCACCAGATGTCTCTGGAAAGAGAGGCAGAGATACGCCCAAAGACAGAAGGGCTGGTTGGTAATGGGCAGCCAGATCCTCAGATTTCGCTACCATTCACCACGGCTGGCTGCCCACCCCCAACCCAGCTCAAAAAAATTCCCCAAGACAAGCTGAAAGTAAATGGGTGGAAATAAGTGTATCAGACCAACAGAAGCTGCAGTGGCTGTAAGATAAAAAGTTTTACAACACTCAGACATCAAAATCTCAAAGCCCTGTCAATTAATACTACCTCCCAATATTGAAACAATCTCTCATACCTACAAAACATCACCTCAGTACGAACTGAAGTGCTTTTTTACTGGAAGAACTGTCCATTTACCAACTTGTGTGTTGTTTTCCTTTTGTCTTAAGCATCCACACAGGCATGACTATATTTCTGGCCTTTCTCTTCTATTCCACTGTCTATTTAGCTATTGCATCAAAAGCCCACCGTTTTAATTACTACAGCTTTACAACAAATCCTGAAATCCAGTAGGTGCACCTTGTTCTTTTTCTTCAAGACAGCCTTGGCTCTTCTTGGTCCTTTGCAGTTCCAAATTGTTTTACTCTGAGGATTAACTAAAGATGAAACCCTAAAAGCCTTTTCTGCATCTACTAAGATAATCCTATACTGCCCCTCTTTACTCTGTGAATGTGGCAGATTAGATTTTCAACTGTTAAGTCCACTATGCATTTCTGGGATAAAAACATTTGGATGTGATGAATCATTATTTCTACATATTGCGGGGTTCTATTTCGTGAATGTTTTAAGGAATTTTGCACCTTATGTTTATTCGGGGGATATTAATTCTATTTCTCTCTCCCACTCTGTGTTCCCTGATCTCTCTTTTACTGCCTTCTTTTCAGCGTGAGACGTCTCTATGACTCTATTTGTCCCCCTTCTCAGCTTGAAAGTTATCACCCTCCTACCCTTCAGTGGTTACCTTGGAGATCACAGCATGCCTTGACTTCTCAAACTCTAACATTAATTGGTAATTTCACCCTCTTTCTAGATAATGTAAGAACTTTTAGAATAAATTCCATTTTCACTCCACCCTCACATACAGCACTGGTGTCAGGTTTTGTTTTTGTTTTTTGTTTTTAATTGAAGTACAGTCAATTCCAATGCATCTATCTCTTGTGTACAGCACAGTATCCCAGTCATGCATATACATACATATATTCATTTCCATATTTTTTCCATTAAAGGTTTTTACAAGATATTGAACATAGTTCCCTGTGCTATGTAGATTTTGTTTTTATATGTATTTCAAACTCAATGACACACTTCCCTCACAGAATAAAGGTCTGGGTATGTAACCTTTTCATGGCCCTTCATCTGCGTCTCTGACATTCCATCTAGTTACTCCCTCTGTCTCAAGAACACTCTCTTTACCTGACACCTTCTATCCTGAAGGACAATATCACCTGCTGTTGAAGTTTAGGTTGACAATTCTTTCTTTCAGCACTTAAAACTATCATTCTGTTGTCTGCTGGCTTTCACTGTTTTTGAGAAGTCAGCCATCAATATAACCATTGCTCTTTTGATAGGAATTCCTTTTTTCTCTGGCTATTTTGTTTTTTGAAGATTCTCTGTCTTTGGTTTTCAGAAGTTTGGCTGTGATAGGAATAGGAGTGGAATTTTTAATTTGTTATTGTACCGAGGTTCACAGGGCTTCTTCAATCAGTGGCTTAATGTCCTACTTTGTTTTTACCAGTTTCCTAGCTATGATCTCCTCGGTCCTTTATTTCTGTGACTCTGATTATTTGGACCTAAGACCTTCTCACTTCAACCTCTGGGTCTTTCCCTCTCTTCTGTATTATACATCTTTTTTGTCTGTATATTACCAGTTCGCTATTTCTCTTCAGTTGCACCTTATTGCCTGATAAAATCACTGAGTTCTTAATTTCTGTTAGTCTACAAGTCAGTTCTACCACAGATTTTTCATTTGGTTGTTAAATCTTTCCCTAGCTCTCTGTTGACATTCATTCCCTTGATCACAGTGAGCACTGCTATTGTTCAACATGTATATAACTCTTAGAGCTCACCCAGGTCTGGCTTCAACTGTGATATTTCTCCCGGCTATTATACTGAAAATGACTGGTCAGTCATTATAGTGCAAAAATGTTTGCAGAAATAATCTGAGGTCTAGAATGATGTTATATTCCTAGAAAGATGTTACAGGTGCTTCTGGCAGGCAGCTAAGGGCATCATTAATTCCAGGACATCTTAATCCAACTTTAGAGTCTGTCTTCTTTCGGCTCTCCCTCACCCCTAGGCCACTGGGGTCCCAACCCAAAAGGAGAAGCTCACTACACCCACTCTCTGTTTGGAAGACCAATTTCTGTGTCCTTAGCTCCTCAAGGCTATCAAATGCAAGGCCCAGCCTCTCAAGTTGCCCATATGGAACTGAAAACAGACTCAAATGTAGAAGTCAGCACCAGGGACCTCTGTTCTCACACAGACCCTGGCCTAGTAAGTAGGTCTTCACTGTCCTCTTAGCTGTACAATGCTTTCAACCAGAGATGTTTTCTCAATCTGTCCATCTTTTCAGGTGCCTTCAGAAAGAGGGTTGGTCCTGATTATCAAAAGAGGGTATTTCCATAGCTATTTTTTACCCACTTTTTAGATATATTTTCAGGACCATAAAGACACCTCAACAAATACACAGAAACTGAGGTCACCGGTGCAGATAAGACTGCCCGTGGAAAGTGTTAATTAAGAAGAACACTGACCCCAAAGCAGAGTCCTGAAAAAAGTAACTTCCATTCCAAAGTGTAACTCAAGAGGAAAACAGAATTCACTTTCAACCAACCTTATTATTTCAGACTATTATGGACTGAATTGTGTGTCCCAAATTCATAACCCCCAATGGGACTGTACTGGGAAAGGTCTTTAAAGAGGTAAAATTAGGTCAATTAAGGTCATGTGGGTGGGGCCCTAAACCAAGAGGACTGATGTCCTTATAAGAAGAGGAAGACACAACAGGAGCATACACACCCAGAGGGAAGGCCGTGTGAGGACACAGGAAGAGGGCTGCTATCTGCAAGCCAAGGAGAAAGGGCTCACCAGGAACCAATCCTGACCACACCTTGGCCTTGGACTTGAAGTCTCCAGAACTGTGAGAAAATAAATTTCTGTGACTTAAGCCACGCAGTCTGTGGTATCCTGCCAGGGCAGTCTGAGCAGATTAATGCACAGACAGTGCACATCACCTGTACAATGTGGGAGAGCTGACTGGGACGTCACTCACACATGAAAACAGTACCATTAACCCCCTGCCACTTACATCCAGGAGCCGGGCCTGACAGGTGGCCTTACACAAGCAGTCCCAGTGAAACAGCAGTGACAGAGTAGAGAGCGTGCTGAAGAAGGGACTAGGAGAGCAGGCGCTTTGAGAACAAGTCATCTTGAACTATCTTCAGCCAGTCAAGGCAGAAAATTGTGCAAGGGAACAAGGCACACATTCAGCCCCGAACTGAAGCTCATCAGAGCCCCTTCTGTTGTGAAAACCTGCCCATCAGACTCTAGAGTAATTCTTTTACAGGTTTCCCCATAGCCCCTACCATCGTCACCACCACATCAGGATCCGGTCATGCCAAGAACGTGTCAAATGCACTTAGCTCACCAGGAGAGCCCTGCTCCCCACAGCAACTCACAACCTTCAGCAAGAGCACAGTCTCCCCAGGGGTGGAGGCAGCACAGAGCGCAGCTCGTGAGCACACATGTGCACGTCCGTCCCAAACCCAGACCACAGCCTGGCTGGTCGGCTGCCACTTCCCTCTGTGGGCACGGTAACCAGGAGACTTAAAAGGGGAAGCAGCCTCTCTGGCTCCCCTCAGACACCAGGCCAGTGAAGTGAGTGAGCTCCCCCGTCCAGCATCCTTCACGATGTTGGCTATTTCCAGCCTCTGTAATCTAGCATTTCTGGAGGTGCGGAGGTGCTCACAGACTGCTGCAGGGCTACCTGCCATGCCATCTCACCCAGCTTCTACCCCCACTGCCATGGGGTTGGGGGGACAGACGACAATGTGGTATAACCGTGTATAACTGTTTCTTAGTATTTATTAAAATTTAAAATATCCTAAGTGTCTTGAGACCCAGAACGTCCCCTCTTCTTGTCATCTATCCTTGAGATGCAACCGGTGTAATATGTAAACAATCACAAAGTCCATCAATAGGAGATCAGACAAAATGTAGCCTATATCCAAACTCTGAAATTTCACAGCTATCAAAAAGACTGAGTTAAGAGGGTATATGGCTCAGTGGTATATGGCTCAGTGGTAGAGTGCATGCTTAGCATGCACCAGGTCCTGGGTTCAATCCCATTAACCTCCATTTAAAAAAAAAAAGACTGAGATCCATATTTATTAAAAAGATTGCCAAAACAGATCTGAGGTTAAAAAGCCATGACACGCGACAATGGATGCAAGTTACAAGACATGGTGAGCAAAAGATGGATGCAAAGCAGTTCATACTGTAAGAGTCCGTACCTATAAAGCACAATGACAGTCAAAACTAACGTATGCTGTTAGAAGTCAGAGGAGTGGTCACCCTTTGGGGTTTAGGGGTAGAGACTAGAATGGCAAGAGAGGGCTTGGCTGGGGGAAGGGCAAGTAAATTCCTGATTCTCCATCCGGGCTCATTATATTGGTATATTAACTTTGTGAAAGTTCACCAAGCTTTCAAACTAATTACACTATTCAACATGCATTTTACACTTCAGTTAAATGTTTGAAAGAGAGCAGTACCATTTTAGGTTTAAAAAAAATTACCAACCCTATTTCTCTAAGTACTTCTATAGATACACAGGTCAAATGTCTAGAAGGATATCCACCAATCTGAGAAGGCTCACGTCCGGAGGACTCAGACAGGGCTGGTAAAAGAGACCCTGGTTTTATCTGTAACATCTGAATTTCTGCAACTGAATCTATGTGTAGTATTTGTAAAACTAATTAATAAAAATTAATTGAATTTTAAGTAGGAAAAGAAGTTATGGTCAAAGTGACAACTACTCCCCCAGTTACACTCCAGGGAAGCTAACCAGGAGACCCCTGGATGAGGGGAGGCTAAGGAGGGGCTTTCCAGGGTAGGGGGGACAGGACTGCACTGCCCTGGCTGTCCTCCTCCAAGTAGCCCCGCAGGACCACTCTTGGGGGGGGAGGGGAGTTCACAGGAGGGGCCAGCCAGGTGGAAAGGGAAACCAGAATTCACCTCTAACTTTTCTACCCCTCTATTTTCTAAGCCCCTAAGAGCAGATGAACCCTAATCCCCTCTGCCCTCAGGGAACAAAGCAGCTGGACCTCCTATGAAGCCTGGGCCACAGGGCTCGCCTCTGACCCCACCCCCATCCCCACCAGCAGTTCCAAGGGAGCCCCTAGGCTGCCTGGCTTGTGAGTACCTGAAGGGAATATCAGAACTTGGATAAGAAGGAAATTCCCAAACAGTACATAAAGTTTTCTTAACCCATGGCTGCCAGTCCAGGGCTCTGAGAACTCATGCACCCCCTTCTGATCAGTGAGGGCGAAGGGGAAAGGAGGCTATCGATGACACTGGACATCAAAAGGTATTGTCCTCATACCTGAAAACACTGTGCACCACTACAAAAGCCAGAAGGAAAAGTCATCCTGGCATCAACACTCAAGAGCATCAGCTTCCAAGTCAGCCTCCTGTTCTCATTGGTTCAAGTCTAGAAGGCAAGCAGGGGCCCCTCCCTCTCCTCAGATGGACAGGCAACAGCTGGTCTGGTCACATCTTCCGAAATGTTCAGCCATAAACCCCAGGAAGCAGGTTCCTCCATCCTCGAGCCAAGGGCTTGGGTTTCCAAGCAGCCTTCCTTTTCCTTCCCCAGAACTAATTTTAGCCTCCTTGGTTGTCAGAGTGGAACTGAAACAGTCAGCAGAGGAACGTTTGCAAACAAGAACATGTGCTCACCTCACAAAACACCTCAGCTCCAGCCCAGAAACCAGCCAGAGAGAAGTCCCACTGAGCGGCCAGGCCCCTAGAGAAGGGCCCCCTGGGAGGAGGGCCACACATCAGACCAGTGGGGCAGGCCTCCCGTTCCAACACCCACTCCCAGAGATCACGTGTCAATGAATGAAAACACCCAGCTAAGGCAGCCAGTCCCTGAGTCTGAAAAAGGCACACGCATGTGTACAGCAGAACTGGAATCACCAGGGCAAAGCACGGGGCTGTCCAAATGCAGGAAGCCATGACTGGTGCTGGGCTGGCCGAGGCAGGGCTGACCCCCCACAACAATCTCAGCCAGACAGAGACACCAATTGAAAAAATGACTCAGAAGAGGGCAGTAGCGTTTCCTCTCCCCTATCTAGTCCCCACCAAAAAACTTAGGCATCCAGGAGCAGCACCACCAGGACCTCAAGGACCAGGCATGTCTTGGGCTGAGATGGCAGGCCTGTGAGCCTGGTGGACAAAGATGGAAAAGGAAGCCCCAAACAAGGGGGTGGGTGTCTCTTCTGGAACAAAGAACAGGTGATGGAATGAGAGGGAAAGTTTAAAAAAAAAAAAGATAAATAATTCGGAGATGGCAACAAAGTCCCCTTTGGAAAGCCCAAAAAAAGATGGAAGAGAAAGTCTCAACCCCAGCAAAAAACAAATCCTTTTAAAGGAGCACTTCACACACCAGCGACGCGAACTTGGAAACTGAAGCTTTTCAGACGGCTTCCTCCCACCCTAAGAAGTGTTTGTCATCCGTTCCCAGCGCAGCAAGCTGTGTGCTGAAGACTTCAAGACTACAGGGGAGACCCCAGGCAGCTCCCGGCCGAGCCGCGGGCCGGTCAGGGGAGGAGCGGAGAGGGAACACGGGGCTGCCAGCCTGCCAAGCCCAACCAGCAGGCGCCGGCAGGGATCAACCCCTGGGCTGGGCCTGCAGGGCCGGTGCCGGTCCTGACTCCTGTGCTGCCCACCACCTCCCCGGGGCCAGGGTGGAGACGCCGCCCGTACCTTTGGGGAGAGGCGGCGCCCCGGCTCCGGTGTCTGAGGGCTCAGAGCTCCAGGCCCAGGGAGGCGGCGGCTCGCCGGGGCGCCCGACGGCCGGCACGCTCGCGGGGGAGGGCATGCCCGGCGCTCCGCTAGGCCCGCGGCCGGCGGCGGCTCCGGCGGCTGCCAGGTGCGCTCACAGGAGCGCAGCGCTGCGCAGAGGCCCCGGCCCCGGCCCCGGCCCTTCCTGACATTCTGCGAGGGCGGGCGGGCGAGGCACGGTGCGAACCTGGCCTCGCAGTCAGGGCGGTGGGCGGGGGCGGCAGGCAGGCTGCCGGGCCACCCACAACCTCCGCCTCCCTGAAGAAACCTGAACCACTTCTGGGAAAACTCAAGGACGCCAGGATTCTACTCGGTGGCCAGCGGCTCACTCGAACCATGAATTCGAACCAAACTCTGACGCTGTGCAGGCTTAGCGAAGCAGGATTCTCCTAGGCTTTGGGGAGAATCCAGCCTCCCACCCTGAATCCGATGGAGGGGGTGTAGAGCAGGCATTAGCCATTAGCCCCACTTCCCACAACTGTCTGTCCGTTTAAAAGCATGAGAACATTCTAGATCAGGTTCTCAATCAGTTCATTTGCATCCCCCCTACCCAGGGCATTTTCGGGCTTCATGATTACAAATGCTACTAGCATTTAGTGGGTAGAGGCCAAGGATGCCGCTAAACATCCTAAAATGCACAAGACAGCACTCCCCCTCCCTGCAATACACACATAACAAAGAATTATTAGGTCCAAGTTGTCAACAGTGTCAAGGTTAAAAAATCCTGTTCTAGAATGAAGTCTACCGGGCCAGGACCCTGCCTGAGGGCTGTCCACCCAGTGTTATTCTAAAAAGTACTCCCCAGACCAGCCCTGCCTCAGCCCCAGATCCCGGTCCGAGGTAACAGGCTAGTATCTGCAAGTGGATCTGAACTCTGACCTGATGTCCCTCGGTTCTCACCTGCACTACCCTGAGCTCCCAGGTAGGGGGCTGAATGCATAGGCACTCAGGGGAGGGTTTCCTGGGGGAGGGAAGGGGAGCAGGAGACCCAGGGCTGGAATGTGAACAGTGGCCAGGGTCACAAAAAACGGAAGTAAAGAAGTCATGTCCTTTGGCTACAACAGGTAGGTGTAGGTAGCAATGTGGGAACTAGCCAAGTGCAGCCCCCAAGGACAGCAAGTTGCCCCTTAAGACATACAATGGGCATGTGCAGAGCAGCCAAGGACTTCAAGGAGTCCAACCCAGAGGACCACAATTTCCTGGTATCAGTGCAGAACAGTGAGGGTGCATGCACAATGCATGTGCACACTCTTGCATGCAATCTTATTTGTATTTTCCTGGGGGAAGGATGGAAAGCTTTCATCAGATTGTCAGAGAGGCCCACAGTATAGGATGGGCGCTCTCCACTGGGCTCCCTGAAAAGGAAGTTCCTTAGGTGAAGTGCCAGGGGAAGTCCAAGTGCTATCTGGGGAATCGCAATGCCTGGAAAGACCCTGCTGGGTAGTGCACAGCAGCCCACCCACGCTGTGGGAGGCCGTGGGGTTCCAGGTGTTACATCTTCACCCAGGTGGGGAGCCTGGGAGGCTGGATGAGTTTCTCACATCATCAACCTTGGGAGAGTCTCTAAGAGCTGAGGAGGGTGCCCACCCCTCCCAAAGGGCAGCCTGGCCAGCCAGCCAGGGCAGAGCCTGGATTGTTTAGCAGGTACAAGGACAGGTAGCAGAGGACACCTTTCCCTGGGGAAGGGTACCAGCAGCCTGTGAGTCTGTGGTCCGTGTCCTCGACAGTTGCCAGTACACTGGGCCCGAGGGTCACTTCACCCATTCCACACACACTTTTCCCCTGAGGGAATGGACAATATCTCTGGGTCTGAGGAGCCCACCTATGAAGACAGCTTGGAGCAGTCAAGGCCTGCACCTCCTGATGGGACAGATAGGAATCAGGTCCTCCTCCCCAGCCAGTGGCTCCTGACATTTCACTCAAAATACTTTCCAACCCACCCCTTGGGCCCTGATCTAAACCCCAAGAAGAGACAGATGTCAGAAGTTCTTGCAAGGTACACAGATGTGTGTTTGGGAAGGCAAAGACCAAATGACTTGTTTCCCAAGGACACTGAGCCAGGCACAGAAGACTTGCAAAACTCATCCTGTATAAGCACAATGCACCATTGTTGTAGCATAAATTTTGCCTTTCCTTCTAGGCCTGCACCATTCAACATGGTAGCCACTAAAGCCAGGTGAGACTACTGAGCATTTGAAATGTGAAGTCTGAATTAAGATGTTCTGTAAGTATAAAATACACAGTGGATTTTGATGACAGTACAAATAAACAATATAAAATGTCTGTTTTTAATATTGATTACACGTTGAAATGATTATTTTGTATACATTAGGTTAAGTAAAATATACCATTAAAGTTAATTTGACTTTCTATGGACTGAATGTTTGTGTCCCCTCAAAATTCATACATCAAAAAACCCTAATGCCCAATATGATGGTATTTGGAGATAGGGCCTTTGCAAAAGATTAAGACTCGTTTATGAGGGTGGAGCCCCCATGACAAGGTTAGTGGAAGAGGAAAAAAGAACAATACCCCCCGCCCCACCCCAAGCACCAGGTAGGGCCATGTGTGAGGATTCAGTGAGAAGGCAGCCATCTGCAAGCTAGGAAGAGAGCCCTCACCATACACTACCATGCTGGCACACAGATCTCAGACCTCTAGCCTCCAGACTGAAAAAAGTTATTTAAGCCACAGAGTCTATGTATTGTGTTATAGCAGTCTGAGGAGACTAAGACACGTCTGTTTCTTTTTCCTTCTATTAACATAACACCCAGAAAAATCTTAAAATTATATGTGTGGCTCACACTGTATTTCTGTTGGACAACACTGTTCTAGATCTTTCTTCTACAAGGATGCCATGTGCTGCAGGGGTGGAGGTAATTCTAAACAGCAAGCCAGGAGCAAGAAGGAAGAGAATCTACAAAGTACAAGGAACAGGAGGGCCAGCTCTGCCCCCAACTTCCGTCTAAGGAAGCTCTTTCCATAGTTCCTCACAGGTCAGGGCAGTGGCCACCAGAGAACTAACTGGCTGGTGTGACCATGAGAAACACCCAGAGACTCCCCACCTTCCTCCACGGCAGGAACACAGGTAGCTGGACTCCAGTCTAACTCCAGCTGCCCCACCTTGCAGGGTCCAGTGCTCAGCACTGCCCAAGCCAGGGAAAAGGAGGGAAAACACAGTCCTTCCAAGGGCCCAATCCCATTCTGCCCCACCTAATCAGAGAGGGACCTGAGACTGGTCAGGCCAGATAGAGATAAATTTGGGAGAGGGTTCCAGGTCTCAGGCTGTCTTGTCCTGGGAGGAAGTCCCCTCTGCAGGCCTGGGCTTGGGAGAGCCAGCACCTCCAGGAGGGACCCACAGACAGCCAGGTGAGCTGCCGCCCTTCCCTCTAGAAGAAAATGCCTTTCTTTCACTTCAGAGCTCTCATTCTGGGGGGAAAGCAGCACTTAAAAGGCAGAGAAAGAAACAGGTTAAACACCCCCCCCCCAACACCTTGCTTCTACGACACCGAAAACGGCTCCAGAAGAGCCATGACAGTCCCTTCCAGAGAGTGCCCAAGTACCAATAAGGGGTCTCTGTCCTCTAGTCCCTGCACTCAAGACACGGAGCTCCAAGCCCTACACAGAGAACTCACTTGCTTTCGGCGTAGACAGCTAAGCCATGCTACACTGCAAAGGAGGCGGGCGGAGTGGGAGTGGGGATGAGATGGAGATCCCGCATCCCCACCCCCGCAGCAGCCGGGGGATCCCAGCCCCGCCCCTGCACGCCCGGCCCCGCCTTTCGCGGGTTTCCCAGGCTCTGCGCTGCTGCCACCCCGGGCGGCGGGGGACCCGCGCTGCATGTGTAATGGGGGCTGGGAACAAAGACGCGCAGGACCAGGCGCCCGGGCTGCCGCGCACCAGCCTCCGCGACCGCCTCGGGCTTCTCCCTGGAGTTTTAACGCACGGGTCCCACGCTTCCCAGGGCTGCCCGGAGCCATTCCACTCCGAACGCGGAGCTCATCCCTGCGCGCACACTTGAGTAGGCGCGTCCCAGCGCCGCTAGAAGAGAAAAATCAGTGTTTCGGCCTTGGGGAAAAGCGCTCTCTCATGAGAACTCCCCGTGTATACATCCGCACCCAAACAACCTCAACCACTCACACGCGAGCAGAACGCTAGCCCCGCGGGTCATCCACCCGCGCGCCACGTGCTTCCCAGAAGCCAGAACGGACTGGAACCTGTTGGTTTTTCTTCTCGCCGCACCTCCCCTCCCTGGCTCCCAAAACACAGGGGTCCCGCAGGGTGGCCGCACCTCGCGTCCCGGGGCGTCAAAGGGAAAGCGGGCGCAGGTGGGAGCTGGCGCCAACTGCGCGCCTCCCGGGGAACACGACGCCGACGCTGGTGGGATGGGGTGTAGGGGACTCCTCCGGGCTACGTGAAGCGGGCCGCTTCGCTTCCTTACACCTAGTGACTCTGAGGGTCGCGCAATCCTGCCCCCCGCCGCTGCTGCACCTACAATCCCGCCACCCCCGGATTAGCTCTGCCCGCCCTGCTTGGCCACCTTCCCCAGGCTCCGGTTTTCCTCTCATTCTCCCTGGGCTCCACGCGCCCGTGTATCCTGAACTCAGACGCTGGGGTCGCCTCCGCCGACCGGAGCCCCGCAGGCCATCGCACAGGCAAGACTGTCCCCCCAAAGATCAGTGAGCGGGGCGCCCAGCGCGTCCCCAGTCCCCGCCCCGGGAGGTGCAGGCTGGATGCAGGTGGCCCGGAGAGAAGGCCGCGGGCCCGCCCTTTGTTGGTAAACACCAAGCAGCGCCCGAAGCCGCCCCGCGCGCCCTCCCTGCGCCCCCCACGCCGCGCCCCGTTCTTACCCGCGCACAGCGATCCCCAGAGGAGGGCGAGGGCCGCCCAGGGCGCCGTCATGTTCCGCGGCGCCGCCCCGCGGACACCAGGAGCCCGCGGGCAGGGCCGCGCGGCGCTCCCGGGGCGCGCAGGGCCCGGCGGCGGCTGCGCTCTCCTTCCCGCTTCTTCCTTAGATCTCGTTCCCTGCGCGCTTCCTGCGCCTTCGTCCCGGGGCAGCGTGCAGGCTCCTAGGGCCGGGCGGCTGGGCCGGGCTTAGGGCCGCTGCGGACGGCACAGGCTGCGGCCCGGGCTGCGGGGCGATGCGGGGGCCGGGGGGCGGCGGCGCGGCGCGGGCCGGGGCGCGCCCGACTCAGGCATAGCGCGGCGGGGCTGGGCCCGGGCCCCGGGCGCAGGGGCCGAGTCCGGAGGGGCCATGAACGGGGGGAGGGGTGGGGGGAGGGGAGCTGAACCGAGTCCAAAATGGCTCCTGAGCCGCGGCCGCGGAGCCGAGCCAGCGGGGAAACCCGGATGTTGGATACAAAGAGGCGGGCGAGCTGGGCGGGGAGGGGGAGGGGAGGCGGGCCCTTCGGCCGCGTGGTCCGCGCCCCCCTCAGGGGCGGAGCCCCGGAGAAACAACAACACGGAGGCCCCGCCCCCAGCCCACGCCCTCCGGGAGGGCGCGTGCAAACCGCGGGTCTGGAGCGCGAGGCAGGGCGCGATGGCAAAGGTGGCGGGATTGGACCCCCGGACCACTTTGCCCCAGAACTCCAGGACCCCGTGGCCGCCGCTCCGGGATTCTTGCTTCGTGCGCAGGCGACCATGCTCCCGAGGGCATGATGCCCTGCTACTCCAGAGTGGGTGGGCCGCCCCCGACTCTGGCCTGGATTCCTCTCTGCGCCTCCGTTTCCCCACATGAGATGCGAGTCACAGTGAGCCACAGGAGAGTCGTGTTTATTGGTGAGTGAACTAATCAGCAGGAAAAGGCTGATTTCTCTAAAATAACAAGTGGACCACCACGTCTGCAGCCCAACCCCCCACCCACACACACGCACAAAAGGCACAGCTGAGTATCTTGGAATTGAACCCATCCAAGTGAGGGAGGGCGTAAGCCCCGCCCCGTAGAGCAGCAGCAGGTGGGAAAAGGCCTCTGGGAACTTGCTTTCCTCACCCTTACCCACCTAAGTGTTCTCAGCACTCCCACCCCCCACCCCCAGCTTCAATCTGCACCTTCAAAACCGTTAATTGCCTTCAGTCCCCGCAATTGAAGATCTTGTCTAGCAAATGTCTGGGCTGTCCTCTTCACCCCCCAGATTCCTCTTTGGGGACCATTGTTCTCTATCTCAGATTCTACGGTGCTTGTCACAACCATAGTTTGGGAGGGTCATGATGCCCCCCACCCCCAGCTAAAGAGGGAAAGACCCCTCATAGCTCAGGGACTGAGGCGTGGAATCCTTGGATACAGAAATTGTCCTCTGGCCTTTCCAGATTTGCCACAGCCTTTCTTGGAGCAAGGCGAGAGCAGCTGGGCGGGCTGAAACTGAGCTGTTTCACTTCTCTGAGCCTGATTCCTTATACAAAAAGTGAGGAGGTTAGACTCCTGTGCTTTGCTTTTTTTTAATAGGAGAAACCTTATTTATACAAAATCTTACATAAAGTCCACCCTGTAAGACGTAAATTGTCTTGACCGAAGCTGAAATGAGGATCCACCACCTCCAGTTTCCAAAGCACCTGAAACACCTCAGGCATTACACTTTGGAACCATGACCCAGAAAGATTTGGGGGTCTCTAAAGGCCCCTTCCAGTTCTGGAAAATCCCATGTCAAAGATTACAGCTCCTTATTGGGTTGGCTGGTTCATCTCGTCTACTTCACACCAGATTGGTATCACAGTAAGGGCTCACATCTCTGTCTTCCACCCTGACATCTCTGGGAACTCCAAATTCATATAACCCACTGCCTACTTGACATCTCTATTGGGCAGCCTTATCAGGCACCTTGTTATTTGACCTAGCTAAAGAATTTCTCATTTCCCTTGTAAATCTACTCCTCCAGTTGCCCATCTGAATCAGCAGTATAACCAACCAATTGCTCAAATCAAAATTTTATGAGTCATTCTTGATTCCTCCCATATTCAATCCATCAGCAAGTTGGTTTAATCCTCCCATGGCTTCCTGTTACAATAGCTGTACATAATCAGCCCTTCTTCCTCCATCTCACCATTATCAGCTAGACACACTGGCCTGCTTTCTGTTCCTGAGACACATTAAAGTTTTTTCTGCCTTAGAACCCTCGCAGTCCCCATTGCCACTGCTGAAATCCTCTTGCAGAGCTGAAATCCATGTTGTTGAGCTCATAGGATTAGCCTCTGTCTCTGCCACCATTTGTTCATGAGCCTATAGGCTGTTTGAGAAAGGTGATGATGGAGATCTGAAAAGCAAGTTTGATTTGGGTTTTCTGCCCTTTTGAACTAAAAGAGTAGTAAATACTGCATTTGATATCAGATATGAGATGACTGGAAGCTGGAAGGCAAAAACCCAACAAATGTCCACAATAAAACTTTGGGCAGGGAATTCTTCCATTCAGGCATTCTGTATGTTAGAACTGCTCTTCCATGATATCTCTCCCCTCCGCAGGGATCAAGGTCAGAAACCAAGGAATTAAGAAGAAACAATTCAGCATGGCATCCTTCAGTATCAAGTTAATAAGAGAAGGCAGAAGACTACAGCATTATAATATAACTGATACCTGTATAATTATAACACATTCTATTGTGAGGGTTAAATGCATTTAATTGGCAAGATAAACTCTTTAAGTAATTTTTGTAATTTTATTTGGAGACCTTTTCATTTAAATACATAGAAGCAGCCCCAGACTCTCTCAGCTTCTGAAAGGCCCTGGTTAGAGATATGCTGTAGTGGGTAATTATGAGAAATATGGGGTAATATACAGTAGTATTTATTAGTGGGTAATTTAGGTACAGCAGTACCACCTTAAACAATTTAAGGGGGGGTTACCATTAACACTGTATAATTGGGTGGGTGCATGGGTTTTTTAGCAATACAGTTCACCCAAAGCTTAACCATGTACTTCCAATCTGTTCTGTGTGTCTTCAACATCAAGTTACTTCCTAGACACACTTCTCAAATAGTTTTTTTGTTTCTTTTCTTCCTTGCCCCCGTAGTTCTTCTTCCCACCCTCTCTTAACTTAATGGTGACTACCTTGAGGTCAACTAAATTGAGTGGCTTGAATGGAAAGGTAACTCTATAATTCTCCAAATAGATTAGATAATGCTGTGCTAATGGAAAATCCCCACACCTCAGTAGCTTAAAACAACAAAATTTATTCCTCACTCATCCTGCAAGTCCATTGTGGGTCACCAAGCAAGCTGTGCTCATTGTGAAAACTCAGAGACACAGGCTAATGGAGGCTACATTTTGATACATGCTGCTTCTGGTGCAGACACGGGGGAAGAGAGCATGGGAAATTATTTTCCGACTCTTAAAACATCTGCCAGATTCTGAGAAGATGGTGGCTAGGTTAGTGGCTGCATAGCTTTTGAATCTTCCAAAATTCTCACATAGCAACTGCATGGAAGGAAAAACAAAACAGAAAATCCGTGTGCATCTATAACAAAACTAAGTGACAAGGTTTCCCCCAAAACACCAAAATACAAGCGAGTGGAGACAAACCCCAAACACCCAACAGCAGTAAAAGCTTCATGGGCTAGCATCCGTGCAGGGAAAAGCTGAGGAATGCAACAGGCTGGATGAGGGAACTGAGAACAACAGAATCCCAAAAGCTCTAAGAGATAGTCACTGGAAAGCATGGCTCAATGACTTAAGAACAGTTGGTGAAACTAGGAGGGGTTTTTCCCAAACCAGCAGAAAGTGAATGCAAGGTGTCTCTGGTAAGAATAGAAAGAGCTGGAGCAGTCTGTTCCTGTGGGCTCTTAAAACTGACCAGCCAAGCCTCCCTTTTAGGCCAGGTTCCTACAGTGAGAAGAAACTGCTGGAAGTGAAACCAAAATCGAGCTGAATAAGATGTTTTACTTCCAGCTCTCCTGCAGTAGCTGGGACAGTATTTGCCCTTCAGAGCCATAACAAGAAAACTGGATAAAACATAGAAGGCAACTATTTTTGGACATTATACAATTCTGTAATCCCTGAGAACAGAGAGACAGCCTTATGGCTGCCCCTGCTTTCTGCTGGAGACAAATTCCAGTCCACAGTGCAGGAAGTGCATCCCAAGCAGAGCCTGGCAACCTTGTAGAGTTGAGGACAGAGTTGTACTCTTAATTCATTCACCCTTTATTCTTTTATTTTTATCAATATTACAGTATTTTAAAGCTATACTTCACTGATCACTGCTTTAATTATATCCAATAGATTTCATTATCAATTATATCTTTAGAAGCTCTGAGATTTTGGGTTTTACTTCCTCTTTGCCCTAGAAGTACTTTTATAGAAAGTATGGCTGGAACTTAAAACAGTATTTTATTATTTTCTCATTTTATTGTGTTGTAATTAAAGAAGATTGCATTATTTCTATTTTATGGAAATTATAGTTTTCTTTGTGGTATATAGTAAATGGACTTTTTTATTGAAGTGAGAATAATAGATGTATTCTCCAATATTTATTATTCATTATTATTATAAGGTGCAAAGTTTAATATTCAGAAACCATATGGATTCCATTGGAATCTATAGGAGAGAATCAAAGACTTTCATTTAAATTTGACAAACCAAATCGTTGAGGCTATAACATTCATAACTTGTCTATCTTCATTGTGAACTGTGGCTTTTAACAATATAGTGTCCTTCTTGGTGTTTTTGTTTTGTTTTGTTTTGTTTTTTTCCTGAATTCTACCTTATCGGATACAGAAATTGTAAGCTTTGTCTTAATTTTTTATTTTTTGGTGGGGGCAGGTAATTAGGTTTACTTATTTATTTACTGTTAGAGGAGGTACTGGGGATTGAACCTAGGACCTCACACATGCTAAGCATGGGCTCTACCGCTTGAGCTATACCCTCCCCCCTTAGCTTGTCAACTTTAAAAGGTATCCTTTGGCTCGTACATACTGCCTTTGCAACAAGCCCTTTGTACTGTCCCCTTCTTCTCTCCCTTCTTTTTTATTTACTTAGTTGTGTTACTTCCACCTTGTCAAAGTACGTGCCATCTGATACTATTCTTCCACCCTTATCCCCACTTCCACTTTGGTCTTAGATCTGTAACTAAAGATACTCAATACTCACTACCAGTCCTTTTGCTGAAGTTTCCCCAATCATCTCTTCCTTGGATGAAGCTTGTTTGAGTAGAATCCTAAGGGTGATGAGTACAACATTTCCTGAGCTCTTGCATAATTAAAACAAAATTTTTCAAACATCCTTGATACTTAAAGGGCAGCTTAGCTGGACATGAAACACTCAGTTCATATTTTTTCTTCAGGTTTCTTAAAAATACTGCTCCACTGCTGTTTGCTTTTTGAGAAGTTTGGTGCCAACCTGATCTTTCCTTTTTGGCCTAGAGAGTTTTTTTCCCTCAGCTTCAAAGTATAATACTTTGCAAGGCTTGATCATTCTGGGTCAGTTTTCCAAGTAACAAGATAGTAGTCCCCTTCAAGATATAGATTCGGGTCTTTTAATTGTTTTCGGGAATTTCTCTTGGGGTACAGTTTTAAATAATAACTCTGTTCCATTGTCTTACCTTTTGGCTTTGAGATCTCCAATTTTCCCTGTGTTAGATTTTTTTTGCCTGTCTTCTTTGTCTCATTTTCTTCCTGGGCGTTTTCAGCTCTTCCTTTATATTGCTTTTGCTGTCTTAGCTTTGTACATCCCTATCTTCTATATGCTTTAAAGTATGTTCTATTTTACTGACATCCTTGTAATAACAGGCAACTCTGTGGGAGCAGAGGAAAAATGAGGAATGCATTCAGTCGCTTTCTCTGTTCCTTGATAGATGAATGCACTCTTCCGTTGGTGAATAATGTAAAATTTCTCTAGTCAGTAATGTCTAGGTGGTGGTGGTAAGAATTGCCTGTTTTCTTCCAAATCTTTGACTTCCCTTGTTGGCGATCAACTTTTGGCTTCTTGCTTCTTTGTTTGCCTTCACCCACCAAGCCTGCAAGGGACACCACTCCCTTTCGAGATGTCATCTTTCTCAGAAGCGGTATCTCTAGTCCTATGCATTTTCTAAATCCTTTCTCTTTGAGCTCCCACTAGCCACTGCTCTGATCCACCGGGTCTGTCAAACCTGTTTGTAGCATTTTCCTACTCTGAGTAAGACCACAAGTAGTTTGGTTTAACTGAAGTCCCAACGTAGGTGAGGGCTTGTGGCACAAGAAAAATCTGGAGGATTTTGCAGAAGGCAGATCCCAGAGGACTTTCTACAGAGGCTTCTGCAATAATTTGAGTAAAGACGCAAGGGGTCTAAAGTAAAACAGAAGGGATAAAGAGAATGGAACTGCTTTAAGAGTTACCAAAGGAATAACCAAAATGGTTGGTAACTGACTTGACACGGGGAAGAGGATATCTGAGTTTGAGGTTTGCTTTCCTGAATGAACAAATGGATGGACAGTGGTGCCAATTCACTGAAACAAGACTTCTGGAGGAGGAGGTTTGGGAAAGGGCGAAGGAAGATAAGAGGGGTCTGAAGTACCCCTGTGAGAATGCTGACAGACTCCAAGGAGAGTTCTGGCTGAAAACAGATCTGGGTGTCACTGGTATAAGTAGCAGCTGAAGCCCAAGACTAGATGAAGCCATCCAACAAGAAAGGACAGAATGGGAGGGAAAGAGGAATGAGAACAGAGACTTGGGGCCCAGCAATAATTAAGAAGTAGACAGGGCAGAAGCATCAGTAAAGAAGAAAAAATGGGAGGAGAGGGTATAGCTCAAGTGGTAGAGCACATGCTCAGCATGCACAAGGTCTTGGGTTCAATCCCCAGTACCTCCCGAAAAAAAGGGAAAAATAAACCTAATTACCACCACCCCCCAAAAAAGAATAAAGAATGAATGATAGATCAGGAAAGCAGGAGAAAAGTTGGAGAGAATGGCTAACAAAAGGAAGACAAGGATAAGAATAATTACTGCAATGGATTAAGACATATAAAATATGTTACATGTATCATATTGATACTAAAATCTAATTGCTATTAGAGGATGCTTGGGAATCAACTCATTATTCTGAAAACTGGTAAATCAAGAGGAAAGAATCTATTTTACTATGTCTCCCCCATCCTGCTGATTTAGGTCCTGAAATGGGAAAAGTCACAATTTTTATTGGACATATCCCAGGCTGTGTTATCTTGCCTCCTGGGATAAAAGGCAGAAAAAGAGAGTTGCCTTCCTGCCCCAGAAAAAAAGCAGCCCATCTATGTTCAAGAAGATGCACTAAGGCAGGCTTTAAGGTGGTCCTCGGCAGGGCTGGAGCACCGCAAGGAGTCAGGTGGGCAGGCAGAGCTGCTCAGAATAGGGAAGCGGATGGTTGCTGTCCAGGGCCACATCTCCAAGTGGGATCAGTGAGCCTGGGCCTGCGGAATTCGCTCTGGGGGCTCCCGGGTCTGAGTCAGGATTCTCTGCTCAAGCTTGGCATACCGTTGGAGGAGGGCCTCATAGATCTGGAGGGGTGGAAAGAGCAGTTTAGAATGTGGAAGGGAAGGTGCCTCTTACATCGCTTTGCAATTTGCAGTTTAAAAATTTCACGTCCCATTTACTTGCAATTAAATTTTTTTTTTTTTTTTTTGCTGGGTAGAAGAAAAGAAGTGTAAATTCACAAAAAAAGGAAATACTCCTAGTTCTCCAACCTATAGTTTAAGAATTAAAAAAATGCAAATGATGACAAGAAGCCAGTTTTTGTTATCAGCTCTACAAAATTTTAAAAAATTCTGATGAAGGAACATTCCACAGTTGGCGGAATTTCGGGGTACAACCCTTTTGGAAATCAACTCGACTTTATTTTTATTTTATTAAGGGGCTTGAAAATGCCCATAGCCTTTGACCTGGTTATTCTACTTCAGCAAAGCTCTCCAGGGAAATAATCCTAAATGTGGGGTGCCAGACCCACCAAGGGTCTTCTGAGACACGACTAAGGCTACCGTGGGCCACACCTTGGTCCTCAAAAGGTTACACTGGAGAAACATGCCTGTTGGCACAGTGGCTGCAGGAGACCATGAAGAGTTTGCACAGGTGTCCTGGAAAGGGTTTCTTTGCCTCCCTGGCTTCTCCCCTCCTTGTGCCCCAAGTTACAGCTCAGGTGCCAGGAGATGAAATCCACATCTTACAGGTGCAAGAACCACCTTGGCTTTGAAACCTCATGTCCCACAAAAGTAACAACTCAGTAGGCAAGAGGCATGTCCATGAGAAGTCACTGCACTCAGGGAACCCTAAGTATTTATGTTTTTACTCCTCCAATGCAGTTTACCACTCCAGATGCAGTCCCCTAATTCAAGGCCATTTTCACTTAAGCAATGTCGCCTAGTAACACTGTTGACATTCCATTTTCATTATGTCTCAAAAGGAAGCAGAGCTAGAAAATTAACCAAAGGTCAAATTCTCATGCAGAATAGGGAAAGGTTTTGTTAACCCTTTACCCACATGGGGTTAATTATAATAAAACTAGAAACTTGAAAAACTAGAAGGAACTGCTCTAAGACATGGAAAATGCTCAAGAAAATGATGGTTCATTAGCCAGAAAGAATATTATGCGGCCATTAAAAATAATGTGTATGTGCCCTTTTAAGAATATACGTTCTGAAGGGGAGGGTGTAGCTCAGTGGTAGAGCACATGCTTAGCATGCACAAGGTCCTAGGTTCAATCCTCAGTACCTCCATTAAAACAAATAGGCAGGACAGCTGTTGTTGGCCCCACTTCACAGGGGAAGAAACAGAGGTTTGGAGATGCATGCTGCTCAAGGTCACATGAAGGTCACACAAGAGAGGCAGGATAAGAATCAAGACCCAAAGGTTTTTTTTTCTCAACGGAGGATCTTTCTACTGTATTGAGCTGCCTCTTAAACAGAAGGACACACAACAGAAAATAATAGACACCAAGTGGGTGGGTTATCTGGTCACCTGTAAAGCATGAGCTTCTGCTTCCAAGATAGGCTGGGAGACAATTCTCCAGGGTATTTCTAGAGGTCTTGTGACAGCTTTTGTTCCAGACTATCTTTTCAAGGGTGTTTGTATAGCAAACAGCTTTGGAAGATAGAGTGTGTAGCAGAATAATAAAGATATGTCTCCCTTGGGGGCAAAGGTTGAACGGGTCTGCCTGCAGCTCCTTTATAATGCTGGGGTTTCCTGAGCCCAGGGCCCCTCAGTTAAGACACAGACACACAGTGTGTGCACATTATCCACCTAGCCCACCCTGCACCGCCTCACAGTACTTCAGGAAAACTGCTGCAAATGTGAAGCTCATGCTGCCACCGTACTGTGAGTAGTAAAGCCCTCTGTCTGTATTGCCCCTGCTCCTGGGCTGCAAGAACCTTCTGCAAACAGGAAGCGCGGTAAAGTGAATGCACTGGTGTACCACCCAGATGGTCCTGCAGAAACTGAGAACTTATTCTCCCAGCCCTCAGCTGATAGCCTCCCTCTGGGGATTGCTTTGGCTATAGGGAGCTGCCTTACCCCATCCTTGGGGGACCTGCATGCACTGACTGATTGACTTGGGGTCTAAAGGCCCATCCCCCTGACCACAACTGGGTAAAACTCCAGAGTCATCCCAGCTTCAGAACTTCCTGTAGGACTGGCTGAGAGCTCCACTGAGACTGCAATGCAGCTCACCTCCCCTACTGCCCAGTCCGCCTCCTCCGTTTCCCTTCCATAGATGCAGATCCCAAGAGCACCCCCTAACAAGTCTCCCACATCCTAATTAACATCTCAGGGCCTGCCTTCCGGGAAACCCAACCTGTAAGAAGTGGCATGTGCCTTCATAGAGATTTCCTGGCCTGAGTGACTTGCACAGCTGTCTTAGATCCAAACTTCAAATGAGTGGTAGAAATCCAGCACGTCTTGTGCTTCAGTGACAGAGCCTTTCAGTGGCTTCTGTAACCCAATGAAACAGGAGGGGCCACCCTGATGCATAAGAAAATATGCTCAGTGAGCCATCTGACCCCTGGGGCTGGAAAATCAGCACTATCTCTGAATCTCAATTGACAACCTGGCTTCTTTTGCTGTTTCCTTGACAGAAAAAAAAAAAAAAAAACAAACTTTTCTTTTAGTTGAGCACATCAACTGTAACGCAAGTGACAAAGAAAAACTTACCTTTTGGAAAAAAGAACCTTGTTGGTTTTCACAACACAAATACCATGAATAAATTCTGATGGTCTCTTACCTGAGAAGCTCCCAGGGTTGGGGTAGCAGCTAACCTGGGATTTGGGGCTAATTTCACCACCTCTGAAAAGGGCATGCCTGTTCCAGCTGCAAGGCCTAGAAGGGAAAGCTCATTTCTCATCAGTGCACGTTGCAAATGAGGCATTACCCCGAGATAGCATTTTATCTCTGGAGTGATAAAATGTTCTAAAACTGGATTATGGTGATGGGTTGTACAACTCAGTACATTTAGCAAAAATCACTGAATTGTACATTCAGTATGGGTGACTTTTATGTTCTATAAACTGTGCCTCCATGAAACTGTTTTCAAAAAACAAGAGAAAGAGAAGAAAAATTTCAAGTGCAGGCCTCTTCTCAGCCAGCCCTCGTTTGTCTGAAGTGCATGTCAGAAGGCAACTAACCCCTGACCTCTGACACAAGGGAGGGTCCGCCGGCCTCTCCTCCCTCACATGGCTCCACTCTCCCCACCGCTTACTGCGTCCCAGCCACGCTGGCTTCTTTCAACTCCTTCTGCCTCAGAGCCTTTTCACTGTATGGAATATTCTCTGCTCTCTTCTCCTCTGAAATGCTGCTGCTGAAAACATCCCATCCACCTCCTCAGCACGTCTCACCATTTCTGCTACAGATTTGTTTACAGTCCCTCCCTGGCTGAGCTGGAAGCTCTGAGAGGCCAGCACTGGAGCCCTGGTGCCTAGTACACTGCCTGCATACAGGAGGCACTCAATAAATGCTCACCAAGCAAATGAGTGGCAGGGCTGGGAAGAGGGAAGGTTGTCATCGGTGAGCAAGAAACAGTGAGGGATTTCCAGGCAATTTAAGGAGTAGTATCAGATGGAAAGGAAACTCAGGACCACACAGAGGGAAAGAGGGCCTACGGAAGATGTGAGACCCGGTTTTCTCACCGAATGCTGGAAAATCCCAGCCTGGAGCTGGGCGCATGATGGGGCAGTGGGTGGTGGGGTGGCCGGCAGACAGACTACTCCAAAGACCCTGGTCCCCCTCCACTCACTCCCAGACTGGCTTTGCATGACTGGCTTTTGTCCCCGGACCCAGGTGGAGAGAATGGATGTCCATGGAAAGTGGCTGATGTGCCTTGGGGTGGGAACTGGTGTGCAGGAACCTAGCTCAGACTTTGGTTTTGGAGGGCAGAGCAGGGCAGTGCCCCAGGTAACCGGTGGCAACAAAACAGGCACAGAAAAGGGAAAATAAGGAAGAAACACAGGGTGGCATATCCGTGGAGGCCCCGAAGGGTACTTCCTTTCCTGCTGCAGTGGAAGGAGGAGTCGAAAGTGAACCCAGCTCATTATGAACAACACTGAAGGCTGGAAGCTTCTGGAACGGTGTTTTCAAAGTTCTGAGGAAGATATTTTAAACTTAAGAGTCCTCTGCCCAGCCAAAGTGGCATTCTTTGGGAGGGTGAAACAAAGCTCTTGCTGGACATGCAAGCCCTCAGAAAATGATCACCTACTGAATTCCCTCTTTAAAATGTATTCAGGCTGTATGTTCCAACAAAACTAGCACAGAAACAAAGAAGGAAAAAGAAACCTCTGGGAGTTAAAAAAGAAAGAAAGAAAAGAAAAGAAAAGCAAGGCAGACAAACTCATAGGTAAGGGGAAATAAAAGCTAACATGATGTAAAGTTTGATTAAAAATGTTAACAGTCTGGGAATAAATTGCCTGATGATCTTGATATAGGAGTGGCAGAAGGTGGGGTGAGACGTATAGGATGGAGAGGGAGGGGAACTAAAGAGTAAGAGGTTAATTATTAACAGAAAGCTATGGCCCCTGATTAATTCTCAATGTAGATAGAAAAAATACAAATTTAAATAGATGGGTTAAAAAGTTAAGGATAAATGTATGAAGAATGGCTCTGCTAGAGGGAAAAGACAAAGCCCTTTGGTACATGAGCGGCTGGAGGAGCAGCCCGCGCAGGCAGAGGACAGGGCAAATGGACCACATGGGTGGAAGATCGCCCTGTGGGCCTGTGCTGCTCCCTCCAGAACGTGCCGAGGCTGGGAAGACTCCTTTATTATCCAGAGTTTCAGGGAGGCCTCCATCAAACCCAAGGTCTCCCCACGGAGCTGTCCAGGGTGCTGGACTGCTTGGCTCTGAAGCCTTCGTCTTTGTCTCAACTTCCTGCTCTTGTTGAAAACATAGCTCTGGATTTTATCCACCTCTCCTGCCCACTAGCTGTCCAGACCCACACTTAGATGCCCTCAAGCATGCCCTACATCCTCTCCCTATGTCCCTGTGCTGAGCCTGACTCTGACCGGGCCTCATTTAGTTAGGACCCTGCTCTCTTTCCTACTTTAAGTAGAGAACAAAGGAACAGAGGATTTGGGCTGGTTCTCCGCTGTTGGGAGGGAAGAAAAATGAAACTAAAGGCCCCAAGCCTCCCATGTCCCTAAAAACTGGAAACATCTTGACCTCCCTTTTCCACCATCCTCAGCCCAGCCAGTGCCCCAACCGCTTCCAGAGGCATCTGCCCCCATCCATGGACTTACCATGGAAAGCTCGGTAAGCAGAGCCCACACAGGCTGAGTTGGTGGTGTCTATGACATACACCGGGGCACCAAACACATCTGCAAGCACCTGGAAAGGACAGAGGTTCTTAATGTGGTGACTCATTCCTCAGAGGGAACACTGACATTGACATGCATTTTCCAGGATCTCCTTCCTCATGTCTTCTGATACCTTCCATCTCACCTCTACTGCCTTAAAGGAAGTATACTTGGCCATGTCACCCTGGTGATAATAGGGTCAGGACGACCTGGGAGAAGTCTCTAGTGGAGGACTACAGCTCTCTGGGTTGTCGCTGCACTGTTTAACCATTTTATCAAAGACAAAGAAGAACATTTAGAAAGTATGCTTAGCAAACAATCAAGGTGGAGATGGCCAGGCCTCAGACTAATATTAGCAAGCCCAAACTAACAAGGGCATGTTTTACAGGAATAAAGTTTTCCACGTAGGTCCCTAAAATAAACTGCCTAAATTTAGAATGCAGGGCCTGTATTAAGAGGACTCGCATAGAAAAGGCTTGGGGTCTTAGTTGATCAGAGATATTGTTGATGCCCCGTCTGGATCCCCTTACTGGACTGGTGTGACCCCCTCACCCAGATGCTGTGAGTTTTGGCTGCCAATGGCTCACAGCTGCCCCTCCTCAAAATAACTGCTCTTGGCTGAACAGAGGCTGCTTCTCACAGGAGGTTATTCTCACCTCTTCCTAGGGTAGCCAGTTGGCTCCCTCACCTCAAGATGGAGCCAAGTCTGGGGCACAGTTCATGTTCCATATCTCCCCAGGGGATGGAGCTGACGCTGACTCCAGCCAAGACCATATCCTTGCTTACCCTTCTTCCCCTGCCCTACCTGCATCCCTCAGTCCCTTTTTCCTGGGAGCACTCTCTCATCTAATCACTTACAGAAGAATTCCCATATCAGGCTCTGCTTCTAGAGAACCTTACGTTAGACAGGTATATCACAAGTCAACACTTGATGCTGTTACTCAAACAGCTAAGGCAGCCTCAGGCTACATCCAAAAATGCTCAGTGTCTCAGTAAGATATTGACAGCCCCACCATGTGACAGCCTGATTGTCAGATATCTGTAGGTTGATTCCACTTTGGGGCATCTCTTTCTAGCATAATGAAGCACCAGGAAAACAGTGACAAGGTCTGGCAGCTGTATTACAAGAAGAACGGTTGGGAAAATCAGAGATGTTTAAACTAGAAGGGAGAAAACTTGAGGAAGACAAGAACACTGGCATTAGATGTAGAAGGTTTTCCAGGAAGGACAAATGCTTTCTGTGTGACTCCAGAGGCCAGTGCTGGTATGAGAGTAGAGATGGACATTGGATTTCCCCTGAGTATTAGACAGAACCTGCTCGCTGTGTGAGCTGCAAAGTAACAGATCTGGCTTCCAGGGAGACTATGAGCTGTAAGCTCCCCACCCCTGAAGGAGTGGGAACAGAGGCAGTCCTTACTGCTGAGTGTCTGGCTCGACGTGGAAGAGGCCCTAGCACAGGGCCTGCTACCAGCACTTACCTGTAAGATGTCTCTGTTATGAGATGCCCCTCCCGTGGCCAAAATCTTTGTCTTGGGCACTTTAAGGAAAAAGGGAAAAAAAAGAATGGCTGTGACAATTCCCTCCAGACAAAAAAGGCTGTTTTCCAGAGGTCTTCAGCCACAAAGGGCTGGTGTTGGGCCAATGCCTCTCGCTGGTCACACAGGACTGGGGAGGGTGATCCACAGTGGGCTCTGTCCATGCAGGCCTGGCACACGTAACTTGCTTGTGAGGCTGCTGCCCCACCTACCGCTTACAGCTCTCAGGCTTTGTATGTGTGTATTTTTTTTTAACTATTAAAAAACCAAATCTCTCAACAAACCAGGAATAGAAGGGGCCTTACTTAAATTGATAAAGGCCATATATCCAAAATTTACAACAAACATCATTCTTAACAGGAACATTTATGCGGGGAGGGTATAGCTTAGCAGTAGAGCGCATGCTTAGCATGCATGAGGCGATGGGTTCAATCCCCAGTACCTCCATTTAAATAAATAAGTAAATACCTAATTACCTCCTCCTCAAAACAAACAAAAAAACAAAAAAACCCAGAAACATTCTCTTTACAGGTATACCTGTCAGACCCCAAAAATGACCTCCAAACAGTCCCTGCTCCCTGATACTCCTACCTTCATGTGGTCCCCTCTCACATTCAATAGGGCTGATGCGTGTGACAAATAGGATATTGTGTAAATGATGGAGTGTGAACCCCAAGACCAGGTCCTATAAGACAATGGAAGTGGTTCAAGCACTGGGAATAAGTGGTTTAACAAGACAGGTGAGATTTTTGCCCTCAGACAACTTGTTTCTCTAGTTGGGGAGTGACAGACAATAGACAGACAGACAAGTTAACAAAATCGATGCTCATAGTGACAAATTCAAAGATGAAATAAAGCAGAGTGAAATTAGGACCAGGGGGCTAACACCTGGTTAATATAGGGTTTCTCAATCTCAGTACTGTTTTGGGCTGGGTAATTTTTTGCTGTGGAGGGTTGTTCTGGACACTGTAGGACGTTTACTAGCATTCCTGGCCTCTCCCCATGAGATGCTAGTAGCTTTGCTACTATGACAAACAAAAATGTCTCCAGATATCGTCAAATAGCTGCTGGGGGCAGGGAGGGTGGGCAAAACAGCCCCTGTTGAAAACCACTGGTCTACTGTGGATTATAGTAAAAGAAAAAACAAAGGACAGAGAAAACAGAGGAAAAAATAATTAAAGAAATCATATAATAAATGTCCCCAAGCTGCATAGTCAGGTGTATGCAGATAAGAGGCTCAGCACTTTCTATGCCAGGACACTCAAAGGAGAAGTTTTAGAATTCTAAGAAGACAGAGAAGGTTCTAGAAGATTGTCTAGCAAAAAAAAAAAAATACCATTTACATGGGCATCTAGCTTCTCACTGACAACACTAAAAGTCAGAAAACAATGGAACATTATTTTCAAAGTTCTGAAATACTATGATTTTTCAACTCAGAATTCCACATACAATAAAAGCAGCATTTAAGTGTGAAGGTAAAATAAAAATATTTTCAGTCAGAGACCATGCCCCCCAAGTATCCCCACCTCTACATGAAAGAACCAGTCAAGGATGTCCTGAAGCCGAGTTAGATGTGTCACATAATAAAGAGTAGTGATCAAATAAACCAGCTGGATACATAACTTAAATAATTCCTGATGTATGATGCACACAAATCAGTAACCTTCTGGAACCAGAAAATGGGAGGTAAAGAAAAAAGAGAGGGGACATTACATCTTTTGAGTGGAGAGTATAATGACTGAATAGGATGTAAATTCCAAATACTGATTTTAAAAAAACCATAAATTTTAGTACCTATGTTAAAAATTTAAGGGTAATTACTAGAAAAAGAAGTAGTAGAAATATATTCAGGGGCCAGAAGGACGGTGTACCTGAGCGGAGCAGGTGGCGTAGGACACCAGGTGATGGTGTGTGACGCCGGGGCACCTGTGTAAGCAGGGACTACCTAAAGGTATATGATGAAAAAATTTTAACATTATGCTAGCCAGAATGATAAGGTCTAGAAAAAGCATATGTACTCAGTAAACTGTCAGTTTACTACGAAGGCCAGTTAAGAGGAAGAGACGAAAAAAGAAAAACCAGCCAGGGACATTTACAAGCTTGTTCATGGCAGTATTATTCACAAAACTGAACAGGAAAGACCAAGTGTGTATGACAGAAGAATGGACAAATAAATTGTGGTATAGTCGTGGATGGAATGCTATCCTGCAATGAGAGTTAACAACTAATAGATACACTATTGAGACGGACAGATTCATAAACGTAATGTGAGCTATAGAAGCGAGTCACATAAGAACACGTCCAGTATAATTCCATATACCGTGAAGTTCAGACCCAGGCGAACAAGACAGTGTAATCTGGGGGATACATTCATAACTGTCAAAACCATAAAGAACTTCAGGGGTTATATTTAAACAGTTATCTCTTTTCTTTTACCTATTAAAGTAATATTGAAATCTAAAAAAAAAAAAGAAAAGAAAAGAACCTCAGGGGAATGATAATGCAAATCTCTGGGGGTTGATGGGGATGAAACTGAAGAGGGTACCCAGGAGGGCTCTAAGGTTCTGGCAATGTTCTATTTCTTTTTGGGGGGGGATTAGATTTATTTACTTTGTTATTATTTTCTTAATAGAGGTACTAGGGTTTGAACTCAGGACCTCATGCATGCTAAGCATGCACTCTACCTCTGAGCTATACACCCACCCTTCAATGTTCTAGTTCTTAACCAGAGTGTTCAGGAACAAGTGTTTGATTTATTAATATGCTATACAATTAGCTGTATGGAGCATATATGCTACTGTATGCATGATATTTTTCACAATAAAAAATAATAAACCTCCGTCTAGAGAAAGACATACAGTTCCATTTCAGGTTAAAATGGAGATGGTCAAGAAAGCACAGCCCTTGTGCTGTTAACAATGAAAGACTGCAGACTAAACAAACAAACAAAAACATATTTTTATGTAATGCTATCAAAAAGTTGTAAAGCCAAGAAGTTTAAATAAATTAAATTCCCAGGAGAGATGAGCTCTAAAGTGCTGACTTGCTGTACCTGCCATGCAAGGTAGGTGGCGTAGTAACCCTCCAGAGGGACATAAACTACCAGGACAGAGAAACCTGCCAAGCATTGGGTGGTGCTGGTGAAACGTAGAGGTCTCAAACACAGAGCTACTGCTCCCCACCCCCACCCTCCCCCAAGGACTCTGGGTAAGCGCTGTTGTGGAAGCTGGGGGCAGGGAGGGAAAACAGAGACTGAGAGAGCTCTGTAATCTCTTAGATCTGCTTAGATCCCTAAATTCCGTGTCACGGGACTCTTTCACAAGAAGAGGCGTTCCTTTATTATGCAAGTATTTAAAAACAAATAAATGTTGTAAGCCCCTGCAGCCTCCTGTCAGCCTCCCCCACCCTCATCCCCAGCCATCAGAAGAGTGCCTGGGCTGGAGAAAGGGGAAGGAATGTCAGCCTGCTAAGGAAACAATCCAGGACGAGGGAAGATGTTGTGGTGTGATTCCACACTGGAAAAGCAAAATGTGCTCTATTGCCGACTGCCGGAAAAGTCAGCCGGGAGTGATGGAAAGCACCACGTAGAATGCTTTGACACACTTCTGGGTTTGAATGTACCCTTTGTAGGTACAAAGGGAACAGGACTATGGTTTTATGAAAATAAGGTCATAAAGGAGACTGGAAGAAAATACTTCTAGAGGATGCAGGTGGCTGGGGAGAGGGGACGGGACTAAAGGTAGTTTTCTTCTCTTTATTTTGCAGACTTGCTCTTATAAGGCTTTATTGCTCTTTTAAGTCAACCTAAACGAAATGTACATAGAGACAAGCTGAAAAGGGACCATGGCTTTAGCCCTGCCCAGCTGGGTGCACACATGTAATGGTGTCTAAACATCAAAAGAATGATCATTCCTTAAAGAAGCAGATGTAGCCCAGCGGTTAAGAACCCAGAGTCTGCAGACAGACTGGCTTGGTTCAGAAGCTCTCCAGCCTCTAGCAAGTGATGGAACGCTCTGAGTCTTGGTTTCCTACTTGTGAAGCAGGAGTGATACCCCAGAGACACTGTTTTTATTAATAAAGTACTTAGGTACCAGGCTGGGCACACAGTAGGTGCTCAATAAATGTTGGCAGCTATTATTATCATGATCATCAGTCTTACTTCAAATGCCTTTTTATTCTCCTTAGACGTTATTAAGGTGAGATTATGACTGATCAAGAGAAAATGTGATGGGGGCAGCACAGCTCAGCGGCAGAGCACATGCCTAGCGCGTACGAGGTCCTGGGTTCAATCCCCAGTACCTCCATTAGAAAAAAAGAAAAGAAAAAATGCTAAGAAGTCAGCCCACACGGCAGCGGGCAGGATGATGCCTCCCCTTTGTGCAGCCCTTTCTGGGTTCAAGTGTGTTCATTCATGTGACCTTGTTGGAGAGGGAACCCAGCAGAGCTGGCAGGACAGGTTTGATTCTGCTCCTACGCTTGATAAGAGGATAGGTAACTTAATGCGGTTTTGCACAAGAATCCCTTCCAAGGCTGGGGATGATGATATGACCGCACTAACCACCACCACCACCCCCCGCCCCCGAGCCCAGGAGGAGCCCTCCACCCTCACTGCCTCTCCCTGCAGACTGGGCTGGGGGTGAGAGCTCCCCAGAGTGTCCCCTCCTGACCACCGGAAAACCCTCCTGCCAGGCACTCGCACCCATCTCAGCACACACACACACACACACACACACACACACACACACACACACACACACCCGCCCTGCTCACCAGGTCTCATTTCTCAGGGAGCTTTGAAGTCTTTGGAGAACTTTGGAGACCTTTTTACACTTTGAGTGGTGGGATGGAGAGGAGTGGGAGTGTTTACAGAGTTCATTCTATTAAAAAGTTTAGTTTAAACTACAACACACAACCTGAAACACATACACTGCATAAGCTGACAGCTGGACACATTTTCACAACTAAACACTCCTGTGTAACCCATGAAACAGAACCTCACCAGCACCCCAGAGGCACCCCAGGCCCCCCAGAAGGTAATTACTAACTACCCCGACTTCTAACAACAGCAGATAGCTTTGTCTGCCTTTGAATTTGACACCTGGGGAATCTGCCACACGTACTTTTGGGTTTGTCTTCTTTTGTTCACCATTTTCATTTGTGAGATTCGTCCACTTTACTGCGGGTGGCTGAGGCTGGTTCACTTTCATTTCTGTGCAGTATCATGTCGCCTGAACACCCCACGATGCATTTATCCTGTCTACCATCAACGGACATTGGGCTGTTTCCAGCGTGGGGCTGCTAAGCTCAGGGCCACGGCCAGTGTCCCATCCGTCTACAGCAAACACGTGCACACGTCCCTGTCATGCACCTGCCGGGAGGTGAGGCTGCTGGGCAGGCATGTATGCAGCCTTAGTCAACGCTGCCTAACAGATTTTCCAAAAGGTTTACCTAGTGCTTATTTTTAAAGCATCCTAAAGCATAAAATATAAACTACACAGAACTTGGATTATCCAGAAACGTATCAAGAGGAAGCCCTCGAGCACGAGCTTCAGGAGTTTTCTACTTTCTCTTGACAGCAGCAGCTGCCCAGAGGGACAAATACACACACACAGGGACCAGGCTCCACCTCCCTCTTGCACGAGGCCCTTGTAATGGAGTCTTAACAGAGTGGCCACTAAGCCCGGCCTGATGGCCAAGAACGGTCTCAAGCCTTCAGGGTATGGGCAGGACCCTTGGCCCCCAACCCAAAACACAGCCCACCAGCAGCAGCTCACTTACTGACTCGATAGCCCAGGCCCTCAGCATGAATCTTCTTGGCCATGAACTGTCCTTCGATCAGTGCTCGAATCTCCACATCCCCAGGGAATGCTGAGACCTGTCCCCAGGAGAAAGTGGGCACAGAGTGAGGAACTCTCGTTGTCCACTCACTGCGTGTATGTGGTGTGGGGTGTGTGTGTGTGGGTGTGTATAGGTGTGTGGCATGTATGGTGTGTGTGTGTTGTATGTGTGTGTCTGCTGTGTGGTGTGTGTGTCTGTGTGTATGTGTGTGGAGTCTTTTTAAACCACAGCCCAGATTTGGAGCCCACGACTCAGGCCTCCACTGGAGCTCATCCACAGTTGGGCTCTTGAACAACTAACTTTGCCTGTCAGACACTCACACACACGCACTGCACGCACGCACGCACGCACGCACGCGCTCACAGCCTCAGGCGCTTATCACTGTGGGGAGTCAGAGCATCAGAGAACTCAGTCTCACGTCGACGAGGGTTCAAGTTCTGTCTCTGCTGATCAGCTCTGTGACCTTGGATAAGTTACATAAATCTTGCTGAGCCTCAGTGACCTCGAATAAGTTACATAAACCTTGCTGAGCCTCACTGTCTTTCTTAACAAAAGTGAGGTGATGGTGGTCCCTGCCTTAGGGTTGTTAGAAAGCAGACAACAGGGCCTGGACTCCGCAGCTGACGCTCACTCAGGGAGAGCCAGGGGCATGTGCTGGGAACGCACGCTGCGGCACACCCTTCCAGCTAATGCCGAACAGCACCAGCTCCAGCCTAGCCGTCCCCCCAGCTCCTGAGACCAGTGATGGACAGTGCCACCCCCTCCCTGGGGAACCGCTCCAACCCCACTCACCTGCTTTCCGTTCCTCAAACTGCTCCCTCTGCTGGGAGTTTGCCCACACTTCCCGTGTGGGGTCCCTCTCATCCCTCAAGTCTCCACCTCCAGGCCACCTCCTCAGGGAGGCCCACCTGGTTACCCCACCCAGGGCAAGTCCCTGGCCCACCCCTGCTTTCCCCTGCTCCCGTCCCTTCCCATCTCGGCCGCATCCCACACCACATCGTGTGTGCACTCATTTGATTACATACTCCCGGACGCTGGGCTCCGTCTGTGGAGCAGTGATCCCCCTGTCTTGCTCTCCTTTGTGTCCCCAGTGCCTGGCACCACTCACACATATCTGTGGACAGAATGAATGAACAAAGAAAACCACCTTCTCCTTAACAAACCTAGACAGCTTTACACAAAGGAGAACAGGCATATCTTCTTTCCATGAATGTCAGAAACCAAACTGACCCCCATCAGGAGACTGAGATGAACTCCCTACACTTTACATAAAGCTTTCCATCTACCACTCAGTATGCCATGCCAGCACCGGCCGTATACTCCAACACAACCCTAACTGCTACAGTCACTAGGCAGAGTCACTTACTAAAGCTCCCCAGACGTTTTTTTAGGGTCAGAAATGTCTCTCAGGTCCAATCGAAAACGTGGCGATGACTCTGGCAACCAAGTGTCTCACAGAAAAATCAATTCCAAGCAGCAAGTATCGACCAAATCCCCCTCCACCACCCACGCCCCCGTGCATCGGACGCCTTATTCACCTCTCTGAGCCTCAATCTCTCCAGCTGTACAGGGGATACTACTAATTCACAGAGTTGCTTTGAGAGGAAATCAGGAACATACAGAAACCCGCCAGCACAGCACCTGGAACTAAACTGGGCCTAATAAATGCCCGCAAATGTTGGTGCCTCCTGTCCCAGAAGCTCTTTCAATCAGGAGGAAATTCATGGTCTGGAGGTGGGAGGTGTAGTATAAGGCTCGCCAAGGAAACAGGCTCTGTGATGCTCAGTGACGTCCGTGGGAGCGCACGTTAGCTCGGGGAGGATCCTTTGGTGTCTCGTGCCCCTCTTTGTGAGGAAGTATGACATCTGTCTTAGATCCTGCTGATAACCCAGCACCTAGCGTGCACCCTGGCACATCAGAAGTATGTTTTATTATGACAAACCGACTGCCAACATAATACCCAACAGTGAAATCTGAAACCCTTCCTGCTAAATTCAGGAATAAGACAAGGATGCCCACTCTCATCACTTCTACTCAGCATAGTCCCAGCCACAGCAATCAGACAAGAGAAAGAAGTAAAAGGGATCCAAATTGGAAGGGAAGAGGTAAAACCGTCACTATTTGCAGATGACATGAAACTCCATAGAGAACCCTAAAGTTCCCACACAAAAGCTGTTAGAACCAATAAATTAATTCAGCAAGTAGCAGGATACAAGATTAATATACAGAAATCTGTTATATTTCTTTACACTAATAATAAAATATCAGGAAGAAAGTAAAAAAAAAAAAGAATCCCATTTAAAATCACATCAAAAAAACAAAAAACAAAAACCTCTAGGAATAAACTTAACCAAGGAGGTGAATGACCTATATGCTGATATAAAACAATGATAAAGGAAATTGAAGATGATTCAAAGAAATGGAAAGCTATCCCAGGCTCTTGGATTGGAGGAATTAATGTTAAAATACTACCCAAAACAATCTACAGATTTAATGTGATCCCTATCAAAATGCCTATGACATTTTTCACAGAACTGGAACAAATAATCCTAAAATTTATATGGAACCACAAAAGGCCCAGAATTGCCAAAGCAATCCTGAGGAAAAAGAACAAAGCTAAAGGCATAACCCTTCCAGACTTCAGATTATACTACAAAGCTACGGTAATCAAAACAGAGGAGTACTGACACAAAAACAGATCAATGGAACAGAACAGAGAGTCCAGAAATCAACCCACACACCCATGGCCAATTAATCTACAACAAAGGAAGCAAGACTGTACAATGGAGAAAAGACAGTCTCTTCAGCAAGCGGTGTTGGAAAAGCTGGACGCCTACATGTAAATCAATGAAATTAGAATATTTCTTCACTCCATATACAAAAATAAACATAAAATAGTTTAAAGACCTAAATATAAGACATGACACCAGAAAACTCCTACAAGAGAACATAGACAAAACATTCTCTGACATAAATCAATGAAATGAAAAAACCCACAGAATGGGAGAAAATATTTGCAAATGATGCAATCAACAAGGGCTTAATTTTCAAAATATACAAACAGCTCATATAGCTCAATAACAAAAGAAACAAATAACCCAATCAAAAAAATGGGCAGAAGACCTAAACAGAAATTTCTCCAAAGAAGACATACAGATAGATGGCCAACAGACACATGAAAAGATGCTCAAAAGTGCTAATTATTAGACAAACGCAAATCAAAACCACAATGAGGTATTACCTCATACTGGTCAGAATGGCTATCATCAAAAAGTCTACAAATAATAAATGCTGAAGAGGGTGTAGAGAAAAGGGAACCCTTCTACACTGTTGGTGGGAATGTAGTTCAGTGCAGCCACTATGGAAAACAGTATGGAGGTTCCTTAAAAAATTGAAAATAGAGCTACCATACAATCCAGGAATCCCACTCCTGGGTACATATCCAGAAGAAATGAAAATTCTAATTCAAAAAGATACATGAAACCCAATGTTCACAGCAGCACTATTTTATAACAGCCCAGACATGGAAACAACCCAAGTGCCCATCAGCAACTGAATGGATACAGAAGATGTGGTACGTACATACGTGTACACACACAGACACAGACACACACACACACACACACACACACACAGAGGAATACTACTCAACCATTTAAAAGAATAAAATATTGCCATTTGCAGCAACATGGATGGACCTAGAGAACATTATGCCTAGTGAAGTAAGTCAGAGAAACAAAAATACTGTATGATATCACCTACATGTAGAATCTAAAAATAACGCGAATGAATCCATATACAAAACAGAAACAGGCTCACTGATATAGAAAATAAACTTCTGGTTACCAAAGGGGAGAGGGAGGGAGGGAGGGAGGGAGGGACATATCAGGAATATGAGATTAACAGATACAAACTACTATACATAAAATAGATAAGCAACAAGTGTTTACTGCATAACACAGAATTATATGCAGTATCTAATAACCTAAAACGGAATGAAATCTGAAAAAAATAACAGAATAACTTTTCTGTACACTTGAAACTAACACAATATTGTAAATCAACTATACTGCAATAAAGAAAACAAATTTTAAGTGTTTTATCAATAGCTGAGTGAATGAATAAGGTCCCTAAAACTAGCATAATTTGATAGGCATTTGTTAAATAGTCAAAAATGGAGCCAACGTAGCTCTAAGACCAATGATGCACGTACCTCTCGGTTTTCTGCAGTAAACCTATGACGGCCAATAATTTCAGGGGTGATCTCCATTACGTCAAAATAAAAACCTGAAACAAGACCAGGGAGAAATTAGCTATCAGTGATCAGAAACGGGAGATCAGGTTCTAGGTAGCCTTAGGAAACAGCAGGGAGAGATGGCCCTCTATCCCTGTCCCCCAGGCCCCTCGCCCCGTGGATGGGACCTGTGAGTACTCTCAGCAGGACAGAGGGCAACTGGAAAGGCCTAGGCTAGCTTTTCTTTAGCTTTATTGATTTATTTAACAGAGGTCCTGGGGATTGAACCTAGGACCTCGTGCATGCCAAGCATGCGCTCTACCACTGAGCTATACCCTCCCCACTCTGGGCTAGCTCTTCTTAGAAGCAGTTCTTCCTACTCTCACCTGGCAGCCCAGGCCAGTAGGCAGCTGCCCCACTAACCCTAAAATGCCAGCAGCACAGGTTTGACCAAGGGAGGTTTCTCCCCTCCCTGCTCAGAAGGCCTGCCCCCCAGCTGGGCACCTCTCCTGACAGGACCTTGTGTCTGGGGCAGAATGCTGCGTGTGGGGACACACCGGGGTAGAGCGGGCACTGGGGCTGCCGTGTCTGATGCCACCAGGGGCTTCAAGGGGCACAGGCAGGGCTCCCTTTGGCTTCTCCCTGGCTCACCTCTCCCTGTACTCAGGGGGCCGCAGGCCCTGCCCCTCCCACCAGCAGCTGCTGCCCCTTCACAGGCCCGGGCACCCCCAAACAGCCTACCCAGGTTTCCGCCGTTCCCCATCTCCGTGGACTGCAGCGCCTTGGAGAACTCGCCCCAGGAACGGGAAGCAGACTCATCACGGATCTTCTCTCTCATGAGGGAGCCATTTTTAAAGCTGTAGAAGTGCACACAACCCTGAGGGAGGGACCCAGGGCTTGCTGACCAGACCCAGGGGTTTTGGTGAAAAGTCTCAGGTAGAGGGGTTGCAGGTCAGGCTGGACCACAACCCCAGCCAGGGCACAGACAGGGATCTGAGGTTCCTCCTCAGGTGTCAGGCACAGCACACGTCCCTGGGAGTCACCAGGAAGCACACTTGTCTTGGGCTGTTTACAGAGGAGGTCGCCACAGAAGAGCCCCAGGGAGAGACGGGCACGTGGTTTCAGCACATTGTACCATCTGGACAGGAGCGGGGCTGGCTAGATTTACCAGACCCACATATTCTCCAATGGTTCCTGGAGCTCAGAGGCCAGAAAAACCTTCCTCAGTAGCTTCCAGTGGGTCCCCAAATGCCTGTTTGAAGCGTTCAGAGCAGATCCCTGAGAATGGTCAGGAAGCAGGACATCCTTACTACCATTAGTCAAAGGTCCACCACATGCCAGACACGTCATATCAACACCGTGAAGTAAACCTCTTACTCTCTTTTAACCAGCAAAGTGTGGCTCAGATGGGCCTCAGGCCACACAGGACACAGCTGTTGGGGGTGGGATTTGTAGCTGGGTTTGGGAGAGACTCCAGGTCCTAGGTGGCTTCCCACCCAACGCTGCTCTCAGCAGTGAGTCCCTGGGGTCCCCGCTGCAGTGGAATGACCTGTGGGGGCGCCACGTGGCCTTCCCCACCCAGCCTACCACAGAAGCGCCATGTAGTGCTGGGGGTCCACTGGGCTGCAGAAGATGTGGCCTTCCAGGGCGGGCGTGGGCTCCTGGAGCCAGAGAAACAGGGTGTCGCTGGTGCCCAGGCTGACCTGGGGAGGGAAGGGCAGAGGTGAGGTGCCTCCATCTCCGCCCAGCTCCACCCGCCCTGACCCTGCCGCTTCCCTCCTCACGCTGCAGACCTCGGAGTAAATGTCACCTCCTCAGAGAAACCTCTTCTGACCCTCCCACACCAGATGAGTCCAGAGTCAGCTGCTTGGATTCCGGTCGATTTTCTAGAACTTACCACAACAGCCTCTAACTAATGGTTTGGGTGATGACTGGTTCACCAAACCCAGAAAAGCCTGCGTTATGTCTATCACCTCAGGATCTCACAATCCTCTGGCCTGAGGTCTGACTCTTCTGCCACTGTGCTCGCCAGGTCTGGCCACTGTCAAGGCAGGCAGGGGACTGTCTGCTCAGCAAAGGCAGCCGCGCTTTAAGAGAGGAGATGTGGACAGGTCCTGCGGCCTGGGTCTCCCTGTCTCCTCCCTCAGCTGCCTTTTGACCCTGAAAGCTCTTGACAGGCACCAAAGATGCTGCCAAGACCTAGCACCCTCATCCCCAGGGCAGAAAGAGCTGAGCCCGTCTGTGGGTGTAAGAGGTCACCTTACCGCAATGTCACCTTCCTCCAGCCTCATGCCGGCCAGCGACGCTGAGAATGGGAGGGGAGGCTGTGGTTAGCTGGAGGTCACACGGGAGATACAAAACAAACCAGTCACGCCCCGAATGGCAGCGCAGCACCCACCTCCCACCCCAATCCACAAGCTAGGGTAAAGTTAGGAACAGGGTGACCTGAGGGCTCCAGAGGCCCCAAGGGCCAGCAGGGGGAGTCTCTGTAATCAGGGCCTCTGACTTGGGCTGGGAAACCTCATCTAAAGGGGTCCAAACTCCCCACCCACCAGTCAGGCGCTCCCAGGAGCACACAGAACCAAGGGGGCCAAGTCAAGACACCAGGACACAAATGGCAGAGGAAGACCACGGCAAGGCAGGAGGGAGGGGCTCTCCCCTACCACAGCGGTATGGAAAGGGGCAAGGTTTTGTTGACTGTCCCCCTTATGTGAGGCCCACGACAGCAATGCTCACCTGCCTTGCTCACTGATACACCCCGGAACTGAAAGAAGGCCTGCCATGGAGCAGGTGCTCAGTAAACGATGAGTGAATGAATGAATGAATAAATGAGAAACGTGGGTTGGAACAGGTGTCCTCACACATTGCTCCTGAGGTACAATCAGCAGGGTGTGTTGGAGCCTTGGATTCAGGAATCCTACCTCCAAGAGCTTGTCCCTCAGGGACAAGGGACAAGATAACGTTTGCACTGTCTAAACTCTGGAAGCCATGCCTACCTCCATCTGCCACCTCCATCCAAGGGAGACGGACAAGGTAAATGCCAGAACAACGAAACTTTAGACAACAACTAGGGATGTTGCATAAAAAAATTGCCCTGGTTTGTTCAAATAAAATATGTTTATTTATGGGCATAGAAAAAGAAGGTTGGAAGGGCAGCCCTCAAAATTGTAACGGTGTTATCTCTGGGTTAAAGGATTGCAGATGATTTTTACATCCTTCCTTTGGGTTGTCAGTATTTAAAATTTTTGTCGGCAAGTGAGAAGATATCCTTTGTGAATAAGAAAAAAAAGCGTAATACGAATGCATTATTTAAGACAGCAACAAACTGAAGGTCAGACTTAGGGTGGGACTGGCTGAAGGCTATCTGGTATCTTCAACAGCCTGAAACCACAGTCCAAAAGGAAAGATTAGGAGGCTGCTTCCCTGTCGTTCCCTCTCAACATGCACAGAAGCTCATACTTCAGGGGTTAAAAAGCAGGACCGTGATTCTCCCTGACACTCTTCTAGTTATAATAGAGTAGGTGTAAGAATATGCAGTCTTCTAATGAGACTTGATGAAGGTATTTTCATTTTGAAAGGAAAACAAACATGGCCCACTAAGTGTAGAACTGTCCTGAATTAGTGCTTGTGCACCGACCGTTCTGGTCTTTTCTGAGGGAGACTGGACACCCCCCAACTCTTACAGCTGTCGGGAACTGGGAGCTGCCCCTCAAATCAGGCCACTGTCCACCAGCCTGTCTCCACTTCATCTCAGCCGGGAACACGGGGGAGGGCGGGGTCCTGTTGTGTTCGTGTTTGTGCCTTGACAACAGGGCTCTGTGTGATGTTCCACAGAAACTGCTCAAGAACAGGGAGGCCCTCGCCTGTTCCCCCCAGATGTCAGAGTGGAGGCCGTCCCAGAAGGGAGGGGTCACAGCCCGGACACTGGCACAACCACAGGAGTGGTGGGGACGTCCTCACTGTGCCCTCAGCCCCAAAGCAGACCTGGGAGCACCACGAGTGTTATTCATAGTGGTGCAGAAACAGGAGTGGCGCCGACTTAAATGTTTTTTTCCTGATCACAACAGTGCACACAGATCCTGCAGAAAATATGGACTGTCATCACCAGCATCATCGTCAGGAATGAATTTTAAGACCTTCAGCTCCACCCCTAGACACATGTGCCTCTCTTTTTATTTTTGCTGTCCACGTCCTTCTCACCTGTACAACCGGAGTAGGGAAGTACAGAGAGGCTGGTGGCCGTGAAAACGAGGGGAGGGCTGAAGTCAGACCCCCTCCTCCACCGCGCAGCAGCCCAAATCTCCCCTGGACCTGAGACTCAATTCCTTCGAGCAGGAATGGCTGCCGAGGATGGCGATTTAGGGTTGAAATGCCAGATGAAATAGAGGCTGCTCAGAAGTCAAATTTGAGCTTCAGAGAAGCAACATCTGGGACACACTTACACTGAAAAATCATTTGTTGTTGTCGGAAATTCAAATACTGCCTGGGACATATCTACACTACAGAATCATTTGTCATTCTTCGGAATTCACGTTTAACTGGCTGACCAATATTTGTTTTCACTCTATCCTGCAACCCTGATTGGGAAAAGGGCTGCAGGGGTGGGTGAGGTCCAGTTGTACTCGGTATGGCCACTGGCCTTTTCTTTTGAGAACTGACAGCCCCTCCAGGAAAGATCTCAGGAACCCCCACAGGAGAAGAGGGGGAGGAAGAGGAGACAACGGGTTTGGATGAGGAATAAGTTATACCTACAGGTCAAATGATGGGGCAAAGCCTGAAAATTGGGTCCTAGAGTAAGGGCTGGAGGAACAGATTTTTTAGCTTGGAACAGAAAAGGCAGGTCAGGGAGGGGTGTCCACGCCTGTCTGCCTCAATCACTGATCAGTTTCATCTGATGGGGGCAGCCCTCCAAGGCTCTGGGGGCAGAGTCGGGGCCAAGGTGGGGCAGGCACAAGAAGTCAGAGTTCAGGCCAGCAGTGGGGCAGGAGGCCAGCGAGGGCGACTGGCATTCTCCAATGTCTAAGCAAGGATCAAGGCAGGCTACACGGAGGGCAAAATCCCATGAGGTACTCACCTGGGTTGTCCCCAGTGAAGGCCACCACTTTGCATCCTGAAGAAAACCCATAGCGCCTGACGTAGTAGGAAGAAATGGACCCCTGAGGAGAGAAAGCGGGTACGCTCTGCTGAGGCAAACCCCGCCTGCTCAGCACAGCCGTCCAGCCCACACCTCAGGCCACAGCAAGGTTACAGGCCTGGGTGGAGCCTAGAGTCGCATCACACATGTTGCAACCAGGGGACATCCCTCCTGTTCACAAACCGCCAGGAGCCCAGCACAGGGCTGGAACCATGAACGTGAGGTCATCCCACTGTCTCCAGACTCAAAGCAACTAGAACAAACCAGTCCCCAATGTGGACTAGCACTGTATGCTCCAAATTTCTGGATCTAGCTTTCTTTTTTTTTTTTCTTTCTAAATAAATGGAGGAAACCATTAAACAAACTCATGGAAGTAGATAATGCCTTACACACACGCCCAGCAACCAGATTAAAAGTAATCAGACACGCATGTGCAGAGGTCAATGCTCTAAAGAAAATAAACCAAGAAAAGGCACTGTGGGGGGGGGGGGACTGCCAGGAACTACAGCTCTCAGGGTCCCTCCAAGAGGGGCTGTGGGATCAGAGGGCAGGGACACCTTCCGGACAGACCTACAGTTTTTAGAAAGCATGGTTATGAAAAGGAAGCTTTTCTTCCCCTTTCCCTTTCTCTTAGTTCCAAAGTTTAAAACAAATGATGGAATTTCCTGTTGTCTAGGAAGAAAATCTTGCTCCGTCCAGCAGAATTTTGGATTCACATTGGAATAAGCCATCTACTGCCTGCTTCAAGCTTCAGTGGTGGTCTCTAGCCCCAGCATTTCAACATTCTGTGTATTTTTCCCTAAGGTGTGCAATCACCCAGAACTTATGCCTTCAATTGTCTTTTCCTATTCTAATAAATCTTTAGTGCAATTTTCCGAAGTCCACCTCCCCACCCCATCGCCACAAGGCAGGAATCTATACACACAGCTGAGTACCTGAGTGCACGGGCCCTTATCCAGACATTTCACTTACGTCAAACACTTGTCTTATACTAGACTAAAAGTCCCCTGTGTGTATGCCCGTGTGTAAATGAATGGGAGTGTGTGTGTGCACACGTGCACTACACGCTTCCCCAGTAGCTGCCAGCTGCTCTCAAATGAGCCACATCACTGGACAGAGGACCCACCACGACCGAGCAGGATGGCACCGCTGGGCCGAGCTTCTCCTCCAAATGAGGTGCGCAGGCTGCAAGGCAGGCCTGCGACCAGACTTTGTCCTGGATCCGCAACAAATTCATTCCAGAACCTAAGGAGGGAAGGCACAAGAAATAGAAATCTTGAAAAGGGCTCTTTCATAAAAATGTGCAAGTCTGGCAAAGGGCAGATCATTCTCTCGCAGCAAACTCATACCTGGAGTTCTTTCCCGATGGAATGTACACAGTGTCCCTGGGTCCCTCTGGAACCAGAGAACCAGAGGCCAGCAGGGCCCTTGAAAAAACATGGCCTTACCTCCTCCAGATGTTCCTTAGAGGCTCAAATCCCACAGTTACCCTCGAAACCTGCCGCTCTGAGACCCGGCCGGGGGAAGGGAGCTCCCAGCAACGTCGATGAGGACTCTGCGTGTCCCCTGGGGTTCAAGGTGTCTGCTCAGAGGCAGCCCTGGTGCTACGTGGGTCAGCCCTCAGGGATTTCCCAATATCGCGTCTTACTTTTCCTGGAAAGCTCTCAGATGCCTCTAAACGTCCAAATGCTCATTGCTAAGATCAGCTAAGTTTTCCCTAAAAAGATCTACTTCTCCCCAGGCTTTGAAGGGGGAGAATCCAGAGCCCAGGTGGAGGCAGACTGTGGGCCGCGCACTGCTCGGGTCATTCGTCCACATGAGATGGCCAGACGGCTGGACAATTAGGAGGTAACTTGGGAGGGGACAGGGAGGGGAACAGGGTGGAGGCCCACTTGAGGGTGAGCTCAGGAATGTCTGGAGCAGTGGCGTGACTTTCCCCAGCAGCAAGTGCTTCACAACCTGGGGGAGTGCGGAGAACACAGCGGGACACAGGCTTAGGGTTCTGACAGTCTGAGCTCCCAGGAGCTGGGTTCTGTGCTGGAGGGCTGGGAGCAAAGCTTGGGGACCATTCCTTAGTCACCTTACTTTCTCTCCCTGAAAACTTGGACAATGTCTGGCACACGACCGCACTCAAACATTTCAAGGCTCTCCCGAAGATGCCCTCCCAGGCCAGGGCTTTTGCTCCACACTCTCCTCCCTCCTTGGTCATCCTTTCAGTCTGGCCTCAGCCAAGAGCTCCTTCTGCAACCTCCTACTGGCTCTCCTTCCTCACTGGCATCATCTGCATTTCTTCTTGTCAGGGTTTTGACTCCAGAAGCTCACCACTCTCATGCAGTCCCCAAAAGTGAACAAAAGCATCAATAAATGACTCCCTGTGGGAGCTGGGCTCCAAGATGGCCCCTGCTTATCCCCGAGTCCTGGTGGTCGCACCTTGTGAGGTCCCCTCTCCCTGTGCCCGTCGGTCTCTGTGACCAGGAACGGGGCAGAAGTAAGGTATGCCCCTCCCAAGGTTAGGGTGTAGAAGACTTTGCAGCTTCTGCTCGTCCCTTGCTGGGGGGAGTCCCGCTATCATATGGGGGGCCCCACGTGGATCCCCCAGCCCCAGTCAAGGCTTTAGATGACCATGCAGTGCTGGCTGCCAGCCTGACTGCCACCTCATGAGAGCCTGAACCAGAACCATCTAGCTAAGCCACTTCCAGATTCCTGACCTTCAGAAACTGTGAGATTATAAACATTTATGGTCCTTGGCTGCTAAGCGCTGGGGTCACTTGTTACACAGCAAAAGATAACTGATACACTCCGTTCTGGGCAACAGATGATAGAGCTGGAAGACCAGCGCCCACTGGGGTGGCTGAAGCTCACGCTGCCCGCACGCCTGCTGAATAGGCCAGTACCCTGCACTCTGACGACTCACCATCGCTGTGATCAATAGGGGAGTAAGACCCAAGGAACAGGGAAGCAGCAAAACTACTGACCAAGGAAATTCTCTGTAAAAGAGAGAAACACGGGGAGATGTATGATTCACTTCCATAAGCAACTGAAGACTTCTGATACCCACATAAGATGACAAGAGTTTTAAATCGGTGAGGGAAGTGGGAACTTTGAGCAAGATATCCCAGTGATGGCAGAAAGAGAGGAGCCCACATAAGAGCATCCTGAGTGGCTGGAATACCAAGAACTGACTCCTTCGCTCTGCAGTTTCTGATGGGCCATAAAACCTTATGGAAAGGCCATGCTTAAGGAAGCAGGTTTTCCTCCCAGAATCCACATGCCGGGGAGTGTGGTGCCCTGACTTCCTTCCTCCATTTCCGTGGTCTTTGTATCTAGTCACAAGGGAAGTGGGATGCGTGGTCACAGGCCTCAGAACCAACAGAGACAGTCGTGGGGGCTCAGAATAAGTAGAGTGAAAGCTGGTCCCTCGGAAGCCACAGACCCCAAATGTGAGCAGGAGGAACTGACAAGGGGTTTCCAACGTCAGCCTGAGGGTCTGTGCTTCCACAGGGGAATCATGGGCCCTTGGACCAGGGGAGGGAATGCCATCCCTCCTGTCCCCAGCTGGGCCACCTTTGTTCCACACACAGAACTTGGAGAATTTTTATCACTCCTTCCACCCAAAACCGACATTAACGGCTCATGTTGCAGAGTAATCTGGAAACTTGAATCATTAAATAATAAACTGCAGGTTAACTTTAAAAAAACACTCTGGTTTAAGACAAGCTGATCATTGTCTGGTTACTCAGAGATGACAGTCACGAGCCGGGACGTTGAGCTGCTTCTCAGGGGACACCGTGTGCTGGCTTTCAGCAACTGTGGATCAAGGAATGAACCTGGGTTCCTGCGATGCAGACTGTGGTTGAAGGGTCACAGCTGGAGACACATTGGTCCAGCTTTACAAATTTCCCAAGGAAACCCTGACCCCACACCAGCCAAGGGCCTGGTAGCCATCGTGCATCAACCACAGGAAAGTGAGTGGACAGAGCCTACCAGGCACCCAGACCTCCTACTCAGTTGGCCCCCTTGCTCCCATCACGACCTGACCTCCACCCTTCTGGTCAGGAGAGCCCCTGACTTCCCCTTCCCACAGCTCCATTCTTTCCCTCCTCTTTGGAAAAAGCCTGGCAATAAGAAAAAAGCAAACTCAATGTATCATTTTGAATGTCTGCTAATCAATATTTTTAGCCAATGCACAGGAGATGTATTTATGCTAAAGGCTAAGTATTACAAAAGGAATCCAACTGTGACTTTGAATCAAAGAGGAACATTTAACCCACCTCCGTGTGTGAGTAGGCCTCGGGCTTCTGCTGGTAAATCTTTGCAATTTGGTTTCCTGTAAATCGCTGGAAAAAGAGCGCAAATTCTCAAAAACGCAAATCCTAGATGGAATGATCAACTCTACAAAGTGAGGTTGGTGTAGCATGCTCTGAATATTAGTCAGTATAATGAAAGCTTTAAAAGGCCTCAAGTCTGGAAATGCTTGGTATCTGCTGAACACCCTCAGTAATAAAAGCCTCACTCCTCACACGGCACGGTGTCTGCTCTGACCAAGGGTACCCGGGCAGGGGACTTGTGTATTTCCCCACCCACATTCTTCCTACTTTGGGTGGCCCAGGTAGAGGCTTGGACCTCCACTCCAGGGAGGGCCACATGACCCCAACTGGGCCAACAGCAGCCACCCCGTGGGATGGGATGGGACCGTGGCTGAAGCCAGGAAAGAGGCATTCTTATTTTTTCACTTTTCTAGGAGCTGCACTGAGTATCTTAGATGCCCTGACTCCTTTCAGCTTCAAAACTGCCCAAAATGTAAGTGTTATTTTTACCTCCAGGTTAGAGAGGATGAAACCGAGGTGCCATCATCACCCCCAACATACATCCCAGCTGAGTTCATCCCTCAGCTCTGACCTGGGAGCAGTGAGAGAGGGCCTGCCCTTGCTTGATGGGCAACAGTTGGCCTTGCTCAGAACCAGGGACCAGAGTGCCCAGTCCTGGCTCCATGGGGCCACACTCACATGGCCTCACGGGATCCACCCAGGGGCTGTGTCCTCCCAGACACCCAGGAAGAAGGGCTCAGAGTCAGCAACCAGACCTTCCTCCTGGACCAGCCCCAGTCCCCAGCCCCTGGTGGGCGCTGCCCACCTCATAGGCACGAGACCCGGTGAGGCCGCTGAGAGCCTGGGCCCCGCCCACGGCGGCCTCCAGCTGGCGGCACTGGGCTGTGGTGCTGGAGTCCATCCACACCGGGCAGTCAGTGATGGAGAAACAGGCCTGGAAGGAAGGGGCAAAAGCACAGGCGTGAGCTCCACCTGCTGACGCTGAGGGCCGCCTGGCACTGGCAGTCACACTGTCCATCACAGCCGGCTTGACGCCTCTCCCCTGAATGTGACCTGGGAAGACCCCTGGGCAAGCCCTTCGTGCCCAAACCTCAGGCCGCCCCAGCAGGGTCTCTCCCCAGAAAGCTCAAGGTTGAATGTTCTGGCACCTGAGCTGCCCCCTTGGCCGGGTGTCCCGGGAACACCCCAAACATCTATATATAGACAGACATCTATATATTTACAAAAATTTTAAAACAGAATTCAACAAGCACTTTTAACAAAACTCTGGTACCAAACTCCGTATGTTATCTTAACAGTATCGCAAGCCCAAAGCATGGCTTGGTAATGTAGGTTAAATTTAAAGCAAGGCACTGAAAACAAGTGACACTAGAAATGGGCAGGTGAGAGTGTTTGCGAGGCATGTGGAGCCTGGGAGAAGAGGAGAGGCCAGAGCCTGCCTTCCCAGCATCACCAGGAGGCATCATGCCCCAGGGGGAGAGTCCTGAGCAGGGAACTCTCCAGGGTCGTGCTGGGCTGGAGGGAACCCATGAGATGAGGGCTGTCAGCACCTGAGCCTCTGTCCGGACAGCAGGGATGCCCACTGCAGGCAGCCAGGGCCGACCAGGCTCCAGGACTACTGCTCAAGCCACCTTCCCACGGCCTTGAGGATGCACAAAAGCCCCAGTCTTCAGGGCCCACACACCTCTCCCCCATCTACATATAAGTTTCTCAGACTCCCATGACATGGCCAAAGTTACCTGTAGCTGCTCATGTAACAGGAGGTCCGGTAACAGGCTTGTCAGCACCCGGCTGGCCCCGGCCTTCCAGTACACACTTCCATGTTGCTGCCGAAGGAAAACCCAATCCCATGTTCATGCAGCCACACACCTGTGTCAGCCTCCTGGAGACCCAGGAAGACCCCAAACCACACGCCCAAGAACTGGGCTCCAAGCCTGCCCCTACCAGTCCTAAGTCACAGAGCTCATCGCCTTTATGAGACTCGGTTTTCATTTCTATAATACGGGGAAGTCTGCCCTGCCCACCTCAAACCTTGTAGGAAGGATCCAGGAAAGAATTATTGGTCTGGATTTTGGTGCTTTTGTAAAATTGTATTTTTGTAAATTGTAAAAAATATATTGCTCACACTATTACCTGAAAATCACTCATTCATTCACTTACCCAATCATTCATTCAACAAACGTTGATTGATCACGCCTAGCATGGGACACACAAATATTATCCTTACTTTGCAGGATACTCAAGTTGAGTCAGGGAAAAGGACACAAATGGACAATTATAAAGCCCTGTTAAGTGCAGTGACAGGGCTGTGGGAACACAGAGGAGGGGCATCTAACCAGCTAGGGGTGCAGGTGGATAGAAGTGGTCATGATCATCAGGAAAGGATTCCTGAGTTGAGTGTGGGTACGCAGAGAGTAACCACGGGGAGAGAGGCTGGCAGCTGCAGGGAAGGGTGGCACTCTCAACCCCGGGCCTGAGGCTGGGGCAGGAGGTGGGGGGATGGGAGGGGAACGGGGCAGCCTCAGCCTTGACATTTGTGCTCAGGAAGCTGGGGTTTATCTTGGGGTGGTGAGAACTCTGGGTTGGCAGGAGAGGACATGGCCAGGGCTAAGGGCAGGAAAGGGCTTGTGGGAGTCAGGGAGAAGGTAGGAGGGAGGCAGGGAGGCCAAAGCAGAGGCACAGAGGAAAATGATGGGTACCATGCCTGGGGCAACAGAGGCGGAGCTGGAAAAGAAGTGGTAGACTCAAGAGTTATGCACAAATCAACGGGACGAGGGGACCACTTGGATGTGGGGCTGGGAAGACGGAGGAGTCTGGGTTGTGGCGCTGGGTGGACAGGTGAATTCCCTGAGAAAGGGAACCAGAGGAGGAGGACGTCTCGGGAAAGATGGAGCGTTCAGTCTGGAACATGGTAAGTGTGGGATGTTCCCAGGACACCCGGCCAAGGGGGCAGAGGGATGAGTCAGAGGGAGAGGGTGTCCAGGACTGGGGTTCAGGGGAGAGATCTGGAAAAGACCACCAGGGACTCTGTCCTGCTAGGTCAGGGGGCAGAAGAGGCATCTTCAGAAAAGTCAATAAGCACTCTCTCACAAGGATGTGAAGACACGCTAATCCAGCGTGGAGCAAAGTGATTCAGAGGACAAGACTGGACTTGAATCCTGACCACCACCCCCAATAGCTGTGTGACCTCTGGCAAGTGACATCACCTCTTGGTGCCTCAGTTTCTCTATGTAAATGGCAACGATAATAAAAGCAGTAGCTAAAGCTTAAATCAAGCTTTTAGGGACTGTCTTCTGTATTTAACACTCCCAATGACCCTATGGCAGATGAGGACGGAGGCACCAGAAAGTTGGATGATGTGCCCCACGTCACTGTAAACAGCAGAGCCAGGGGTCAAACTCAGAGCCCCTGCGCGAACACTGCACGATTCCACCAGGTAAAATCGTTATGAGGATGAAGTTAGTGTATTCAAAGTGCTCAGTACCGCCCCCAGCATACCCAAAGTGTTCAATGTTCTTTGTAATTATGACTCATATCTCTACTATTAAAACTGCTATCGTTATTAGTATGATTTCTGACGTTGCTCTTACTTCTAAGAAACAGAAAAAGCAATTTTGTGTCCCCAAACGGTCATACTAAATTCACAGTCAAATGCTTCCTCCATCCCTTTAGAGGACCTCCATCCACTTTTTCCTCACCCAGGGCCCTAATTTGCATAACGCTTAGTCGTAAGAAGTGTCTCAGATCCTTTTGCAAGGAGGCAAACTATACGCCCTCTAAGGAGAAACAGCTATAGAGATTTTTCACAACAAAATGTGCACAGTGGCTCTCAAGAACGAGCACCTTCCCTCGAGGAGAGCTGTCACCCCGGCACTCACACAACTGCGCAAGACAGCGAACAAACCTGGCCCGCCCCAGACAAGGCAAGGACTTGAGAGAAGTCGAAGCCCGAAGCCTTCATCTTCTCCAAGATGATATCCAAAGCCTGAGAAGAAAAACAGAGCCCACCGTAACTGTCCCGAATCGTGGAAGCAGGCTAACACACCAGCGCTGATATTGGACTGCTTGCTTGCCCTGACAGTGGAGATAAAGAAGGAACCGATGACTTGCGATTTGGAAGCATCAGAAACATCAATTAAACGAGTAGGCATCAATCAGATAAAAGTGAGCTCTGCTCAAGATATTTTAAATATTTAAAACATATGAATGGAATCAGAAATCACCAGTCTTCAAAATTTGCGTCTCCAGTTGGTGACTTCCAAGCACTCATGAAGAGCAAAAACGAGGTGGCTCAAATTTTGATTTCTTTCATTTGCATTTTCAACCCCCCCATATTAGTGATGTGACTTCACCGCAACGGAGAAGCAAGGAGCACAGTAGTGGCTCCCAGCAGAACAGGCCTCCAGGCCCAGACCCCGGCGTCCGGGAGTGCAAGGTTGGAGGGAGCAGGGAGAGATGGTGGCCATCTGTCTCAAACTCCCTATTCCACCCTCCACCATCCGGTTGGAACTATCTTTCTGGCAAGACCCCAGGGATGGGACGGATGATGCCACCCAGCAGAGCTTGACACTTCCCCAGGAATTAGATATTCACCCCAGTCTGTGTTTTCTTTGGGGTAGAGAAGCCACTGGAGCTTTGGCCTGACCCTGCCACCTCCATCCTTGGCTGGGAGGGTGCCCTGACTGTGGCTGCCAGCTTGGCCCTGCTGCCAAGTCTCCAGCAAGGAGTGGGACAGCTGGAGTCCTGGAATGGTCCAGTCCTGAGGGGCTGCTCAGGATTAGAAATCACCCTGGTCTGAGCCCCAAGCCTGCCTCTCCACCCCCTGGCCAGCCTGTCTGGTGGAAATTCATCCTTCACCCTAATCCTCCAGTATGAGTCAGAGTCAGGCTGATAAAAAAGATACCAACCTTGTTCTCTTAACAGAAAGAATTTAGCACGGCAAATTAGTTGGATAAGTCCTGGAGGACTGAAAAGGCTTTGGGCAGACACATTAAGTGCTGCCTTTGCTGGCCTCGAGTTTCAGGGTCTCAGGTCCCCTGCGGCAAATGAGGGGCCCTCATCTGTCTGTGCTGTCCACACCCTGGTCCTGGGGTCCCCTGGATCACCCAGATGTGGCAACAGGCATCTTCCTTTCTCATTGGTTCTGAGCAGAAGGCTTGGCTTGCAATCGATCTGGGCCTGACTGGGCAGGCCACAAGCCACCATCCTGAAGGCCCTGCCCTTGAAATTGAAGGGTCTGGGAGCTGAGCACTAAGAGCCCAAAGGCCATGTTCGGATCTCAGGGTACAAGAGTGGCCACAAGGCCTGAATGCAGAGTTTTGGGGAAAGGTTTGCTCTGCAGCATTTTAAAGGTGGTTCCTGGCAGGACCTTCCAGCTGCTCTGGCTTCAGACCCTGGAAGCCCTTTGTGAGTCCTCTCAGCTCAGGAGTACTGACACCAGCTGAGGCTGTCTGGCCCTAGGACCATGTGGACTTCATTTCCTCACGAGGACCTGGTCTTAACGGATGCTCTCATGAGCTGCCCGCCACCTTTGGGCTTCCTAGCAAGTCGTCAAGTCTGCTGGTGAGATGGGCAGGGAGAGGAGGGGGAAAGGGATCCCTGGGCTCACCTGGACCCACATCAGGACTGGAGAAGTCACTGTCAGCCCATCCTCATGAACGTGAACGCCACCTTGAGTCCTGCAAGCGGAACAAGCGAGAATGTGGGGCAGAGCATCGGGCAGGGGCCCAGCATTGGCGGGTCCTAGATACCACCCACAGGACGAGCACCCGCTCCTCCAGGCTTGAGCTCGAGACAGAACAGGCAAGATGCTGGGCAAGACGGAAAGAGAAGGCACGGAAACGACCCAGAAAGCACCAGCAAAAACAAGCCTTCTATGGGAGGGTATGGCTCAGTGGTAGAGCATGTGCTTAGCATGCATGAGGTCCTGGGTTCAATCCCCAGTACCTCCATTAAAATAAATAAATTAATAAACCTCATTACCCCCCACCAAAATAAAAACTAATCAATTAAAATAAAAAAAAAAGCCTTCTCAGTATAAGGGGTTCGCCCTGCAAGGCAGGCACAGTGTCACTTAGTGCAGTGGCCATAAAGGGACAGAAAGTTTCAGGCTGGATGAGAAGCCCTCCCCAGTGCACTGAGTTTGGAGAGGTAGAGGGGGTGGGGCACACGGAGGGCTGCACCTGTGGGAAAAGTTCTTGGCTATCAGACCAGGGAGTCCCTGGATTGCCCAGAACCCTGGCTCTCTTCACCACCACAAGACGCTCGTGCAAAGAGCTGCTTTGATAAAATCCAATCCTTTCAACTATGAGTTTAAAAAGAACAGGCTCAGACTCCATATCAAGGCATTACCAGAGGTGGGTATAGCTCAGTGGTAAAGCACATGCGTAGCATGCACAAGGTCCTGGGTTCCATCCCCAGTACCTCCATTTAATAGATGAATAAGTAGAAATTACTTTTTAAAAAAAGACACTATTAAACAAGATTATACTGTATATAGCACAGGGAAATATGTACAAGATCTTATGGTAGCTCACAGAGGAAAAAATGTGACAAAGAATATATATATGTACATGTATCATTGAAAAATTGGGCTCTACACTGGAATTTGGCACAACGTTGTAAAATTATTATAAATCAATAAAAAATGTTAAAAAAAAAAAAAGACACTATTAGATAACCACATGATCCAGCTGTCCTATTCCTAAATATCTAGCCAAGAGAAATGAAAGTGTAAATCCATGGAAAGACGTGTACACAAATGATCATGGCAGCCTTTTTTGTAATAACAAAAAGCTGCAGATAACTTAGGTGTCCCTAAGCTGGTGAACAGTTAAGTTGAAGCACACAGGTGTCATAGAGTACCACAGAGCAGTAAAAAAAAAAAAAACTAACTATTGATGCGCACACCAACATGGGTCGGGACTCTCAGATGATGGTGCTGAGAGAAGGAAGCCAGGCACAAAAGAGTTCATATTACACGATCCATTTGTATAACATGCTAGAAAATGTAAATCCACCTCTCTGATCTGCTTCAGATCCCCAGTCCAGCGGGGAGGAAGGAACAGACTGTAAAGGGAAACAAGAATCTTCTGTAGGGGGTGGTGTAAACAGTCCGTCTCTTGACCGCGGTGGTAGTTTCACAGGTATAGGTCTGCCTCTGGCAAAATGCAGTCAACTCAATTGTGTGTTTTAACAGATGCCTCTTTGTGTACTTAAATTATACTCAATCATGCTGATTAAAAAAAAAAAATACCATCACGAAAAAGGTAAAAAAGAGCAGCAAACTGTCCTATAGACAGTAAAACTCACTGGAAAAAAATGCAAAACAGTTGAAAATTGTAACCAAACATCCCACCAGCTGTTTAACAACTGAAAACTGGCAATTGCTGCTAAGAAAGAAGATTAGAGCTACCCCATATCCCTGAAAGCGCCAGGTCCAAATGGTTTCACAGAAAAAGTCTACCGAAGCTTTAGAGAACAAATGTTTCAAATACTATTTAAATTGTTCCAGAGTGCCTCAGGGAAGGAAAATTTTCTGATTCTTCTTATGAAGTAAATATAAAATGAACACCAAAACCTAATACTGTACCAAAAGTACAAGCAACAGAAGGAAAAAAAAAAAAAGATTAATTAGACCTTATCAAAATTAAAAACTTTTACCTCAAAGGACATTGAAGAAAGTGAAAAGACAACTCACAGAAAAGGAGGAAAATTTTGAATCACTTATATGTGGAATCTAAAAAAAAAGGACACAAATGAACTTACCTACAAGACAGAAACAGACTCACAGATACAGAGGAAAAAACCTATGGTTACCAGTGGGTCAAGGGGCTGGGAAGGGATAAATTGAGAGTTTGAAATTTGCACCTCTTGGGAAGTGACAGAAAGATTAGCTATCTTGATTGTGGTTTCATTGGTGTAGACGGCTATCAAAATTCATCAAATTGTATATTTGAAATGTGCAGTTTACTGTACAGGAACCATAACACAATAAAGGTGATTTAAAAAAAGGAAAAATTTTGAAATCATGTATCTGATGAGAGGCTTGTGTCTAGAATATATTAAGAACTTGACACAGCTCAATAATAAAAAGAAAATACAGTTTAAAAATGGGCAAAAGACCTGAATAGATATTTTTCCAAAGAGGTTATACAACTGGCCAAACATAGTCAACTTCCTTAATCTGAGAAAGATACAAATCAAAACCACACTGAAAACAAACAACAAAAAAAACCCCACAATGAGATGCAATGTCACATCCACTAAGATAGCTACAATCTATAATCAAAAGATAGTTAAAAAAAACAAATGTTGGCTAGGACATGGAGAAACCTGCACCCTCACATACCACTGGTGGGAGCGTAAAATGGAAGCACTCTTTTGGAAAAAGAACTGTCAAATGTTGAACTTGGAGTTACCATGTGACTCAGCAATTCCACTCCTGGGTATATACCGAATAGAAATGAAAACACATCCGTACAAAAATGTGTACACTGCATTAGTCTGCTGGGGAGCTTGAACAACGGGCATTTATTTCCTCACGTTTCTGGAGGCTGGAAGTCCACGGTCAAGGTGCTGGAAAATTCTGGTGAGAGCTCTCTTCCTGGCTGCCTCCCCACCGTGACCTTGGTGTGCACACGGGGAGAGAGATCTGGTGTCTCTTCTTCTGTGCCTGAGGACACGAGTCCTGTTGGATGAAGGCCCCACCTCTATGACTTCATTTAACCCTGATGACCTCCCAAAGGCCCCATCTCCCAGTAGAGTCACACTGGGGGTCAGGGCTTCGACATGCGATTTGGGGTAGGGGGTGGGTGGACACAGTCCAGTCTATAACAAACATGTCTGTTCATGGCAAGATTATTCATAATAGCCATGAAGCAGAACAATCCAAGTATACAGCAACTGATGAAGGGAGAAATGAAATGCAGTATTATCCACACAATGGAGTATTACGGAACTTATTTAGAAAAAGGAATGAAGTACCGATACATACAACAACGTGGAAGAATTTTGAAAACACGACACTAAATGAAAGAAACTTATCAAAGCACACCACATATTATACATATATGAAATGCCCAGAATAGGCAAATCTATAGAGCAGATTTTGGTTGCCAGGGCTGGGGGAGGGGGAATATGGAGTGACTGCTATTGGATACGTGGCTTCTTTTTGAGGTGATGAAAAGGTTCTAAAATCAGAGCAGTAATGGTTACACAGTTCTGTGAAAATATTAAAAGCCACTGAATTGTACATTTTATTTTACTTTTAAGTCAACTCCCCAGATATACCTTTCTTTTTTTGGGAGGGGTGTTGGTGGGGAGGTAATTAGGTTGATTTATTTGTTTATTTATTTGTTTAATGGAGGTACTGGGGATTGAACCCAGGACCTCATGCATGCTAAACACACATTCTACCACTGAGCTATACCCTCTCTCAAATTGTATATTTTAAAAGAGTGAATTTTATGGTATGTGAATAATATCCCAATAGAGTTTTTAATTATTTGTTTAAAGATACGATTTGGGGAAAAAACATCTGTATTAGTAAAGGAAAAAACAAAATTTCCAGGGCTCAACACAGCTGAAGTCTATTTCTTGCTCATTTAAAGGGACAGAAATTTAGCATATAATAAAGCTAGTGCCTCAAATCAGTGAGGCAAAGATGGAGTTCTAAAATAAAAAGCATTAAAACAACTGGAGAGTCACCTGGAAAAAAACTGAAGTTGGATACAAACGTCATGCCCTGTACCTAAACTCCAAACATTTTTATGTAAGAAAACTAAAATCTTATAAGAACTAGAGCAAAATCTCTAGGTGAACTCCTTCATAACCTTAGAGTGAGGATACCTTTTAAACTATGAGGGAAAATCAAGAAGCAACAGAAGAAGAGATTGAGGAATTCAATGACATAAAAAACAAAAGCTCTAAACAAGTTTAGACTGTACAGCACAGGGAACTATATTCAATATCTCGTAGTTACCTATGGTGAAAAAGAATATGAAAATGAATATATGTATGTTCATGTATGATATGACTAAAGCATTGTGCTGTACACCAGGAATTGACACAACATTGTAAACTGACTATATTTCAATTAAAATTATATATATATACGTCAAAAAAAAAAAAACAAAAAACCCCAAAGCTCAAGTCTGCCAACAACAGCAACAACCCACAAACAAGTCAAAACCACACAAAAACCTGAGGAAGATATTTGCAATTCACTTAACAACAAAGAGAGATAATTCCTCTAATATATAAAGAGCTCCTAGAAATTGATTTTTTTAAAATAACCAATTGAACAGAAAATGGGAAAAGGCAAGAAAACCAGCTTCACAGAAAAAAAAAAGTAATCCTTCAACATACGAAAAAAAATGCTCAGCTTCATTCAAAATAAGAGGGCGGCAAAGGACACCTACAAGGAGATACTGCTTTTTCACCTCTCTAGGAAAGAGTCAAAAACTCTTACGACCGCAGTGAAGAGGCAGGGCTGTGGGAGAGAGGTACTCTTGTGTGTCTTTGGTGAGGCGCAATTAATACGATCCCTATTGGGGGGCAGTGTGGCCACAACTTCCAAAATATAAACCTATAAATCATACAGCTCAAAATATATATCAACAATAGGATTGTTAAAGTATTAACTTACAGATAAACTGGCACATGTCTATAATGGAAAAGTAAGGTAATTCACATCATTTTTCACTGCAAACAACCCAGTGTCCTTCAGTAGGAGATGGTACGTCTATCCAAAAGAGAACACAGAAGCCCCATGTACTGACATGGTGATTGTGAAATCAATAAACCACGGTACAGAATGGTATACACGGTGTGCTTCGGTTACATACCAGAAAGGGAGAAAGTAAGACTTTTCATATCTGCTTACACTTTGATACAAAACACTGGAAAGATGCACTAGAGAAATTATCTGTAGGGAAAGGCAGGTCACGGAGGGATTCAGACTTTTCCTTGTATGCCTTTTGTTTCTTTGAATTACCTACCAAGTACGTATAATGCCTAGTCATAAAATAAAATATTCTTATTAAAATAACCACTTTGGAAAAGAATTTGGTAATTTCTTAAAAAGTTAAACATGTACCGATCATACAACCCAGCCAAACCACTCCTGGGAAATGAAAGCTTCTATCAACACGAAGACTTGTACGTGAATTTCATAACCTCTTCAGTGACAATAATAACAAATTGGAAAAAACCCCAAAGGTCCCTTATCAGGTGAATGGATAATCCAGTTGTGGCCCACTCCCACAGTGGAGTACTGCTCGGCAATAAAAACAACAGGTGATACACATAACGAGGATGAACCTCAAAATGTTTATGGTGAGTTAAAAAAGCCAGATTTAAAAAAAAAGTGTATAATTATGATTCCCTTTACATAAAATTCTAGAAAGTGTAATTTATAGTGACAGAAAACATGTCAGTGGTTGCCAGCAGGCCGGGTGGGGAAGGGAAGAGGGATGGATTGCAAAGGGGGATGTGGAAACCCTAGGGGGTTGGGAATGTTCATTATCTTGATTTGGGTGATGGTTGAATACGTACGTCAAAACTTATCAAACTGTACAATTTATATACGTGTGGAGTTTAGTGTACATCACTAATAAATAAACAAGTAAAACTTAAATAAAATTATAAAAAAAAAAAAACAACAATACATAGAAAGCGACCTGGGGTGAGGAAGGAGTGAACTAGCTCTGTTTGCATCTGGTTTAAAAAACTGTAAAACTAACTGAGTCAAAAAAGCAATCCTGTATTTTGGTTACGAATCCTTTTTTTCTTTTTTTCAAAGATACCTAATAGAGAGAACCGACGAACCCACTGAATGAAAAAGAGTGGGGGAAGGGGAATTTAAAAATATAAAAGACTAGAAATCATATGAGGTATGTTTTCAAAACACAATGGAATTAAACTAGAAATCAACAACTGAAAAACAGCTGGAAATTGTGGAGATTAATCAAGGGGCTTCTAAAGAACATATGAGTCAAAGAAGCATCAGAAATTTTAAAATATTTTGAGCTAATTAAAAATGAAAATACAACCTATCAAAATTTGTGGGAGGCAGCAAAAGCAGTGCTTTGACAGAAATTTACAGCATTAAATGCATATTTTGGCAAAGAAGAGCTAAAATCAATAATCTAAGTTTCCACCTCAGGGAACTAGAGAACGACTATTTTAAGTAGAAAGGAAAAAGAAGAGAAATGATAAAAATGAGAGCCCGCGTCAATGAAGATGAAAATAAAAAAGCAAAAGAGAGAATCAATGAAACCCAAAGCTGATTCTTTGTAAAGATCAATAAAATTGATACGCCTCTAATCAAGGCTAATCAAGGAAAAGAGAGAGAGAGGACACAAATTACCAACATCAGAAGGATCATCACTACTGATCCCACGGCCATCAAAGGACAATACAGGAATACTATGAACACCCTGATGGCCACAAAGTTGATAGGTTAGATGAAATGGACCAATTCCTTGCGAGACACAAACTACCAAAACACGAACACAGGTGGCCTGACGTAATACAAAACATGGAAGCAAAGAGGCTCCCAACCTAAGCTCGAAGGAGAGACGTCAGCTGGGGGAGAAAGAGGTGGCAGCCCAAGGTAATGGGGAGTGAGAGGCGCATGAAGGGTCACTGGGAAGGCTTCAGAGAGGAAGTGACACCTAGAACAGACATGCAACAGACTTGCACCAGGACCTCTCAAAACCAACAAGTCCACAGCTGCTATGGACTGCATTGCGCCCACTCCCCCGCCAAAATTCACATGTTGAAGCCCTAAGCTCCAGCACTTCAGAATGTGACTGTATATGGAGACAGGGCCTTTAAAGAGGTAATTAAGTCCCAATGAAGTCATTAGAGTGGGCCCTAATCCAGGGTGACTGGTGTCCTTATAAAAGGAGGTTAGGACACACATAACAAGACTGAGAGACACCAGGGGTGTACTTGCGCGGAGGGACGACCACGTGACAGACAGCAAGAAGCAGCTTTCTCCTGGAAACCAAGGAGAGAGGCCTTAGAGGAAACCAGCGCTCCCAGCACCTTGAACTTGGATCTCGGGGCCCCAGAACTATGATAAAATAGATTTCTGTTATTTAAACCACCCAGTCTGTGGTACTTTGTACTGGCAAAGTAATACAAAAGTTAAATTCATCATCTTTCTCCTTGAAACCAATTCTCTTTCACCCCAAAGGCCAGCCAGTAATCTCACCTTCAGATCTCACATTCAGCTCTGCACCAAGACCTGTCAGTTTCACCATCCAGCTCTCTCTCCTCCAATCAACATCATTTCTCATCCATATGATCTTGAAAAACCTCAGTGGTTTCCCAACATGTACTCTGGCCATATCCTATCTGCTTTCCCACTGCACCCAGAGAGATCTTTTCAAAGCACAAATACAATCATATCACACACCACCCCTTCCATCCCTGTGGCCCATCAGTGGGTGACCATAGCTTTCAGGATAAAGACAAACTATATCATGGCCTGGCCCAGCATCTACCTCCCTCTCTGCTCCCCAGCCACACTGGCATTCTTCAATTCCATGAATGAGCAGTGCTCTTTCTTGCCACAGGGCCTTTGCACATGCTGTTTCCCTTGCCTGGAATGCACTCTACAGTCTATCACTTGGCTAACCCCATTCATTCAGATCTTGGTTTAAGCACTACTTCTTTAGGGATATTCCCTAACCCACTCTTTCAAGTCTTGGTTTAATTTCTTTATAATGTGTACTTGAAGAAGTAAGTTTCTTTTCTTCAATGGCCTTCTCTGAGTTTACAACCATTCTGATTGATATCACTCTCTCCTACTCAATGGGAAGCTCTGGGAGAGCAAGGAACATGCCTCCTTTTGTTCACTATCAAAGCCCAGCACCCAGCACAGTGCCTGGCACAGAGTAAGTCTCAACTGATACCTACTGCAGAGAGGAAGCAATGAGTGGAACTGGAAAGAAATGCAGGAGAGCACATTCCAGGCATAGAAGATGCTGAGAGATCTACCAAGACCACTCCTCCTGACGTTTGATGAAGCCAGAATAGTGTAAAAGGCTCCATGGTAGAGCCATGCTTAGCATGCAAGAGGTCCTGGGTTCAGTCCCCAGTACCTCCAAAAAAAAAAAAAAAAGGTTGAGAGAGGACTCCAAAACCAACCCCCACACACAGATGCACATTAAGTACCTACCCAAATTCTAGAAGGTCTCTGTCAAAATGTACACTGTCCTCATAGAAGACATTCAGCTCTGCATCAACAGCAACCACTTTGACCTGGAAGGCATTTAAAAAAATAATGTATAAATTTCTCCCCCTTTCTACACTGGTACAGGGATATGAGCATCACCAAATGAAGCCCAGCCCCCTAGAGGTGGTTGTTTACAGACATCCTTGAAGGCTGGGGTGCATCACAGTAACCATGGCAACAGAGGCCTCATCTGGAGACATATCCAAAGACATAGTAAAATGAAGAAGCTGAGGCCAAGTAGAAACACACATGTAGCTCAGGGAATTTTTGCCCTCCAAACACCCAAAGTCAACACCCTCTAGAGGCAGATGTTCATAGATAAGCTTGTTCCTGCGCCAGATAAGCTTGTGGGGGGAGTGAATGGGAGGCAGGGTTTGGAGATGTTTCTGGGGGTCCATGCCTGCAGGGATCTGAGAGACCAGGCAAGATCCCTCGGTTGTACTTGTAGGCCATGATCATGGACCACAGACACATGTCCTAGTGGAGCAGATCTCCAAACTCAAGGGTACAACTTTTTTCCTAGGCAGATGGGGAAACTGAGGTCTAGCAAGGCAATCTGACTTATCCAAGGTCCCACATGACTTTCTGGTCAGGGATTAATTGGCCACAGCCTTGCTGGTCCTCTAACCCATTTGAGGATTGGGGTTTGACTGCAACTACGTTGGTTTCCCAAGTTGAGGAGAAAGAGCCGCTTAGCACTCCAGGCCCAGTTTGAGGGCAGCTTTTGCCCGTCTTTGGGGCCCTCAGAGCAGCAAAGGCAGTCCTCTGGCCAGCAATGACAGGCACGTGGACCCGGGCACGAGGCTGCCAACCACGGGCTGTAACGGGGTGGAACAAAGTTCATATGTACACTGGTGCCCGTTTCACTCAAAAAAAAAAAAAAAAAGGTTCAATCGGTGATCTGGTTCCAGGTCACTGGTTATGCCTGTGTGTCTGCCTGTCCGTCTGGTCCTGTCTTACATAGCTGAGTTCGTTTGGCTCCCCGTCACTCTGCCCAGAACGGCGCGCGAGCCCTTCGGGTCCCCGGGCACGTCCCCGCCACGTGCCCGCGGGGTCCCGCTGAGGGGAGGCGGCGATGGCGAAGGGGACGCCGTTTCCGGGAGGGCCGGGGTCCAGGCAGGCGCGGCGCGCGGGCAGGGGCGCCGGGTTCCCGGGAAGCCCGAGAGGGAGGCGCGCCCGCGGCGCGGCCCAGGGTTCCGGGCGTCCGGGTCCCGGTCGGCCCGCCCGCCGTCGGCGAGGAGGCCGCCCCGCCCGCCCACCCTGCCCAGGGCCCGAGCGGATACCTGCTGCGTGCTGAAGTCCCAGCCCAGGCAGCAGCGGCGAGCGGCGGGCTCGGCCATGGCCCCTGAGGCTCCAGCAGCCCCTCTATCCGTCAGTCCTTCCCGCGGCCAGACTGTGGCGGAGCTTCAACCGGCCCGCCCCTTGCCCCGCCCGGCCGGACTCCCGGACCCGGGTTTTCCAGATTCTTTGCGCTCTGGCGCCGCCTGGCGGACGGGGCGGGGACTCCGCCTGCGCAGCGGGCTCCCTCCAACCCCATACCACCCGACCTCCCATGCAAATACGCTCCTTGCACAGACCCGGCCCTAAAGCGGCCAACCTTCCCTCGGAGGACTTCCTGGCCAGAGGATTCAACTTTAAGACCGCTTGTTTCTGCCTATCTGGTGGCCCTGGGCCTGAGGACCTCCATGGCCGTCTCTCAGGTACTGGAGCAGCTGTCCACTTATGGTGGTTACAGGGAAATATGCCCTGGGATTGGAGGCACTGGGCTCCAGCAGGCCCTGTCCTGATCCAGCGGATTTGAGTAACTCCCAGCTGCGCCATGTGCCACATCCCACCAATGTATTTAAAGTCAGAGCTCTTGAGCCGCCTCTTCCCCTACACTCCCCTCCAACAGGGCTCATTCATTCCTGCTGCCATCTAGTACTGATGGGCCAATGGTGAAGGGGGATGAGAATCAAAATCAGACCCACTCCCTTTCTTCCTAGAGCTGAAGACACCTTCCCCTACCCTCATTCCACCTAATGGGTCCTTGTCCCAGAAGCCCTCCCAACCCCAGCCAGGTGAGATGCTCCTCCCAGGAGCTCCCAGCCCAGCAGAGCCCTTCATGCACTGGTCTGATTACTTATCTCTCTTTTGATGAACTTGTTGCTTGGAGCCTGTGGGAGGGAATTTGGCCGTGGGGGGGGTGGGGTGGGGGGGGGGGTTAGGGGGTTATATCCAAGAGTACGGTTTATTCTGTGTGCATAACAAGTTTGATGCGGGTGCGGATTACGCCTGAGGACGGTGGTGCTGGTCCTCACTCCCACCTGGAATGCACAAGAGTACCTCTCTCCCCACATAGTACCTACACATACTACCTGGCCTTTCCATCCTTTTCGTTTTTGCCAGTGTAATAGGTGAGGAGTGGCTTCTTGTTATTATTTTAATGTGCATTTCTCTCATTACTGATGAATTGGAGCATCTCTTCATATACACTCATTCCCATTCAGTGAATTCCTTGCTTATATCATCTGCCCATTTTTCAGTTGGAAATTTTTATGGATTTGCAAGAGTTTCTTATACTTCAGGATATAAGTTCCCTCCCCGTTTTAGATGTTGCAAATATCTTCTCCCAATATTATCACTTATCTGCTAACTCTGTCCATCTTGCCCTTTATGGACAGGAAATCTTTAATTTGAATATAATAAAATCCACCCATTTTCCTCCTTATTGGCTACGCTATTTGATCTTGTTTAAGAAGTGTTTCCTGGGGGAGAGGGTATAGCTCAGTGGTAGAGCGCATGCTTAGCATGCATGAGGTCCTGGGTTCAATCCCCAGTACCTCCATTAAAATAAATAAGTAAATAAACAAACCTAATTTCTTCCCCTCCATAAAAAAAAAAAAGAGTTTAAAGAAGTGTTTACACCTCATAGACAGAGAAAACAAACTTATGGTTACCAAAGGGGAAAAGGGGGACAGAATAAATTGGGAATTTGGGATTAACAGATACATACTACTACATATAAAATAAGGTAAACAAGGACCTACTGTAGAGCACAGGGAACTATATTCAATATCTTGTAATAATCTGTAAAGGAAAAGAATCTGAAAAAATATATATATAAGAATATATATGTGTGTGTAACTGAATCACTTTGCCGTACACCAGAAACTAAACACAAAGTTGTAAATCAACTAAACTTACAATTAAAAAAAAATTGGTGCAGCCATTAATGGAAAACAGTATGGAGATTCCTCAAAAAACTAAAAATAAACTTATCATTTCATCCAGCAATCCCACTTCTGGGTATATATCCAGAGGGAACTCTAATCCGAAAAGATACATGCATCCCAATGTTCACAGCAGCACCACATACAATAGCCAAGACATGGAAGCCACGACAGATGACTGGATAAAGAAGTTGTGATATATTTAAACAATGGAATACTACTCAGCCATAAAAAGAATAAAATAATGCCATTTGCAGCAACATGGATGGACCTGGAGAATGTCATTCTAAGTGAAGTAAGCCAGAAAGAGGAAGAAAAATACCATAGGTATCACTCATATGTTGAATCTAGAGAAAAAGAAAAGAAAAAGAAAGGACACTATGAACTCATCTACAAAACAGAAGCAGACTTGCAGACATAGTAAACAATCTTCTGGTTACCAGGGAAAGGGGGTGGAAAGGGATAAATTTGAGAGTTTGAGATTTACAAACGTTAGCCACTATATATAAAAATAGATTTTTTTAAGTTTCTTCTTTATGGCACACAGGGAACTATGTTCAATATTTTGTAATATCTTTTAATGAAAAAGAATATGAAAATAAAATGTATATATACACGCATGATATTGTGGGACATTGTGCTGTACACCAGAAACTGACACATTGTAACTGACAGTACTTCAATAAAATAAAATAAATAAAAGACGTGTTTCCCCGCTCCCAGGCCACAAAACTATTTTCTCCAAAGATACTAGCTTACATTTTCTTCTTTTGGCAAGGTATTTGAGTCATCGAGATTTATTTGAATCTAGGTGTTTGTCAGCTGAATATATTACATCCTAACACAGAAGTGAGTGAAAATGAATCCATTCAAGGGTAAGCACTAGATGTAAGCTTTTCAGAGAAAGAACTTTTCATTTAGTAAGTACAATAATGAAAACTTATTATAAAATAGGAAAACAGAGACAAACATACATCCAGTCCCTATACTCTGGTCACCAATGAAACAACACTAGGATCTCTCTTGATTCTTTGAAGTTTGCAGCCACAGCATGGATTTTTCTCAAAGTGAGCCTTTCTCTTTGAGAAAAATCCTGAAGAAGTGCTTTCTTCATAAAGAGGAGTTCCTCTTTTTAAAATTTTAAAGTTAAAAGTTTTAAAATTCCAACATAGTTTATTCTGTTTGTGTGAAAGTAGCAGACTAGTTGTTTTATCCAAATCACTTAAAGCTGTGTTCATTAGTCCTGAAAACTACTGAAACCATTCAGGCTTGCATATATTCTTCTAAATGAGTAGTTTTAAGAGTGGAAAGTTAGCAGTATACTGGTAGCTTTAATTCCTAGCCCTTTCACTTCTAAGGCAAAGATAAAAATCACTGAATCAAAAATAATCAGAAATTGGGAAATGAAATAGACAAATCAATTATAATTCAGATTCACTAATTTATTCTATCTGAAATTTTATAGATTTCTTCTTGAGATATGTTAGAAGTTAAATAATTCTCTCCATTCTATCTCAAAGGTAGTACAAATTTTTTGTAAGATCAGTTGGAAGCTGTTTTGAGTGAAAATCAATGTTTTGAACTATAGCCCCTGGCAGGGCCAACATCACACAAATCTGTTTGTCCAAGTTTGACGGTGAGGTGTGGGTCCTGCCTCCAGTTAAATAACTCTTGCAGCTGAGATTCAGATTTTTTTTCAAGCTGATTTTATGTTTATGTCTGCAAAAAGTTTCATGGACTGACTTGGATGTTTAAGTAGATTCTAAAGACCTCTGAGGAGAAAAGCACTTACTTTTATCCAGAATGTGAACATGCCTGCTGTTTCTACATTTGTAGTCACCTCAGAAGCAAAAAAAAAAAAAAAAAAAAAAAAATTGTAATTGATACAGAATTTTTTTAAATTGAAGTATAGTTGATTTACAACGTTGTGTTAGTTTCTGGTGTACAGCATAGTGATTCAGTCATATATATATATATATATAATACATGTATATATATGCATACATATTCTTTTTCACATTTTTTCATTATAGGTTATTACAAGATATTGAATATAGTCCCCTCTGCTATAAAGTAGGACCTTGTTGTTTATTTATTTTATAAATAGTAGTTTGTATCTGCTGATCCCAAACCCCTAATTCGTCCCTCCCCACTTAGAAGCAAAGTTGATTTAGGAAAATTAAGTGTTGGTGTGGGTATCTTGCATTTTTTTGGTTTCACTGCATTCATCCCCTGGGATCTGACTTTCCCCTACTCCACAAGTGGTTAGAGCAGATGATTAAACCCTGGTGTTCTTTATACATGGAAGGAAGGTCTGGAAAGATATATGTCAAGCTATTAAAGACTACCTCTCAGAGTAGGATTTAGAAACTGGTGGTCAGGGGGCGACTTTTGCATCTGTACTGCTGAACTTTAAACTTTTGGACTAAAAGAATAAAGGAAAAAAAAAGACACGCAAACAAAATAGTAATAAGGGGGTGGCTCTCAAGCTACTTAGGACTTTTAAATCATTCTCTTAATTAGGGGGTCAAAGAGGAAATCAAAATACAACACGCTGTTTAGAAAGCAGGAAAATGGAAACATCCGTATCGGAACTTTGGGGATACACATAATCAAAGGTAGATGCATATTCTTGAATGCTTTTATTACAGACTGAAAGTAATGAACTAACCCCATGTAGTGAGTAGAACTGTATGCCCCCAAAATATATGCTCAAGGTCTACCTCCCAGTGCCTGTGAGTGTGACCTTATTTGGAAATAAGGTCTTTGCAGATGTAGTTAAATTTAAATGACATCATACTGGATTAGGATGGGCCCTAATCCGATGACTGGTATTCTTATAAAAGGAGGGAAGTTTAGACACATGCACAGATGCATGCCAAGGGACTGCCGGCAACCACCAGAAGCTGGAAGAGGTACAGAAGGATTCCTCCCTAGATCCTGCGGAGGGGGCACTGACCCTGCCATAATCTTGATTTTGAATTGTAGCCTCCAGAACTCTGAAAGAGTAAATTTCTGTTTGAAACAACTCCATTTATGGTACTTTTTTCAGCAATCCTAGGAAGCTAACATCCGCCATAATTCAGGAGTTTAGGGATAAAAAAGAAAAAAAAGAAAAGAAAATACGAGGTTGCAGGAAAGCAAAAAGGAAGGGAAAAAAGACAAAAGCAATGAGAGAACAGTGAAACACAAAAATGAGAAATAATCCAAGAGCTAATCTTTGAAGCCAGAGAAAAAGACAAACCTCTTGAGGAAAAAAAAAATGAAATAAGAAATTAAAGAAACAACAAACAAAAGCAAACAACTCACCCCCCCTCCCCCCCCCACCAAAATCCCTCATCAAACTACACACACACAAAGAAATAAAACCACAGCACTGAACCAGGCCCTGTTCTCACAGCACTCAGGCCTCACTCAGCACAAGCCAGGTCTTCAGAGGGGACAAGGACAGCTGCTGGCCTCCAGAAGGGCTGCAAAATCCAATCTCAAGTGATTTGCTTTATTTATTTTTGGAGGTGGTGCTGGGGATTGAACTCAGGACCTCTTGCATACTAAGCCAGCACTCCATCATTCGAGATATACCCTCCCTGCTCCAGCCCCTGCCCGGGTGTGTGTTTTAATCAAGGCTTTGCAAGTCTCCTAAATTAGTTCAGAAGTATTTTCTCTTCCACTATCTCCTAAAAAAAAGTGTGTAAGTTTGGATTTTACATTCCTTGACTAGTGGAACTTACCATTTTTCCTTTTTCCTTAAAAAATACTTTTAAATGTTTCTCCTCTTTGGAAATTAATATCTTTGTAAACATTATGCACATATATATATTAAATTTCAAAGCACAGAAAAATACAAATAAGAATTGTAAATATTTTCTTAAAATCTTCTGTTCAGTGGAAGTTACTCAACATGTTGATGAACTTCCCTCGATGTCTAAATAAATGTCTGAATTTTACATAACTGATTATGAATGAAGCTCCATAAGCCGGTAACTTCTCTAAACATTATGTCACTTACGTTACAGACATCTTTTCACATCAGTAAATACATAGCTTTATCATAAACTGAACCTTTTGAGGAACCTCCTTCTCCTTTAATTCTTAATATTGTTCATTTGTACCTTCTCTTTTTTAAAAGAATTAGTATTGGCAGAGGATTTTCCATTTGTTTGTTTTCTATTTCATTCATCTCTATCATTTCATCCTTTGTATATTTGATAGGCACATTTAGGTATTACATTTCTAACTTCTGAAGTTGAGACACCTAGCTCATTAATCTTCAGCTTTCCTTTTTCTTAAATCAAGGTACTGAGGATGGAAACCAGGACCTTGTGCGTGCTGGGCACGTGCTCTACCACTGAGCTACCCCCTCCCCTTAATTTCCTTCTTTCTTGCCATAAGCATTAAGACTCCAGGTTTTCCTCTTAGGGTCGTTTTAGCTGTAATCGACAAGTTTTGACACACAATCTTTTAATTATCATTTAGCACTACATAGTTTCTAATTTCTGTTGTGATTTCTCCTTAGACTCAGAGTTATTTAGAAATATTTTAAAATTCCCCAGGAGGGAAAGATGTTACCTTTCCCTTTCTGTTACTGAAATGTAACTCGGTGAATCTCAGACTTCAGCATGCATCAGAGTTGCCCGGAGGGCAGAGCCCCGCCGAGTTTCTAATTCAGTAGGTCTGATTCGGTATGTAATGTCTATCTGCATTATAGTAGCCACCAGCCAATTTTGACCCAGCCATCTCAAGTCCAACATGGTACCTCTTTATTGGAATGAGTCACACCCTATCACCCCGAGAAGGGGCCATTTCTGGGTCTTGAGGGCTGGCCTCGGAGCAGGACTGACCCTGCCCCGCAAGCTGGACTGGGCCTGGAATTCATGGCCTGGATCCACGGCCCCACATCCAGCCACTCAACTCCAACCCAAGCTCATCTAGGGGCCTGGCCCTCAGTCCTTCTGTCTGTCTATTTCCTCTTCTCTGGACTGGGAAGGCAGGTTGGAGAGAACGTCTCGGTCCATGTTCATCATCATGGCGTTGAGAATGGTGTTCTTCGCCACTTCCTCAGTCACGTCATCACATGATATATCCTCATTCAACATATCCTCGTTCCCGGTCCTCAAGAAGCCAGTGGAGAAAAAGCCATGAGCTGCATGGTTCGGGAACCTGAGAAAAGTGGCTCAGGCCTTGCCTGGCTCTGCATTCCTGAGAGGTGGGGCTTTCCCACGCCCGCGGGTCACCGGCCAAGCTTCAGCATGGGCCCATGAGGGACCCTTGCCCCCAGGATCAGGCCTGTCCCATCTCCGAATCCCAGCCAGACCTTTCACGCTTCTCCATCTTTGGGGCACTGTCCACCACCCTGATCACTAGCATTTACTGAGCACTTACCTTGTACCACTGTGCCAATCACTTTATGTGAGTTTAACCTTCCCAAAAACCCTATGGGAGAGGAACGCTAGACTACATGTCTTTGCCTCAGTTTCCTCACCTGTAAAATGGGGGATAGTGACAGGACCTTCCTTGCATGTGGTGGTTGTTAGGATGAAGTGTGAAAAGGAATGCATATGGAAAGGGCCTGACCCTCGTAAACATTCAATACATGCCAGCTATTTTTATTACTGTGTTACCATTCCATTTTGTAAATGCAGAAACTGAGTCTCAGAGGTATTAGATAACTTCTCTGGGCACATGCTAGGAAGTGTTAGCAGAGATTCAGGCCCTCTGGCTCCAGAGCCCATGTTCTTAACTACTATGCTGTTACCCTGCTGCATGGCACTCCCCATCTCCACAGGATGGGAGCTGGCAGAGACGGTGACAGCATCTAGGAGAGCTGGTGAGACTGCTGTGGACTCAGACCTAGTGTCACGGGCCCTTCTGGCAAAGGGGCAGGGATGGACAGTGCCTGACACGCTCTCACAGCCACGGGCTTGAGAACCAGGCCCCGTTCTGGCCACAGGCCAGAAGCCTCCCACACGTACCTCGTCAGTGGGGGAAAGTGCTCCAGGCTTTCAGGGAGGGGGTGACCTTGGGTTTCTGGCAGCTTGGAACAGAGGGTCAAGGCCACGATGCTTGAGGTGCAGCAGAGGAAGATGGGCAGGATGGGGATGCCCTGGCTGCTGATCATCAGGGACAAGATGTATCCAGCCGCCCAGGCCAGAAACACTAACCCCAGACCTGTTGTTCTGGAAGAGGAGGTAAGATCTTATTTGGGAGGTTTCTTGGGCCCAGAGGCTGAGTAGGGTATAAAAAAGCAGCTCCCCAAAACCTCACACCCTCCTCTTTACCCTGTCCTAGCTCACTGTGCCACGTTGGAGGATATAGTTCTCCACTGATGCAAAGTAGGTAGTAATTTCTTCATGGAATCAAGAGTTGGGGAGGTAAGACCAACACACGCACAGTGTGGGCGTGGGGGGTGGGGGTGGGGAGGAGGATGCTGGGCCATCACCAAGGGCTCCCCGGGAGAAGGGCCTGAACCTCAGAGTGGCCCAGACACATTTCAGGCAGTAGGTGCAAGTCAGAGACTGGAGTCAGACTGCCTCGCCCCACTTCTTCCAGCTGCTTGTCTGACCTTGAGCCAGTACCCTTAGCTCTCTGATTTCATGTCTGAAATAGGGTTAATGATGGTGTTGGGGACTTTTTTGTGACGGTTAAATGGGGTAATCTATGTAACTAGCTGGGCAGGGTGCCTGTCACCAGGTGAGTGACCAGTCTTAGCTGCTGTTTTCATCCTGATACTGCCCCGCCCGCACCATGCCCCCAGGGCCATCACCCCCCAGGCCCCCTACCTGAGGACAGTGGGAAGGAGCTCAGCAGTGTAGATGAGGAACACGGTGACCGAGGCGACCAGGATGAACCCTCCAAGCACGATTATCAAGACCGAGAGGAATTTCAACTCTGTGGCCAGACAAGGTGGCCACCTGAGTTGGGGCCCATCCTCCCTTGGGGCAGGTGGGGGAGGCCTGCCCATTGGCCCTCCCTGGGTCCCTCTCAGAAGGCATCTGAACAGTCCACCCTCACCACCTGGTCAGCTGGTCAGCAGACTCAGGCATTCGGTCAGAGGAGGGTCAGTCTGCTAGAGGCCTAGCCAGGCCAGGAGTTAGTACATCCGCAGTGGGGAAGGTGGTCAGCGGGGTGGGAGGTCTACTAGGACCCCCATGGCCTTTCAGGCCACCATCTACTGTGTTGGACTCAGCTCCCATATCTCTGCCTCCAGGCTGTCTCCTGTCTTCCCCATGTTCACTGAGACGCAGCTTCCCCCACCCCACCGCCTGCTCCTCTTGGGGCACCCACTCAGCCCCAGGCCTGTGCCTTATGTGCTGGGCTGCCTGCTCAGGGCTCTCCCACCTTCCCCTTTGTCCTCTGCAAGCTGGACAAGGGCAAGGGGGCAATGAGTCACTGGAGCCTGAATAGCTAGACATTCCAGGATGCTCAACTTTTGGGAGCCAGATGCGTACACTGGAGGAAGAAGAGAGCCTGGGAAACTCGATTCCTCAGGCATGGGGATGGGGAAGCTGGGAGCCGGACCCCCTGCTCACTGACTGGGAGTCAGGAGCTTCCGTTCCTCTCCTGTCAGCCTCTGCTGGACCAGCCCTGGCCCCGTTCCTGCCTCCCTGCTCTAGGTCTGGCTTCACTTGGCTCTGGGTGAAATTGGAGATCTAATTTGATCTAATCAGGGATTCTATTCCTCGTTTCTCTCACACATTTGAGAGTTTCAAACATTTCTGCTTGACTCATTATAGGCCCATTAAAAAAAAAAACAACCACCAAACAATAGAAATTTAATAATGGCTTTGTTTTAGCCAGTCAGCACTGCCAATGCCTGGGAGAGGAAGTGTCCAGGTCAAGACACACAAAATTCCAGCCCCCAGGGACAGTGAGGGAGCCTGTGTGGCAGATCCTGGTTGTAGCCTCACCCACTGCGGCCCCAGCAGCTGAGGAGGCTCTCATGGTCTGCAATTCTGACTGGATGAATGAACACTGACATCCTCAGCCCTGCCTTCTAGCCTTGTGACCTGGGGCATGTTAATTGTCCTAGGGTTCTTTGAAATTTTGAAAATATTACCACCACCGGCCCCCATTCTCCCATTCCCTTCCCTAATTTGGAGCTGGCAGGGTGCAGGGCACTGTGCTCCTGGGAAGGAATGGCCTCCATGCAAGAATTGTTCCTGAGAGTTTAGCCCAATGTTACACTCAGTCTTCAGTGGGCAGGTGATTTTTTTCCCTGGTGAGGCTACAGATGAAGGACTCCTGGGGTAGCAGTTGAAGGACTACTTTTGCTGCATCTGTTCACATTTAATTATCAGCTCTGATGTGGGTTGGAACCAGGCAGAAGAAGGCTGCCCACTCTCCTGCACAAGGACGATTCCTTGGGACAGCACATCCTCCCCTCCCAGGCCCCCAGGAGCTGCCAGCGCCCTGTCCTGGGACACTCGCCTGCCCACCGTCCTGGAGAGGGCAGGGCTCTGTAGGGCCGTGGGCTGTGGATGCATGAGGCTGACTCCCAGCGTGTTTTGTTGGCTGGACAGGGTAGGAGGCATGCGGGAGGGGCTTTGAGGAAGCCTGGAGGCTGGGGGTTACTGTGGGGGAGCAGGGCGGGGTGGGGGGCTGTACCTGAGGGGAGGATAAGGCTAAGGAAGCACATGAGGGTGCCCTGGAAGAGAGTCAAGGACAGGCTCTGCTTCCTCTTGAACTGCTCGAGGAGAAAGACGCAGCACAGCCGGGCAGGCAACTCCATGAGTCTGGGAATCACTTGGGTGAAGTAGATGTTCACACCCAACTTCCTAATCCTGAAGCTCAACATATGACAGTTGTAACCGACAGCAAACCTGGAATGAAGCCAGGAGAGAGCCGCTCAGAGAGGAAGACACCCTTGCCCCACACGGACAGCCCAGCCGGGGCCAGGGACAGAGACTGAGGCAGAGGAGAGCGCGGCAGGGCGGCAATGGAGGAGAGGAGTAAGCCCAGAGATCTGGATCTGCAGGCCACGCCAAGGTCCTCTGGCCTGGATCCCCTTGCGGCCTGCTGGCGCCCATCGCTTCCTAGACTCCTGGCATGCACACCCAGGGGCAGTCCCCGCCGCCAGCCCTGGGTACTCACCCCACACTGCACATCACCAGGGTCACCTTGCGGAGGTGCCTGTCGTTACGGAAGTCCAGGATAGAGGAGCTAGTCACCTTTCTAGGCAGCTGGAGCTACGGGACAAGCAGGACCAGCCAGAGGCAGGGCCAAGACCCCAGCTTGCTCCCTACCCTCACAGGACCCACAAGGCACACCAGCCCACCACAGGGCCAGCCCGGCCTCTGGCCTTGCCCTGGCAGGGCTGGATTTTGCTATCACCATTCTCCTCAAGCAGTGGGCTGGGGACACCCCTCTAGGCCGCAGTCCTACCTGAAAGGATGAGGGAGAAGAGGCCCTTGCACAGCCCCTGCCCTGGCCCCATTCCAGGCCTGAGTCCTCTTACCTTATCTAGTAGGTTCAAAGGGATGGTCTTCTTGTTCACATCAGCTGCGTAGCACAGCACCTGCTTGGCCTCATACAGCTTCCCTTTCGTCATCAGCCACCGGGGAGACTCTGGGAGAATCCTGCAGGGCCCGCCCTTCTCTTATCCATCACTCCAAGATGCCCTACAGACCCAGGCTGAGCCCATCCCAGCCTCAGCTGTGGCCATCCTGCTCTAGTATGAGGTGACTCAAGTGTTGGAGGCCTTGAACCTCCCTGCCCCCGGCAGTCAGCCCTTCCCCTGCCCAAGCCACACACAGTACCTGCTGCTGCCCAGTGACACCCTGGCCACTCGCTGCTCTGCATCACAGCTTCCTCCCCTCTCAGCCACCTCTAGGAGCTGTTTTCTGTCTTGGGGGGCACTGTCTTCCATGCCTACACCCTCTATTAAATCCTTATTCTCAGAGTTGAGGATTCTCCTGTTTCTTCTGTCTCTTAATAGCCTGGAAAGTCTAGGAGGCAGGACCCAGGCCTGACCCCAGGGCCCAGCCTCTGCCTGGCTGAACAGAGGTCTCCACTCAGTCCCATCCCTCCCCCTACAGCTCCCATTGCCTGTGACCTCAGAGTAACCTCAGGCCCTCAGTTCTTCCCGAGGCTCCCAGGCTGTCAGACCCACACAGATTAGCACTTAAAACGCGTCTTCAGTGCCCTTAGCTACGTCAGGTTGTTCAGTCTGGCCCAAGCCTGGACCCAGGATGATTATTCCCATTTTATTCTCAGTCTCGGGGATTGAGGGCTTGCCCAAGGTCACAGAGGCAGAGCTGGTATGAACCTCAGTCCCCTGCTAAGCACTCTTGACAAAACTACACCATCAGCCCCTCCTGAATTCTTGCAACCCTCTCCCTCTCGCGCCAGCCAGGACTCTGGCTGGTCATGGTAAACACGTGCCCAGGACTCCAGAGATGATGTCATTCCCTCTACCTGTCCCTGCTCCTGCCCCTTCCCCCCAGGGGCCAGCAACCAGTCATCCTGGGATCCCTCTCCACTCTAAGGCTAGAGAAACTGTCCTCAAGAAGGTCAGCTAACTGGGACTTCTTCAAAAAAGTTGGGAGATTGACCACATGCCCACCTAAAAAGGAATGAAATAAGATACCAATTCTCAAGGACAAAAAGGGTGGGAGAGAGTACACAGGGGGAGGGAGTGGAAGAAAGATATAACAAGTGCATGAAGCCTGGGAGTGGAAGAAGTGGGCTGACTGGGTGGGCAAGCAAAGCCCCTGCCACAGAGGAGGACTGTCCTCCCGGGTCCAGAAGACCCTGGATACCCCCGTCCTCAGATGTGGGTAGCTTGCACCAAGCAGAGAGGAGGCTGAGGAAAAAGAGATGTGTCAACAGTGGGAGCAAGGCTGAGGGTCAGGAGGAGAACTGAGGGCAAGTCCCATGATGCTACAAGAGTCCAGCCCTCAGCCCCGAGGGGAGCACAACAGCCTGGGCCAGGCATCTCCCTGGCTTTGTGAATCCCCCTCAGGGAAAAGTCACCTGCCACCTATTCACCCAGTAGTGAACAGTGGTTCTCAAAGTGGGTCAGTGGACCAGCCACATCAGCATCTCCTGGGAACTCGCTGGAAATGCAGATCCTTGGGCCCCACACCCATCCTGCTGAGCCAGAAACTCTGGGAGCATGGCTCCATTCTCGATGTTTTAACAAGTCCTTGGGTGATTCTGATGCTCCAGTCAATTTGTGATCCATTGTCCTAAAGGATTACCAGTCAGACAACCAGCTCCTGCTCACAATTTCCCCCATTAGCTTCTTAGTGACTTGCTCTTTAAATATAAAGGAATGATCCAAGATCACCAGATATTAAAGAAAACCTCCCAAATGAAAGAGTCCAAAATAATGAAGCCCTCCAAAAAATGGACCCCAAAGGACACAGACAGTATAGGGAACAGGAAAGGAAAAAGGAAGAAAAAAAAAATTTTAGTGGGTGGGTATAGTTCAGCAGTCGAGCACATGCTCAGCCTGCACAAAGTACTGGTTTCAATCCCCAGTACCTCTTTTTTTAAAAAATGATAATAATTAATAAATAAACCTAATTACCTCCCCCCACCAAAAAACAAAAACAAAAAAAAAGAAAGTTTTTTAAAAATTTAAAAAAGAAAAAAGAAAACTTTTAACTTGTAGCCTCAGAAACATTTGAGAATATTTTGCAGTTTTATCTTCATAAAACAAGCTCCAATGTTATATGAAATTTTTTGTCCTGGAATTTCAGCTGAAGTCCTAAAGCTGGTAAGAATGGCTGGGAACCTCACATTCTTAAGAGAGACATTACCACATTCAGGACAGGACTTACTAAAAAAAATGCGAAACAGCCCAGCAGCCACTTCCCCAGCCACTTAGAAAAGACTGGAAATTTCCTGTTTATGAAAGTGGAGGGGTCTTGAATCTCATCCCCTCCCCATGTTACTCATCTACTCAAGCCTGGTGAAGGGGACTGTCTCCAAGAACGGGAGCTTATCTTTCCTTTCCCTGCTGGAGCTGGCTGACTCAGAAAGCCGTGGGCCTGCCCTGGTACTCCAGACAGAAGAGTTTCTGGGAGAGTTCCTATGTGTCTCCTGAAGTTGGAGGACTTACACAAACCCAGAGACTGGGGCCCCTCTCTCTCACCTGGGCATGGTCAGGCAGGAGGTTGGTGGGAGCCATCCAGCGGTAGCCTGGGCGGGTGGGAGGTCAATGAGATTTAGCCAAGTGGACCCTGATGTCTTGAAGGCACCCCATGTGCTAGGGTGAGAAGACCTCTGCAGAAAAAGGCTGTGGGGTGAACTGCTAGGGACAAGAGCCAGGGGAGGTCACAGGGACAGTGCCTGGAGCATTCAGAAATGCCAACGTGCCAAAGACCCACAGACTGGCTCCCGAGGCATTCAAACATCTGCCCGGTGGAAGATGCTGACCATCGATACCACATCTTTTGTCTCTTTTCTCTGATGCTTAGAACCTGGAAGATCAGAGCAGGAAGATAGAGGAAGAGCAAAGGTCAGAACAGACTTCAAGCTCTCTGGCCACTAGGCTGAGCTAGATAGCCACCACTGGAGAAGCTGTGAACTGGACAGAAGACCAAGTTTGAAACTGGACAGGACTGGATTTTTTAATGACTGCAAGTGAATCTTAATTATCAAAATGAGGCTTCTTCTCACAACCAAGAATGGCCAGAAAGAGATGGAACTGGCCCAAGATACTGTCACGTGTCAGGGAAGGAACAGCTGACAGGACATGTCTGAAGGTAGCGGCTGAAAGCAAATGTTCAACAACCTGTCTGCTCGTAGTGTATAGAATTATGTAGCAGCCACCGGAAGAAAGAGCTAACAGAGTTGAGCAGGATGGCCTCCGGCAGAAGGATCTGATGGCTGAGGGGAACTGAAATTGTTGACTTATTTTTCATCGCAAATCTTTCAGTACTACTTAACTTTTAACCATATGCATCTATTGCATCAATAACATTTTAAAAAATGTTTTAAAGTCAAGCCACAAAACCCTCTTTCCGCATTACAAGACAGAGCCATGCCACCTGGCATCAGCTGGGTCCCCCACACTCACTAGGGGTATCTTGATGACGATCAAAGCTGGTCTCCAGCTTCTGCACAATTTGGAAGGTCTCCAAAGCCACTTATGTGCCCTCATTTAAAAAAAAATTGGGGAGGGTAATTAGGATTCTTTATTTATTATTAATGGAGGTACTGGGGATTGAATCCAGGACCTTGCGCAGGCACTCTACCACGGAGCTCTACACTCTCCCTGTGTCTTCACTTTTAACTGCTAACCCCACCACTTAACAGTCCATATTATGTATGGTGCAGTGGTTAAAATGCAAGGGCTTTGGAGGCAGACAGGCTGAGTTGAATCCCAGGCCCCCCACTTTTTAGCTGTGTGACCTTGGGCAAGTTATTCTGACCCTCTAAAGTCTCTCCTCCCACCCCTCCCTCTAGCCCCTCAAGACATGAGATTCACGCCTACCTTTTAAGCTTGTAACGATAAGTGTGATCATGTCAAGATTCCATATGATTATTTCTTCACCCATGAGGTCAGAACTGCCTAACCCTTAACAAGGTGATCTCAGCTTTCTCCCTCTCACCTCCCTATCTGCCTTCTCTTCTGCTCCTCTCCCTTTGCCACCTGCCCACAGTAGGCACTGCCAGCTAGCTCTTGTTCCCAGTCCCTCCTCCTGACTTCTCCAAGTTTTGCTCCATCGGTTGTCACTTCATAGCTTCAATCTTTCAGGTCTGTGATTCCCCTACAATTACAAACATCAGCTACCCTTCCCTGACTCTGTCTTAGCTACCCACAGATGTCCCCACTGTCCCCTTGCCTGCTTGAGCCCAACACTGGGAAGGTGTCATCTCCTGGATGGCTCTGTCTTTTCAGCTCCTCCTCAACTTCCAGCCACTCCACTGAAGCCACCTCAAGGTCACGAAAGCCAACAGACGCTTCCCCTGCCTCACCTTTCATGCTTTCAACCTTGATCGTTCCCTTGTCCTTGAACTCCTGCCTTTCAGCACTTCTCCTTCTGGTTTTCTGACCACCTCTCTGACATTTCTTTGAGGATCTCCTCCGAGGGGGGTTAGTGCTGGGGTTCCAGAGACTCTGCCCATAAATCTTTCCTCTCATCCCATACACTTTCTCCTAGGGAGAATCCCACCCACTCCACCCCTTCGAGGACCCTCCACATCCCTCAGTCTCCATCCCATGAGACCCATCCCTGTGTATGACCCATACTCATCTGCTCACCAGATATAGGAGATGAAGAAGAACACAGGTGCCCCGCCCACCAGATACAGCAGCCGCCAGTGGGGAAGGCTGTGGGCAAGGCCCGTCAGGAACATGGCCCCCACAGCGAAGAAGCTGTGTTCCAGGATGATGGCGTGGGCCCGGTGCACGCCCACTAGCCACTCAGTGGCTGTGCAGAGGCAGAGAGGACAAAATCATAATCAGCTAAGGATCTCCAGGGCTGCCCCTGCTCCCAGCCTTCTGAGATGCCCCAGCCCTGATTGGGATGGTTCAGACTGGGCAAAAGTTCTTCTGCCTGCTCAGGATCTGGGTCCAGAGACAGACCCTCAGACTCAGGCAGAATGCCTCTGTGCTCCACAGGGCACACTGTAGGCCCCTTGCTTGAGCTCCCAACCACACAGAGAGCCTCCAGTCTGTCCTCAGCCTGGCTGCTCCCTCTGAACACATCCAGCCTCTCACTGAAAAGGCCTGTCCTGGGCACGGTACCTTCACACGTGGCCCGACAGACAGCAAGGCAAGGCATCTCTGTCCTTGTCATTGCTCTTTGTACATCAACGCTTTGGGCACCTAGACCTAGGGCTCTGTAGGAGAACCCAGTTCCCTCTGGCTGGGCTCTGGAAAGCTCCCAGTGAGAACCGGGGGCAGGGTTCCATACTAGGCGATGGCAGCTGTGAGGCTGAATAAATGTATGGGCACTGGGGGCTTCTGCCTCATACAGGTCCTTCACTTAACCGCTGTGTGACGGTGATCAAGTTGGTTAACTTTCTGAGGCTCAAGTATCCCCCTCAGCTAAAGGAATAATACAATAGTGTCTACTGAATAGAGAGTTGCCAGCATGAAAGGAGGCAATACTATAGAGGGTTTAGCAGCTGCCTGGCCCTTCTTGAGGGCTCAGTTGGTGTAAGGCAAGTGGAGGGTAGAAAGGGGTATCGAGGCGGGTGTACGGAGTACCAGGGGGAAGAAGGTGCAAGGACAGCGTGGGCACAGATTCTCTGGCATCTCGAGGCCTCCACTGCCTGCCCGGTTGGGCCACAACGCCATCTGTCCTGCGGGCTCTGGATAGGCTGCGCGCCTGCCGACAGTGCCCCTGCCCCCAGTGCCCCACCCCAGCGCCCGCCTCACCTAAAGACACGCTGCTGATGACATAGCCTATCACAGCCTGGGACATGCCGAAGCGAAAGAACAGGTACTGGTGAAAGCTGCTGACAAAGGCTGTCCCAAAACCGAAGATGATCAACCCCAGCAGTGACAGTAGGATGGTGGGGTAGCGGCCCAGCCTGCAGGCATGGAAGGGAGGCTGCGCCAAGCGTGGGGACCTCTGTGGCTGGCCCCAGCCCCACCCAGGACCAGGTCCCCAGCCATTCACTCGCCCCTGGAGAGCCCCTACCTTTGCCTCCCCCAAATCGGGACTCTCCAGCTATGAATGGCCATGAGGAGGAGGCAGGGGCATCCTGGGGACCAGAGAGAACTCAGGGAGACTTACTTGTCACTTATGAACCCGAAGATGAGAGACCCTGTCAAGAAGCCCGCCAAGAACATGATCTGCACGATACCCATGTTGGCTTCCTTGCCACACACCAGGTCAAACTGGGGGTTATAAGCAGGGATTGGCCACAGGCCTCCATCCAGGGACTTCAAGGTCCAGGGACTGGGCCTCCCCCCAGGATGGCCTTTAGGCAGAAGGTGCCTGGGACAGGGGCAGGTAACTGTGTGTGTGCAGCATGCCTCAGCTCTGTTACCTCTGAGTCCCATCGTGCACCTGGCAGACTTCTGGGAGTCAGGCCTGGAGAGAGGGACCAGAGGCACAGGCCCAGAAGTGGGATAGGTGGACAGGTAACTGAGCAAAGACCAGAACCACTGAAGACAGTTTCCCAAATACAGATGCTGGGTCCCAGCCTAGAAAACCAAACTGGGCAGGTCTGTGCAGGTGAAAGGCCCAGGTGGCAGCGCAGGCTGAGAAACACCGTGAGGGGTACCAGATCAAAGATACTTCTTTTCCTAATTCCCTATCTTCTGCGATTTCAGAGGGCAGAGCCACAACCACAGAAGCAATTCCCCGGACAGACGGCAAACCCTGCTTTCTGCCATCTGCCATCTGCCATCTGCCCCCACCCCACCCCCAATCCACTCTAGCTTCCTGGCTAAGACAGGCAAGACCAGAGCTGCCCAACGGAGTCCTGTTACTGCCCTGGCCCTCCCTCTGCCAGGTGACCTTGGGCCAACTGCTTCCCCTTTCTGAGCCTCGGTTTCCCCACCTGCTCAGTGAGGGTGAGGGTGAGGGTGAGGGTGAGGGCACATCTCTGGGGCCGTAGGGTAGCTACAGACAACTCAGGACAAGGCACACCTCATTGATGAGTGACCTCTTCTTGACCTCAGGATAGATCCATCCATCTTGACATGTGTCTGTGTGGTTGAGGCCAAACTGGATGATAGAATCCAGATCCCAGTCCACAGGCACGTACATGAGGCATGTCAGGAAACTGCCGTTGGATTCTCGGGGCAGGGTCAGATTCATCTGCTCAGCCTCTGACAAGTTGGGGCCAACTGCCAGTATCCAGCTGGTGTTGCAATAGGGCTTCTGGGGTGTGAACACGAAGATGTCAGCAAGCAGGAAGAAGGCGGACAGGATGCTGGGAATGAAGGTGAGGGCCACTAGCCTCCGCTGGAATGTGCCAAACTCCCCCACTGCATTCAGGATGTTGGCAAACTTGTCATCCTTCTTGGCTTCTATAGCCCTCAATCTGCACAGTAGCACCTCCAGGGACAAGGAGCGGGGGCGTTCTGCTGCCTCATGTTGGTTGAAGCTCCTGAAATTATGCTGGGATTTGAGCTCCGCCATGGAGTTGTTTTCCTTTGCCATCTGCTCAAAGAAAGGATGCAGCTCAGCCTCTACTGACACCACTTCAGACATCAGAGACCATCATGGGAGCCACTGGCCAGAAACCGGCCTCTGGCTTGGAACAGTTTAGATTCCAGCCCTGATGTTCTCTGTAATTCCCTCCTTTGCTTCTGAAGTTTCTTAGTTAATAAGACCCTACCATTGGCCCACCCATCCCTGCTTTTTAGTGCACTTAAGATTTTTTTTTAATGTTTTAGAAAATGCTATGCTTCTATTGTCATGAATGACTAAATTCTGACAAGGTCTCCTACAATTTCCCCACAGCTGAAACTCTGTTTACTCACACACATATCCAGGCACCAGTCTTACAAAAGGTAGGAGAGGTCTCCAGGCACCATTCCTTTAAAACAAAAATTGGGCTCAGAAGTTGCCAAGAACTGAAGCCAAGGTGGGTGACTAGAAGCCTTAACCACAGAGGTGGGCACCAAAGTGGTAGGGTGACAGACAGCAGCAGAGCACCGAACTAGAAGGGCAGGTTAGGGAGAGGAGTGAGGTAACAACAGCAACTGGAAGGCTATGCTCTCGGGACAGCAGCAAGGAGGGGAGACTAAGCTTGAAACTCTGTTTTGAGCTGCTACCTTCAGTGGGGCTGAAGACAGTCCTGGGTTGGGGCACTCCTTGGCGACCAGCAGAAGCAGATGCAAGTCTTCGCTGAAGAAAAATTTCTCCAAATGAAGCTTGCAAGGCTCTCACAGATCAAGATCAAGCAAAGGGCTCAGAACAAATGTCAAACCCATGAGAAGTTAAGTCACTGTAAGAGTCAATGGAAAGAAGAAACAAGAGACTTAGACTGCAGATGTTGGAAATGTTAGAATGCAGAACAGCTATCAAACTTTTTAAAGAGATGAAAGTTGTAATTACAGAAATGGACTTACAATCAGAGGCAAAGAGCAGACATCTTTGGAGGGAAGACACCGAACTTGTATAAATCAAAACTGTTGATTTACTGTTGTTGAAGTAAAAAGATTAAAGGGAACACAACATTATAAACTGACTATACCTCAATTAAAAAAAAAAAAAGACTAAAGGGAAGGTTACATAGATTTGACGTTAAGAATTAGCCAACTGGAATATACAGCTGAAATGTGAAAGAGAAGTAAAGAGATTTGAAAGATAGAAGATTTAACACACATCTAGTTGGAGGCCTGGTGGGAGAACGGGAGAAGCGATGTTTAAAGAGATGAAAGCAATCCATTTTCTAAAAGTTGAAAAACATGAATCCTTAGATTCAGGAAGCAGCGTATCCCAAGCAGAATAAATAAAAGAGAAACCCATTGTAACGAGGCTGCAGAGCACTGGTGACAAAGAAAAGATCTTCAAAAACATCTAGAGAGAAGACAGATCACAGACAAATGAGTGGAATCCACAGTCTTCTGTTAAGAAACAAAAGTTGTGGACAGCATATCTGGAGGAATTTTATCTTCAAACTGACAAAACACTTCCTGTGTTAAGAGAAGACACTTGACTCACTGAGGATCCAAGTTGTGATCTGAATTCTGTAACATTTTTATAAGGGTAAAATGTTACCACTACTTTAATGATTGTTATAAATAGCTTTATAATATTGAAGACTCTTTGCTTAACTCTTAAAACTTTTGAACTTTCATTTTTGAAAGGATACATAAAACTTTACCTTTTAAAATAAATTTTAATTCATATACGTTAAAAAAAAAAAAGTCAAGTTGTTAAGCAACAAGAAAACCAGCAGAGAGTGAAGAGTATTTTCAATGTGTTGATAGGAAATAATAGCAAACCTAGAACTGCTTACTCAGCAGAATTATCTGTCAAGAACTAGAGTGAAATAAAGACAGTTATAGTCAAAAATTGAGGGCAAGAGACCTGATTTAACTTGTATAGGATAAGGAGGAGGAAAATTATGTCAGGAGGACAGCCTGAGATGCAGTGATAAGCAATCAAAATGGTAAACATACAACCAAATTCAAATATTGACTGCATTAATAGAAATTCTGTTCAATTGTAGAGTTAAAAAAAAAAAGATAAAATGGTAAGCAGCAATAATATATACCAGGATGGGAATGGTCAGAGCCAAAGTACTCTAAAATCTTTCTGTTGTATTGCTCAAGGTGTAGGACAAAGAAGCCAAAATTACATTTCAAAGTTACATTTATATGATAAAATTTCAAGGATAACCACTATAATAATATAGCTAGAAAACAGTACTGGAAGAAGGTAGACTAAAGGGAAAAACAAAAACAAAACCTCAATCTAGAAAAAGTGAGAGAAAGAGGAGAAAAAAAGAAACAGATAAAGTGGATTTCAGTCATTGTGGTTGGAAAAATGAATCAAAGTATATCATCACTAGTTAAAAGACACAGTCAGTCTCTTTAGCAAATGGTGTTGGGAAAACTGGACAGCTGCATGTAAATCAATGAAGTTAGAACACTCCCTCACATCATACACACACACACAAAATTCAAAATGGCTTAAAGATTTAAAATAAGGCAAGACACTATAAACCTCTTAGAAGAAAACACAGGCAAAACACTGTCTGACATAAATCTCAGCAATGTTTTCCCAAGGCAGTCCACCCAGGCAACAGAAATAAAAGCAAAAATTAACAAATGAGACCTGATTAAACTTACAAGCTTTTGCACAGCAAAGGAAACCATAAGCAAAACAAAAAGACAACCTATGGAATGGGAGAAAATATTTGCAAAAGATGAAACTGATGAGGGCTTGATTTCCAGAATATATAAACAGCTCATACAACTTAATAAGAAAAAAACAAACCACCCAATTCAAAAATGGGCAGAAGACCTAAACAAGCAATTATCCAATGAAGACATACAAATGGCCAATAGGCACATGAAAAAATGCTCAATATCAGCAAATTATCAGAGAAATGCAAATGAAAACTACAATGAGGTATCACCTCACACCAGTCAGAAGGGCCATCATTCAAAAGCCCACAAATGATAACTGCTGGAGGGAACCCTCCTACACTGTTGATGGGAATGTAGTTTGGTGCAGCCATTATGGAAAACAATATGGAGATTCCTCAAAAGACTAAAAACAGACTTACTATATCATCCAGCAACCCCACTCCTGGGCATCTATATATCCAGCAGGAACCTTAATGCAAAAATATACATGCACCCCAATGTTCATAGCAGCAGTATATACAATGGCTAAGACATGGAAACAACCTAAATGTCCATCAAGAGATGACTGGATAAAGAAGCTGTGGTACATTTATACAACGGAATACTACTCAGCCATAAAAAAGAATAAAATAATGCCATTTGCAGCAACATGGATGGATCTGGAGATTGTTATTCTAGGTAAAGTAAGCCAGAAAGAGAAAGAAAAATACCATATAGTATCACTTATATGTGGAATCTTAAAAAAAAAAAGACGAACTTATTTATAAAACAGAAACCAACTCACATAAAAAAGAAACTTATGGTTACTAAGGGGGGAGGTGGGTGGGAAGGGATAAATTGGGAGTTCGAGATTTGCAGATACTAACTAATACATATATATAAAATAGAAAACAAGTTTATACTGCATAGCACAGGGAACTATATTCAGTATCTTATAGTCACTTATACTGAAAAAGAATATGAAAATGAAAAAATATATGTTTCTGTATGGCTGAAGCATTATGCTGTACACCAGAAATTGACACAACATTGTAAACTGATTATATACTTCAATAAAAAATATATATATAAAAAAAGATAGTTGGTTTGAGTTTTAAATATATGCTGTTTTTAAATATGGCAGCCAATATTTCCCAGTTTTCCCAGAACATAGCCAGTTTATGTCTTTGTGCTTCTGTAATAATTCATACTGCCTCTTTTCCTTCTCACAGGGGTCTTGATTTTGATGACAACTTGGTCACCCTGTAAGAAGGCACAGTTAAAGCATAAGGATATGAAAAGGCTGAGAGTAAAAGGATAAAAAGTTATATTAGGCAAACATTAATCAAAAGAAATCTGATTAAGGTATGTTATTACCAAAAACATAAGATAAAGTATCATTTGGAATAGAGATTCATTATCTAAAAAGTTTAGTACACCAAAAATTAATTTTAATTATATACGAACCTAATAAATGTCTTCAAGTATATAAAATAATGGGTATACCTCACAGGAGAAATGGACAGCTCCAATGTCATAGAGAAATTTCAATGCACCTTTTTTGAGGGGCCAAAAAGATAAAAATGTATAGATTGTTTGAAAAACATAGTTAACAAACTTAATCTAATGGACGTTTATCAAATTCTGCATCTAACAACTAGAGAACACACATTTTTCTCAAACTTACTTGGAGCATTTGCAAAACTTTATCATGCACTAGGCAATAAAGCAAGCCTCGACAAATTTTAAAGAACAGGCATGGTATATACCTGTCTTCTGACTACAGTGCAGTTAAATTAGAAGTCACTAACAGACAGCTTAATAACTTAATTTAAAATTCCCATATATTTTTCATACATTTGTAATATAGTTATATTCATTTATCACTGTCTGCATTCCATCCTGTAGTCCTTCCATCTCCTAAATGATTTTTTTAAAATTTGTATACAGCAAGGTTCGCTCTTTGGGCTGTAAAGTTCTATGGGTTTTGACAAAGGCAGAGAGTCATGTATTCACTATTTAGAGTATCAGACAGAAGTCTCACTGCCCTAAAAAATCTCCTATGCTCCACTTAGTAAACCCTCCTCTCTCCTCTCAACCCCTTGGCAACCACTGATCTTTTTACAGTATATCTTGCCTTTTCCAGCATGCCATGTTGCTGGAATCATACATTATATAGCATTTTCAGACTGGCTTTTTTCACTAAGCAGTATGCACCTAAGGGTCATCCATATCTTTTCATGGCTTAAGAGCTCACTTTTTAAACAGCTGAATAATATTTCAACATATCCATGTACTACAGTTTATTTATCCATTCATTTACTGCTTCCATCCATTCATCCCGGTTGCTTCCAGTATTTGGCAGCTGTGAATAAAACTGCTATAAACATTTGCATGCAGGTTTTTGTGTGGACATAATTTTCAGATCTAGGAACATGAATGCTGGATCATATGGTAAAACTGTTTATCTTTGTGAGAAACCGCCAAACAGCCTTCCAAAGTAGTTATACTATTTTGCACTCCCACCACCAATGAATGAAAATTCTTGTTTGGCATCCTTGCCAGTAATTGGTATTGTCAGTTTATTGGATTTTAGCCATAATAATAGATGTGTAATGTAATTTCATTCTTTCATTTTTGCATTCTTTTAAATTGCAATTCCCTAATGACAAATAATGTTGAGCATCTCTTCATATGCTGATTTGCCACCTGTGTATCTTCTTTGATGAGTTATCTGAGTTATCTTTTCAGATCTTCTGCCTGTTTTTGGGGGGAGGGGGGTTAATTAGGTTTCTTTGTCTATTTGTTTAAATGGAAGTATTGGGGATTGAACCCAGGGCCTCGTGCATGTTAAGCATTCTCTCTACCACAGAGCTTTATCCTCCCCCCCGTTTTGCCCATTTTTTAATTGGGATGTTTACTTTTTCATTGTTGAGTTTTGAGATCTGTGTATATTTTGGATACACATCTTTTATCAGATATGTTTTGCCAATACTTTCTCCAGTCTGTGGCTTTCCTTCTTATTCTCTTAACAGCACTTTTTGCAGAGCAAAAGTTTCTTATTTTAAGAAAGTCCAACTTATCAGTATTTTTCTTTCATAGATTTTGCCTTTAGTGTTGTATCTAAAAACTCACTGCCAAAAGCAAGGTCATTTAGATTTTCTCCTCTATTGTCTTCTAAAAGTTTTATATAGTTTTGCATTTTACATTTAGGTCTATGATCTACTTTAAATTAATGTTTGTTAAGGATGTAAATCTGTGTTTACATTAAATTTCTGCATATGGTCATCCACTTATCCCAGTAATGTTTTTAAAGACTATCCTCTGTCCATGGAATGCTTTTGCTTCTTTGACCAGCTGACAATACTTACATGGGTCTATTTCTAGACTCTGTTCTGTTCCATGGTTCTATGTGTCTGCCCTTTCACAAACACCATGCTATTTTGATTCTGGAAGACTTCACTGGAAGTCTTAAAATCAGGTAGTGGGAAGCCTCCGACTTTGTTTTTCTTCACTATTATGTTGGGTATCCAGGCCTTTTGCCTTTCCATCTGAATTTTAAAATCAGTTTGTTAATATTTGCAGAATTGCTTGCTATGCTTTTGACTGAGATTGTATTGAATCTATAGATGAAGTTGGGAAGAAGTGACATCTTAAGAATATTGAATCTTCCAACCCATGAACATGGAATATATATATTTTTTCTAAATTTTATTTGTAAGTTTTATAAATTCGTATTTTAATAAACTTGTGACTATCTCAGAAGTCAAAGAGATCATAATGAAAATTTTAATATTCTTATAAATTAGTGATAATATAACTGATTATAAGTGAAAACTATACTATATCAAAACTCCTGGGTGGTATAAAAAGCGGTAGTCTGTGGGAAATTTATAGTTTTAATTGCTTTATAATAGAAAATCAGAAAGACTGAAAATTTATAAACTAAATCCCCATTAGAAGAAGTGAAAAATAGACAGTAGGAATAAACCCAAATAAATACAGGATATTATAAAGTTAAGACAGAAATAAAGGAAGTAGAAATAGATTTATGCAGACAAGGTCTTGATATGAGAGACTATCATGACAGATCAGTAAGTAGAAAAAAATTAACATTAGATTCATGTCTCACATCATAAACAGAAATTTTAGCTCTATTAAAATGGACCTAGATTTAAAGAATACAAACTTTTAGTAGAAAATACAGGGAATATATTTTTGACTCTCAGGTGAAAAAAGATTGCTTAATCAGGACACAAAATCTTGCTATTTTATGCTAACCATAAAATGCTTAAATATAAATTTGACTATTTAAAAATGAAAATCATAAAACTTAAAATGTCATAACTAGGAGAATATACTATAAACACTACTGTTAAAAAAAAAACCATCAAGAATATATAAAGAACCCAATAGATCAATAATACAAAGACAGTGGAAAAATGGGAACAGACATGAATGGGCATTTCGAAAACGAAATTTAAACAAACGTGTGAAGAAATGTTCAACCTCTTTAACAATAAGAGAAATTAAAATCAAGACCATAATGAGATATTTACATTCAACTGGAGAAAACTTATGAAGTCTGACAATACCAAGGGTCTATCTTTCATACATTGCTGGCAGGGTTATTCATGGTTCCACTTTGGAAAACAATTTGGCGTTGTCCCATACAGCTGCATATTCCCCCATCTCATGATCCAGCAACTCTACTCCCAGGCATATACTCTGGGGAAACAATTGAACATATGATCCAAGAAAAGTCCCAACACACTTTTGACAACACATTTCAAATATGAAAAAAAAAAAAAAAGCCCAAATGCCCATTAGCAGACGAAAAGATAAACTGTTGTCCATTTATATAGTGGAATACAATATAATATAGCAGTGAAACTGAATAAACTTCAGCTGCATCTGTTAAGACTTGACCAGCCTTTGCTGGTGCTGAAGGTACAAGGGGACCATGAGCCAAGGAATGTGGGCAGTTTCTAGAAGCTGGAAAAGGCAAGGAAATAAATTTTCCCCTAGAGCCTCCAGAAAGGAATGCAGCCCTGTGACACCTTGATTTTAACCCAGTGAGACCCATTTGAGCCTTCTGACCTCCAGAACTATAAAGTAATAAATTTGTGTTGTTTTAAGCCACAAGGTTTGTGGTAAGTTGTTACAGCAGCAACAGGAAACTAATACAGTGTGTGTGTCTGAGGCTGGAAGGGGTGTCACAGGATAGAGGAGACTTCTCAGGGATGGAAGTGAGGAAGGGAACCTTTGCTTTGCTCACAGAGATCTGGCTCTCGGGCCGGGAGCCAGCCTCCCCTGCAGGGTCCCCTTCAGTGTCCCCCTAGCATCATCCAAATACCTGCAGGGGCCTGACAGTCTGCAAGACCTTGGAACACTTGCTCCCAAAGATCCCCTGACAGGAGGACAGGCCCCAGGTAATAGGTTCTCAGTGTACAAAAGAGGAAATAGAGGCTTGGAACAGGGTGGTATGGTCAGGAGCAGGCCCCCCGAGTGAGAGCAGGAAATGGCCAGGTGCCACACCTGGGAACTCACGCTTCCCGGGAGGGCAGCCTGCTCCTTCCACAGACTCCCCACAGCCAAACAGGCCCAAGTGGACTCCTGTCCACATCTGTGCTGAGAAGGTGGTCCCACAATTGCCAGGTGTCATCATAATTGCCATCCTCCACACCCTCCCAGTCCCTTCTCCCTGGAGACAGGACTACAAGCCAAAGCCAGGGCCCACCTGACCACAATCCAGGCCCAGCCAGACACGGAGGCAGAACCCCTGGGTTCCACGGTATCTGGGGAGCAGTGTCACAATGGGGCACAGAGGGGCTCAGGGTGGGGTAGGAGCAGCATTCTACTCCAGGGGTGCAGGCCAGACTAGGGACAGAACAGGACAAGGCAGGCTGGGGAAATCCTCATGTGAGCCAGCCCCAGGCCTTCTGCACTGTTCCCAGCACCTGGAGCACTGCCTCCCCACCACAAGGCCCCAGCTCCACTGAGGGGAACTCTCCCATCCTTCCAGACACAACTGTCGTCCCCAGTCCCCACATCTAAGGTGGGGGACAAGGCTTGAGAGGAGGAACAGGCCCTGCCTTCAGCTGCTCCCAGACCTCTTCCCAGAGGAGGAGGGAGTGGAGGTTAAAGATTTTGTGATGGCAAGCTTGGGGAGCTGCCAGATGATAGCTTCTCCTCCTCCTCTCAGAGAAAGGAGAAGCTATTTGGTAGGAGGTGGGGAAAGGGAGGTGGGCAGAGTGGAGGTTAGAAATAGCCACCACTGAGAGTTGGAAAACAAGCTGACTAGAAAAAGCTGATAGGAAAACGAGGTGCTGTTAAAGCCCCAGCTGATGCTGGTGACCGTGGCTTCTCGGAAGACTTGCCAGCAGTGTGACTCTCTGGCAGTGACCAGCTGTCAGGGCGCAGGAAGAGAGAAGGCAGACAAAGGGGCTTGTCTGCTGCTATGGTTTTGGTAGCTGGACACAACCAAAGGGTAAATGGGTTCAAGTGTAGGGTGTTGGCAATCCAGAGAAATGATCTCTCTCAATAGCTTAAATGATGGTTTATTCCCTCTAATCTGAGCAGAGAGGACAGAGGTGGGGAGAAAGGAACGCATCAACAGACCACAGGGCCTGAGGAGGCCAAGGATGGGGTTGTGGAGGGAAGTGTGTGTCCCCTTACATCTACATGCTGAAGTCCTGCCCCACAGTGGATGCTATTTGGAGATGGGCCCTTAACAGGTAATGCAGGTTAGATTAGGTCATGAGGGTGATCCTCTCCTGATGGGGTTAGAGGAGAGGAGAGAGACAGATCTTTCTTCAACAGACGTGTGCTGAGAACAGGCCATGTGACGACATGGCAAGAAGGTGGCCTGCAGGCCAGGAGGAGAGCTCTCGCCAGAACCTGAGCCTGCTGACACCCTGATCTTCCAGCCTCCAGAACTGTGAGAAATACACTTCTGTTTTTAAGCCAGCCAGTCTATGGGACTTTGTTATTGCAGCCTGGACAGACTGAGGCAGGTGGGAAGGATGTAGCAAACAAGCCAAAGGATGGGATGCTGTGCTCAGAGAATGGCATGCTTGATTTGAGATTCCTTCATTTATTCACTTACAGGCCAGGCATTTTTGAGATTTTGGAAGTGGGGACGAATTTTCCCAAGATGACAGCAGGAGCTGGAGTGGGAGGGATGACCAAGAAGCTTTCTTTAGAAGAATGAGGCTGTGAGAGCTGGAGGTCAGGGGGTGGGAGCAAGGAAGGGACAGAGAGGTTTCTATAAGAGCAGGTTTTACAAATAAGAAGAGCTGTAACGGCTGAGCAGCAGCAATGGAGGGCGTTAAGAGGAGCTTACCCCCGCTCCCTAGGCTGTGAGAATGCATGACCAGATGAAGAGGCAGGAGATGGAGGAACCTTCTAAGAAGGTCTGAGGACATGGGCCTGTCTGCTGGATTTGGAGCAGCATTTCCAGACACAGGGGTTGAGACCATGGGTGGAAATGGGTGGGGTTGGGAGCAGGTTGGTGGGGCTGGGGTCACTGGGAATCGCATGGAAGGAGGGGACTGGCTGGACACTGATGGCGTGAACACAAGATACGCAGTAGAGCAGTCTTCATCTCAGAGGCTCTCTGAGGAGGGAGCACTGGGCCCGGTGGCCAGGGGGCTTCTCCTGGGCATAGCCAGAGGAAATCAAGAAGTGATGCTCTTACCCGCTGCACAGGTTAGGGGAGTGAGCATCAAAGGGTCTTTACCTCCCAGCTTGCTCTCAGATCCAGCCTCCCCCCCGTTCCACTGCCACCACCCCACTTTGTCACTGGGATGCTATGAGGATAAAATGAGGTATTCAATTGTAATGATGCCCTGCCTGATCTCTCTGCTTCTACATTTGCCCTCTGCCAACACATTCTTCAGGTAGAGGGGGATTTTTAAAATATAAATCGGGCCACTCCGTTGCTTAAAGAAAAAAGAAAGCCAGTGGCTTTCCCTGCCCTCAGAACCAAGTGCAGGTCCAGTTCCTCAAATTCCCAGAGATCCTCCCAGCTGTAGGCCTGCCCCTTGCTAGTCTTCACCCCAAAGCACTTCTGCACCCTCTGCCTGTTTCCTGTCCCTCTGGCCTGCAGTCCTCACCCTGCATGTCCATCTTCAGGGCAACTTCCAGGCCCCACCCACTGGGTCAGCAGCCTCCTTTAACACCAGAGTTCTCTCCCCTTCCACCATGGGTTTCCTCAGAGGTGTTGGGGAGCAGATTAATAGCTGCAGATGAATTGTGCATCTGTGGACACGGTATGCGTCAAAGTGCAGGGCGAGGCATACATGGCCTCCCCGCCAGGTGAGGGGGTGAGTGGGTCAGTGAGGGAGGCAAAGCCTTGGGCTATGCCATCAGGGCCAGGCTTGAGGACTCAGCTCAGCTCTGTGCCCGACAGTAACCTGCAGGTCTTGGGGGTAGTGAGGGGAATCCCTTTTCTATGTCCTTGGACCTTGGGGGCAGGTTGCTGGGGCCCTTTGCCTTTCACACCCAGCCAGGGAAGCCAAGACTAGAATCCTTGAGGATTAGTGTAAATGAAATTATCCCTTCTAAAATGGGAAGCCTGAGGCCCCAGAGGAGGATGGCTCCTGCCCCCAAGGCCTGAGATGTGAGTCCTGCACGAGCCTTTGCAAAGCAAACCGGAACACTGGTCATGGGTCCGCGGCCAGCATGTCCCCGAACCTGGGCTGTTCTGTGTTCACCAGCACCCTGTGGAGAACAGCCACTGCCCGGTCCAGTTAGGCCCCCTTCTGTCCTGCTCCTCAGGGTGGAGTCAAGATTGGGCCTGCTTTTCTTCCCCTCTGAGGTCCCAGGGTCTCAGCTGCTGACCTCCCACCAGCAACTGCTAAAAATCAAACATTTACCCATTAACCACAACAAGCTAAAGGGTACTTCTTAACACACGCAGAGTAAAATCTGTCTCCCCAGTGGCCTACAATCCCTAAAAAAAGTCTCCAAAGACCTGCTCAAATGCAATAGGTGAGTCTTTGAATTTATTCTGTGTCAATAAAGCTGTGCCACTGAAGTCTCTTTCCAGGAAGGGAGATCATTCTGCCCCTGAGTGTCCACATCTTAGAAAAGAAATGCTTTTCCCCATTCTATGCAGGTTTTTTTTTTTTTTTTTAAACCGTGGCAGTTTCAGTCTGGGTTGACACCTCCATGCTGGATTTACAAAGACCTACCACCCTTCCGTACTGCATAAGAGGTGAGCATGAGGGAGGGAGGATTTGAAAGAACTTTCTCTGGGACTCGGTGAACTGGTGGAAAGGAGAGACTGAACCCCACTGTCCAGTGTGAGGTTGGCTGGAGATGTCTGTGGAGGCCAGGCAAAGGGGGGTGGGGCAGTGGCTGAGCAAGCTCTTTTCCCACCATTCGGTGGCACAAGGACGTACGGTGTTCTTTCGGGCCAAGTAGATACTGGGGAAGGTAGCCTGGTTTGAGGTACCTTGGTGGGACCCCACCTAAGAGGACTGTTTTCTCAAGTAAGGGAGGCCAGCATAAGAGAGACTGTGTGGGGAGCCAGATGAGGGGACAGGAGCTGAAGATGGGCCCCAAAAGGTCAGTGGCAAGCACATTGCTCGTACTAAGGAGCAATGCAGAGGTCCTGGAAGGATCTCTGAGAACTGTCAAATATTCCTGTGGAAAAGCTAATTTCTAGGAGCCTGTCTGGTGCACTGATAATTAACCAGTGCAAGCTGAGAAAGAACTACCACTGGGGGTGGCCAAGTAAGACCTCTGCCCCTTCGCTCCCCTGCATGGACCCTGCAGGAGCCAGAGCAGCAGAGCAGGAGCGGAAGCGCTGGGGAGGAACAGAACCAACTGTCCCTCTCTCTGCACCACTGGTCCCTGGATGTGGGGCAGGTGATGGGAATCTCTGAAGAGAAGGTAAGACTGACGCTTTGATTTTGACTCAGCCAGTCTCCTGTCAGCAGGTCAAATGTGCTGTGGGTCCCACCTCAGCCAGACAAGCCTGGTCCAGCCACTGAAGGAACCACAACCTTCTTTTCATCCATGGCTTTTCTTCCACCTGTCTGGACAGAGTCCACCATTTCTAAGTGTTTTTTTCCTCCTCCTCTCACATACTTGGAGAGGCCCTACCCAGCTGTTCAGTTCTCAGCTTGACTGTGTTTTGAGGGCAGGGGGACCCCAGATTGAGGGGATTTGAGGAGCCACATCCCCACAAGAGTATAAGAGAACAAGTCAACCCCAAGGCACACCCAAGACCCTAACCCAGAACAGGTATTGGGTTGGGGGGGGGGGAGGTAGGGATAGGAAAGGTCTTGAAAGGAGGGAGGCTGTCCTCAATGCTTCTGGGATTGGGCTTGGCAGTGGGTGGCTGGTTCTGGGGCCAGGTGATGGGGTGCAGCCTCCATCTGCAAGGCTGGTCTTGCTCATGTGTCCAGCTGTTTCCAGGCGAGCATTTAGGCAGCTCTCTGCTGCTGCTGGTCTGGCTTTGGAGACACAGTCAGAGATATGTGCTGCTCACAAAGGCCACCCCGGGGGCTAGAAGTATTTTCTGAGGTCTCCATTTCCTTCTCTGAGGGCACTGACTTCAGAGACCTGGAGGGAGCAAAAGGCTGTCATTGGCTGACCAGGAGTTGCTCAATTAGTGTCCTCACCACTGTGTCCCTAAAATAAGGGACTCCTGGGGGCACCATATTGGCCTCTAGGGAACAATGGACAAATGGTAAGGCAGAGGCCTAGCTTTCTGGGATGGGGCCACTGACATGAGTCCTGGGCTTCAGAGTACAAGTAGCTTACCGTGGGCAGAATCCCTGCTCCAGGTCGTCAATGGTGTCCTTCAAGGTCTGGCCACGTGTCTCTGGCAGCAGAGCACAGAGTAGGCCAGCCACGATGGGGAGGCTGCCGTAGATGAGCATAGTGAGGGCCGAGTGGTACTCGTCCAGCAGGATCACGAGTGGGGTGAGGATGCCCCCAATCCTCGAGAAGACGCCCACCAGCCCCAAGCCCGACGGCCTGCGGGAAGGCCAGTGCAAACTGAGCAGACCTGGCCTCACCTGGGCCCCAGCGCACTTCCTTGGGAGAGCCCAGACCCCTCATCTGGCCCCCACAGGCCTGCAGGCTCTCCATTTTCTCGCAGCAGACGGGGCCTTCCTGCATACTGACTTCTCCTAGCCCACCTGTGTGCCCTGCCCCTCTAACCTCCAGGCCTCTCTGTCTGCCCACTGCACTCCTGCTCACCTATCCAGTCTCAGGTCAAAGGTTGCACCTCCTGACTACCTCTCTCCCCAACTGGAGTGTTCCCTCTGAGGCATTCATCCTTGGACTTACTCCATATGCCAGTTCTGACAAGGTTGGGGTGTGACCCCCTCCTAGACCTGACCTGGGGACAGCTGGTAACTTTGGACTCGTGTTCTCCGTGTCCTGGACCCCAGCCAGCACTGCTGCCCAAGAGCCAGCTCTGTAAGCTCTTTGTGGAACACCATGAGGGCAGAGGAGGGATGACCAAAATCAGGTCCAGAGGCAGAGGAGCAGGAGTTGTACCCGCAGCCCTTACCTGACGACGGTGGGGAAGAGCTCAGCCGAGTACACGTACGAGATAGTAAATCCGGCAGCCGTGGCAAACTTCCCCAACACAGCCAGCACGGTGACCACAATGGGCAGATCTGTGGGGGACGCTGGTTAGCCATGTGGAGGGAAGCCAGCCCGATCACCTGGCTCCTGCCCCCTGCCCTGTCCTCCTAAACTCCTCACCCCTTCTGCACCCAAGCCCCAGAGAAGCCCTCACTCCTGAAAAGTCCTCACTCCAGCAGCAGGTGAGGGTGAGCCAGGGGCTGGGGCTAGCCAGTCCTGGTACCTGCTGGAACAAAGATGATGGTGATACACGTGAGGCCACCCAGAATCAGAGTCCCCATCTGGCTCCACTTGCGGCCGAACCAGTCCATCATGAAGATGCTGGAGCAGCGGGCAGGCACCTCAACTGCTCCGAAGATTAGCTGTGTCAGGTAGATGTTCAGGCCAAAGTCCCCCACCTTGAGGCCCAGGCCGTAGTACACCAGGCTGTCCACGAACCTACAGAGTGTCCGAGACCACCTGTCACTGCTGGGTGATGAGACACCACACACTCAGACGGGGAGCCTGCCTTGGTCAGAAGTCGTAACAGGAGACAGGAGCACAGCCAGGGAGAGACCAGCTGGTTCCCACACAGCCCAGCCCAGCCCAGATAGCCTCCAGCCACAGAGACATGGCAGCCCTTTGGCTGGGGCCTCAGGGAGGGCCGTGGGCCCCAGGGCACTCACCAGATGGAGAAGAGAATCAGGGTCACTTTCCGGAGCTGTGGGTGTCGGAACAGGTCCAGGGCATTCCCTGTGGGGCCAGTCTCCTCTGGGACCAGCTAGGAGGAAGGTACAGAGTGAGGGGCCAGGCAGGAGGGCTGCCGTGGGTCAGGTTGGGGCAAGGCTGGCCCGGCTGCTGCCAGTACCTGGCTCAGGAGCTCGGGGGAGAGTTTTCGACTGTTGACTGAGGCCACCTTCTGGATTAGTTGTTTAGCCTCCCTGACCTTCCCTTGGGTCAGGAGCCACCGTGCAGATTCCGGCAGAGCCCTGGGAAGGAGGTCAGAAAAGGCTGTGACCTTGGGGCCTGGACTCCAGAGCCTCCCCACCCGCCAGGGTCTCCCTGCTGTTCCAGTTCACACGCACCCCACAGGCCTCACAGGCTTCCTCTCCCTCCAACCCCATCACAGCACAGCCCACCTGGGGGTAGCTTGCTCCTGGGAAGTATCTCACCAGAAGTAGAAGAAGAGCAGCAGGACGGGTGCAGTGCCAGAGATCTGGAAAAGCCTCCAGTTCTGGACGCCGTAGGCAAGTCCTGCTAGGGCCATCTGCCCCACAGGAGAAGGAACACTGGGCCAGGACCACAGACCGAGTCCTCCACGAGGGCCCCACCCATTCTGTAACTGTGAGAGCAGAGGCTGAGGCTGGGCCAGACCCTGCCCTCTCACTCCCTGGCATCCTTGGATGCCACCCAGTCAGGGGATCTGGTACTGACCCACCAGTGCCACCATGTTAGGTGCAGGGGGACCTGACTGGGCCCCACAGGCAGTGTGGGAATGTGGCCAGCCCAGGCCCCACGGCACAGCTCTGTGGTGGAAGCATTTAGGGCACAGATACTCACGCAGGGAGACGCTGCTTAAGGTATATCCAGAGACGGCCACGGCGACAGCAAAGCGCAGGGCCATGTAGAGCTCAAAGTTGGGCACAAAGGCTGTGCCGAGGCCGAGGATGGCCAAGAGTAGCAGCTGCACCAGGATAGTGGCCTTGCGGCCAATCCTGAGGTAACAAAGGGGCAGGTGGAGGAGGTCATCTCTCTGAGAGAAAAGAGGAAGTGGGAGCCAGCCTCCAGCCCTGGCTTGGGCGCTGTGTATGAAGGAGGGTGCATCGCCCTCCCCTGGGAGCCCCCTGGGAGGCGGGACAGGGCCTTACCTGGAGACCAGTGTGAGGGGCATGGGGGGAACTCTAGGCCTATGCCAGGAGCCCCAGACATGTTAGGTCAGGGGAGCTGGTCAAGGTTCTTACCAGTCACAGAGGGGCCCGAAGATGAGTGCCCCAACGAGGAGCCCAGCCATGTACACCGACTGGGAGGTCTCTCTCAGATGCTTCCGACCGCAGACCAGGTTAAACTGAGCAGACACACACTGATGTCAGTCTAGAGGCAGCTGGGGCAGGTCCTCTATCATCCAGCCCACCCACGACAAACTTCTCAGCGCAGATGCCCGTGGTTCGAAACTAGGGCACCAGGGCAAAGTCAGGGTGCATAACATGATACTCAGAATTTTAAAGGGAAATAGAGCAATATACAGCATCTGTTTGATATCAAACTACTAGCTCAGGATCGTTCACACACTTCTCTTCAGTGACAATGTGAGACAATGTGAAGTTGTGTTTTTGGCAGCTGCTGTGGAAAAAAGCTAACACCACTAAAACTCAATGTGGAACAGAAATGAGGGTGGCAGTGTTCAAGGATCAAGACTTTGTGCAGTTCCCAATACATCCTGTTAGGAAGTAACGCTATTTAAGAATGAAATAAAAATGTTTTCTTTTGATATGTGTATTTTTTTTAAACAGTTGCTGAATTGTTAGGACATAAATCCTTAAGTTGTTTGGACCTAATTACTGAATGCTTGAAACTGTAAGGTATTTCTTTTGGCCTGGAGATGCCGTGTTAAATTACTGACCACTGAGGATGCACAGTTTGGGGAACCTCTGACAGCCACTGTTTCTTTCTGACAAATGGGACCCCTTCCCCACGACAATGACACCCTTGTGACCTGCTTGGGCCTTTTTAAGTTTTCCCATCTAGCTGCAAAATCCCCCTGAAATGCCCATCATACATAGGCATTCAGAATCCTAAGGAGCCCTCACACACCTCTTGAGGAAGGAGATCAGGGCAGAGGACATGCAGGTGCACACATGTGCCCACACGCACACACACACACACACGCACGGGGTGGAGGTGGGGTAGGGACAACCTACCTGGAGACTCACAGAGAGAATCTGAGAGACAGACAGACTGGGAAACCAAGTGGAGAAAATATGTGTCCACACAACTCTGCACACATGTCCAGTGCAGGTGACTGACCCCCATCCTGGTCTGTGGGCCCCTCAGGGAGCTCTGTGCCCTCTGCACACAGCTCACCTCCATCCACAAAAGCTTATGGGGGATCATGACACATGGGCTCTCCTCCAGAGGTCATGGAGATAGCTTCACAACAATATGAATGCCTTTTGAGTGCTTACTCTGGGCTGGGGACTATGCCAAATGTTTTACATGCATTATCTCGTATAATTCTGACAACTACACTTATGATATTCCCCTACGGGAGAAGAGGTTAAGCAAGCAGTTAATCCCAGGTCCCACAGGTGGATGGCAGTGAGTTCAGACATATCCATTGCCCCAGACAGGGACTGAAATTGAGGGAAAGCTAAGGTAGTTTCCTGAGTGAATGAATGAACAAATGAATGAATGAAGCAATACCTTCAGTTAGCCAACTAGCCAATCACCATCAGTTAAGTAACTGTTAGCAAGAAATTAACCAGTCCAGGAGATACTGTTGTGCTCCTACTTGTCTTGAGGGTAACTGTTAATTTTACAAGAACTTTAAATATGTGTCAAAAGATGGACTGCCCCTGAGAATGAACTTTGTCCCACCCAGTTCTACCCTGTTTGCTTTTTGTCTAGTTAACACCAATTACATTTGTAGTTAGACATTATTTAAAATAAATAATAAACAAAGGCCTGCTGCCTTCAGCCTCCTGGAGTCAGGACTGACTGAGTTTGTGTGGCTTTGGGTTTGTGAACTGATCTATCGGTGTCTTGGTTTCCCACGTACAAAATGGGGATAAAATAGACTCCACAGTATCACCCAACAGGATTAAAGGAATTAACACGTCATGTGCTTAGCACAACGCTGTCACACACAGGAAGCTCTTGGCAAATGTTAGCTCAGCTGAGGGTGTACTGGCCCCTGCACACATGAAGCTCACGGCTGGTGACACCGGCACTTCAGACACACGAGGCTGCAGCATTCTGAGTGCCGGGCCAGGGAGTCCTCCAAGGCGGACACTCCTGCTCAGTGGACGCCCTCACCACTGCCCTGTACTGTAGATATCCCTCATCTGATCAAATCCTCATTCCAACCTCGTGAAGGCCTATCACTCCTTCTGTTCTGCAATAGAGACAGAGGCTTGGAGAGGTGCCAAGATCTACCCAAGTTTACGTGCTGGTGTCACCCTGCAGGTGGGACAGAGATAAAGAAGGACTCCAACTTGGGATCCCAGTCATCAACCTCCCAGCCCTCATGCCCACAGTGGATGCTTCTGTCTGGGGCCTGCCACAGTGGCCCACACAACCCCACCCCCATTTCTTGGAGCACACCCCACCACATCCCCTTCCCCTGTTCCAAAACCATCAATGGCTCCCTCTGGTCCCTTGGAGAAAGCCCAAATTCCGCAGCACTGTATCTGAGACCCTTAAGAGTTGGCTCTTGCCTCTTCCCAGCCCCTTTTGTATGTTGGTATTGCTCACACATGCCAGGCATTTTCATGCTCCAGACCCTAGAAATGGTTCTTCTCTATGCCCCCACTTCCCTCCCATTCCTGCCTTCTTTAGTCCCAGGACAGACCATGCTGTTGTTGCTCTTCACAGATAAGCTAGTTTCCTCCCTATCCAGAGGTTTGTGTGGGCTGGGAGTCATTTTCTTCTTTACCAAGAATGGGCACCCAAGGAAGTGTCTGGCAGGTAGGCTGAAAAGAAGAAACGTACTCTGTTCTTCACAGCCTATAAGGAAATGTGCTCTTTTCTTTTCAAATTCAGATCCTTTGTAGCTCAGTTTGCATATGAAGCTGCTGGTTATAAGGAAACTTGGGATGTTAGGGCAGAGGGAGTCCTTGGAGTAAAGGGAGCAGAGCCCCTGCTCACAGACTGGGAACCAAGGTGGAGAACTCACACCAAGGTAGCCGCACTCTGGAGCTGAGTTTGGGGCCGTCATATGGTTCGGGGCACAAAGTACCAAAGATGTACATTCCCTTGGGAATCACTGTCCTTGGTGGGGTACATCTTTGGGAATATGTCACGGAAAGACCAGAGGTTCAAGGCCCAACCCAAGGGTCAGCACAGTCTGAAAGCACAAGGTGGAGATTAAGGATAAAAAGAGAGGCCCCAAATTCTTTAGATCATTTCATTCAATTCACACCCACCTGTGCAGCCCTACTGCAGGCACACCAAGTTCCTACTACTCCCCAGACATTGCCTGCTTCCTGTTGCCCGGCCTTCCTTTTGCTATTTTCTGTCTATAAAGGACCTCCCTTCTTCTCTATCAACCTTCTTCCGGTCCCCTGGTGCCCAGCTCACATACCAACTCCTGCAGGGAGCTGTCTGCTCATTCCCTCTCCAAGAGGAAGCAAATTCTAGTCTCAGAATCCAGCTAGCCCCCAGGAGCCCAGATCATCCCCTGACCATCAGGGGTTCCCAGAGAAGGTGAATAGGGTGCCTCCCTTCTCTGACTGTTCCTTGCAGAGTTAATACTCAGGGGTGTTGCTTGAATATAATTCCATGAACAGCGCAGCAGAGGCTATGAACAAGGGCTAGAGTTGGCTCGGAGCACTCCAGAAGTCTGCCTGGGCTTTAAGAATGGTGATATTTGGCCAGATGAGCAGAGTGGTTATAAGCCCACGTAGACATAGGAACCTCCAGAGCATCTAAGGACCAATGACGGCCAGAACCTACCATGGGGGTGATACTGGGAGACGATGGAGGGGCCACTGACTGGGCTAAGCTGGGCTAGATCCAGAGGCTGGGAAAGTTCACGGGTCACCTACTCTCCCTGTGGGGTGGAATGAGGGGGAGGGTCAGGAAGAAAGCAGGCAGGCTGCCAGGGTTCTGGGGGCAGGTTTATGGTCACATATTAAAAATGAGTGTTTACTCTCTGGGCTTATGGATTACCCTCCATTAAGCCACAGGATTTGACACCATAAAGGTGAGAGCTGCAAAGACCCTCAACACCTGCCCCTTGGGTTTCTGGACTATCTGTGCTCTCTCCCATTCCCACAGGGAACTGGGCAGCAGGTGCTAGAATGAGGGTCCCAGCTCCACCATCAAGTCTTTAGGTTGCCCTGGCCAACTCATCTCCCCATTCTGTGCTCGGCCCCACTGTCCGGAAGCAACCCTTCTTGCTCTGACGTGGCTGGAGTGGGAATCTCTTCATTGACCTGTCTGTGTCCCTCCTAAGAGAACAGATTTGGCGCGGGCAAATGCTCAGTTACATCCAGGATGAGTCCCAGAGTCACAGGTGCCCTCCAGCATTTCAGAGGCAGGCAGGCAGGAAGAGATCTAGAGAGAGAGGCCAAAGGCAGAAAGCCCAACTCAAGCAAGCAGGAAGGCAGACAAGTGGACAGGGAAGGGGTAGCATCAGAAGGTTAGGAGAACCCAGAAGGTAGGTAAGCTGGCAGACATGCAGGGGCAGAATGAAAGGCAAATGGAAAGACAGATGGGAACATCAGGGAAAGAGAGGCATAAAGGCATAAGAATAGGAGAGGACAGAAAGAAAGATCACCGTGCAGACAGAAGGACAGACAAAAGGATAGGCAGGGATGAATGACAAATGGGCAGACCCCCTAGATAGAGGAAACGGATGGAGAGATAGAGGGCCCAATAAGCAGAGGATGAAGAGGAAAGTGGCCACTCAGGCATGGAGCGCAGGGACAGAGGCAAAGGCAGCCACACGAGAGACTGAGGGCAGAGCGACAGGCAGAGCTGCTGACGGACCCAAAATAGGTGGACAGACAGGCCACAGGGCAGTCTTACCTCATTCTCTAGGGATGGGGGCCTGCCCTCAGGATAGTCCCAACCTGTCTCACAAGACTGGGTCTCATTGAAGCTGTGGCTGAGGATGTCCTCCAGGCTGGCACCGTCAGGGGGTGGCCGGAACATGAGGCAGCGTTGGGGGCTGCCTGTGGCGTCCAGAGGCACGCTCAGTGCCAGCTGCTGGGCAGCGCTCAGGTTGAGAGTCTGGTTCTTGACCCAGGCCACTGAACAGTGGTGGGGCTCATCCAGGACCATGAAGACCTGGGCAAACATGTTGAAGGCACCCAGGAAGCAGGGGAGACTCACCAGGATCAGCAGCTGTACCTGGAAGCGACCAAATTCACCGATCTCAGCCATGATCTGGGCAAAGTGAGCCATGTCTACTGGTTACCACCTCCAGAGCTGGGGCCACCAGACAGCTCTGCAGCTTGCTCTGGGGCACTTGCTCCTCCAGGCAGTGGTGGCAGGTGCATTAATGTTTAATCCAGCCTTGCCTGGCTCCACCTGTCACACTGCAGCTCCCTAGCTCTGGCCTGAGAAAGACAGAATATGATGGAAAAAATAGGCCACTCCTGCCTGGAGGAGCTGAGGATGTTTTATGGACTGTGCGAGAGACATCACAAGAGGAACTCCTCAGGACTAGCACACAGCAGTGATCACTAACCAAATGTTACATGGAGTGCTGAACATTCCCCCCACAACTGCAACATCCTGTACAATCACACCAGCGCAAAACCCTCCTACTCTGATAGAATCCACGCTGTGAGAGTAGTTGCAACACTTACATGAACACCAAAGTCCCTTTTAGCCCATACTAGGTGGAGTGGGTAAGTCAGTGGAGCAGCAAGGACCCAGTCTGCACAGTAATTCTGCCAGCAGCCCGATCTAGCCTCTTCCCTGGTGATCTTATCTTTCTCCTGCAAGGTCCCCAGCACGTGCTGGCATGCACCACCAGTCAATCTCAGGGCAGCCTGAAGGCCGGGAAACCCACCAAGGGTATAAATGCTTCTTCTGTCAGCACCAATGACAATTCAAGAATGGAGGGCAATTGCAGTAGAGCCAACAGTTGCTATGACCTTGCTGGAGTCTAAGCTGGGATGGGGGCACAGTCAGGATTCTTAGAGGACTGAGGACTAATAGATGGCAGGACCTCTGGACAACAGTGATCTCCCACAGGTAAAAGCCCCCATCCTTTTTACCCTGGAGCCAGACTTACTAGAGGAAGACCCAGGGCTTGGAAGGCATCTGGCTCAGTTATGGGAGGTGGGGAATGACAGGGCTGAAGCACTAGGGAAAATGCACGTGTGTGAAGGCACACACACTCACATAGTTGCTCGTGTATGTCATAGGAAAGGCCTTTCACGCTTTGGTTTTGAATTAATTTTAAGAGCTGGGCAGAGGAGCATGGGTGACGGGAGTGCGAGGAAGCCAGGCTGTACAGGGAAGTTCTGGACACAGGGTGCCTGCCCCTGAGGCCTATTAATCAGTCCACATGAAGGGGGTGCAGGCAGGGCAGAGCCGAGGGTCCACAGCCCTGCAGGAGAGCGCTTGTCGTTCCGCTCTGCCCCATCCCAAGGTACCCCCCAGGCTCCCCACTGTCCCCAGCCTCACCCCTTCCTCCTCACCTAGCTCCCTTGTATGTTCCTGTCCTCAGCACAGCCTTGACTGAACGGCCAGGAAAGCAGATACTACCAGCTGTCACTGCTCACTTCAGTGCTCACACTGTGGGGGAAACGGAGGTGGCGACAGGAGCCTGCGCTTGGCCCTCATCATCTCCTCACTCTCATCAGAGACAGGATTCTGCTTCTTTCAGCTCCAAGGCTCCACAGGGGCTGGAGCTGGGATGCAGGAAACTTGGGCTCTGCCATTTAGTCACTGTGACCCTCAGTCCGCCCTTCTATCCTGCTGGGCTTCATTTCTTCATCTGTGCAAGGGAAGAACCTGAACTAGGTGGTCCCTAAGGATTCTTTCATTTCCCGGTGGGGCATTCGGAAACACAGACTGTGGATGGTGAGAGGATAAGGCTCAACCAAAGACCTTCCATAGTTGTAACCATGATCCCCGGATCCCACTGGCTTCACTTCATCTCTACATTCCCTCAATCCTAACTTTTTGGTTAACTTACTTGTTCTTTTAACCCTGCCCCTAGCCCAGAGAGCCTGCCAAGGCTCCCTATGATGCTTCAAAGCCCACCACCACCTCCATTCTCTGCGGGAGCCCTTCCAGGACCCCTGTGGCCCCAGGGACCTCTCTACCCTGTGGTCTCACTGACCTGGGAAGACGAGCTCAAAGTAGTATGTGTGCTGGTCTCTGACGTCCCCAAGTGGTCTGGTCACCTCCACCATTTTCTGGGAGACTGCAAGGTAGGACGGGGTTGCCACTGGCCCTTCAGCAAGAACCCACAGCCTATCTGTCCTCTTCCTCTCCTTGTACTTGTCTTCAGCCAAGGGCCCAGCTAAGACCAAAGAGACATGTAACAAGAGTTTTCTAACCACTGGAGCGGTGTAAGGTGAATGAACACACAATCACTGGCGGTCACCTGTCCACAGAGTAGAGGGCGGTGTTCACGTGTAGAGTTGGGGAGAGGAAGGTATTCCTTAAACATTGCCTAATAAATATGCAGTGGATGGTGTTTCAAATCTCTTCCAACTTTGAGAACAGCTCTAGTAAATAAAAATGGCGGGTAGGAGTTTCGGTTTCTGGTCCAGGCTGTAAGCAGCTTGGAAGTTGTCACTTCGCTCTAGCGAGTAAAAAGCTGAGCAAATCGAAAAATCAACAACTCTTCTTAGATCCTTCAGAGGAGTGAAGTCACAGGGCAAACTGCTGTCTTGAAATACAGAGAATTATAACTTCATGGAGCAGAAATCCACAAACACAAACTTCCACAGGAACCAGTATCACAGGAGGAAAACCCAAACTGTAATTGATGGGCTGCTGGAGGCTCAGGGTGGGTACGGCTGAGATTTGGCGGCAACACAATGTTGGAGAACAGAGTTGGACTGACTTCCACAGTTACTAGAAAGTACTCAAGGCAGTGTGGTATTGGCAAACAATTAGACAAATAGATCAGTGGAACAAAAGAGGGAGCCTAGAAAGAAAGTCAGATTCAACCGATCTTTGACAAAGGAGCAAAGGCAATACAATACCAATGGAGAAATGACAGTCTCTTCAACAAGCGGTGCTGGAACCACTGGACACCCACAGGCAAAAAAAGGAAAGGAAAGGAAAGGGAAGGAAAGGGAAGGAAAGGGAAGGGAAGGGAAGGGAAGGGAAGGGAAGGGAAGGGAAGGGAAGGGAAGGGAAGGGAAGGGAAGGGAAGGGAAGGGAAGGAAAGGAAAGGAAAGGAAAGGAAAGGAAAGGAAAGGAAAGGAAAGGAAAGGAAAGGAAAGGAAAGAATCTAGACACAGACTTTAAACTCTTCACAAAAGCTAACTCAAAATGGTTCACAGACCTCAATGGAAAATGCAAAACTATCTAACTCCTACAGGATAACATAGGCAAACATCTAGATGACCTTGGGTACTCAGTGATGACTTTTTAGATACAGCACCAAAGGCATGATCCATGAAAGAAGTAACTCATAAAATGAAAATTTTCTGCTGTGTGCAAACCACTGTTAAAAAGAGAATCAGAAGACACGTCACAGACTGGGAGAAAGCATTTGCACAAGACATGTCTGATAAAGGACTGTTTTCCAAAATACAGGTATACCTCAGAGAGTCTGTGGATTCAGTCCCAGACCACTGCAATAGAGTGAGATTCACAAAAAAGTGAGTTTTTTGGTGGTTGTTCCTAGTGCATATAAAAGTTATTTTTTAACTATACTGTAGTCTCTTAAATGTGTGGTAGTATTATGTCTAAAAAAAAAACCATGTACATACCTTAATTTAAAAGTACTTTATTACTGAAAAATGCTAACCATCACCTGACAACACAGGGTTGCCACAAACCTTCAATCTGTTAAAAAAAAAAAAAAAGCAGCAAAGCATAATAGAGAAGTGCAGTAAGAGGCTGCCTGTACACAAAGAACACTTCACAGTCAACAATGAGAGAGCAGACATGATTAAAAATGGGCAAAACACATGAACAGACACCTCGGAAAAATACATACAGACAAGCACATGAATAAACAAGCATATGAACAAATTCTCAACATACTGTCATTAGGGAATAGCAAATTAAAACGAGATACCACCACACACTTACTAGAATGGTCAAAATGTAAAGCACTGACACCACCAAGAACTAGTGAGCATGTGGAGGAACAGGGACTCTCATTCACTGGTGGGAATGCAAAATGGCACAGCCGTTTTGGAAGACACCTGTTTTCTTAAAAAGCTTGACCTATTTACCGTACAATCTGCCACTGGGCTCCTTGGTATTTACCCAAAGAAGTGGAAACTCATAGCCACACAAAAATCCACACACAGATGCTTATAGCAGCTTTATTCATAACTGTCAAAACTTAGAAGCAGCCAGTAGGCAAATGGATTAATAAACTGTGGTACATTCAGATGTGGAGTATTACTCAGAGCTAAGAAGACATGCGCTATCAAGGCACAAAAAGACATGGAGACATAGTAAATGCGTATTACTATGTGAAAGAAGCTATTCTGAAAAGGATACATATTGTATGATCCTAACCGTATGACATTCTGGAAAAAGCCAAAACTTTGGAGACACTAAAAAGATCAGTGGTTGCCAGGGACTAGAGGGGTAGGAGGGATGAACAGGCAGAGCACAGAGGATTTTAAGGCAGTGAGATCATTCTGTGTGAAACCATAATGATGGGTACGTACCATTATGCACTGTCTAAGCCCGTAGAATGTTTACAACAGCAAGAGTGAACCCGAACGTAAACTATGGACTTTGGGTGATAATGAAGGGCCATGTCCGTTTATCGATCATAACAAATGTACCCTCTGGTGCAGGACGTTGACAGTGGGAGAGGCTGTGTATGTCAGGAGATATACGTGTACTTTCTGTTCAATTTTGCTGTGAAACTAAAATTGCTCTAAAAAATAAAATTTATTGTAAACAAAAACAAAAAATGTGAGCTGACCCCCCAGGAGGAATCCAACTGTCACACTGAACACTGCTACTATGAATAAGCAGAGGTGAGTAATCTGGCCCCTGGACAAATCTGGTCTTGCTAGAGATAACGCCAAGTGGAGAGGCTGTTTACTCTTGCCCCCACCCCACTGCCCTCCACTGCCACCACAGTCACTTTTCAGTAGGAAGCACCTCCTCTCTGTCCCCACAATAGTCAGAATCCACTTTTAAAACCTGCTTATCTGAAAAGCAAATTCAATCAGCTCTGATGCTGTCAACTCCAAGGTCCTAGGACCTGCGCCCTGAATTACTAGCACCCACCCACAAGCAGTCCTATCACAGCTCAAAGACCATTTTCTGTTGAGAAGGAGTTACTGATCAGGGATTTCTTATCCAGGAGGTGGAGGAATACAGAAGAGAGGGACCCAGAATCTTACATCAAACCTCACCATTTCAATTATCAAAGCCAAATGGGAACAAGCTCAGCCTTGCTCTGAACTTTCCTAAAGGGACTCCGCAGGGCTTGGCTCTGGCACCTTTCCCCCACCCAACAGCATGAGCAGAATTCAACAGAAAAGCTCAGTGCAAGGTGCTCCTCATTCCACCCTAGTCACATTCCTTGGGCAGCTCTCCCTCCCTTTGGGGAGCTTCCCCATTTGTACAACGGTTTGAAGCTGCTCCAGGTAATTCGTAGATTAATACATACTTTTTTTTAAATGTTAATGTGCACCTTGATGTTTCCCTACTGGCATGAAAACTTATACTGGTGACTTCCTGACCCACTTCCCACTGCTCCCACCAACAGCCAAAGAATCCTTACACAACCAAAGACAATTTATTCTTTATTGATTAAAAATTAATGAAACATGCAGAAAAGTATAAAGTCAAAACAACAAAAAAAAAAGGAGGGGGGTAGTGAAATATTTTACATCTTCCATAATCTAGCATACGTCATCAGGAGGAACCTCCATTTTTTGATACACCATTATTCTCTCCTCCAGATTATTAGAATATCAGCTGGCTCTAGGATTTGGTTCAAAACTTAAACAAAAAACCCCAAACAAATCCATTAGTCATTTAGAAAGACCATATGTTTCACAAATAGCATTGGCACACATTACCTTGTGCTAAGTTAGTCCCTATCCCAGGGACCAGGGGATCCTGGGACTCAGGGAGAGGTGTATCCTGAACTCCTGGGAGGGAATGAGGTTGCTCACCAGGTCACCTGCTGTCCCAGCTGGGAAGTTTCTGTTCACTCATTTTTTTCAGCATCACTGCACAAGTCAGCAAAGGGAGTCCACCATACATCATGCAGAAGAAATAACACTGTCCTGGGGCGTGGTGTCTGACTCCTAATTCCCAGCAGGGCATAAAAATGACTGGAAGAGAAAGAGAAAGCCCCAGCCCACTTCCATTGTCCTTCCTGTCCCACTGAAGTTCAAAGGTAATGGCCAGCTGGAGAAACTGAATTGGGGGATGGGCTGCTGCTTAATCCCAGCCTGGGCTCCCAACCACCTCCAAATAAAAGGTAGAACAGAGTGATGCCACCACCCTTTGGATTCATAAATAAGTAGATGATGATGGGCTTATTTGAAACCAAAACACAGACTCTAAGGTAAGCCCCTTGTCTTGTGCCAAAGGCACGACCTGTTTTTTGTAACTTATTCCTACCTTCCTGTCCTTATTCCCGCAACCCTCCTCTAAAAAAACAAAGGAAGAAAGAAGAAAGGAAAAGAAAAACACACAATTTTTCCAGCAAGCTGATCAATCTCCTTTTCTTGCTCCAGGCTCAGCAGGCTCCTTTCTCTTACCAATCCTGCTGGGACCTTGGACTTTAGTGTCTGATCCTCTAATCTACTTTCCTCCCAGGCCCCATCCCAAACCACCCCCTCCCTTCCTCTCCAACACCCACCCCTTTTCCAACGTGCCTTTGTATCCAGGCAAGCGAAGAAAGCCCATGACTAAAACTACAAGCTCAGAATGAAACAAAAGCTGTAACAAGTCCATTGTGGGGAAAGCTCTCAGAGATGCTCCGGGAGAAAAATGGTAAAGCAATCTTGTTATTCATGGACCAACAGTGCTGGAAAGGACTCGAGTGATTCTGTAAGAGGCAACTCTCCCCTTTCAATGGGACCAAAGCCCATCTTTGTGTGTCGTTGTAAGGCCAGATTGAGTATCCCTTCCATTTACAAAATTTGTTAGGTCTATCTGCAATTAGACAAAGGCTGACTGTGAAACAGCAGGAAAAAAAAAAAAATCAACCCCACTGATGATTCACATATTGCATTATGAGTGCTCTTTCCTAAACCTAAAGAATAATTTATGTTATTTCTGTAAAAAATCAAATGAGCACTGTCTACTCATAGATCCTAAAAGTCATGGCACATGTGGTTTCACTTTCCATCTTGGGTCAGGTTCAGCACACAGAAGTGTGGACCCCCTCCAGAGGGTCAGTGCAGGAGAGGGGCAGAAGGCAGGCCTCTCCGGCCCAGTGTGAGCCTCCTTTATTGCTGCAGAAATCTCAGCCTTGCATTTGCTCAGGACTTGGAGGCCAGCCAAACTGATTTTCATGGGAGGATCAAGGAGCAGTTTTTTTTAATCAACTTTTTAAGACATGAAAATAAATACTTCCACAATGATATGAGTTACGATTTTTCCTGTTCAAAAACCACTGCTGGGAAGATTCTCTTTTACAAGCCATTACTTGATGTTTTCTCTAAAAACAGTCCAAAGTTCCACTTTGAAGGATCCGATGGTTGAAGTTCGATTACAGTCAGATGTTTTGCACCAGCTGAAGTTAAGGCGAGCAACCCTTTCTGGAGGAAGCAATGAAGAGGGGTGCCTGAGAGCAGCTTCAGCAAAACGCTCAGAAACATTGTGAATAAAACAAGAACACAGTTTGGGCTGCCTCCATAGAGGCTGTGCTTTTTCCTAACAAAGGCTGCTAGAATTCATATCAGATACCGAAAAAAAGAAAAACCCCCAAAACAAAAAAAACCACTAAATTCTCTGGGATCCAGCTGAACAATCAACTTTTAATTGCTACTTCAGTGGTAAAGAGATATCCCGAGATGCCTGCGTCCTGTCAGGGGTGGGAGGACAAGCCAGACGAGGAAGCCCGATACAGCTGCTACTCTCCACCCAGCGCCACCACTGGAGTAAGGCAAGAGGAGCTGACAGGTCTCCCTCCTGGGCCTTGAGGCACACAGGCCACTTCTCAGATGGAGACAGGGGACAGGTGCTGTAAGTTTACTAATGGAACTCTTTAAACGGATGCTGGCCACTGGTGATCCAACTTTTCTTTTCCTGTGGAAAAAGGGGGAAGGATGGCAGAAAAAACATAAAGGAAGACCTCTAAAGCTCCTAGCTGGGAGGTTTGTTGCTGGGTTCTTTGGCAGTAGTGGGTTTAGGCCAACAGAAGCAACAGAGATACGCATGTGTGGAATCTCCTTAGGCCGCCTCCTCCAGGGCTGTGTTTTAGCTGATGCTGAGCTGGGCAAATCCTATTAGTTTACCATCATCAGGAATATCCGAGCCTTCGACACCAGATGCCTGAGAACCAAACAAAATGAGAAGCTGTGGCTATTTATAAACAAAACAGCAGGTAGCAATTAAAACTGATACAGGGACTATGGGAAGGAAGGCAGTGGGATCAGGTTCCTGGGATACAAACAGGAGGCAGATAAAGGTGTCTCTTCCAGAAAAGGTGGACTCTCAGTACAAAGGTGGAATTAGATGGGCTAACAGTCTCTCTCAGAATAAACAGTCAAGGGCCTGGGGCGGGAGGCTTTCTGGGAGAGAGAGGGGAAGGGCGGCCACTGAATGGAGACAGCAGCCCAGGGTGCTGGGGAGGGTAAATGAGCACAGTCCAAAGATTTTAATAGCGTCATCACTCAGGGAATATAGAAGCTGCTCTGCAGAGGCGGCTGGTGTGTAACAAGTGAGATGGTTTAACAAGGAGGAAGGGACGAATACCAGTTTGAAAGTGACAGATCGATTTGACTGGGGTTCTTCCACAATTTTCTGCAAATTAGCTGCCACTGTAATCATACAAACAGAGAAAGTAATGAGAAGCTAAGTAGATCCACTTTCAACCCTATTTTCACAACTTAAATGGTAGTTTAGGATCTCTGTACAATCAAAATGGAAGCAAAAAGATAAATCACTCCCCAAACGCAAGTTTTTTTTTTAAACTCATCTCCAAGTGGCATAAATAAATCTTGAATCATTGTCAAATTAACATTCTTTAAGATGCTGTATTAACTTAGGAAAGATACTCAGGTTCAAGAGGTATGATTTCCTATTCATGGGCTAGAAAGCCCTAGACAGGGAATAGACCAACTACGGCCTCTGGCCTGCTTCTGCCTGTGAGCTCAAAATGGTTTAAAAAGGACAAAGACTGTACATGGTCCACAAAGCCTAAGCTATTTACTTTGTGGCCCTTTAAAATTCCCCTAACTTGCCTTAAACAATGGCCTCTTCCTTCAGTAATACATACCTGTGGTCTGACTGTGCCTTTTCTTCATTCCTGCTTTTTTTTAAGGACTAAATCTCTAATGATTTTTGCTTACCTCTTAGCTCCAGAACGATTGAATTCATCCACCAAAATGGATTAGATGTGACCAAGCTTACTCTAACTTGTGACTTTTGTCATCATGTCTACCAGAGTCTCCCAGAGACCTGGGTAAGGTTTCACTTACTATCTTCGGGGGTCACAAAGCAAACTCAGCAGTGTGACTTTCTTTTCCATAAGAAACTGTCCCCAGTACCTATTATTTCAGCAAAGCCGAGAACCATTAGACCTACCCAGTGGAATCAAAGCCTGGTTTCCTAGACCCTAAGTCTACAGGCAGCGACATGGGGGCACAAAGGCAGAACACAAAGTAGTTACCTATTACTAAATCCCTTCCATCGACGAGGCCAGCGGAGATGAGTTCCTGAGAGACACCCTCTGCTGTATCTGCAAGGACAAAGAAAAAGGCACTCCAGTTCTTGTGCACGCACGTCCCTGCTAACAACTTCCAGAGCAGGTGCTAGCACAGCCAGACCGAAACCAGCTGCTAACTTCACAGAACGAACATGGCAAGTAGGGTCTTCCTCCCACACCAAGGTTTTTACCACCAGGATTATCTCAAGTGAGGGACAGACTCTCACAGGTCTGGTCTGAGGGAAGAACTTATATCAACCAAATGGCAAATATTAGCTCAATATAAAGATAACTTCACATTGATGGCGTAATTTAGATGGGTTCTGGCTGCTGTCGGAAGAGCACCTGACAGGGACGCTGCAGAGGAAACTACTTTTCTGAGGGCAACCCTGGACCCAAGTACCACGAGCCCTGAGACACGATGATGAGAGTGTATCACCCCCGAGGCTAATGAAACAGAACAACTGGCTCAATTAAATCTTGAGAGAACAAACTATAATCTCTCTCTTTTGGGATCACACTTCCAAGTTTTTTTGCTAAAATAATTTTCTTTTTTATTCTGGTGGGCTTTCCTTCCTATCTAGTTATTCCAGATTGTACAATCTGAGCAATAGGTACATAACTAGTAACTAGAAAGATGAGGGCACAGTACCATTGATTAACCTCCCCTCCAACCCAATGCTTCCAGAGGGCTGAACACCGAGCCCCTCAGATGGAACAGGAGGACCTCTCGGGAGGCGATGTGTGCATATTTGTGCAGATGATTAGTGATTTGAATTAGTACCTTAAAATGTGACTCGGCCTGGCTTTAAAAAAACAGGTACACCTCTGTACACAGAGGCATCTGAGAGTTAGTCGCTCATGATGCTGAGAGAGCAGAGGAGTAAGCGTGGCACACAGTGGCTGTGGGCCACTTCCCTAATACGAGTCCTGAGTAACAAAGGCAAGGAAGAAAACAAGCCTTGTCCCAGGGAGAAGTTCATGGCCAGAAACTAAGCGTGGCAGGGCGTGGCTTCGGCCTGGGAGGGGAGGAGACTAGAAGCCTTGTTTCGTTCCTGTCAATGGAGGACAATCATGTTCAGTAACAAGAGCAGGAACTCTGCACGCCAACGGATCTGAGTTTGAATTGCAGCTACACCTCTTCTCAGCTGTGTGAATTGTAACCAGTTACTTCACTCTAAGCCTTGATTTCATTATCTATGCAATGGGGATAATAGTCTCTCCTTAGGGAGCTGTTCTGAGAATTCAATGAGATACTGCTTAACACAACGCCTGTTGTATAGTAAGTAAGCAGTAAATTAGAGCTATATTCAGTGCTGTTTGTATTATACATGGTTTCCTAAATGAGGTGACAGTAAATAAATTGCATTTTAGTTTTATTCATATGCCCCCCAAAACCTTTAAACCAGGAACATTTTTTATCACCCTTTAAGAGCAAAATATAGCTAAAGGACAGAAACTTCACATGTTTCCTTAAATGATAAATGAGAAGTTATTTTGTTCTCAGTATTTTGCCTCACCTCTCCCAGGAGTAAATTCAAATCGAATATCATTTAATTCTTTTTTTGAATTCCTATAAAAGAAAACAAAATGTATAAAATAAATTTCTGAGTTATGCATACAGACACTGCCTACATATGTTAGGAAAGATCTTCCTGTTCCTATAGATCATACAGTTTGTCCCAATGAGTTCACACTGAAGGCTCAGAGCTAACAGCTCAAAGTGACCACCTAACTGTCTTGTCACCCTTTTAATTCATGTCCTTCCTTGATCAATACAATACATGCCCACCCCCATCCTTATTCCCAATGAGACAATCATATGAAACTAAGAGGAAAATCTGCATGAGCACAGGGAGGTGTGATTAAATGATACAGGATGCCCTTTCCACTCTATCCCCACGCCTAACCCCCCGGCCCCTACACCTCGGACAGGGCCTTGCCCACCGCTGCTGATCAGTCTGGGCAGACTCACAGAATGAAATACACAGTGCTCCCCCAATTCCACAGGGGCTCAGAAGAGAAAGAATACACAGATTGGGATAATGAGGGAAAAACTTTACAAGTAGTGTTTTTAGGTAGGACTTAATGGGTCAGTAGGATCTGGGCAGGCAGAGAAGATGCGGCAAGGAATTGGGCCCATCCTGGCAGCAGAGTTAATATGTGACTCCAGAGAGTCAAACGTGTGACTGGTGAGGACAGTAATGGCGATCACTCACCACACCAAGTACTGAGATTAACCAAGCTCCCTGGAGGCTCTGGTTAAAGATGGAGAAATCAGAATATTGTGCCTAAAGACAGCCGTGCCTGATCACTTAGCACCCCAATCCATTTTATCAAAACAATTCAGAGGGCTGAGGTCTGACACACACTTGAGGATGTTACTGCAACTGTGCTTAAACTACAGCTACCCAAATCCAACACAACCTGCCCCACAGTGATTTTCTTCCCCTCATACTGCCTTCTCTGTGCACTTGCCTACACGGACTTACACTTCTGCATGTCTGCTGAAACTTGTTTTTTACTGTGATAAGCACATAATACAAATCAACTTCCAACACAGACTGGATTGTTTCATTTCATTTTCTCTGTATCTTTCCATAATAGCTAAGAGTGCTGTACAGTCTGCTTAATACTTAACTGTTCAAATTATTCTTTCTGAAAGTGGAATAAAATTAAGACCAAGTGTTCAGTATCACTTTAGTGATGCGACTTTCATGCCAAGCATAAACACCTTCAAAGACAGTATGCGAAACTGGACTTCATGTCCAGTCATTTAACTTCAAAGTTTTCGTCACTGAGAACAAGAATCTAGCCTCCTCTTTCACAAACAAGTCTAGAACCCAGTCCACCAAAATACCATCCTCTCAAAAAGCTAACTACATCACTTATGAGTATCCTCTCCCCTTCCTGAAGCACATGTCAAATAGAATTTTTATACTCTCTATTAACTACTATAGGATTTTGAAACAAAAATTTTAAGAGAAATAAGTGGTATTCTTTACAAACAATTAAAATAGAAAAAAAATTTCTTCTGTATAGCACAGGGGACTATATTCAATATCTTGTAGTAACCTTCAATGAAAAAAAATATGAAAACAAATATTATGTATGTATATGCATGACTAGAACATTGTGCTGTACACCAGAAACTGACACACTGTAACTGACTGTACCTCAATATCAATAAACAAATAATCAATAGGATGAGATTACCAAGACACTGTATTCATTCAGAACTATCTGAGTTCAGGTACACAGAGCAGGCTTCTTTCAAGAAAAGGTAAGCAAATCTGCTTTCTTCACATTCATGGCATAATTTTATCACTCCTAGTGCTAACACCCAAACATTCCCAAAACAGGTCTTGGTGCCTCCATCTTTAATTATGGTCATGCTGAGAGGATGACTAGGAATTCACACGTGGACGGAGGCATGAGTCAGCAGTAACTCAGGTCCTCACACCACTGCTACTGTCTCCAAGGAAAACAATACACCTGCCAGCAAAGAGCACTCGATGCTGGGAGCCACATGGTCCTATCCAGTTACTCTCAGGCACGTGCTACTAGAAGGAGTAACTTTCAAAGAGAAATCAGCATATTCAGAGTATTTAGAAAACAGCAACGACAACATGTCCACTCACCGTAATCTTAGTACTAGACTAATGGGGATCTTGGTTTCTTGTGAACTTGCTCCTGAAGACAGAGCCTAAAAAGCATTGAAAGGTATAAAGTCATTGACTGGACTATTAAGCGCGGAGGTGACTAATGTTCACTTGCAGAGGACTCATCCACTTGGTAGCAATTTTCTTCATCTCCAGGTGCGGCCATCCTCGTGCCTAGGACACCTCTGCCATGGGAGGACATGCCCTCCAAGGCAGCAACAAGAGCTGAATGTCAGCCTGAGTCAAACACAGTCAGGAAGAGAACTCTCAGACCCACATGGAATTCCACGCACGGCCACATTTACAGTCTATATTTTTCAGACCCCTGCTCCCCTCTATAGGGGTGAAGTGCATGAAGCTGCATCTTTCCCTTTAAAAACTCTGCCAGTGTATCACACGGCAACACATCAGGCGGGTCTAAACTGCCCCTCAGGAATCCACCCCCTGGAGGTGCCGGGTCTTTTAATGGCTACACTAACCATCTCTGAAAACTGTATAGCTGTCCCTTGCTTACTGGAGGATATACATTATTTATAAAACGAACCCGATCCTTCCATCAGTTTTCATAAGACAGCTGTATCTTTTCCCACATGATTGGCAGAAATGGAAAGCTTGGGTGAAGAAAAGGTTAAATGAAGTGAAGGTGACAAGAAATTACCCCCCAAAACTTTTGATGTTGGGAATATTTCCATCGTTAACTTATTTTCTTGCTTAAAAACCTGTGTGATCCTTGTCAAACTCTCTTATCTGCATACATTTCAAACTGTGAAAACAGAATTTCTAACTTGTTTCAAAATTTACCAGGACATCAACTGTATTACATGAGGTGGTGTTCCACACCGACCTATGCTTTCTTCGTCTGCACGGAAGAGTATCCCTGCTTTACCTGAGCTGGTTTTGCTGGCTCCGCGGTGGGCGGGAGAGAGACTTGAGTTGGCTGTGCAGGCATCTGCCCAGCTGGCTGAGGTAGATGAGCAGAAATCTGTTCTGGAACTTGGAGTAAAGTACCCACAGGATCAGTTGTCGAAAACAGCTGTAACAAAAACACACACACAGCTCTGCAAAGGGAGGCAGATCTACTGACAGGCAATCAGGGCCACACAGGGTGATATTTTCAAAGTATAGTTCTTGTGCAGTGGACTGGCCTACCTCCACATCCCTGAATACACCTATTTCAAGTGGAAGTCAATTTCTATGCTTTTTTATTTTGAGGAACTTTTGGAGGCGTAATTTATGTCCCACTAAATCCACCGACTGTAAGTATACAACTCCCAAGTTTTTAGAAAATTTACACCAGTGTAAACATCACTACAATCCATTTGTAGAACACTTCCATCGACTGACAAATTTCCCTCTTGCCCATCTGCAGTTAACTCCTGACTGACTTATTTTATAACTGGAAGTTTGCACCTCCTCATCTCCCCTGCCTACTTCACTCATTCCCCATACATGCCTCCTCTATGGCAACCACCAGTTTGTTCTCTGTATCTGTGAGTCTGCTCCTGTTGTATTACGTTTGTTTGTTTGGGTTTTTTTAGATTTCACGTATAAGTGACATCATATAGTGTTTGTCTTTCTCTGACTTATTTCACTTAGTGTAATGTCCTCTAGGGTCCACCCATGTCACAAATGGCAATATTTCATTCTTTTTTTATGACTGAGCAACATTCCATTGCATATATACACCACATCTTCTTTATCCAATCATCTACCAATGGACACTTAGGTTGCTTCCATACCTTGGTTCTTGTAAATAATGCTACAATGAACACAGGGGTACATATGTTATTTTGAATTCATGTTTCTGTTTTCTTCAGAAAAATACCCAGAAGTGGAATTGCTGGATATTTGGTAGCTCTAGCTTTAATTTTTTGAGAAACCACCATACTGTTTTCCACAGTGGCTGCACCCATTTACACTCCTACTGACAGTGCACAAGGCTTCTCTTTTCTCTTCATCTTGCCAACACTTGTTAATTGTCTTTTTGATAAGAGCCATTCTGACAGGTGTGAGGTGATACAAAAGTTACTTCCTGGATACACTTCAAGTCTATCTCTGGCCAGCAGAGGCTAAGTTTGGTACCATCCTCATTCAGGGATGCAGATCAAGATGGCAGGGGCAAGGGAACCTAGGGAATCACAAAGTGGCTCTTCTGCTCACATGTTACTAGTCAACGTAACTGCCATGGCCGTGTGCAATTTAAGGGGCAGAAAAAATGCAAGTCTACCAAGTATCAAGAAGAGCCAGAAATCTTTGTGAACAGAAGTTCTAATGTAAGTTGTCAGATATTGGCCTGTTAATAAGTTGAGGTACAGCAGTATTTATTTTCAGTCTTAAACATAATTGTGTATACAAACTGTATACCATGTACACAAATGAAGTGGAAAAAAGTTACTTTTAAGCATGTGGCAAGAACAAACAGGTTTGAGAGCAAGATGTGTGCCAGTTAAACCAAATACTAAGAACCCGTGAAATGATTCTTTGCTTCAGGTACTGAGCACGAGGCAGGCCAGACTAACAGGAGTCTGTCTAGTAGGCCTCCCTATCACCCCAAGGCAGGAACTACAGACAACGGGATCCATGTGACTAGAGAAGAGGCTGAGGAAAAAAGTCCAAAGAGGAAAGGTGGCATATGACAAATTCCCTGGGAAATTAATACAAAAAGACTATGTTCCACTTTAAGCAGCCCAAGACAAAAAAGTAGTTCATGAAGTCAAGCAAGCAAGGAAGAACACAGTCTGGGTCCTTAGGCCAACTTTTGAGTGCGGTGGCACCACCAATTTACTGCAAAGGTCCATTCAAACTCAGAATTGAGGGGGAGGGTATAGCTCAAGTGGTAGAGCGCATGCTCGGCATGCACAGGGTCCTGGGTTCAATCCCCAGTGCCTCCTCTAAAAATAGATAAACAAACAAACAAACATAATTACCCCCCCCGGAAAAAAAAAAACAACTAAAAGTACTGAAAAAGAAACTCAGAATTGAGATCTCTAATAAAATTTGACTGGTATAAACAAAAAATATACATAACATTAAAACTAAAACAAAACAAAAGCACATACACTTTAATGATTTAATAATCACAACTACTTACCTCAGAATTTGTTAATGATTCTTTCACTCTGGGAGACTAAAAGAAGAAAAAAAAAAAAGAGGCTTGTTAAATGAAACCTCAAGTTACTTGTAGTCAGTTCCAAACTGCCCGGAATGCTGAAATGAAAGTCAGCTCTACTTCATTCTGATCCATAATTAACTCATCGGTAACTGTAGTGAGAGTTTTTTGGAAAAAGGAAACTATCAGGATACTACTGCAGTCTTTGCCCGGCTACCCTGTAATGCATCAATGTACTTACGTATTTAGAGTGCAGAACTTAAGGTTTACAAGCAAACATAATGGAACTGAGTTCTCAGGTAGCAGGAAGATCACATTCTTCAAAGTACAATTCTTTTGCATAATGATGAACACATTATGTGCATAACACTTCAAACCAAATGTAAACATTCAAGCTAATTATCCAACACATTCTCACAGCAGAGTAATTCTGATTATGGGCATTAATTAAGAAAACTCTTGAGCCAAAATTGAAATACCAATTATAACCTGCCACATGAAAATTTAAGCTAAACTGATTTAGTAAATCATAAGTTTGTAGTAATTCTGGATACAGGCACTGGAGAATACAAAAAACATGTCTCTAACCAAATAACAACTTACAGCAAATTCTACAAAGTATGAATTTAGACTTCTTATAGGATCAGTTTAGGTTTTTTAAATTTTCATTACCATTTTATTAGCTAGAATCAAGCTTCAGGCAAGAGCCAATGTATCACAGCAAGTGTATGGCCAACACAAAACCTTTTTTAAAAAATTTTTATTTGGAAATAGTTTCAGAAAAGTTGTTAGAATAAGAACAATATACCCTTTACCTGGATTCATCCATTATTAATATTTTTCCTCATGTGCTTTATTATTTAGTGCTCACTTTCTCTCTTTTTAAATATATGTTTTAACACTCCTGCACCATTTGAGCATTAGCTGCATGTACCATTGCTGTTTACCACTGAACAGTCACTGTGTATCCTTAGGAATGGGGATATTCTCCTACATAGCTTCTCACTACTAACGTTACCAGCTTCAGTAAATTTCACAGCTCAGTACTGTCATCTACTTTATCATCTATAATCCAATTTTTCCAACGACCTGCTATACATACCCTTTGGAGCCCCTGTTGTTCTGATACACAACGCCATCCAGGATCACAGACTGCAGGCAGTCATGTCTCTCCAGGTTTCCCTGACACATAATCACTCCCGTGGCCTACTACGCACTCTCAATTTGACTAGAATGTTCCTAACCTGTGGACTGTCTGATGTTTCCTCGTGTTTTAGACTTAAATGCATCCTACAAAGTGATGAATCTGTCCTATGGTATCATATCTTAGGGAATTACAGATTCCTCTGCCCCTCACTAGTGATGTTAATCTCAATCATCTAGTCAAAGCATTTTCAGATTTCTTGGGTATAAAGTAGCTATTTTTTCCCTTGCAAATAATAGGCAATCTATGGGGAGACATTTTAAGACTACGTAAATATCTTGCTCATCAAAACCTTCCCATATATTTAGCACCCACTGATGATCCTTGCCTGCTCTAATCTTTACAACTGCTTTATGATGGCTGTAAAACGATGAATTCGCACTCAGCCCTGGCAGTTTACTGTAATAAAAAACAATCCCTTTCCCCTCATTTACTTATCTATTTTTTATTGGTAAGGACTCATAAATTCCTATTTTTAAATGATTTATAATTTATTACTACACTTACTGATTTTGATGGTTAAATTGTCCCTAATTTAGTCAGTGGGAACTCCTTCAACCTGGCTCTTATGTTATTATGACTTTTCCTCTGTTATTTTTTTAAAATTTTTTATTGATGTATAATCATTTTACAATGTTGTGTCAAATTCCAGTTAAAGCACAATTTTTCAGTTATACATGAACATATATCTATTCATTGTCACATTTTTTTCTCTGTGAGCTACCATAAGATCTTGTGTATATTTCCCTGTGCTATACAGTATAATCTTGTTTATCTATTCTACATTTTGAAATCCTGTCTATCCCTTCCCACCCACTGCCCCCTTGGCAACCACAAGTTTGTATTCTATGTCTATGAGTCTGTTTCTGTTTTGTATTTATGCTTTGTTTGTTTGTTTTTGTTTTTTGTTTTTTTAGACTCCACATATGGTATGGATTTTTTTAGCGATCTCATATGGTATTTTTTTTTCTCTTTCTGGCTTACTTCACTTAGAATGACATTCCCCAGGAGCATCCATGTTGCTGCAAATGGCGTTATGTTGTCGGTTTTTATGGCTGAATAGTATTCCATTGTATAAATATACCACATCTTCTTTATCCAGTCATCTGCTGATGGACATTTAGGCTGTTTCCATGTCTTGGCTATTGTAAATAGTGCTGCTATGAACACTGGGGTGCAGGTGTCATCCTGAAGTAGGGTTCCTTCTGGATATAAGCCCAGGAGCGGGATTCCTGGGTCATACAGTAAGTCCATTCCTAGTCTTTTGAGGAATCTCCATACTGTTTTCCACAGTGGCTGCACCAAACTGCATTCCCACCAGCAGCGCAGGAGGGTTCCCATTTCTCCACAGCCTCTCCAGCATTTGTCATTCGTGGATTTTTGAATGATGGCCATTCTGACTGGTGTCAGGTGAAACCTCACTGTAGTTTTGATTTGCATTTCTTTGATAATTAGTGATATAGAGCATTTTTTCATGTGCCTATTGATCATTTGTATGTCTTCCTTGAAGAACTGCTTGTTTAGGTCTTTTGCCCATTTTTGGATTGGGTTGTTTGGTTGTTTCTTATTAAGCTGTATGAGCTGCTTATATATTCTGGAGATCAAGCCTTTGTCAGTTTCATTTGCAAAAATTTTCTCCCATTCCGTAGGTTGTCTTTTGTTTTACTTATGGTTTCCTTTGCTGTGCAGAAGCTTCTAAGTTTCATTAGGTCCCATTTGTTTACCCTTGCTTTTATCTCTTGCTCTTGGATTGGAAGAATCTATATTGCTAAAATGGTCAGACTGCCCAAGGCAATCTACAGATTTAATGCAATCCCTATCAAATTACCCAGGACATATTTCACAGAACTAGAACAAATCATAGTAAAATTTAATGGAACCATCAAAGACCTAGAATTGCCAAAGCATTACTGAAGAGAAAGAAAGAGACTGGAGGAATAACTCTCCCAGACTCCAGACAATACTATAGAGCTGCAGTCATCAAGACAGCATGGTATTGGTACAAAAACAGATATATAGACCAAAGGAAAAGAATAGAGAGCCCAGAAATGAACCCAAAAACTTTTGGTCAACTCATCTTCGACAAAGGAGGCAAGAATATACAATGGAATAAAGACAGTCTCTTCAGCAAATGGTGTTGGGAAAACTGGACAGCAGCATGTAAAGCGGTGAAGCAAGAACACTCCCTTACACCATACACAAAGATCAACTACTATGACTTTTTCAAATGAAAAAATCTTTTCTTTCAGTCAAAAGAAGATATTCCAAGTTCATCTTGTATTTTCTCTGCATAAGCCCTGGAATCAGCCATTTCTCCAATGAGCCCTCATTCTTTTATGACATTGGAAACCAAGATCTGGGCATAAGGTGTGGTCACTGTTACTGTTTACCTGACGCTCTGCATACCTGGTAATCTTAGACTGGATGCCAGATACTGTGAATTTTACCTTGTTACATGCTGGCAATTTTGTATTTTTATAAATCTTCTTGAGCTTTGTTCTGAAATACAGTAAAATTACTTGGAAATAGTTTAATCTTTTTGGATCCCGCCTTGATGAGTTGTGAGTTGGGTCAGGAGCAGTGTTCAGTCTAGGGCAATATATTATACTCTACTGAATGCCTTGTGAATTACCAGCAGACCCACATCACAAAAAATATTCAGGAGAGCGCTTCAGCAGAAGGAAAATGATACAAAGATTGCAATCTGAATCTACACAAGAGTCTTTCCTATAAATATGTACTGAATTCTGTCAAAGGATTTTTCAAAATGTATAAAAGTAAGAATACGATTTCTTTTTCTTCTTTAGCTTATTACTATTACAAGATTTCCTAATACTGAACCATCCTCACACCCTACCCACTTGATCATGGTATATTCTTTTAATGTAATTCAACTTAGTATTAAAAGACTATCTTTCTAATAAAGAATTCATGGTATCAAAGATGGCTATAAGGATTACATGAGAAATAATGGATAACACAATAAAATTAGAAAGCTATTTATTCTGTGAACAAAGTGTATCATTTTTATGCTGTTTAGATACCACTGTATTAGGTTATGAAAAAGCTACTGTAAGCATTTCAGAACTACCAAATTTTAAGCAACTAAATTTCTCTTGCAGATAGATAGGGAGTAATAATCAGACATTGAAAAGCTATAATTCATCATTCCAAATAGTATTTGTTGGCAAGAGGACAAAGAGCATCCTCATCTCTTTCACAGGAAGCTAGAACAAGGTTCACGTTGCTCTAGCTTCTGCTGGTCTCTTCAATGTAACAATACAAGAGAATATCAATGCAAAGAAGAATCATATGAAAAAGTAAGGGAGAAAGGATGCCACGGTCTCACACCTGTAAACGAAAATCCTCACAATCATATTCAAATGAATGTTTACATTTGTTATCTTTTGAGGGAGCTTAATAAAATTTTTGCAAATTTTCATTGGCAAAGTACTTTGCAAGCTTAGTTCTGCTGAAGAGTAATATTCAATGTTGACCAGCAAGAGTCACAAGTGCTGTCACAGAGCAGATCCTAAGAGCAGGCAGAGATACCACTTACTCACTTCTCATTCCATCAGAAGGTTCTGAGCAGTCAAGGCTATGATGACTCAAATATTTCCTATACACATTTCTATTCTTGGGAATGAATCTTGACAATCAGCTTGAGGCATTAACTTTATGCAAGAGTGTTGAATTAAAACCACAAGACCCTTGTCCTTACTGCTTCTAGCAAAAACTAACACACACATACACCATGCAGGATATACCAAATGAAGAAGAGGTGCACTGTTCCTCTTCAGGCAGAAGGTTAGCAGACTTCAGGGACAAAATTTCAATTGTCAGCCTTTCAAGTTCAACAGTTTTTTCTTCTGCAATGTCTAACCAGCCGTTAATCCTATCCAGTGTATAGTCATCTCAGACATTATAGTTTTCATCTCTCAATTTAAGTCATTTTTATATATCGTAAATATTATCATAGTCAAACAGATTTGCCAGTTCCCTTTTTCACGCAGAATTACTTGGGCTCTTGTTGTTAGTAAGTTGTTCAAAATATTCTGTCACTAACATTTGTATTTTTTATATTTCAGCTGGTTAATCTGAACTGAACCACAGAATACAGTATTATCTCAGAGGCTTCAGACAAAAAGACAGAGCTCTCACTAAGGCACATAGTTTAACCAAACTTACCCTGAGTTGTGAAATTGCTGCTTTCCCTTCCTCACTTTCTTCATCAAATTCATCATCACTCCACTCCCAGCCACCATCTTCTGTCTTATGAAGACGGCCACTGGAACCTGGTACTCTCCGAACCTGCTCATAAGGAAGAGATGTGGACTATGGTTAATGTTTGACACTTACTATATAGAAAAGTCAGTCTTATTTCTCTCTCCTTCTATTACTTCAACACAGTAAGCAGATAATAATTTTCCCCATAAATAAGTTTTCCCATGTAAATTCACACCCTCCATCCCTCACTTGCTCTCTGTTCACGATCTCTACTGTCTTGACTCACAACCACTGACTTTCCCTGTACTTCCATCTTCTGAGCCTCCATACCATCCAAATGCCTCTTATGTGAAATCACAGCTCAAATCTGATGAATGGTTTCATATCTCAAGACATTAAAAAAGGGAGGGAGAGTTTCAGTCCCCAAATAAATAAACCCAAGATTAAGAAGATTCTGATCCCTTTTTTTCAATTTTAAAAATCACAATATCTACACAGTCTCAAGAGTACTACAGCTGTGCAAGTTTTGTTAAGAAAAACAACAATTTCCTAACTTCCATCCTTTTCCCCACAGGCAGCCACTTTCAATTCATTTCAGCTTATTCTTTTGGAATTATATTCATCTAAGTAAACTGTTCTTATTATTACCCCTTGATTTCCTGGTTTTAGGAATTATCTATTGGACTGCTCACCACAGAAGACGGGAATTTATCCCTATTATCAATCCCCTACTCTTTTTTCAAGATATACTGTAATTTTGGTTAAATCAACATTCAGTGTCTATATATTGTGACTATATAAACTATACAGCTGAATCTTATTATATATTACAATTACTTTTCTCTTCTGTATAACTCTTTTCCCCCTGGAGTTAATATTTGCTTATTTCTCACTGGTCACATTCATCCCCTGCTTTGCAAATTTCCTCACCATATTCATATACACTAGATATTCTTCAGTATCACCTTCTTGAGGAAGCCTCCCACCAGAGCCTCCTGATCTGCTCCACCAGATTCACATCAGGTCTGCTACTTCACATCTCACTCTATCATCATTCAGAGGGCCATGCTTCCTGGGTCACATGACTCCCCTGATCTTAGTTTAAGCAATTTCTCCACTGTTAGCATGGCACATTTATTAAAGTCATGCATTTCTGAACATATCGTGATTTCATCCCCACACTTATAGTTTGCCTGGTAAAAAAAAAAGTCTGGGTTAGAAATCACTCTCTGTGCTGAACACACTGCTCCACTGTGATGTGGCCTCCAGAGGTGCCACTGAGGTCACGAGGAGTCCTAATCCTGTCTCCGGTCTCTCCCCCTTCTCTGGAAGGCTGCAGCACCTTCTTTTTGCCTCTAGTATTCTGAGCTGTCACGGTAATGTGCCTTAGTGTTGCTCTATTTGCATTCATTGTGCTGCGTACTTGGGCTCCTTCAATTTGGAAATTTATGAAATTTTTGTCTTGAATTATTTTTTCAGTAATTTCCTTTCTTCTGTTTTTCTCAGTTTTCCTTTTCTGGAACTCTTTTTACGCAAATGTTGAACCTTCTCAAATAATCCTCTGATGTTCTCATCTTTTCTCTTGTTATCCATTTTTTGGCCTTTGGACTCTGTTTTCCAGGAAATTTCAACTTTACCCTAAAATCTTCGTAATTAATTTTTTTTTCATTTCTTCTATAGTGTTTTCAATTTCTAAGAGCTTCTTGGTGGTGGTGGTGCCATTTTCTAAATGTTTCTTTTTTAAAAGTAATAGCTTTACAGAGATATTCATATACAACTGACCCACCTAAGGTATTACAATTCAACAATTTTTTAGTATATTGAAAGTTGTGAAACCATCTCCACAATCAAATTTAGATCACTTTCATTACTCCCCCAGCCCCCTAAAAAAATCACATACCCACTAGCAGTCACTACCCATTTCTCTACGATCTGCTCAAGTCCTAGACAACCAATAATCTACTTTTTGTCTCTATACATTTGCCTCTTCTGGATATTTCGCATAAAGGGACTCACACAATATGTCTTTCAATTAACATAACGTTTTAAAGGTACGTGAATGTTATGACATTATCAGCCCTTCATTCCTTATTATTGCTGAGTAATATTCCATTGTATAGATACATGACATTTTATGTATCCATTTATCAGTAGAAGGACATTCAGGTTGTTTCCACTTTTCAGTTATAAATAATGCTTCTATGAACATTCATGTGCATATTTTTATGTGTGCATGTTTTCAATTCTCTTGGGTATGCCTAAGAGTAGAACTGCTGGGTCATGTGGCAACTTGGTGCATCCTTTTGAGAAACTGCCAGACTACTTTCTACAATGGCTGCACCACATTCCATTCCTTTTTCTCCACATCTTTATCAACACTTGTTACTGTCTGTCTTTTTTGTTACAGTTATTCTACTGGGTGTGAAGTAGTATCTTCATGGCTTTTGTGTAAGGCAACTTCACAACTCACTCTGGTAGCTGCAAACAGTGACTTAACAGAGCTTACAATTAATTTATCAATTATATAACACACCTTTTCATTCTAGTTGATAGAGTAGTACCTAGGATATAGTAGACTAACAATATTTGCTAAAAGAATATATCAAAGAATGCTAAAGGAAGGATTGAAAGAAAATGAGTAATACTCATACTGTTAAAGTATTACTTAAATACACTTTCAAAATGGAAATGCGAATCTACCGTAAATAATTTCCCAGAAAAACTGAGGTAAATCCCCTTTACCTTTTTAGCTCTTTCAGAAATGGTTGGTGCTCTCTGCAATATTTTTTCTTGAAGAAATTCTTTATTCTGGAGAGGAAAAATAAGTATTTTCTTCTTATAAGAAGTTTTTACTGAACAAAAAAACGGACACAGAAATATTCACCACAATTAAAATGTGACATAGTATCTGTTTTATAAAGAAGTTTGAGAAAGGCTTCCATTCTCTTATTCTGAGACTCCTTTGGTATACTACTATATACTTCATATACTGAGACAGAGCCTTAATGTACTGTGTGAACCATTATCTGTGAAAAGTTTGCTTTACCGTGTGTCCTTTGGGATCATGGTCCCACATTTCCAACTACAGTAACATCCCACTTATCTGATATCTTTGGGAAATGAGATGTTTACTAATTAAGAAGTAAACCCTAAAATGAGAGTTTGGTATTTTTCACAGATAATATTTATGGTGGCAGAGTTTAATATTCATTTTTCCTGTTATAATGTGATGAGTAAATTAATTTATATGAAAAATACATTTATCTTAAAAACCAAAGATTGTATAAATAGTGCCCTCAACAATTATTTCATCTACCATCATTCTTCCAAAAATAGTCGTCTCAAGAGAATGCAACACCTGAGCAGTGAACCTAATTTAGGTAATTGGCAAGGATCATATGATCATGTGAAATCAAAAGTTAGAATTCCCTACCTTTGCTTTTTGGAAAAATTTGTGCCTTAATAGTTCTGCTGCTGTTGGTCTAAAATCAGAAAACAAAGTTTTTACAGTTAATTCAAGAGTAACATGGGTGTTCATCTTCAAAAATGAAAAAATGATTTGTTGAGCAGCAAGATCAAAATTCAGTGTACTCCATTTTCCTTAACCTGCTAAAAAGGAAAAAGGAAAAACTCAGTATAAGACATTGAGTAGAATTAAAAAACTCATATAGAAATGTTCTGATAATTATTGTAGGTTCTTTCAAAAATTCACTAGTGAAATGTTTCTTTTAGAAACATGATTTCTTAGTGGCCTCCAATATATTGGCTATTTAATATTATTTCCCAAGAAGTTGGCTAGACAATACCTACTTTAACAATGCATAAAAATACATTTAAACTCACAAAGAGGAAATGGACCAAATCAAGCCCTGTCCTTCTTGCCACATGGCTGCTTGAAAGGCTTCAACTTACATAACCACATATTCTTAAAAAATAACTTCACAAGTTCCTTTAAAAATCTGAAGATTCTAAGAGTAATGCATAGTCCCAAAATTTAATCTAAACTCAGTTCTTAACTGTGCAGAGTCTTACTTCATTTGAGTAAAGGCATCATTGTCAATTTAACAAACTAGCATGATTGAGAATAAAGAATAAACAGTACTACACACCTACTGCATAATCCTGAGCAAATCACTTCTCTAAGGTTCAGTATTACATGGCCAGTTTCTAAAAACAGTGGTTCTTAAACACTGCTGTGCATTATAATAGCTGGGAGTTAAAAAAAAAAAAAAAAAAAAAGATCTCAGTTCAAAATTCTCATTGGGAGGGCCCAATATCTCATTTCCAGTCCCCACTTGAAAGTAAAACTCCAATCCAGTAGGTTACTGGAATGAACAGTGTCCCATTGAGGGCAGCTACAAGGATTAGTTTATGACAGTTCTTGGATTTATGGCTTCCTTATTAATTCTTGCATCTGAGGACCTTCCTTTATCACAAGCTCATCTCTATATTTGGTTTTTTAAGTGCGATAGATTTACCCAACATTTCTGGGTGCTTGTAACAAGAGAATCCTGCTATTTTAGTCAACTAGCTTGGCAGAAGCAAAAGTGTTCTCTATCTTTTATACCAATTTATTCAGAAACAGGAAAAAAAGTTCTAAAAACACAGGTTTGAACTTTGCTGCCTGTTTTTCTTATCCTTTCCAATATTTCCAACAGTAAACTTTGAAGACCTATTAAACATAAATATACTAAAGACATGATCAAGGATGTCAATTCAAATCTTTATGCTTTTGTTGATCTTCAGAAAAATCAAAATTAAAGACCTCTTAGTGCTAAGAAACTGAGGGGAATATAAATACTATGTGAAACAGAAAAATAAGAGAATGGGAACAGGGCTCAGGGTTAGAAATGAGGAGTTGTAGTTGGCCTCGGAGATAAAAGGTTGTACTCAGTGATCTCCAACATTCTATGAAGCTGTTTAATTCATAAAGACACACATGTTAGATGATCATGCCTCCTGACTTACCTGTCATCCAATTTTCCTAGTGTTAACAAGTAAGTGCTTTGATTTTTTTGGTCCACTTATTGAAATCTCTCTCCAATAAGGAAATAAGTATGACTATTTGACATTAAATATAACAGCTGCTATGTGTATTTCTTGTTATTAAAATTGTAAAGAGCATTAAGATGTTTACTTACAACTTTTAAATGCAAATTGAAAACAAACCCTCACACTAATTTAGCATTTTAGTAACATATACATTTATAATTATAAGAAATTAACCAGGAAATAGCTTAACTATTTAGGGTGCACTATATACTAAAAAAAAAGGGAGAAAGTAAGTGATTCATTTCCAGTCTAGTACAATGGTCTGTGTATATTTTTTCTAAAGCTTACATTTAGTTCCTCTGAATATGCACAAATAATTCCCCGTGCATGTATATATGCATGTGATTCTTACCCTTCCCCAATGGTTTACCTATTAGATGAAGAGAAAAGTAAGCTTTATCTCATGTTTTACCTTTTTTCTGGATCCTTTTGAAGGCACAATGAAATCATTTTTCTAAATGATTTTCCGTATTTTTTCAGCATTTCTTTATCTTGAACACCAGTTTCCAAAGAAGGAGGATCATTCTGCAGTGTCAGCATTAAAACCTGTAAGAATTTTCAATATAATATAAACTTCTGAAGACTCAGTAAAGTAAATTAAATATTGTGGCCAACATTTTTCAGTATAGACAACCTCCAAACATACAAGATTTTAATTTCTAAAAGTTCACATATAGACCAGTTGTTTGGAAACCAGAGTTATTTCGGTGTTTTCTACATCAATAATACCCTATAGATAGCCGGCTTCCGTGTGCCTGCAAGGGCTCAACTATATCAATACTGTATGTCCTTTAGTGGGAACCCTTTCTTCATGTCCTCTGTCCCCATTCTTGTACCAGCAAACTACCTTTAAAAAAAATTAAAATAGTAGTAAAATTAAGAGTATGACCTTGCTGACTTTACCTATATGTGGCTCTGTTTCCACTTGACCTCTTGGAATCTGGCCTTGTCTTCCCAGAACTCCTCAGAAACTTCAATCACAGAAATCACCGATGATGTCCTAGTTAACGAAGCTACAACCTTTTTTTATTTCTCATTCTTCCTACCTTCTCTGCAGCAACTGACAATTCTGATTACTCTGTCCATCTTAAATCTCTTCCTTCGTGGACTTACATGGCAACATACCATCTTGATGCATACAGATGTAAGTAATAAAGCTCACTGATGTGATGAGGTTTGGGGTGATTTGTGTTTTTTTTATACTGTTTGATTTTTTAATAAAAGCTTAGCCATTTTCCTAAGCACAAAGTCAACACCAATATTAAAAGGCCATAATCAGAATTATTACTTCCTATTCAGATTCAATTTATATTTACAGAAAAGGAATTACTAAGGTTGGCAGTATTTCTCATTCTGAGCAAACAGGTTAACATGTGTCTGTCCAGCTACAACTGCAGGAGTCACTGCCTACAATGACAACAAGTAAACCTCAACCTTCCTCCCCAACTCCTTTTTAAAAATAAGCCATTTCTTGGGCCTAAAAATAGCATCCCACCTTCTAATTATAAAAAACCATCCTTTTCTAAACCTTGTGCATTAACCTAGGAGTCTTAAATTTTAGGAAAACCATGGCCTGAAAAATATCACTAACCTTTCACATAATCAAAATTTCACTCAACAAACATACAGGTCAATATGTATATATTTAGAATATGGAGATATAAGAGGTTTTTCACACTATCCTTTTACTGGTTTTGTCCCTGTCTACATTGTCAGAGCCTTAAATGAGACAGAGTATCATTTTAAAGGTTCCAAAGTGCACCAAGATCATACAGATGTGAACAGTATCACTATGACAAAAATTCACGACGGTGGTCACCACTTTTGACAGTCAGAGGGCATTCTGTAAAGTGGGCAAGCGGAACTACTAACAGCAGCTACAGCTGCAAACAAACAGAACTCATGGGCACGTTGTAACTGAGGGGCCACACAGATAAAAATGGTTGCCAACAGTATTGGCAGGACCGTCTTGAAACACAAAAAATTCATTCTAGTACTAATGTTGGGGACGCCAGGATTAATAATTACATTTCAGGTAACTACTACCTTAGGATGTAATATGCCTTTTAATAAAAGCTGCTTAATGTTCTACCACAAAGCAAACTTTCACTCAACAAGGAGAATCCTACATACGTAAGGCATGTGAGAACTCTGCATGGATTATCTTATTTAATATATAAAAAGCACTTAGAACAGTGCCCAGCACAGGGAAGTGCTCAATGAATGTTAGCTATCATAACTGTTAACAGGGAAACTTCCAACAACCTTATGAAGTAGAAATGATCACATCCCCACTCAGGCTGTTCTATACAGGTGCCTGTGGGGTCACACACTGAAATGAGACACATCACATCCTAATACCAAACTAGTTATGCAGTCAGGAGATGGTGAGTCATCATGTAAGAAGGTCAACTACAATGTAAAGTCATTCAATGCTAAACAGTAAATATCTAATAGGGAGTGTCACCGCTAGAGGAGTTAGAAGAAATGCAGGGCCGAATTCTAAGGCTAAGAACGTCAAAAGAGAACTGAGACATGAGCTGGGCAGTGTTCTAATACGAGCCCCACCTTCATTGGCGGGTACTTATGATAAGGAGCTGCCCCCGTGGCCAGTTCAATCGCTGTGATCCCAAAACTCCAGATGTCAGCTTTGAAATCATAACCTCGGACCTGTGAAGAATAGACAGAGGTACATGATTATTTTTACCACCTTAAAGGCACAAATAAAAGAGAGCCTCTAATATGCATCCAGAACAAGAACTTCAAGCCAATAAAATATAATCTGAAGTAAGCTAAATACACTTTGTAAGAGAAAGCAAGCAAACAAGCAAGCGCGAGCAAGAAAGCAAGCTGAAATGAATGTTTACCAACAGGGAAACTGCTAAGTATGGTATGTTTACTAGGTATGGTATATTCATATACTCAACTAAAAACAACGTTAATGAATTCTATATGAAATATGGAAAACCACGTCATGATATGATATGATAAAACACTTATTAAGAAAAAAGATTACAAAATTTTTCATAAGTTTTGATACTATTACAAGCAGGTATCTAGTCTATCTAAGAAACAACTAGAATTAAAAAAAAATGTCAGGCAGTGGTGAATCTTTTTTCCCCTAAATTTCCTATGTTATGGTATTGTTTTATCACCTTAATTTTCAGAATGAAAAAAGTTACAAAGGCTCAGAATATTTTTAAAGTTGTTAGTGTGAATATGCTGCCAGACCTCTCTCCTTTATACGTCAACAGCACATTATATAATTAAATGTTTTAACTTTCTATCCTAAACAATATAGGAGGAGAAACAGGTTTTGGGAGTGCGTGGTTTGAGACCTAAAATTAAAGCTCCGTATTACACGCTGCTTCGATACTGGGTAAATGGGAGGGCCTCTAACGACCTAGGCGCAAGCTCCTTCCCCCACTCTGCTCCCAAGGATAAGGTCCCTTAGGCCCAACAACCCTGCTTGGCAAATGGACCAGCAGCAGTTCTTGTTTATCCATGAGTAGCAGGTTTCTGCTCCCTGCCAGCCCTCAGAATTGTTCAAATAGGCCAATCACACCTCCACAAGGAACCAAAGGGCATCCCACTCTCCTCATACTGCAAAGCCTTTCTCCAGTAACTTTTTGTTCACTCACTTCCTAAGCACAACCCCATGAGGCATGCAGTGTCCTATGCCTCCAGATACGTGTGTATGTAAGTAATACGCTGCTGCCAGTCTCATTCGGTCCAGGGTCCGGTGCCATGTGTTCAGCAATCCCCATAACCCTAGAGTGGGGATCCTTCCCTCACCCAACAGGGTCAGTGCAGATACTATGACAGAATGAAAACTAGATTCACTTCTACATAGTGAGTATGATATTCCTGAAAGACAATTATGTGAAAAACCTACAGGGAGTTGGAAATATCACTCTGGAGCCTTAAAAAACAAGACTGGGCTGGATATAATTTAGCAATAATTAAAAGGCTGGAAGTGGAATGAAAATTTCTAGTGAGTACATGTACTCAGAGAAGAGAAGAAGCTGGGAAGTAGCGTCACTCAGCAGCAGAAGGAAAGTCTGAAGAGAAGTCAGAAATGGCCGGACAAGTAGAAAAACGAGGAAGCTAAGGAACTGAGGAAAGATGGAAAAGGTCAACAGTTTCAAATGCCACAAAGAGAACAGGACAAGGAGCAAACAACGAGCACTGGAAATTAGAGAATCAGCAGAGTGCCTGTAAGGGGATGGCATGAGTGACATCAGGCTGCAGTTGTCTGAGACAACTGAGAAACAGGGACGTGGAGAAAGCCAGTCCTTCAAGCCCCGTAGCAATGACACTCATGTAACAAGATCAGGTCATTTAATTTGTCCTAAAGATTAGTATCTTTAAGCCAATCTTGATTATATTATTCCTTAGGTTGCCTTTCATATAAATCCTGAGATTCCTATGTCCTTTGTAAAGTTCTAGAGTTTTGCTTTTTTAATTTTTTCTAAGCACAGACCAATTTAAACAAGGAACAGAGACGTATTTCTCAAAGCTAACCGAGCAGACCACACAAAAGCAAATGCTACTCAGTTTTTTCAATTTTGTAATAAAACCCCAAATTATTTAAAAAAGACAAAAGACACAGTACCTGTTCCATAACTTCAGGGGCCATCCAGCAAGGGGTTCCAACAAAGGTCTTTCTCACTTTATTTCGGGTAATATCACCACCAGTTGCTAAAAAAGCACTAACCCCAAAGTCTAAAACAGAAAACAGCAGCAAGGTATTAAAAGTACAGTAACCACGGGAAGGGAAATAGCTCAGCGGCAGAGCACATGTTTAGCCTGCATGAGGTCCTGGGTTCAATCCCCAGTACCTCCACTTAAAAAAAAAAATGCAGTAGCCAACATAAATAGGAAAATAATATAAAGTAGTTATGGTCTGATATACACAGCACGACCTTTTCTTTCTGCTGAACTTCTTGACTAAATTAAGGCACAGCTCAACAGGTTCCACATTCCATCTCGCTCTACCTCACACATTTTCATCTCCTCACATTTTCCTTCTTGCTCCAATCCATTCTTTTCATTTCATCCTCCCTAAATGAAACTCTCCAGCCATCAAACAGTAACTCTTCATTGCCCCTTCTCCCCACCCCCTGGCAACCACCATTCTGCTTTCTGTCTCTATGATTTTGACTACTCTAAGTATTTCATACATGTGGAATCATACAGTATTTGTCTTTTTATAACTGACTTATTTTACATAGCATAACATCTTCAAGGTTCATCCATGATGTAGCGTATGTCAGAATTTCCTTCCTCTAGAGGCTGAATAATATTTCACTGCATGTATAAACTACATTTTGTGTTCATCCACTGATAGACACTTAAGTTGCTTCCACATGTTAGTCCCTGTAAATAATGCTGCTATGAAAATGGGTGTACAAATACCTGTTTTAGTCCCCGCTTTCAGTTCTTTGGGGTTATAGACTCAGAAGTGGATTTGCTGGATCATACAGTATTTTTATCTTTCACTGATTTAAGGAATTGCTATGCCATTTTCTACAACAGCTGTATCATTTTCACATTCCCACCAACAGTGAACAAGGATTCCGATTTCTCCACATCCTTGTTATTTTATGTTTTTTTTTGATAGTAGCCATCGGGATGAATGTGGTGGTATCTCCTTCTAGTTTTGACTTGCCATTTTCCCTGATGATTAGTGACACTGAGCATCTTTTCATGTGCTTTCTGGACATTCGTATATCTTCTCTGGGGAAATGTCTACTCAAATCCATTTTCAAATTGATTTTTTGTTGTTGAGTTTCAGGAATTCACTATATATTGCAGAAATTCTAAGTCTCTTATCAGACACATAATTTTGCAAATATTCCCCCCATTCTGTGGGTTGCCTTCTTACTCTGTTGATAGGTCTTTTAATGCAAAACATTTTTAATCTTCATGAAATCCAATTTGTCTCTTCTATTGCTTGTCTTTGGTGTCACATCCAAGAAATCACTGTGAAAGCCAATGTCGTGAAACTTATGTCCTATGTTTTCTTCTAAGAGTTTTATTGTTTTAGGTCTTACATTTAGGTCTTTTATCCATTCTGAGTTAATTTTTGTATACAATGTTAGATAAGGGTCCAACCTCATTCTTTTCCACGGGGATATTCAGTTTTCCCAGCACCATTTGTTGCAAAGACCGTTCTTTGCCCCACTGAATAGTTTTGGCACCCTTGTCTAAATCACTTGAACATATATGTGAGGGTTTACTTCTCGGCTTTCTACTCTATTCCATTGGTCTCTGTGCCCATCTTTATGCCAGTAACATACTGTTTTATTACTGCTGTTTTGCAGTAAGTTTTGAAAACAGGAACTGTGAATCCTCCTGCTTTGTTCATTTTTCAAAATTGTTTTGGCTGTTTGAGGTTCTTTGAGATTCCATATTAATTTTAGGATTTCTTTTTCTATTTTGCAAAAAAAAAAAAAGGCCACTGAGATTTTGATAGGGATTACACTGAATCTGTAGATTACTTTGGGTGGCACTGACTTTTTAACAATAGTAAGCCTTCCAATGCATGAACAGGGGATATGTTTCCATCGATTCATGTCCTCTGCAACTTCTTTCAGCAGCATTTTATAGTTTCACTGTAAGTGTTTCACCTCCTTGGTTAACTCCTAAGTATTTTATTTTTTTTTAATGCTACTTGTAAATGGAATTGCTTTGTAATCTCCTTTTCAAATGTTAATGCAGAAAATGCAACTGATTTTTGTGTGTTGACTTTTTTGATTGGGAATTGAACCCAGGACCTTATGCATTTGTTAGTCTAAATAGTTTTTTATGTTAATATTTAGGGTTTTCTAAATATAAGGTCATATAATCTGTAAAGAGAGATAAGCTTACTCCTTTCTTTCCAGTCTGAATGTTTTTTCCCCTGCCTAATTGTTCAACTAGACCTTTCAGTCCTATGTTGAATAGAAGTGGCAAAAGCGGACTTTCTTCCTGTGTTTCCGAACTCAGAGAGAAAGCTTTCAGTCTTTCATCATTGAGTATGATGTTCGCTGTAGGTTTTCATAAATGGCTTTTAGTATGTTGAGGAAGTTTCCTTCTGTATTTTGCTGAATGCTTCTATCATGAAAAGGTGTTAAATTTTCTCAAATGCTTGTTCTGCACTGAAATGATTATGTGGTTTTTTCCTCTTTGTTCTTTAATGTTATTGCATTGATTTTTTTTTAAATAACCTAAATGCCCATCAGTTGGGGGCTATATTTTTTAATTTTATTTATTTTAATTTTTTTTGGAGGGGGGAGATAATTAGGTTTCTCTGTTTATTTAGAGGAGGTACTAGGGATTGAACGCAGGACCTCATGCATGCTAGACAGCATGCACTCTACCACTTGAGCTATACCCTCCCCATGACATTGATTTTCGTATGTTGAATCATCCTTGCATTCCAAAGACATCCCACTTGGTTACAGTGTATAATCCATTTCATATGCTACTGGACTTGATTTGCTAGTATTTTGCTGAGAATATTTACATCAATGTTCATATTGGATACTGGTCTATAGTTTTCTTTTCTTGCTAGTATCTCTGCCTGACTTTGGTATAAGGGTAATGTTGGACTCACAGAATGAGTTAGAAAGTGTTCCTTCCATTTCAAATTTCTGGAAAACTTTGAGAAAGAGTCTTATTAGTTCTTCTTTAATGTCTGATAGAATTCACCAGTGAAACCATCAAGTTCATGGCTTTTCTCTGTCAGGAAATTTTTTATTACGATTCAATCTCCTTACGAGTTATAGGTCAGTTCAGATTTTCTACTTATTCGTGATTTCATCTTGGTAGGTTTTGTGTTTCAGGAAATTTGTCCATCTAGGTTATCCAATTTGTTGGAGTATAATTAATTGTTCATAATACCATATTATAATCCTTTTTTATTTGGATAGAGTTGATAGTAATGCCCCACTTTTGTTTCTGATTTTAGTCATGTGACTCTTTTTTTTTTCTTACTCTGTTTAGGTAAAGGTTTGTCAATTTTAATGATCTTTTCAAAGAATCTCCTTCTGGTTTCATTGATTTCGTCTATTACTTTTCCGCTCTCTATTCCCTTTCCTCTGCTCTGAAATTTATTATTTCCTTCCTTCTGCTACTTTGGGTTCAGTTTCTTCTTCTAGTTCCTGAAGCTGTAAAGCTGGGTTGTTGATTTGCTATCTCTCTTGTTTTTAAATAAACCATCCAATGTGACAAATTTGCCCCTTAGCAATGCTGTCACTGTCCCCATAGGTTTTGGTATGGATGTGATACTGTTTCCTTTCATCTCTAAGTATTTTCTAGTCTCTCTTGTGACATCTTCCTTCATTCATTGGTTGTCAACTCTTATCTCTTCAGCTCTGAATCTGCCAAAAGTATACTTCCACCTCTCAGAGGCCACTTCCTAATTGGCAAATACCCTATTTCCTCCAAGACAGAAGCAGCTCTGTATCACCTCCCTAGAGCATATTTATTCTTAAATACAATGAGGTTTCCTGACTACTTCTCCTTTAAAGGAAAGTACAGAATGCTGTGAGAATCCAAGAATACGACTCCAACAGGGCTAAGGAGTAGATAACTGGAAGGTAATGAGTAATGGCCAAAAAATGCCTAAGATTGAAAATGAAGGACAAGTAGTGTAAGATACCTTGAGAGTCAGCAGGGACATGCCATCACAGTACATTGACCAGACATGGTCCAAGGAACAGGAGAGAAAACTGACTAAGAAAACGTAAAAGATAAGTAATGTGGTTCTACTGACCATTAAATCAAAATAAAAAGAAATCCTAATCATTACCTGCAATCTGTACTGAGCCATCTTCTCCAAGAAGAATATTTCCAGCTTTCACATCTCTTTAAGAAAAAACAAAACAAAACAAGTTACATATTAAAAAGCACCTACTCTTTGGAGTCACACAATTTAAGCAGTTCACAATATTCACAACACTGACAATATTTAAATGCTCTATTTTGCATTAAAGGGTATTAAGGCCAATACAGTTTTAAAAATTATAGTCACTTGAACTAGAATCCAAACATTATACATAGAAAGCTACAATAATATACAGATTTTTACTATAAAATCCAGAAAACCCAAGGTTATTAAATACTCGATGAAGAATGTGACCTTCACTTACTCTCACTTTATCTACTTTTTAAAACACATTGCTTTTTTCCTACATCCTAATACATAATATATGATTAAAATTTTAAAATCATCAGTATGTGGTTAAAAATGAACTATCCTATGTCTGTAGCATAAAGATATGATATAAATTATTCAACCACCTCTATATTTTTATTAGCACCTATAACAACTCAAGTAATACAAAAATGCATTCCTGTCAAAAAAACCTAAACATCAATGAAAAGGCCAAGATCCCTCTGACCACCACTCTCAAGTCCAGTATTCTCTCCAAAGTTTCCAACCATTGTCAGTTTAGTTAACAGAATATGTTCCTGTGACGTATCTAGGCTTTTCCTCCAAAGCAAATGATATAGTATCACCCATTCAAACCTAAAACTTGTTTCTCTCATGCAACAATGTGTCAGTAGTATGCAGCAAGATTTAAAACCCCTTAATCCTATGAATAGCTAATCTATTTCCTGATAATCTAGAAAAACTCTCACAATGTACAGGGGATGTACAAGGGGGTTCTCTACAGCATTGTTTGTCAAAACAAACTAAAAATGCTAACACAGAAAAAGCCAACAATAGCAGAAAGGTTAAATTAATTCTGTTACATCCATGAAATGGATTAAGGTCAATCAACAAGTTATCACTTGAAATACCCTCTAAGACATAATACATATCAACAAATCTAACAGAACAGTGCATTTTGTATGACACCATTAATGTTACACACACACGTACTTCCCTGTACACCAAATGGAGAGCAATGAATTCAGTTCCTTCAGTGGAGAGGAGTGAGACTGGGTCAAGGGGAACAGTGTTTGCCTATTGTGTGGGAGTGGACTCATCTATTTACTTTGTAATTAAAAATAATGTAATTAAATAAACAACAGAGAGCCAGCCCTTGAAGCTAGACAAGAAAGAAAAGAGAGGCTAGCTCATGGAAGAAGGACATATTTGTCAGGAAAAGGTACCAGTGAAAAGCATGGCACTTCATCCTTTCCCTGTCACTGTCTTCTTCCCTCCATCTTTAGATATGACCCTTTCTTGGTAAACAACGCACAGCAGTTTCACAACTGTGTGTAGCAGCACCGCCATACTAAAAGTATACAATACTTTTCCTGAATATACACTGAAGCATTAAGAAAATCATGTTACTAAGTATTTTGTTCTGCTTATAAAACCATGTAATTTATAGGACCTTCTCCCAGAGGCTGACTTAGAATGGAGGTTGACTCACTTTGTCCCACAAACCTAAAGTCTCTGAACATGGACAGGAGAGAACTGAGGACACTGCCTTCCCCTGTTGACAAAGACCATTCAACTAAGCCAGTCTTGAACCTTCAACTTCCTCCTCTGTGTTTCTGCAGCAGGCTGCAGTACAGAGTGTTAGTACAGAGCATACAAATACAGTATTTCTTGGTCTTTCTCATTTCATGAGTCATATCTGGGTCTGTATCTTAATATATGTCTCTATCACCTGCACTTACTTATTATTACCATTAGTATATAGGTGGCATCTCCCAGATACTCATCAAAAAGATTTAAATAAGTAACTAAATAAAAGACAGTCTGCCTCAAATCCTCTTATAGAGATGAGTGAAACATTAAATCCATCAATTCATCCTCCTACTCATCCATCCATCCAAATACTAAAAAAAAAACCTTGACTGTTTTCTAACATTGTAATTACATCAACTACACTTCAATAAATAAAAAAAAAAGAAAAAAAAAACTTGTTTCTGGAGAGATGCAGAATATTAAGTCAATCAATCCAACTAAATATCAAAATAAAACTTAATTGTTCCCTCCTACCATCCCAGCCCCCAGATGCCACCTCTTAACTCTGTTCCAAATATTAGGGTTATAAACTAATATGATGCAGTCAAATAGGACAGCTAACTATTCGTATAAATAGGAGACCAGTTAAACTATGGTATATCTAAATAATGAAATATTATGAATACTAATAAATATACATGTTAATATGGAGTAATCTCCAAATGTATTAAGTGAAATAAGAATACTACACACATCATGTTACCATTTGTCTTTTTTTAAGCAGGAGGGAGAGATATATACAGTATGTTTATACTTACATAAAATTCCTCTCAAAAGAAAACGGCAAGAAATGGTTGCTCCCTTTAGACCAGGGTACAGAGGTTCAGGGAAGGAAGGAGACTTCTTTTTTTAATGCTCTATTTTTCAGAACAGTTAGATTTACATAACAATGGAGACGATAGTGTCTAAGCATTCCTGTACACCCGGCACTCAGTTTCCCCTATTACCAAAAGCATACATTAGTATGGTTCTTTGGCCACATTAATGAACCAGTAATGGTGCATTACTATTAACTAGGGTCTACAGTTTATTCAGTTATTTTAGTTTTAACCTAATGTCCTTTTTCTTTCCCAAGATACCATATTCCATTTAGCTGTCATGTCTCCTTAGGGGGTCCTCTTGTCTGTGACAGTGTCTTTGACTTTCCCTATTTTTAATGACCTGGACAGTTTTGAGGAGTAATGGTCAAGAATCTTGCAGGATACTCCTCTAATGGAATTTGTAAGATGTTTCCCTCATTATTAGAATGGTGTTGTGAGTTTGGGGAAGGAAAACCACAGAAATAAAGTGCCATTTGCATCACATCATATCCAGGGTATATAGTATCAACATGATTTAGCCCAGCTGATACTGAGAAGATTTGCTTTTTATCATATACCATTTTGCACCATCTGAATTTTTCAGCCATGTATTTGCATCACCTATTCAAATAATGTTTTCTAAGTTTTTATCTTAAGTGAAGAGACAGTAACCCATTTTCAGTGGAGCCTACTCTTTGGGTGACTATTTTTCCTGGTCAATTCCCCAGATAATCAATTAATGTTTTCCTTTTCAAGTCAAAAATGCCATCTACAGGACAGCTTCCAAGAGTAAAAGCGGAGGAATATCGTGAAGTGAAATGACTCACTGGACAATCAAACGCACCACAGTCTGTCCTCACACACAACAGGACCACTGACCTTTCGAGAAAAAGATCTATAACGAAGTATCTGGAAATCAATACAGTAGTCCTTAATTAAAGAACCTTTTTGACTCCACCACAAAGAAAATCAAGCAACCCAGCAGCCCCAACAATTAAACATTCTAACCACTTGGAAACACAGGAACAGTGAGTTGTGTTTTTCACACCTTAGTGCCATTTTTTACATGTCACTGCTACACCAAAGTTACAAATTCCTTTTAAAATTAAAAGGAGTATCATAGACACACTTGACTTTCTCACTAGTACAGCACAAGATTCTCCCCATTACATTTTTATGACTCATCAATAGGCAAAGTTTATGGAAAAATTGAAGAAGACCAAGAAAAGAAACGAATCAAAACAAAAGCTGGAAAACACACCTACATTTAGGCATCTTAAACTGACTAAATATCTACCCTTTCTGGTAAAGCTAACCCCTTTAAACAGGAAAAACATATTTGTGTGGGTAGATACAGAGAGAAAAGTAGAAGTCTAATTTTAGAGACCTGTTCACTCTAGTCAAAACCTCTAAAGCCTAGAGGGTCAAGGAGAAAACAGCAGAGATGGAGGAAAGTTATTTGACCTGATGCACCAGGCTGACACAAATTTACCTGAAATAACAATTGGACTCTAAGGGTATGAGAAGTAGCAAAACCTACTAAAAGCATCCATCTGTGTTTCCTACTAAAAACAACTTTCTCTCAAGCCTGCTGAAGTCTCAGTGCATCTCAGCACAAGTGCAACGAGTGGTTCTCAGTGTTGGCAGCACATAAGGATCTCTGCAGGAGCATTTAAAAGTCCCAATGCCAAGGCCTCATCCCAGACCAACTAAATGAATTTCTGGCAGTGGATCCAAGACTTAGTACTTATTTAAGTTTTCCAGGTGACTCCAATATGAAGACAAGGTTGAGGGTCTCTGATTTAACTTGTAAGAGAATTTCCATTCCAGCAACGTGGGAAACAAGTTTTCTTCACTTACTACCCAGGCCTTTGCCCCAAGACACACCTCCCCCTGCTACAAACACAAAGAAATGCTGGATAAATTGGTGGGTGAGGGGACTGTCACAGAACTGAAGACGAAATAAAGAAAAGGAAATCCTCCAGTTTCAGAAATGAAAAGGATACTCAAGAGTCAGAGCAGTAAACCTTGGGAGACAGAGCAGACCTACTGCCCCAAATAGCTTTAAAATCCACCCCTAAACAAAAAACATGGCACTGGGCTGCTTTAAGGTTGAGAGATAGAACTGAGACTCCTTCATAAAGCCAGGACCCTAGGAAGACTGGACCACAATGAAAGATACACTTACCAAAGGTAAGCCAGTGTAGCCATATTAAAACAAGACCTAATCGTCTTTAGTACAAAAGTGTTTCCAAGAATAAAAAGGGTCATTATACAACAGAAAAAGGAATAATTCACCAGGAAGGTAACAATCCTGAACCTGTATGTACCTATAACATATCTTCAATCCCAGGGGACTATAGTTCAAAGGTGTCACTAGGGTTACAAGGCTCTTTCCCACTGACTTCTGGCCTCCACTGTTTTGATGTGAAGTCAGCTCCTCGTCACACTGATGATCTCCGTCTTAGTCTGTTTGGGCTGCTATAACAAAAATACCAGACTGGGTGACTTAAACAACCAGAGCTCACTTCTCACCTGTTCTAGGAGGCTGGAAAGTCCCAGATCAAAGCAGTGGCAGGTTTGGTGTTGGTGAGAATGTGCTTCCCCGTTCAGAGGTGACCACCTCTGTGCTGTGTCTTCACATGGCAAAAGGGGCAAGGGAGTTCTCTGGGGTCTTTTTAATAAGGACGTTAATCCCATTCATGTGGGCTCTCCCTCATGACCTAATTACCTCCCAAAGGCCCCGCCTCCAATACCACCACACTGAGGTTTGGGTGTCAATGTGTGAATTTGGAGGGGACATAAACATTCAGTCTATAGCGCTCCCCCTCCATGGTAAATTGTTTTTCTTTTGCTGCCTTCAAGATACTCTCTTTGGGTTTAGGCTTCAATAGTGTGATTATCATGTGTCTATGTAGAGATCTCTTTGTGTTTCTCTTAATTGTGGTTCATTAAGCTTCTTAAATTTGTAATTAATGTTCTTCTTCACATTTGGAAGTTACCAGGGCCATTACTTCTTTCAATATTTTTTCTGTCCCTTTATTCACTTAGCCAAATGAGAGCTTATATATTTAACAAAGTAGATGTTTTAGTCATACAAAATTGAGCACAGATTGAATTTGTGCCTGAACTTGATATGAATTAGTTACTGCTTTCTAAAATAGACAGTGGACTTAATGTATATTTCAGGTTAATTTTACTATTAACTATAAAAAGTCTGCACATGTAAAGGTTTAGGAAAAAGAATATACTTCTATCCATGTTCTGAAGTGAAGATTCTGACTTTTAAAAAGAGAGATGACATATTAAACAAAAGAAAACAACACATGACATATTTAAAGAATAATTCAGTGGCAGATCTAAATTCTGTTGAGTTAGTAACTAAAAGCTATAACTGATATTGAACCAATGTAAGCCCAGTTTCACTGATTAGCACAAACTTTCCTAGGCAGCTTTGGAAGCAGGCTGCCTAAATTCAGACCACAGCTCTGTTACTATAAATAGTACCAATTTATAAAATTGTGAAGATTAAATGAGGTCAGGTAGAAAATGCATTTAGAATAGTATTTAGCTTAGTATTCACAAGTTTCCATGCATGCTTAGCTGTCAGTATTATCTACACTAGAGGTCGACATTTTCTTTTTTTTTAATGTTTTTATTTTTTATTGTAGTATAGTCAGTTTACAATGTTATGTCAATTTCTGGTGTACAGCATAACGTTTCAGTCATACATACACATACATATATTCATTTTCATATTCTTCATTATAGCTTACTACAAGATATTAAATATAGTCTCCTGTGCTATAAGAAGAAATATCTATTTTATATATAGTAGTTAGTATCTGCAAATCTCGAACTCCCAACTTATTCCTTCCTACCCCCTTTCCCCCCTGGTAACCATAAGTTTGTTTTCTATGTCTGTGAGTCTGTTTCTGTTTTGTAAATAAGTTCATTTGTCTTTTTTTTTTTTTTTTAAGATTCCACATGTAAGTGGTATCATATGGTATTGTTCTTTCTCTTTCTGGCTTACTCCACTTAGAATGACCATCTCCAGTTCCATCCATGTTGCTGCAAATGGCATTATTTTATCCTTTTTATGGCTGAGTAGTATTCCACCTACACATACACCAATAGTAAATATTTTAGGCTTTGTGGGCCAGATGTTCTCTGTCACCAGTACTTTATCACTGCAGTGTGAAAACCAGCCATTGACAATTGGTAAATGAATGGGTATGGCTGTGTTTTAAAAAAGAAACAAAAACAGAAAAACAGGTATCAGGCTGGATTCAGCCTGTGCACCAGAGTTTGTCAATCACTGATGATCCATATGGCTATAAAAAAAATTTTTTTCCTCTCACATCAGGGCATGAGTGACAGACATCAGGATGGTGACTGCAGAGTCAGTGACTCAGTGTCTCACATTTTACTGCTCTACCATCTCTCTGTTCTTGTCACTTTAGTCCAAGACGCTTTACTACCACATCCACATTTCAACAGAAGGAAGGAAAGGGCAAATAGAGGTTATGCCACTTTCTATCAGCAGTAGTTCTCAGGATATGTGGCAATGTCTAGAGACATTTTGGTTGTGACAATGGGCACCGGGGGAGGTGCCCCTGGCATGTAACAGGTAGAAGCCAGATATGCTGCTCGATACATTCTACTGTGCACAGGACAGCCCCTGCAGCAAAGGACTGCCCTGCCCAGATGTCAGTAGTGCTGCGGCTGATAAAACCAATTAAGGGCACAGCTTGGAAACAGTACACACTTTTGTTCTCATCACAGTGGCTGGAAATTAAATCACATGGTCATATCTGGCCTGCTTGGGAGGTTATGAAATGTTGCCTTTCTTCTGGATGGTCATGTGCCCAGTAAAAAAATGCCATTTAAAAAGAATTCTAAAAGAAGGGGAGACATATTAGGGGCCAATTAGCAGTCAGTCTCTGGCACATTCCTTTCTAGAGGACTGCTTGATGAATATGGAATCAGAACTGAGGTAGTAACTGAATTATATTCATTGCTAGTATTGAAGTATGTATCCACAGGTTATCAGCATTCAGAGGACAGGAATCCTATTTTTCAGGGCACCTTTTCTTCTTGACAGCGTGAGAAATCAATTTCCAAATTGTCTACTCTTTGGTCATGTCTCCTTTTCAGTCATGTGTTAACACATTATTTTAACTAGTACAAAATAATTGATTAGGTACAATTTTAGATGAAATATCCTATTGTCTTTAAAATATACCTTCATCAGTGTTTCCAAGATTTCTAGTTTACATATTATTCCTTAGACTCAATTGCTCTCCTTTATCCCTATAAAGAGAAAGTTTCCTTTGTAAGACTTAGAAGGTTGAAAATTTAAACTGCTAGAAAGAATTATCCATTTTTTCCTTGAATGAGATATTTTTATAGGTGGCTGATGTCATCTATTATATATTGATTTTTCTTTAAAATGCTTCTGTTCTCAGAATAATGTAATCCAAGTTTGTGTGTAGAGGGAAGGAGATACCTTGCTTTTTCCCTCCATATTCTGATTACTCCTTAAGAGCTCAGTTTTACAAGGTGATAGTTGGTCCAATTTGTTAGCGTATAATTGTTCATTGTAGTCTCTTATGATCCCTTGTATTTTTGTACTATCAATTGTAATGTCTTCTTGTTAATTTCTGATTTTATTTATTTGAATCCTCTTTTTTCCTTGGTGAATCTAGGTAACTGTCTAGTCTATTTATCTTTCTAAGAAACCAGTTCTGGAGGGGAAGGTATAGCTAAGTTGTAGAGTGTGTGCTTAGCATGCACGAGGTCCTGGGTTCAATGGCTGGTACCTTCACTAGGATAAACAAACAAATAAACAAACAACAAACCTACCTAATTTCCCCTCCCCATCCCCCCAGGAAAGGGGAAAGAAACTAATTCTTAGTTTCATTGATCTGTTTGATTGTCTTTTTAGTTTGTATTTCATATATTTACACTCTGATGTAGGTATTTAATTTCCATCTGCTAACTCTGGGCTTAGCCTGTTCTTCTTTTGTTGTTCCTTACAAGTAGGTGATTTTTAAGATTATATTTTGTTGTGTTCTTCCACTCTTTTTCTACCTTCTTTGATTTCAATTGAGCATTTTATATGATTTTATTTTTCTCTCCTCTCTTAGCATATTAATTCTTTTTTCTCCTTTTCAGTAGCTGCCCTAGAATTCACTATATACATTTATAACTAACCCAAGTCCACTTTAACACAGCACTATACCATGTCCCTGAGTTTTCTTTTAATCTCATATACTCTGGACTGGGTATTATAGTTTTGCAACCCAGAACTGTCAACAGGCATAGACCATAAAAAGCTCCAAGCCTGTTCTCTGTGGCCAAATGATCAGGAAAAGGGCAGTACAGCTCACACCTAGCAGGGATCCTATCCCCGACCACACAGCTGGAGCGGCAGGCTGGCCCACTGTGCTGGAACCAGAGGTGCCAACACAGACCAGGCAGGGAACTCCACCGCTCAAACCATGTCTAGTGCAGGAGATAGGCCCATGCTGCTTACAGCAGCATCAACAGTGGGCCCAGCCGCTATCTCCCATTCTTCTACCCAGCAGCAGAGAGTGACCCAGGCCTGGAACCTCTTGGTTCTCCATACAGTGGCAAAGGAAGACTCAGCCCAGGGTCTCCCAACTCCCCATCCAGTAGCAAAATGTGGCCCAGAGAAGTGCCTTTCATGTCCACAGGTAATACCAGAGAATGAATGGGAGTCCAACTGGCACGAGGTGGCTTGGCCCACAGGGTGAGCCCGAGGAAGTGCTCATAGACCCACAGGCTCTGCCACTATCTCCCAGCTTCCACATAGCAGCACCAGGCCTGGGGAAGTGCACTCTGCTCCCATGGGTGGCATCAACAGGGACTGAATAGAGAGCCCCAGCAGTGCCACGTGAACAAAATAAACCAGAACACCACTGCAAAGGCTCTAAAACTCAGGTCAACTGCCTGCTAAAATAGATTATTTCAACATATTATTATTTCAATAGGATCAAGAGTCTCCTAACATAAAATCCAAAACATTCATGATACAGCTTTTTAAAAAAATCACTCAGCATACCAAAAACCAGCAAAAACTTCAATAAGAAAAGACACTCTCAAAACCAAGATGAATCAGATGTTGGAATTATCTGACAAGAATTTTAAAACAGCCGTCATAAAAATGCTTCTAATATGCAATTTGGAATTCTCAAAACCAATGAAAAACAAAATTTTAGCAAAAAATTAAAAAAGCTATAAAAAAATAAAAGTTATAGAACTAAAAAACTACACTAATTGAAATAAAAAACTCAATGAATGAGTTCTAGAGTAGAATGGAGAGGACAGAGGAGAGAGTCAGCAAACTTGAAAATAATAACTTGAATAAGAAAACTTACTCAAACAAACCGAACTGAGTCTCAAGGATTATGGTTCAATAACAAAACATCTAACATTTCTATCATTAGAGTCCCAGAAAAAGAGGAGGGAAAATGGGTTGCAAAGGTAATCAAAGAAATAATGACTGAAAACTTCCCAAATTTGCTGAAAGACAAAAACCTACATATTCAAGAAGTTTGGGAATCCCAAACAGGATAGACCTAAAGAAATCCACACAAAGACATATCATAATTAAACTTCTGAAAATCAAAGACAAAGAAACAATCTTGAAAAGTAGCCAGAGAAAAACAACAGATTGCCTGTAGAATTTCAACTCACATGACAGATTTCTCATCTGAAAACATGAAGGCCAGAATTAAGCAGCAGAGTCTCTCAGGTGTTGAAAGAAAAGAACTGTCAACTACCAATTCTTATATCCAGGGAAACTACCCTTCAGAAACGATCAGGATATAAAGTTATCCTCAAATGAAGGAAAACCAAATGCAGGCACTAAACAAATGTGTATTAACACTGAATCTATCACCATTTGCATTCTTGTTATCTATACTCAGGAACTGAACAGATAAAAATAGCCAGAAACACTTGAACAATGAAATGTTATACAGCTTTTCAAGTATTCTTTTATTTAAAAAAATAAATTTTAATTTTAAAAAGGTATTTTACAAAGAACTTTTAATAATTTGAAAAAATACTCAAGATATAACATAAAAGAAACAAAAAGCTAAAGACAAAATTATATATACCATTTTGTTTTAAATAATTTTAAGCATATTAAAGAAACTGGGGGGTGGGGGGCAGAGGTCTGTGGTAGAGCACATGCTTAGCATGCACCAGGTCCTGGGTTCAAGCTCCAACACCTTCATTAAAAAAAAAAAAAAAAAGAAGGAAAGAAAGAAACTGGAAAGGTATATTCCAAAATGTTATCAGTGATTGCAATGACTGACTCTTGATAGGAAATTAGGAATTTTTTCCTGGTTTTGTATTTTCTAATTTGACTGAGGTATTTGTTGCTTTTAAAATACTTACTAGCTTCGTAACCACAATGTACTGGAATTAGTAATACAAAGAACCATGTTAACACTCTAGAGATTATGACTAATTGTGCAAAAGAATGGGGAATGGCCCCAAGGAAATGATACAGCACAATAATCACTGCACTTATCCAGAAGAGAAGAGTGTTGTCATTTACATACCTGTGAATCTGTCCATTTTTATGCAGGATATTCCAACCCCTCCAGCACTTCTCTGAGTACTGTAGCAATGGTAGCTTCATCTAGGACTCCACTTTTATGTTCCCCCTTTGCCACAATGTGCTTAATAATATCCAGAACAGAACCTGAAAAGAGAAGACACAGTTTTCTGTAATTTTTAACTCATTCAATATAATTCAGAGCCATTTTGAAATCAAAGCACATGTAAACCTTTTCATAAACTTAGCTGTGTAGGAAAGAAAGGAAAAGACAGCAAATATAAGGAAATAGAGAAGTTTAAAATTAATAACTTATCCTCAATTCCACTCTAAAACAGAAAGCAGCCCACTAATACCCAAATAATAGTGTTACACCAGCATCTCTTTTAGACTTCTAATGAGAATATGAAAAAGGTAACAGGATGTTTAATCACCTCTGAAGAATCCCTAAGAAAACCATGCCCATCAATAATTCTTTAGTATAAGATATCACAAACCAATTAGGCTTCCAAAACCTCTCAGTATGCAATGTTGTATGAATAAAGACGTAAAAACACAATTTAAATGTAGGTCAAATTACAGAAAAAAACTTGGAAAGTAAATATATCACATGTATATGCAAATTAACTTGAGTTAAAATTATGTTTCAGGTTAATAAATAATAGAAATAAAATAGGGAAGGCAAAGAAAAATATGAGAAGAATAAAAATGGCACTTCTCTTTAAACAGCAGCCCAGATGTATTATCAATTCTGTTCTCCCAGGATGGGAAATAATGCTCCCACTAAAAATTAGGGAAAGGGAGGGAAAAAACACCCATATAGTCATTAAAATCACTGAATGCTATCTACCATAAATGATGACTAATTTTTTTTTAAAGTTTGCAGGAGATCAGTAAGATTTCTGACAGTACAATGGCCCATAAAGATCACAGAACCAAAATAAGACAATCTCCAATATTAAAAATTGTGCCAAGGAGTCTGGTACATAAACTGCACTGAAATGACTGGATGCCCATTTTCTTAGCACAAGACCTCAATAATTGAGACTAAAATTAAAACAAACACTTCTGTTGAAAACATGGCCTGGTGGGTGCTTTTTATTTCACACACTTAAGAAGAAAAATATACTTCCAAATAGATGGAAAGAAGTGGTCTACATGGAATCCTTGAAAACATGAGAGGACTGAACACTTGTTTACTTTAGCTCCCACTTGAAATCCACTAACTTGGTAAACTTGATAAAAAGGGCATAAACCCAGAATAAAAAAGAAAACAAGAAAGAAGATAAGAAGAGAGCACTAATTTTCTGGAAGAGAGAAAGCAGAAAAAGTAACTGACTATACAGAGCGGAGAAGTCTGAAACTTTAGTGCCTGCAGAGGAGGTATGGCAATTAGGAAATTAAGTAGATTCCTACCTAGAGCTTGCGAAAGGCTCAGAAAACATATACCAAGGGCCACATAAGGGGAGGTGAGGCGAGACTGAAGGAAAGGGCTGAACACAGGAAAACTGGCTGAAAGTTCATATAAGGCAGAATAAGATTCCCAGATCCCTTCTTCCCACCCTGGAAGCCAGGCCATTACCACTCCCCACCTCCAGTAGGAGACAGGCAGTTTCAACTCTGTAGACAAAGAACCAGGGAGGCTCCAGATTCTAGGTAACATTACCACACTGATCCACAAAGAGGGAGCCTAAGGAAGTTTTGTTCTGTTTAGTTTAACCGGTCACACATCAACCCCCAAAGCAAAATAACTATACCAACAGGCCATGTGTTTTATTCTTCTGAGAAATCCAGGCCATATAAGAATTGCTTGCTATAAAGACATATGTATAAATGCCAATTGAGTTAAATGTCTGTAATGTAAAGAATATCTAAAATAAAGAATGTAAAGAGAGAAATTCCTACTAGGAATTAGACACACAACTTACTCATTCAACAATTAAGTCATATTATATGAGATCTAGAACTAGGTGCCACAGAATATGACAAGATATATATGGCAAGATTGCTGACTTTCAGGGAACTTCTAATCTGGTGGATTGAATTGATGGAGCCACAAAGACTCCAAGGCACATCAAAGTAATTAGATCTGTACTTTTAAATAGTTTGAAGCAGGAACTCCTTTCCAAAATCTTAGATTTTTATTGATTTCACATCATTCAATGACCAACAGGGAAATTAAAGCAATGTACATCCCCAGACTCTGTCCAGAACAGATACAGCAAACAAGGCTACAATAAGAAGCCCCCTCTTCCCTAGGATAACAATGTCTTTTCAGTTTCAGTCTCCCAACAGTATGATTTTTATAGGTGGAGGGATGATCATGCCACTACGACCTTCATCCTTAACTGACAAATCTTAGTCTTGGAAGGTCTCCCCTCCTTTTCCACATGATTTCCTTCAGCTCTTGCAGCATCTAACATGGTGATGGTGCTTACAATTCTCCCTCATCAGATATCAAAATTACACAGAAGTCTTCATATCAATGAAGAGAAACATGAAGGTAAAATATGCAAAGCAAAGGAAAACTAGATTATTACTGAATGATTCAAGTTAGTATCTAAAGGAAAGTAGGCATCATGAAGGCAGGCAATATCAGCATATACAGTATTATGTCCTTGGCCACAATCTGGAAGAAATATTCTACAGAGATAATCTGTTCTTGAACTTTAATATGTGAAGGAATTACTTGCAAGCTAGTTTAAAATGCAGATTCCCAGACCTTATAGACGGTCATTCAAGAGATCTGAGGTAGGGCCCAAGAAGTTGCATTTTAACAACCCAGGCAACATGATGAACAATGCCCGCTGAAATCCAAGGACTTCTTAGAGTAAAAGCAAGTGAACTAAATAATGGAAGACGAGGGATTTGGTACAAATTCTATAACAAAGCAAAAGATATTAAAATGTAGATCATCTATTACCCAAAACTATCTCATGCCTACCTTCATAGCCTATGGCACAAAATATTTAAAAAGCAATTCATGACACAACATTGTAAACTGACTATAATGCAATAAAATAAAATTTAAAAACAATTTTTAAAAAGCAATGTAAAACTTTTAATTGCCTGAGAAAATCATTGCTAAATATTAAAATAACACTGAAAGGGGAGGGAAACAGCTCAGTGGCAGAGCACATGCTGAGCATGGTTCAATCCTCAATACCCCCATTAAAAATAATAATAATAATATTGAAAAAGTGGTGAAGCTGCTAGTTTAAGAAACTTGATAAATCAAATTAACTCAATCAAATTAAATACTCAGTTAATATGTTCAATTCCCCAGTTTATTTTTATGAAAAAACACGAGTCCAAGAGTAACTCATTCATTTTAGTTACCAGTACTTTACTGAGAAGGTTTAACCAGTCCTTAGTCACCAGGTGTTGCGTCTTCCTGAGCCACATAAGTTTTCAAAGAAGCCAAAGTTTATTTGGTCCTGAATATTTCATTTCAGATCAAGAGACAGACCCTCCACTGTTGCCTTGACTATCCAAAGCAGGTCACTGTCTTTTTCTAAGTTTAATTTTAATTATTTTTATTTAAAATTCTTTTAACACTTTATTTTTTTCTGTTTTTTTTGGGGGGGGGGAGAAGCAATTAGGTTTATTTACGTATTTATTATTACTTATTTTAATGGAGATACTGAGGATTGAACCCAGGACCTCATGCCTGCTAAGCATGTGCTCAAGCACTGAGCTATACCCTCCCCCTATTTTTATTTTTTGATTTACAGAGTTGTATTAGTTTCTGGTGTACAGCATAGTGATTCACTTATACATATACAGACATATTCTTTTTCATTACAGGCTACTACAAACCATTAAATAAAGTTCGCTGTGCTATACATACAGTAGGAAAAAGCCAGTCACTCTTAATACCAAGTATTTCTACCTAGGTCCTGCTCAGGGCCAATGAAGTCCCATACTTTTTATCTCCTAGAAGATGACAAACTTGAGAGCATCCCCAAACAACAAAATCATTTTCTAAGACAGTGAATTTCAATCAGCTTTCTGCATTTCTAGAGTTCATCCCTTTAAGTCCTACAGGTGCCTCTTTCTCTTTTCCTTTCAGAGGCTTTCCTAATTACTTTGATTTCTAAAAATTTTATATTGCAGTTTAGCACTAATAAATCGTAGAAATAGCTATTTAGATCAAAACTGATTCTAATTTCTAAAGGTTAACCTTCTATACTAATAAATCCAAACACTCAACATCTGAGTTTTAATTGTTTAACAAAAGATAAGAATATTATAGTCATAAATAAGGAACTATTACAAAATAATTACAATAGTGACATACCTAACCTTAACCACTGATGCCTAACTGATACGTTAAAGAGTGCCAATTGCAATTCATTTATGATTAATTAGCTTACTAAATTCTACCTCAGTACAATGCTGCTAAATAAAAAATATGCTTTTGTTTCAAATATTTTGGCTGAAAAAGTTAATGTGAAAGAACAGACCCTAAATGTATGTTAACTCTTGCTATTTATATTTTTTAATTATTCAAATGGAGACCCTGTTTATCAATGCTCCCCTCCTCTCACCCTCTCTGCTCCAGCTGTGATCCCCCATCAGTTTCTAAGACACCATACTTTCCCATCCTGCCTCTAGATCCTCTCCGTACAGTGCTTCCTCTCCTGGATCCCTTCTGCCACCTTCCGCCGATATCACCTCTACCTCCCACTCCACCCTGGCTAATTATCACCTAATATTCCTGTCTCCTGAAGAGCCTCATCTCCTGAGGACAGTCTCTGTTTATCCCACAACATCCACTCTCCCTCAATAAAGTTAGATTCTCCTAATACCTGTTCCCATGGCACCTGCTACTTTTTCATGGCACTAGACACACTTATAATAATTTAATTATTTAACTATTTCCTTATTAGCTATAAGGCCCGTAAGAGCAAGGAACCAACAGTATGATTCACCAATGTACTGGTAATCGGTAAGTATTTGATGAAAGGCATTTTAATTGAGCTATCCTGACAGTTTCCTCCTATTAAAAAAAAAAGGTTTAAGTTGTGCTTCATTCTTCCTTTTGTCTTCTAAATATTGCTTAATATATCTCTTCAGTTTAAATGTGTATTCACTTTAATAACTACAAAAAATTACATTTTCCTAAAAAGATGCATAATTTTTAATATTTTAAAAATAAACATTTAGATTAAAGATTATGTTGACTCATAAAATTTTAAGTAATTACAAAAAGAATTAATGCCTGGAACATGTTTGGAAATTATCCTCCAGAAAATCTGCTGAATACTATGCTGGAAAAATCGGACACCATCACAGGAAACTTAAGACCAGGGGGAAAAGACAGTTACGTTTAAAAGACATCCCAGCCCAGCTACATATCCTGCCCTTTCTGTGATCAGAACATATACTCACTAAGAGAGGAACAGGGATTCTTCAAAAAAAAATTTTTTTTAAGGCATTCTGCTTAGGAGTAGCAGAAGGAATGGGCTGGCATACAGCTATGGATGAGAGAATTAAGCAGACAATTTATTCCTATTTATCAGAGGACTTTTTAGCAAAACATTAAAAAGGTTGTATTACACATTTTTGTAAATTACAAGTAAAGAAAATTATGCTATAGGTGATCAGTAATGAAAGATACAGTATTACCTAATATTCCCATATCTGTCCATACTGAAAGAACCATGCTTGACCACCATCTTGAAAGGTGGTTGGTGTTAGCAAGGCTTCCAACCATCATATGAACAGGGCTTTTAACAAAGCAATCCAGTTTCTCCAGTGTGTCACTAATGGGATTGAAACAAAAAGGTGATTCTGGCTACACTGAAAAGCATCAAATAACAAGGGATTATTATTATTAATGACTAAAATTTCTTGTGCATCTGCTACATGTCAGCACAGTGGTGGATGCTTTACATATTCATCTCGTTTACTCCTCCCCAATACCCTGAAATGCAAAAAGGTATCCCCCTCTTAACAGACAAGTAAATAGGTTCAAAGAGTTTGCCCAATGACACAACTGCTAAGTAGGAAACCTGGAATTTAATTCTAAAGCCTAAAGACTCTCCTTTAAAGCCTCTCTGGGGAAGTAACATGTTCAATGAGCAATGGTATTGAAATGGCAAACAAACACAAATGATCTTTTCTGTAACCCTACAATCCAAAATGGAAACTCATGATCCCACACAAAATATATATGCAAACAAGCAGCGCAGTGATGGGAAAGTCAGGCAGCTCCATCACTCGCTCGTCCCCTCCATCTTGCCACGTGACTCAAATCCATGCTGTGGCAAAATGTCTAATCTACTAAATGGCATAGGCGTTCAGGTAACCATAACAAAATCTTCAATCTATACGTATCAAGGGCCCACTGTTTTCAACCAGCAATAGTTGCATTTTATTCTAAGGACTAAAGCAAACATAACTGTAAATATAATACTGCAGGATAAAGTACAAAATTAATTATGTTAAAAGGGGGGGACCAAAATTTTCTGTGTAAGAGAAAAGAGATTCAAAGTCTGTAACATTAAACTTGAATTGGAAATATTAATGTTAAATCATGATTTATTTTTAATATGCCGTATTTCTAAGCTCTTTCAACTCAAAGCAATGACGAAGTAGTAACAATGAGCATCCCAAGCATCCAAGTTATACTTTCTAAATACCATTTCCCACAAAAAGGATCAAGGATCCTCAGAGCATTGGCTAATTCTGGGTCTGAGGAAAGCAATATAAATGTGAGTCTAGGAAATCTTGAACCAAAAATTAAGGAAGCCACCACAGATTGAAGGATTCATGTAAAAATGACAAGAGAGTCAGCTTGAAGGGACTCCCATCGGCAAAATTTTGGATAGATTATAATTGATTGAAAGACACTGAATATATAAAAATCCTTGAGTCTATATAATGATATTTCAAAAAAATGAAAGCCTCACTCAACGGGAAAAAAGGGGGAAAATAAACACCCTCTCATTAGCTACTACTGGCAGTAATTTTTTAACTAACTCTTCACTCTGAAAATTGGTCCTTAAAAAAATAATTATTTACCCTGCCTTTTTGGTAGGAACTATAATATAGATTAATCAAAAAGCCCCAGTTAATAAGGGAAAAAAGTTCCTTTTCAGAAAAGAATGCCAGTTTAAAAAAAAAAAGATGCAATAAGAAAAATTACCATTCTGCAACCTCTGACAAAATAACTGATTCAAACAATTGTCAATGGATGCTAAAAATCATGAGACAAAAGACTTTTGGGGAACTGGATTCACAGTGCCAAAGTATCATCCCACAGATCACTTGCTAGCTGCAGAGGGAAATAAAGCTAACTTTTCTATGGGGAGGCTTGGCCGTCATAATCTTAAGCAATCAAAATTAACATCATCATTAAAGATACAACCAGATAGCAAATACTACTTGCTGTTGTGATGCAATATGAAGTACACAGCATCACTTACAAAATATTCTGTCCAAATAAGCCTTTAGGTCTAATTTTCAATTTGTAGGAAATAAAGGAATATAAATCAAGTTAAGCATCACTAGGAAGAAATAACCAGATAAATCCAGAATGTGGGACGTTCTACAAGATAGACACTTTCAGACCAGAACCTTCAACAAGTGTGTAGCATGGAAGAGAGGAAGTGGGAGGGAACCCTCCTAGATTAAGAGCAACTGAAGAGTCATGCCAACCAAATGTACTATGTGAAACTTGTCTCAGCTCGCACACCAGTATCATTAGCAGATACTGTATTCTCAGTGTCTCCTCAGTAGCAAATGGCCATGAAAACCAAACCAGGACAGAAAAGAATATCTGTATGAACTTTCCAAACCACGGAAGCCGACATTTCCTTGTACTCACCTCCACTTAGCAGCTTCATGACTAGCCACAGCTCATCTTTTACCACAAAAGATGTGTAGTAAGACACAATATTGGGATGATGGCACTGACTCATGGCTTGAATTTCTTTCTACAAAGAAGAGAAAACATGATAATTCGTTATGTGCAAGCCTAAAACAACACTAAAGTCCTGATTTGGGAATGCCAAGACTATGTTGCAACCTTTCTGGAATTTCCATGGCCCTGACCTCCTCAAGAATGGTTAAACCAAAAAACCACTTGGTTCCCCTCAGTCTATTCTGACTCTAGCCTTCCATTCATTACACTAGCAACCTCTGAAACTAGAAACACGCACTATTTATCACACCCCGGCGCAGCACCACAGGGCCCTCCACTAGGACACATATTTTTACTTCAAGGTGCCCTTGAAGAACCATCTTGGAAAATCTGGTTTTACAGTCACAGAGGGTAATTACTAATAAACAGAGGGTGGTTTTTTGTTTGTTGGTTGGTTTTTTTTTCCCTAAATATTATTTCATCTCATTTTTATGAAATGATTAATAATTCTCACTTTAAAGAGTCCACAAACGAAATCCAAAGTAGAAATGTGAGCCAAAAGCACGTTTATGTACACTATGTCAGTTAACAAATTTAAACTAGATTTGGTGTGATAAATGCCTTAGAAAGGCCCTGTGTGATCAGGGTCCCACTTACCTCTCCCTCATTCCTACTGTCCGTCACTGACCCTATCCCCGACACACCCCAGTCCCATGATCCTGCCACAGTGACTTCAAGTGAGCCTCTCCTAACCATGGACATCTAATCCTATTGTTCCCTTGGACTCAAGTACATGTCCCTCATTTTCACCTGACTAAAAATACCAATTCACCCCTTCTGATTTCAGCCAAAATACCATTTATTCCAGCTCCCCAGGTGGAGTTAGCTCTCCCTTCTCTTGGATTCCAAGCTCCCTGCATATCTCCCTACCTGATGGCACACGTGTACTGGACAGTAAGGTGCTTACCTGTCTGTCCTTCCCTGCCAGATTGAGAGCTCCAAGCAGGCAAGTACTTAAAACTTGATTCCTACACAGGGTGGAAATCATCATACTATACTGTAACTGCCTACTGACTTTCTGTATCCCTCACAAACTGTAAGTGCAATGAGAGCTGAGACCTTGTGTTACTGGTACATATCAGTTGTGCCTGGCACATAGTGTACCCTCAGTAAATATCTGTTGAATGAATGAAACCCTACAGTACTTTATAAAGCTTTTTACCCCTTGATGTATTTGCCCTATGCTCTTGGTATTTGTTCACTAAGATCAACTGAATAAAAGTTGCTTGTTATCCCTGATTTCTAAGAAATGTTCAATAAATGTTAGTTTTCCTCCTCTCATCTTCTCTACTGGAATGTAAATTCTTTTATGGCAAGGACTTTGCTGTGTGCATTTTTGCTACCAACTAAGTCACTAGCACAGTCTGTACTAAAAACTAAGTAAATATGAAGGATAAGGAAGAAGGAACTAAAGTAAGCACCTGCCTATTGACATAGTTACACAGGATTTGAAGAGATAAGTAAGATATGTACATACGAGAGGGAATATACAGCACAGCATATACGTGCCAAATGAGCAGTAAAGAAAGTAAATGTTACAAGAATCCATAGGAAGAAACAACTAAGGTAGGCAAGAAGTCTTCACAGAGGAGGTGGGAACTGTTTAATTCTGCAGGATGTGGGATATTACAGCAGTACAAGGTAAGAGGCACATATAATTACCAAAAAAGGATGAAATACACAAGACAGATTCTAGGACACAGGAGTAAACCTGTCTAAGGTAAGCAGTTCATGCTTTCAACAGAAACTTACCAAGTGCCTACAATGTGCCAGGCACAGTGCTAAGTGCTTGACCACAACAGTAAACCCTCATGAAACTTATAGTCTGGTGAAGATGTCAGACACATACTAATTTACAACACAGATTAATAAAAAGTTTGATACTAGATACTACACAATTTCATTGGAGAGGTAAAGTACCAAAAAATAGGAGTGACAATCAGGGGTGGCTTCCTTTAAGAACTTTTACTACATTGACACTGAAATAGGAAAGATAAGTACGTTTTTATGGGTTTTGATTGTTTAATTACCTGGGACCATGTCATTGTAACTGTGTTCAAGAATTTAGGCTTCACCCTAACAGGAATGGAAAGGCATCAAAGGTTGAACTGTATTTGTTCTATCACAGAAGTCACTCCGGCTGTGACGTGGAAAACACACAAGAGAAGGCAACACTAAGTGGAAAGACTCTGTTTAAGATTGTTGTCAGGATCTGGGTGAGATGATCATGGCCTGAAAAATAATAAATAGCTAATTTCTCAGTTTTGAAAATTGTACTATGGTTATGTTACTCTTAGGAGATGTTGGGTGAATAGCATACGGGAACTTTTTGTACTGCTCCTGCAACTCTTTCATAAGTTTAAAAGTATCATTAAATAGAAGTTTAAAAAAACTAGTGGCAATATGAATGAAAAGAAAGGGAGGAGTCAAGAGATAATACTATAGAGGTGCAAACAAGAGGACCTGGTGACTAACTGGATGTGAGAGGTGAATGAGAGAGAAATCACACAGGAGAGTGACAATTCATGCAAAGAGCTGAGGTCAGATCACCCAAGGTCTTAAATGTTCAGCTACAGATTTTGAGCTTTACTCTGAGAAAAGGGTACTACAAAGGGTTTTCTAAAAGGAGACTATCAGGAGAACCATAAAACTTAAAGATTAAAAGGGCCTTAAATATTCCTTCTCTTCTTTTCTACTCCTTTAAGTGGAGAGGAGGAAACTTCCTTTATCTTAACTCCCAGCAGAATTACCCTTTTCCCTTTCCTTTCAAAAAGAAAAAAAAAAAAAAAAAATATATATATATATATATATATATATATATATAGTGCTTTGCAAGAGCAGTATATTCATTCTGACTCAAATTTCCCAGCAGCTTCCTCAACATTTGTTAAGTGACTCCACCCCTTCTTGAAAAGTCTTCTATTGTCTGCTAATGCCAGATCTTTAGTTTGGAATTTTCAGTTCTCCACCTGAAGCAATATTTTAGTCATGACTGTGCATTCCTTCTAGAAACTCACTTGTCTTGATTTCTTCTATTTACTCTCTGGTTTTCTAATTACTTTAACGTCGGTGGTTTTCCTCTACTTCACACAATTCAGTCAGTCCCCAAGGAATGTTAGTTTATTCACTCATTCATTCACTCAGAGTGAACAAAACAAAGTCCCTGCCCTCAAGGAGTGCTCAGTCTACCAGTAACAATTTCTCCATCTATAAAATGCCTAGGGAATCTGTGTCTTCCTTTCCATTGTAAGTGTCACTGCCTGAACTTAGAGTCTCAAAATTTCTTTGTGTAGCCTGGTGTTCCTCAACCTATGGGCTGCAACTCATATAGGTCATGAAATAAATTTAGTGGATCACATTAAAGACAAACAAATAAGAAGAAATAGGATAGAAAAATCAGAGTGCTTTCCACATAATTAAGAACTGTTTTATGAAAATGTTGTTTCAGTTACACTAATATATAATAATAAATATGTAATATTATATATCATATACAGTCATAATATGAATATATAAAATTCCTTTATACATATAAATGAATATGTTACTCTTTGCTGGTTCTAAACCCCTGCCCGGCAGTGTCTCCATCTCTGCCTCTTCATAGTCTCCCCAGCCCTGGTGGTCCACGACACAAACATCTCCACAAAGGCCCCCATCTTCTTCCTTGTACTCCAACATGGGACTCGATACCTTTTCTAGGCATATGTCACACTCTGCCTTGTACAGCAGGAACAGATCGTGAGCCTCCTGGTAGAAGAAAAGACGTTTTAAGCCTCTTAATGGTCCCCTCAGATGTCTGTCCAGTGAATCCTGTCCTAGCATGTACTAGAGAAGATATACTGCTTTGTGTGCTTTTGTTAGAGAAAAGTCTGTGAGTAAAATCTCCGGAGAAAATAAATGTAGTAAGCTTTGACAGCTGATTTTCCCATCACACTTAGCAAAGGTTGTCAGACGAGAAAACATTTTGACAAGAGAAAGGAGCAAACTCCCTCCTCACCACTGACTGTCACACACAACACACAACTATAATCAGTTTACATCAGCACTCTCTGGAGAACCCAGAGTACTCTTTCCGCATTTTAATCAGGCAGTTTTGAAAATAAATTTTTAAATCACAACATCAAAAGTTTAGTATGTTGATCTAATAGATTTTTTTAAGGTAAGGACTTCACATCTCTTAGAAACACAGCCCTTGGCACTCAGCTCTCAGTTCCTGACACCACCACAAACACCACAAACAGATCAGGCATTCTTTATATTCCTGAAGTTTCTTCAGGGTTGAGTGGAATCTTACCTGTGTTCAGACCAAAAAACAAACCAATTATCTTAAATTTGATCTACAAATAAACCACTTTCCTCCACCTTTACTTTTTTTTTTTAACTATTGGACAAACAAATACTACATTTGCAATGTAAAACTTATTGGAATATGTGGGCAAATTTTATGGATATCTAACCAATTTTTTTCCCTTTACTAAGCTATATCAAATTTGCATTCCTCTAAAAGACCCTAGTGTAATAACACACATATTACTTTCGAGAATGTCACATATTTGAAAAGAGATGTTCCTTTTAGTTTTGAACTTTTTGAAGAATATAATCATTTTGTTAGTATTATATGAAGTAGAAAATAACAGACCTAAGTCCAGAAAAACCTAATTTTTACTCCAGACTCGGTTACTTACCATGATTTACTTCCCTAATCTACAAAAGGGAGCTACTGCCTATCTCACAGAGACGTTTATGGGGTTCCAGTACACTCTGGTGCCTAGCACCAAAGAGACGTTTGCTATTATCATCACATGACCTTAGTCAAGTTATTTAAACTTTGAGCCTCAGTTTCTTTAGTCATAAAGTAATAAATAAGACTTTTACTTATCTTTACACTGTCCACTATTATGGATTACGTAAAATAACTAGCAGATGATAAGAATTCATATTGTGTTTCTCAAATTTCAGTCTTAATTTATAGATTAAAAATATTGTTTTTCTGGGGCAGGGGGGCATAGCTCAGTGGTAGAGTGCATGCCTAGGATGCACAAGGTCTTGGGTTCAATCCTCAGTACCTTTATTAAAACACACACACACACACACACACACACTGTTTTTCTTTAACAGAATTAGTCTACAATTTAGACTTCTTTTATGATCACTGCAGTTCACATGCCTAAATGGTGCTCTAAGGTATTGCTGGTATCTGTAAATTCAAGATCATCACATAGTATGTCAGTCAGCATCTCCTTCCAAGTATGTGTTCTCTCACCAAAGATGGCTCAAAATCACTCCAGCAACCCAATTCTTCTGCTTCTGCTTATGCATTACCAACTCCTGAAGAAACACATTTGTCTCCTCTGCTGAAAGTTCAATATATAATTCTACTCTCTTTTCCTGTTATTCCAATTATTCCCTAATACTCAGTACAGACTACACCAGAAATTAAATCCAGTCTGGGACCCTGGAAGAAACACCAGACTGTGAGATCACCCGAGGCCTGGTTCTTGCCTTTCCACTAATAGCTGTACTTGATCTTAGAGAAACCACTTAACAGCATTACAATATTAGTTCCTATTTGTGTGGCAGTTTATAGTTTTCAAGTACTGTATCATTTGATCTTCAAGAAAAACTTCATGAGGTACACAAAGCAGATATTATTTCCATTTTAAGCCAAAGAAGCTGAACATGTAAAAAGTTAAATGATTTGAAAAACTATCTCATTTCCCTTGCTGAGCACTTACTACACACTTAAAACTGCTCTAGGTATCGTGGCACATAAAAGAAGTACAGACAGCCCTGGGGGACGAGTTTTCAATGCCACACAGCACCACATGCAGCCACGGATCCTCCAAACCCCCTTTCTTCTCCCTTTCCCTAGGCTTTGGAGAAGCCAATGCTGCCTGGGGGTCATTCTGTCTATCATCTTGCATCAGTGGTCAGAGGGCAGATTGATACCTTGTTCCCAGAAGGCCAGAAGCCTTTTAAAGGCTATTCCATTTGACCCAGAAATCACAACTGCTTAATACTATTTTAAGGAAAGAAAGAAGCAAGTAAGCATTGTTTATAACAATAAAGAGGAAACAAAAATCGTCCAATACCAGAAAAGAGGTTAAATAAAGTATTCAACAAAGTACTACACACATATTAAAAACCATACTAATTCATATTCATAGGCATAGAAACAACTCTATGACACATTTTTCAATGAAAAGAACAATTGTATGATTACATTATCATAAAAAATAGATGTTTAGATGTACACATGTAGCAAATCTCAATCTTGGAATGAGAAGATTATAACTAATTTTTTTCTCTCTACTTACCTGGATTTTATAAATTTTACAGTAAGCATTATCTATTAATGAAGAAATCACAAACCTTCTTATAAAAAAGTCACCAAAAATTCAAGTTATTTCCCACTCTAATATGAATATAACAAGAAATATGAGAAGTGCATACCAGGAGTTCATCCATGCTAGTTTGACATTTCTCGAGGTTTATCCGTTTGATTGCCACTTTCTCCTTTTTAGGGATACAATATGCTGCTTGGACCACAGCTGTTGCTCCACTCCCTAAAGATAGACATGTAGATGAGTAGATAAGTAGATGGGTAGATAAAAACAAGACATTTCTAATTCTTACAAAATTTAAACAAGAGAAAAATTCTTGACTTATTCCTACATGCAACAACAGATGCAGTGAAACACTCAAAAAATTAAGAAGCAAATACCTCGACCATCTCATAGAATTGCCAATAAATACCAGCACACACACATACACAAATTAAAACTGACAGCATTCTAGAAATTCTAGAATATGATAGCAGAGGCTCACATTTCCGTGCTTTTCTCCAAATATAATGAAATACCCCAGAAATAACTGAACAATCATAAAATGACTCTGAAAGATAGAAAGAAGGTTGTCTGGCTAGGAACCTCAGGATGTGAGGAGACCCCCCCTGTGAGCTCACGGGGTCTCTGACCTCCTACATATCCATGAGTGGGCACCAGAAGAGCCTGCCTCCCAGAACCACCAACAAGGATAGACAGACAGACAAATGAGACAAATCCTTCTTTTGAACCAAAGGACTGTGAAGGGGAAGCTCAGAAGCGACCTAGAAGCTAGATTCCCCAGTTGCTACAGGACACTCCACCCAACCCACCACAGCATCCACCCCTGCACCCAGACAGCAAGAAGCCAGATTCACCAAAGGGGCAACTAGGTCCCTGCCCCACACCCGGGGCAATTTTCAGCCAATCTGCCCATGGTGAGGCAAGGGGTGGACCCACACCCACCAGTCAGCCTTCCGCTGTGCCAGAAGAATAAAGCAGAAGAGAAGAGTACCGCGAGAGCTCTGAAAATTAAGTTATCATAGGAATTTCTTAGCTCACAAAAGTAGGCCTAAGCAGTCTACTAAAATAGAAATTTTAAATAGGATCAGGAGTCTCCTAACATTAATATCCTAAATGTCCAGGATGTAATTTTAAAAAGAAAATCACATGTCATACCAAGAACTAGGAAAAACACACTTGCATGAGAAAAAGCAATCACACTGATACAAACACCAAAATGAACCACATGTTGGAATTACCCGACAAGAATTTTAAAGTAGGCATCATAAAAATGTTTCAACAAACAGTTAAGTTTAAAAATAGAAAAATTTCAACAAAGAACTAGAGGTTATTTTAAAAAGTGTCACGTGGAAATTATACAACTGAAACATACACTTTCCAAAACACTAGCTGGGGAACCTCAATAGAAAATTAGAAGCGATAGAGAATAAATTCAGTGAACTTGAGGATATGATCAATAGCTTACTCAATCTAAACAACAAAGAGAAAACAGACTGAAAAAAAAAAAAGAACAGAGCCTCAGGGAGAAGTGGGATAATAATAAAAGCTCTGATGTCCACATGGTAGTTAGACTAACACACCCCCACCCCCAAGATGTCCCTGTCCTAATCCTTCAGGCCTGTGAGTGTCACCATATACAGCAAAAAGGCTTGGCACATGCTATTAAACGAAAATATAGATGGTGAAAAGATTATCCTGGATTATCTAGCTGGGCCCAATGTAATTATGAGGGTCTTTATAAAAGAGAGGCAGGAGGGTCAGAGTCAGAGAAGATGAGACAATGAAAGCAGTGGTCATAGCAATGGAGCCATGAGCCAAAGAGCAATTACTGATACACGCAACAACATGGATGAACTTTGAAAACATTACACCTCGGGAAAGAAATCAAAGAAAAAAAGATCACATATACTGCATGACTCCATAAATATGAAATGTCCAGAATAGGCATATCCACAGACACAGAAAATGGATTAGTGGCTACCAGGGGCCGGGAGAAGAGGAGAAAGCGAGGTTACTGCTTAATGGGTAAAGGATTTCTTTCCGGGGTGAGGAGAATGCTCTGGAGTTAGACAATGACAATGGCTGCAAAACACTGTAAATGTACTAAAAAATAACTACTGAATTATACACTTTACAAGTGGTTAATTTTGGGGAGAGGTAAAAAAAGGTCAATTTTATGTTATGTGACATATCTTGATCTTTTTAAAACAGGGAATACTACAAACAACTTTTGCTCACTATTCAACAATTTAGGAAAAATGGATCAGTTAAACAACTAACTACTAAAACTCCGCCAAGATAAAGTAGATAACCAGAATAATCCTACAACTATTAAAGAAATCAAATTTATAATTTAAAAGTTATTGAAAAAATCCCCAGGTCCAGACGGTTTCACTGAAGAATTTTACCAAACATTAAAAAAGAATTAACAGCCATTTTACACAAGTTTTCCAGAAATGAAAGAAGCAGGAACACATCTCAACTCATTTCATGAAGCCAGTATTACCAACACCAAAACCAAACAAAGACATCAGAAAGAAAAAAAAAAACAAAAAAACTACAAACCAATATTTCTCATGAACTTGCTGCAAAATCCTTAACAAAACAGTTACCAATTGAATCCAGCAAAAGGTAATATACCACAATCAAGTAGTATGTATTTCAGGTATGCAAGGCTGGTACAATATTAAAAAGAAAAAAAAATCAATGTAATACACTATATCAATAGGCTAAAGAAGAAAAATCATGATCGTATCAACTGAATACAGAAAAACATTTTTAAAAAAATCCAACACCATTTATGATTAAAAACAAAAAACAAAAAACTCTCAGAAACCTAGGATGAGGGGAACTTTCTCAACCTCATAAAGAATATCTACCAAAAACCTACAGCTAACATCATACTTAATTGTGAAAGACTGCCTTCCCCCTAAGACTGCGGAAAAGAAAAGGATGTTCATTCTCATCACTTTTATTCAACATAGTACTGGAAGTCCTAGACAACATAATAAAGCAAGAATAAGAAATAAAAGACATCCAGCTTGGAAAAGAAGAAATAAAACTGTCCCTGTTTGTAGATGTCATGAGTGCCAATAAAGAAAATCTCAAGGAATCTGTAAGAAAAGCTCCTAGAACTAGTAAGAGAGTTTAGCAAAGTTGCAAGATAAAAGATCAACACACAAAAACCAATTACATTTCTATATACTAACAACAAACAAGTAGAAACCAGAATTTTAAAACATCACTGGGGGTGGGGTTATAGCTCAGTGGTAAAGAGCCTGCTTAGCATGTGTGAGCTGCTGGATTTAATCCCCAGTACCTCCATTAGGAAAAAAAAATTTTTTTAAACACAGTATTATTTACAATTGCTCCCTCCAAATGAGATATTTTGGTATAAATCCAATAGAATATGAACAGGATCTGTATGCTGAGAACTACAAAATACCAAAGAAATAAAACAAAAAAGACCTAAATAATGAAGAGACTCACCATGTTCATGGACTAGAAAACTCAACATAGTAAAGACGTCATTACTCCTCAGATTGACTACATATAGGTTTAATGCAATTCCAATCAAAATCCTGGCAAAGTATTTTATAAACACAGACAAGCTTACTCTAAAGATTATATAAAATGAAAGGTGGTAATCAACAAAATAGTTAAGAAGAAAAAGTTGAAGGATTCATGCTATCCAATTGAAAGACTTATATAATTTAAGTAATCAAGACAGTGTGATATTGGCAGAGGGACAGACAGAAACTCACATATACACACACATAACAGAATAGAAAACCCAGAAATAGATGGTCACAAAAACGTGCCCCAGTGATTTCTGACAAAGCAATTCAGTGGAAATGGTATAACTTACCAGAATGGCTAGAAAGAAAAAAAAAAAAGTGATAACACCAAATGCTGGTGAGGATGTGGTAAAACTGGATCACTCACACACTGCAGGTGGGAATATAAATTATGGTACAGCCTCTCTAGAAAACAGTTTGGCCATTTCTTTTAAAACTAAAAATGGACTTGTGCAACTCAGCATTTGTATGCCTGGGTATTTATCTGAGTAAAACAAAAACATATGTTCACACAGAACCTTGTATATGAACATTCACAGCAGCTTTATTCATAATAGCTAAAAACTGGAAAACTACCCAAATACCCTTTAACAAGTGAATGGTTAAACAAACTGCAGTACCTCCACAGAGGAATACTACACAGCAATAAAAAAGAACTATTGATATGCACAATTACTTGGATGAATCTCACGGGTATTATATGGAGGGAAAAAAGCCAATCTCAAAAAGCTACATATTTTATGACTCCATTTATATAACACTCTTGAAATATCAAAAATCACAGAGACAGGGAACAGATTGGTATTGTCAGGGATTAGGGATGTGGGCAGAGGGGTTAGGATGACTATAAAGGGGTGGCCTCAGAGACTCTGTGGTGGAATACAGTTCTGTATCTCAAATTTAGGGCCAGTTACACAAAGGTGTACATGTAATAAAACTGCATAGAACTATACACACATGTACACGAAGAGTACAGTACAGAGAGAGAGAGAGAGAAACTCAGAGTAAATTCCGTGGATTGCTTACCAAAAAAAAAAAAAAAAAAGCCTAGGCCTCAATTCATCTGTTACCATTAATAAAATAATCTTCAAACACCATCTGTACAACATCACTCCTCAGATCACTAAACCACAGCCACTACTTGATACTGTACTTCTTGATAACTCAACACTTTTAACTTATTTTCCATACCCCAGATGCAATTTAGTTAATCCCATCTCCATGCCTCTGTGCAAGCCATTTGCCCTGCTTTCTTCATATACATCCATACCTCCTACTTCTTTCAAAGTCCAACTCGAAACTCACCTAACTTCAAGAGGCTCCATGGAAAACACACTTAGATTCAAACTTAAGCTCCACTATCATTGGCAGGGTTAAGTCTTCATTCCCTGACTACGTGCTTAGAAATAGCAATGCTCAATAAATATAGTTATTGTTTATTGACTTACCTATTATATTACTGTTAGATGTTTAAATTGTTTAAAAAAAATAGCTGTGTCTCCTCAAGTATTTAGCATAGGGTAGGTTTATTCTGCTTCTAAAGGACTTGATTCTTTACCAAAACATACAAAGATAAATTATTCCCACCAACTCCCCATCTCTACCCATAACACTAAAATTGTAGTTTTTTTCAGTGTTTTAATCATTGGTTCTCCTATACAAATACTCAGCCTTGGATCTAAATGAATTGGAAACACTGAAAAAGAAAAAAAAATGCAATCATTAAATTCTTTCCCTCTTCCTCTCCATTCTCTCATCTTCTTCCCAAATAAAAAGTGATTTCACCAAAATGTTGACAAGAGGGCATGGGGGAAGAAAAAGAAAAAATATGTATTGCACAGTAACTGTATTAAGAAAAAGCAACTCTGAGCAGAATGCTTCATGTAAAATGCAACATGCTTTCAATATTTGGGGAGAAATACTACTTAGACAACTCTCACTGAGTGCATTCACTTTAAGAATGAGATATTTACTTTAATAAGATTCTACATCAGCCTGTAAAAGAGCCAAGTAGATCATTTAAGAGAATGATATGGTTTAACATTTAGGACTTTAAAACTTAAATTTCTAAGAGGAAAAAAACCAAAGACTGAAAAGGCATTCTATAAAAGGATATATATATGTGTTCAAAGTTTTCTGACAGGATACACAGAAATAGTTAAGAGTGCTTAACAGAAAGCGGAAAGGAGCATCTTAGCAGAAGTGAAAATAAAAAGTACATAGTATTCTGTCCTTTGATGCTAATGTAGAAAAGTATGATTAGGTACGAAGTCCATTTCCCCCAATTTACAATTCACTTTATTATTTATATTACCAGAAGAAATCACTTCAATTTCTGTCATCTTAAAATGAAATATTCATGTCTTCTAGAAAATGTCTGGATTTCTAGCAAAAGAAGCTTGATAATTTTGCGATCATTTTCAAATTCCAAAACAAGTAAACATATACTAACATCTGAACTTGGCAAAGAGCAAAGGCTATTTTAAAGATGAATTGAGAGTTGCCATTGTTTAAATGGTCTAACATTAGTGAAATATCTAAGAGTCAGGCTTAGTTAGACATCATAGTAATTTAAATATACTCTTTTGAATTATTTATTTCAATGTTAAACTTTCATTCTTTATTACTTACTGTTATTATATTCACATAAATATTTAAGAATAAAGATCAACATACAATGAACTATGTATAACATTTTCCAGTAGAAAGTTTTCAATTTTAAAAATCTCTTCCCCAAACCACAGCAAGATAACACTTACCCACTAGGATGGCTATAATCAAAAAGAGAAACAACAACCAGTCTGGTAAGGATGTGGAGAAATTAGAAGTGTACTACATTGCTGGTGAGATTATAAAATGATGTAGCTACTTTGGAAAAGAATTTGGCACTTCCTTAAAATGTTAAACACAGAGTTACCATATGACCTAGCATTTCCACTCCAGAGAACAGAAAACATGTACACATAAATACCTGCACACAGGTGTTCATCACAGTATTATTCATAAAAGCCAAATAATGGAAACAAGCCAAATGTCCAAACTGATGAATGAACTACGAAAATATGGTATATCCATACAATGGAATATCACTTGGAAATCAAAAGGAACAAAGCACTGATACATGCTACAACATAAATAAGCCTTGAAAACATGCTAAGTAAATATGTCAGATACAAAAGGCCACATACAGTGTAATTCCATTTATATGAAATATCCAGAATAGGTGAATCCATAGAGGCAGAAGGTAGATCAGTGGTTGCCAAGGACTAGAGAAGGAGAGGAATGGGGAGGGCTGCAATAGAGAAGCTCTTTCTGGAGCTTTGAAAATGTTCTAGAACTAGACAGTGGTGACTGCTGCACAACTCTGAATATACTGAATTGTACATTTCAAAAGGGCAAATTTTATGGTATGTGAATTATATCTCAATAAACCTGTTATTCAAAAAATCCAAGTATGCCACCACATTTCCAACATTAATATGCTACAAACATTAAAAAAATGAAGACAATCTACATACACAACTACATAATTCAACAGAGTATGTGTTTGTTGTATTTCAATCCATTCGAAAATCCCTGGTTAAAGCCATATATACACAACCACAGCACTGACATGGATAAAACCCAATTGTAATTACAACAAATTAAGTAAAATCTCTGCACAAAGCTTATGTAATGCAAAATTCAAAATAAAATCCAATATTCAAGAACACATCATCAATGACTTTCTCTCTCTCCACCCTTCCCCCATATAACCCAAAACCAGGCTGCAGTTAAATACAGAGGAATATCTGATTTTAAGTTTACTTGTTATTAATTTCTAATTAAACACAGAATTAACTTTCCCAATGATAAAACACTAAATCATAATTGTTTATATACTAAAGTACCTTTCTTTCACTGAAAGATTCACTAACAATCTTCCCCAGGATATTAAATTCTGCTGTGATTTAACAAGTGGCAAAAGACAGGCTGCTAATGTTCCCCACACCTGATGATGAAAAGAGACTTGCAGGCTCCAATTCTCCTATCCCAGCAATCACTTTCACCGATATTCCCAAAACAAATGCCAAAATATCGCTTAGCAATCAAAAATATTTTAAGGTACTAACATACTCACAACTTTCAATGCCACTAATTCAAAATAGCCAGTGATGCTCTAGCTTTCATGAGAAAAAATTTACTTCAGAGAAATAGCAAGTAATAACATAAATATGAGGACGGGGGAAAATATCTAAAAATTTTACTTATAATTATTTTAACTATTCATCAACTTTTTTGCAGTAATTTAAAAACACAGGATTAGAGATACAAGTGTTTAAAATATTTCATCTCTTCTTTAAAGCAGATTCCTTCATGAGGAATTTTTCAAACTAAAAGTCAATTTACTGAGTTTTAATCATCATTTTTCTTAGAGCAAAAAGAATCAAATTAGAAAACACAGAAAACAATGGTTATAAAAGGGGAAAGGATGGAGGAGGGATAAATGAGGAGCTTGGGATTAACAGATACATATTACTATATATAAAACAGATAAACAACAAGGACCTACTGTATAGCACAAGGAACTATATTCAATTTCTTGTAATAATATATAATGGAAAAGAATCTGAAAATAAAATAAAAAAAATATATATAGGTATAACTGAATTGCTTTGCTGTGCACCTGAAACTAACATTGTAAAACAATCACACTTCAATAAAAAAATTTAAAAAAAGAAAACATCAGTATGTACTACACACAGTAAAAGTACATTAGCCTGTAAAACTTTTACTTCAGTGTAAATACACATGCAAATGTGTAAAAGGTGCCAGTTAGGAAGGGTTTAGTCAAAGTGTGAAAGCTACTGCTCTAATGCCCTCTACTAAGCACTGGCCTAATACGAAGAATAATAAAAAGGAAAATGTAAAACAATTTCCAATACAGCACCCTAATTCAGATGCTCGCTATTTTATACGTCATGCATCCTGCACGCACCATTCCCCACGTCCCCACTCTCCCACTCTTCCTCTCCTCTCCTGGCTGGTTTTTTAACTGCTGCATTAGTGTACACTACAAACCAGGATGGATTAATGTGGAAAAATAAGAATGGGCTTTCTCCTGAAATCCTTCAAACCGGGTAATCTCATCTCTTGAGACAGAAAGGGAGCTCCTCACAGGGATGAGGGGGACTAAATAAAAAATTTCAGAGTCTCTCGCCATTTTACTAGAGCCAGAAATTTAAAAGAGTAGGCAGAAGAATGGATTTTATTCATGCCTGTGAAGAAAAAATAAATCAAATGAACAAAATCAATTGAAGATATTTTCCTCCCAAATTTTGACCAGCTATCACAATAACAGATATATAAAATAAAGATTTTGTTTTTAAGTATTTTTGAGTAAGGTTTTACATTCACTAAAGAGCTAGCCCAGACTGTTCATTCTGAAAGATGACTAAGGCACTGTCACCTGAACCATGGAAAATACAGGAATTTACAATTTTGTAACCCTTTTTCTAAATTAGCCCTCTTGTCAGAGTCATATTGAAAATTAAAGCTCCTAGAACTGGTGAAACAGAACAGTCATTACCATAGAAATCATGCTATTTCTCCATACAAAGATGAAAATTAAAACACACTGCCATACACTGAGTAATTATTCAAGCAGCCGATGGTTTTGCAATGAATCACCTCTCTCTCTGGTTCACCCTGGTGATCCCTAGCTCAACAGATAGTAACCCCATCCTTCCGGGTGCTTCAGCCAAAGATCTTAGATGCATCTCACATCTAACCCAACGGCCTATCTCTAACTTCAGTATGTTATATCCAGCATTTGAGTGCTTCTCATCACCTCGACTACTACCTCTCTCCCATGGATAATCCCTCCTTCCACCCTCGCACCCGCACAGAAGTATTCTCCACATAGCAGCCCGGGTTATTCTTTTAAAACATAAATCAGATCATATTAATCCTCTGCTCAAAACCCTGCCGTGATTTGCAATTTTACTCCAAGCAAAAGCCAAGTACCACAATGACTTGCCGGGCTTCGCACCGTCTGATGGCCAGGACCACACGTCCCTACCACCTTGCTCCCCTGATCTCCGCAAGCAGTCTACCTCTTCACCCTCCACCTCACTCTGCTCCAGCCTTGCCTCCTTATTCCTCAGCCATGCCAGCATGCTCCTTCTTCAGGGCCTCTGTTCCTGCTGCTCTCTCTGCTTGGAACAAAGTTCCCGCCGATAACCACAACATTCACTTCTCCACCTCCTCAGGTCTTTCCTCAATGTCACCTTCTCAGTGAGGCTTTCCCTGACGTTTTCAAAACTCGCCTCTTTCACTAGGAGTTCCCAACCCCTTTCCCTACTTTACTTCTGCACTTCATCACCACCAGATTATAAACTCCACAAAAGCAGGGATTTCTGTCTGCTTCATTGCTCTATCTCTAGCATTGAGAACTGTGTCCAACACAGAGAAGTTCAGTAAATATTTGTTGAATAGATTAGTCAATCAAGTAGTGGCATATACTTTCTAGAAAAAAAATCTGCTCTCTGGGGATAGAGCAAACACAAAAACAGCCCCATCCTTCACAGGCATGACCTTATTATCACCATCGCAAGTGTTCACGTTTATTGAGCATTTACTCTGTGTGCCAAGTACTGTGCTGAGCACTCTCTTTACCTGCATTTCTTTTTTTCATCTAATCCTTACAACAATCCCAAGAGTTAGGTATTATTGATCTTACATAGCAATGTAAGCAAAACTAAGACTTAGGTCACAAATTAGTAAGTAGCAGAGTGGGGCCTAGAAACCGGAACTGCACGAAGTTTCAACACCATGCTCTTAATTGGTAGGCAACTGCCTCTTTAGATTAAAGCTAACATTTATTAACTGATTACAATGTGTCAGGTTAAATTATTTACTTGCAATGTCTTATTTAACTATTTTAATTAAAAAAAACCCCGAGGCCAACATTTTTAGTTGCCTATCCAACATACAATTTTCCCTTCTTCTTTAATGGACAACTTTGACCTATTTTGTTTGAAGTAACAATGTGCCCAAATAAAAAGCTCCATTTCATTTGTAAATGGCCAAATGACACAGTTCTGCCCAATAAAATAGAAATGGAAGTCATTGAGCAAGGCTTCTAGGAAAGAAAGCCCTTTGAAAGGGAGCCAACTGAGTTATCATGTGACTTTGTCCTTTTACCATATTATTCTGACCTGGAAGACAAGCACAAGGCTAGGGGTGGAGGCAGGTGGGTATATAGCTCAGTGCTAGAGTGCATGCTTAGTATGCACGAGGTCCTGGGTTCAATCCCCAGTACCTCTGTGAAAAAAATAAAAATACAATTAAAAATAAACAAGGCTAAAGGTGGAACAACCATCTTGCAACTATGGGAATGCAAGTCATGCGCTAAGTGGAATGGAGTGAAAAACTAGGAGTCTGGGTGCCTGCTGGCACCTAGGCTGCCACTCCAGTTTTCCTGTTATATAAAGGGGGCAAAAAAGTATTTCATTAAGCCACTATTATTTGTTTCCCATTACACGCAGCCAAATGCAAACCCTATTTGATATAACCCTATGAGGCTGTTGGCCCAATGTTGGCCTCACTGAAAATGTCACCTTAGCTAAATCTTCCAATCAGGGGGAGAAAACACACCACCCATTAAGCATCACTCTATTTACAGAGCATGCTGTCTTTCACATTTATGGAGGGGCTAGAGAGGGGATCCTGGAATCCGTATTTGGAAACCAATACTTTAAACATCAGAATGAGTGGCTAGTGAACAATTAATGAAGATAATAAAGGAGAGGGAAAGTAGAGAATAAAGTTAGTGGACTGCCTTCACCTAAGTGTCAAAGCTAGGTGAATCACACCTTACTAAAACAAGATCTGAAAGAACACATTTCTAAAATAGGCCCAGGTAAACAGTAAATATTTACTATGACTTTTCAAGATGCACGAAAACAAAAGCTACACGGCACAGCCCTTGACAGACTGGATTCCCACTTTGCCATCACACTGTACTGTGGGCAACACCATGGGTGGCAGGGCCATACACAGCTTTACTGCCATGTCCAACATAAACCCTTAGATCCGTCTAAACCTGAATGAGATCTGGAAGTAAAGGGGAAAAAAAGATGCAATGATGGTCCAGTAAACATTACAAAGATTCTAAATATTGCAAGATTACAAGTGTTACAAGATTCCAAATTATATAATATTCACACTTTACAGCAATACCAAAAATTAGGAAGTGTAACAACAAGGAAAGGGAGAGAAAAAAGGAAGTCAGAGATGACAACCATTGTATGGAATATTGAATATGAGCTAAAAGCTTTCCACAAACAATTACACTTGGTCCACAAAATAGTCCTGATGACATAGGGACCATTTTCCCCATTTTACAGACAAAAGGCTGACACTAAAACCATTTGTACAAATTGACTAAGATCAGACAGGCAGTAAGAGGTAAAACCAAGATCTGAATCCAGGTCAGTCTAGCCCCAAAGTCCATACTCTTAGAGTTGCTTCAATGCACATCAAATACAGTATAACACCTGGTCTGAAATTCTAATACAATAACAGGGATAAGGAAGGAGCTTAAAAACACTGAAAAGATGAATGATTAACAGTGAGAATAACACTACATCTTCTACAAGTAAGCATACTTTGAAAACTTCAAACCTTTGCCAAAGCATGCTTAAGATGATACAATTCTTCAAAAGGAAATGCTGTGAATTCCCAATTTATATGCTTTTATTATGTTCTGGGAAGGGAATTTTCTTTTTTCTATAGGATTTTGGCAGAAAAAGACAGAACAAAACAGAATGCAAGAAATTAACCCCACAAATATAATTCTAAGTAGCACATATGCAAAAAAATTACAGTTCAAATAAATGTATATGCTTTGAGAAAGCAGACACCATTATACACACTTCCTTAAAACACAATCCTTTGAAAATAGAAAATTCAAACGATCTCCCAAACCATTTTCCCCCTACACTTTAACCATTTGTTTCCTAAAAAATTGAGGGTCACCTGAAGAAATCACAAAGATTCATTCTGAAAACTACTTACAGCTTGTTACAAAATATTGTAGTCCAATCAATTTGGTATGGAAGCAAAGTAAGAATAAGAATACATTGCTTTATTGAGCCTTGCTACTTGTACTAGTTGTAGTTCAAGGAAAAACATTTTTTTCTTCCCTGTTGGGAAGACGGGATGAGAGAGAGTGTGAAGAGTTGAGTTAGTATGTTAGGAACTTTCAGAAACTCAACTGATGGGAAAGAGCACATTTTAGAAAATGAAAAACAGGATACACGAAAGAGAACAAATCCTACTACACTCAAAAGAGTTATCTACAAAATATCTGCTGCTGTCAGATTTTTTCATTGTAAGGATATTTCCTTTACTCTGTTAGATTACAATCATCATCTTCCAGTTAGTTCCAAAAATCAATCAAATGCAGATGCGGGAAACAAGGATCCTAGATTAGGACACCAGTACTGGCTGTGCCTGTAATTAGCTCTGACTTTAGACAAGTCATTTCACCTTTCCGTATCTCCATGTCTTCATCTGTAAAACAAGACGGTCCATCTTACTTCACACCCTACAGAAAAATTAATTCAAAATGTATCAGAGGCCTAAATCTAAGAGCTAAAACTCTAACACCTAGAAGAAAACAGAGGAAAAAGAATCGTTGTAATGGTGGGTTCATATAGATTTCTTAGATACAAGAGCAAAAGCACATTTGACAAAAAAGAAAAAAGTGATAAATTAATCTCAATCAAAACTCAAAACTTTTATGTTTATAAGACACCATTAAGAAATGAAAAGACTGGGAGAAAATATCTGAAATTATGTATCAGGTAGAGGACTCATTCCCAGAATGAATACACACCCACACACACACCTCTATAACACAATAAGAAAACAACCCAATGGGCAACCCAAAGGGGAAAAAGATATGAATAGACGTTTCACCAAAGAAGAGATATGAAAAGTTAACAAACAAGCTCATGAAAAGAAGCTCATCTTCATTAGCCATTAGGGAAATGCAAAACAAAACCACAATCAGATACCACTTCACATCCACTAGGATGGCTATAATCGAAAAGACAAAGAACAAATGAAGGCAAAAATGTAGAGAAATAGGAACCCTCCTACATCACTGATAGGAATGTAAAATGGTACAGTCACTTTGAAAACTGTGTCCATTTCTTAAAAAGTTAAACACAGATTTACCCCGTAATTCCACTCAAGAAAAATGAAACATGTTCACATGAAGATATGATGTAAATACTCATAGCAACATTATTCCAAACAGGCAAAAAGCAGAAGCAACCCAATATCCATCAAGTGGTGTCCAATAAAAAGGAACAATGTACTGATACTGTCTGTAACATGGATGAATCTCAAAAAACATTATGCCAAGTAAAAGAAACCAAACACAAAAGATCACATATTATATGATCATATTTGTATTAAATGTCCAGAAAAGACAAATCTATAGAGACAGAAAGTAGATTTGTGGTTGCCTGGCAGGGGTGGGAACAGGGAGTGACTGCAAATGGACATGAGGCATCTTTTTTGGAATGATGGAAATGTTCTAAAATTGGACTGTGGTGATGACTGACTCTGTAAATTTACTAAAAACTATAGATCTGTACACTTAAAACAGGTGGATTTTATGGCATTTTTTTAATGAAAAAATACTATGCTAAGTGAATGAAGCCAAACATTAAAGACTATATATCATATGATCCCACTTATGTGAAATGTCCAGAAAAGGCAAATCTATGGAAACATACGTAGACTTGCAGTTGCCAGGGACTAAGAACAGGGATTAACTGTAAACAGGGACAAGGGATCTCATTGAAGGGATGAAAACATTCTAAAACTGGGTTATGCTGATTGGTGTACAATACAATAAATTTACTAAAAATCATTCAATTTTGTATTTCAAAATGGGTGAACTTTATACTTAAAAATGGGTGAAATTATACCTCAGAGTAAAGTTGTTTTTAAAAATAAGGTGGTCAAATTACATTGGGGTCCTTAACTTTTTATCCCTGGTTTACCTTAAGAATGAGATGAAGACTAACCCTACCCCAGAGGGCTGAGACTCCCTTTTGCTCACTCACAAACTCATCTGAGGACACCAAATTGACCAGTTTCTAAAGCTCTAGAGCCCTGTGCCATCTCAACAGCAAGGGCATTAAGAATGACCACAACCCTCCTCTTCACAAGAGAAAGATGAACACCTTACCAGAAAGGAAAGCAAAATTCCTCTTCTAAAACAATGATAAGGATCCCCATTTCTTACTTTATGGATATTATTTTGGAATCTCTTATTTAATCTCTTTCTTCAATATGAAACTCTGAGGGATTCAGAAGCAATCAATCAAGAAAGAGACCCAGCTAGTTGTCTTTAGAACCAACCAGTACATGTCAAAGACCCAGCATGTAATAAGGATGCATATCTATGAAAAGGCTTAAGGAAGAATAAATGTGATGTCTTTCAGATAAAACTTAGCCCAGATTTGTTCTGAAACAAGAGGTAAGTAAAGTGAAAAACAGAAATATGACAAAGTTTCTCTAAACACAGACATATCGCAATAAACACTCACCGCTCCCCATACCCCCCAGGACAGCTAAGGAGTTTTCAGCCATTCTTTGTTATAAAACTAATTTTAGGACAGGATGCTGATCTAGCAAAGCAGACAATCTCCTTCTTCCAATACACAGGGGTCTGCTCATGTCAGTTGGACTGAGCCTCTGTCTAGCTAAACCCATCCCCTTTTGATTTCTAAGATCACTAGATTATTGTTGTCCAACAAATACTCCCCTCATCCCCAGTGCCCACCCTCCCCCAATCACTGTGCCTCTCTGAGAATTACAATCCACGTTTGTGCAAGTTTTGGTCTCTGCCAACTAGTATTCCGGGACCGCTTTCAAATACATTTCACACCAGCCAGCCAGATCCATTGGAAAATCCTTACCTTGGCTGAAAAGGTCCCTAAAATCGGGCCCCTCCCTTACCTTCCTATCCTTACCAGTCTTCTTTCAGGTTCTAAAACACACCAACCTCTTTCCCTCCTCGAGGCCTTTGCATTTCCTCATCCCTCAACAGGGAAAAATCTTCCCAAGGAAGACTTCCCAAGACTCCTCTTCCTTCAGTGCTCAATTTACATGACAACGCCTCAGAAAAAGCATCTTCCTTGATATCGCCCCAACTAGGTCTCCAGGTTATTATCTACCAGAACATCTTGCTTATTTCCTTCCTAGCACTTGCCAAAACCTGTATATTTTAAAAATTTGTCTACTAATTTAATGTCTACTTTCCTGACTAGTGAGTCAATTCCAAGCAGTCGGAACTTGTGTCTACGTCGCTTAGTGCGGTACCTGCAGCTTCATCTGGAGAGGATCCCCAGCTCCACCCCAGCAATGCCTGGCACTTCGTGGAGGTTCTCGCACGGATTAAGGGAGTGGACAGAAGCACCCTATCCCCCAACCCCACAAATAGGTAGCTGTGTCCCCCAACTGCAATACCCCATTTCTCTCACCGCCTTGTAAAGGCCTGTCCCCCGCCTGCACTATTCTTTCTCACCCAGACACATCTGTCGCTCAGGTTCAAACATTTGTCGCTCACAAATCTCTCGTGAGCCCCTCAAACCCCACCCCACCCCGCCGCACAGGCGCGCCACTCAAAATCCCCTCCCCGCTTCGTACGCGCTGCACAATCCCGGAGCCTCCACCACGCGCCCTACCAACCCCCGGGCCCCACTAGCGAATGTCTGGGAGTCCCGCGCTCCTGGAGCTCCCGTGGGTCCCCACGTTCCCGCGTGTCACCCGCCGCCCAGAGCGGCGCCTCCCCGCTCCGCGGCGCCAGCTCTCACCTATCACCTCCTGCAGCTCGTAATCGTCCCTGTTGATGGACCAGGGCAGGGCGCTCGAGTCCTCGGACATGACGGCGGCCGGGCACTCAGTCCTCCCTCAAACTCGCTGACCTCTCGTCTCCTCGCCGCGCCTCTCCCCACCCCCAACCGCTGCTGCCGCGCCCCCACCAACCGCCTCGGGAACAGCCACGGGTCGGACGGCGCCTGGGCGCGGGGTGGCCGCGCGGCAGAGCGGCTGGGGGCTCGAAGTGCCGGCCGACCTAGCGTCCTGCTCCTCCACGGCCGGCACTCCCCCGCCCGGCCCACGTCCCGGCCTCGGCCTCCGCTGCAGCAGCGACAGGAGCTTCGCCTGGGCCCAACCCCTCTGTCCCGCCCTCCACCCAGCCCCACGCACGGGCCAAACTTTCCCTTCTCCCTCCACCTGCCGACACGCAGCGCGCTGGCGTCACCGCGCCGGGCACGCCCCGCCTTGGCCCCGCCCCCCGGCCGCCATGTCAAGTGTGGCTGGATAAGCAGTGAGCAAGCAGGAAGCCCGAGGAGGAGGAAGTTGACAATAGAAAAGAAGAAATGCTTAGGAAGGAGTTCAGCACGGGCATCGAAAGGCCGGAGGAGAGCCTAAAGTAGCATAGAGGTAGTAGCCACACTAAGCATGGAGACCAAACGGCACCCGAGTGGAGGGGACGAATCCACTTCTGGTGGCGGGGGCACGTTGCCGTCTCCGTCGTCGCATTCATTGGCTTGTTTGAGAAGGAATCAGAAAGGCAATAGGTGTGTGTGGACGTCAGTCATAAGTTAGTCCCGCCTCCAGGCTCTGGGCTCTCCGCTCCACGCCTGGACTCCAGTCGCTCGAGATTGTGGGTACCCCCCTCGGCTTTGCCCAGTTCTCCCGAGGGACGTTGCGGCGTAACCGCCACTCCCTGGAGACGTGCAAACAGCTCCACAGGGTTTAGAGAAACCCAAGGGAGCAGCTGGGTTGGGTAGCCTTGGGGTGTGGACAACTGCCAACTAGGATAAAAGGCCTTGGGCTACTGGACTGTGGAACCGGAAGCTCGCTCCACGATGACACTTTTTCAAGGCGGAAGTTCTCTATATGAAACCTTACTTGGCAGGGACGGAGTTCTCAACTTTGGGCCTGGAGCTCCAATGAGCACCTCTTTGGGGGCCTCGGAAGTTTGGCTTGGGAACAGTTTTTCCCTGACACGGCTGGGGCTGTTAAAACGAGTGAGATTTGGCTTGCGAAATTTGAGGTCGTTTCAAGGGCCTTGACTTTTGTGTGGCCTCATTGAACTTCAGTTTTCTCAGGTTGACCACTTAGGTCTATTGGGGAAATTAATGAGGTGAAAACTGAACGCGCTTGGTGAAATGGGAAAAAAGAATATGGGCAAGGATTGAGCTAGGTGCGGAAACTTCTCAGTTGAACATCCTTAAGGCTGATAATAGTCATTAAGAAAGAGACCTTCACCGAGTACAGGAAGCCCTATGTAGGAAGTCCGCTGACCCCGAAACCAAAGCATTCAACTATGAGGTGTGGGAGCGAAGCTGTTAGCGCGTTTCCACCTGGTTAGTGGCCCTGGAGAAAGTTCCATGTAGGTGGAGAAAGTTCTATGTAGGAGGAGACCCTGCAAAGTTAACATGAGTTAAACAGGTGGAAATTGAGAGGCTGCAATATTCTAGTCACAGCCAAGGTGTCAGAGTCCCCAAATTTGAAAACCTAGCACAGGCCTTGCTGTAGAAATTGGACGTAGCCATTAATACTGACACCTTTTTTAATTGACATGTGTTGCCTTTATTTTTGCAGGGAGAAGAGGTATGGGGTTCAAGTATCAGAGAAGAGCTAAATCTGATGGTAAAGATTAAATATCTCAAGGTTTGTACCAAAAGAGAGATCTGTAAACCAGAGATTCTTAACCTGGGTTTATTGGCCTGTGTGGACCATGGACAGCCTTCAGAAGGTTTGTGGGGGTTTTGTTTGTTTGGTTGTTTTACTCCTTTGAAATTATATGCAGTATAGTATACACCTCAGGGAGAAATTTGGCCACCTTCCTCCTTTCTCTCTTCCTCTCCCCCAGTGAAAAGGAGCCACTGACCTCATAGTGAAAATTCAGAATGTTAACTGACCCACATTCTTGGTGGTCAGGGTCACTCTACGTTGGTTAATGGATTCTTTTCTACTTCTTCCTTGCACATAGCTTGATGGTTTAGTTGAGCCAGGACCTGTTCTGCAAGTACAAATCTGCAAATCTGGTCGTTTTGTTTCCCGTCTCCTGGGCTTTCTGCATGTGACCTGATAGTCGTTAAGATCCCATGTTTTTAATGAGCAAGGACTTGATGGCCTTTTGAATCCAGAAGCCCAAACCTTAACCTCTTTCTCACCTTATGGAGTATCTTCCATGTTAGAGCACTATCATAAACACTGAGTGTATAGTGGTAAACAAAGCAACTTAGTTCTGCTTTCATGGAGCATAAAGTCTAATGGAGAAATGGTAAGCAACTAAACAAATACATAGATAAGGAATTATGTTACAAAGCATCATGCAGGAAAAGGCCAGTATACTGTGGTGGAGAATAGTTACGGAGTTTGGAGAAAATCTCTACAGAGGGAGCCAGCCATGCAAAGAGTGTTCTGAACAGGTACAAAGGGGTTTTAGGCCTTTTTGAAGCAGTTAATAAAGTAATGCTTTCATTCCTGTTAGGCTGCTTGTCCTTTTGTTGGCTCCCTCAATAATCTTTTAGGGACTGGGGGGAGAAGGGAAGTTAAGGTGATTCTGAACCCTGGTCCTAGTATCAAAATTTCACCAACCTTGGATAAAGGTATCCATTGATAGAGGATTGGTAATTGCGTGTATATGTTATATTATATATTATGTGGAATTTCTCAGGATAAATAAGACGTATGTGGATGTAATTAATGCTGGCTGAAGTAACAACCTATACATAAAATAACTTGGCTGAATCTCATGATAGAAACAAAGTAAGACTTGCAAGATTCAGGTAGAGAGCCATTTCTTAACCTGGCGATGGCTACACACTAGTGCTCAAGTATTCCTGCATGTTTATGTGTTCTTTGAAAGTATATTTCATAGTTTAAAGTTTGGTTTCTCATGTCTTGGGCAGTAATAATATTTATGGTACCCCACAGTCTGCTCTTCCCTTGCTTAAAGCTGAGTTTCAGAGTGTTTCAAACACCCTCTTCAACCTGGTTTCACTGTGCCTCTCTTTGTCCAGGCCCTTCCTCCTTCCAGGAATGGCACCTTTATTGTGCTCCACCTGTCCAGTCTTACTGGCTCTGCCAGGTTCAGCTGATGGTCAGCCCTCCCCTCCCCTCTACTCTGCATGCTTTTTCTGAGCTTGTTCCAGCCCTGAGGGAAGTCATGTACACTGACTGCCTCACCCAGACCATTTCCCAGCACTTGGCCCGTGCTGCCACGTAACTGTAGTCCTCTCTTCTTGTGAATGTTCCGTATTTCAAATTGGATTGTGGACCACTCATGAGGAGTGAGGGAGATCCTATCACTAGACAGGAAGTAAAGGATTTTTGTGCAGTGTGGGCTTTGGTTGTTGTTGTTTGCCCACCTTAAGCCTTGCCAGCATGATGACAGTTGAGAAATGTGTGAAGAGCTGCATTTCTCTCCTTTTTAGGAAAATTTGCAGAAGTGTATTTACCATTTAATTCTCAGCCTTAGGCAGGAGTCTCAGAATCTCCAAGGCACAGCTGTAGTTTAGAAAGACGTTCAAAAATACAAGTATCTCTCACTATCTAAACTCAGGAACTGAATAATCACATTTATCTTCTGATAACTTGGTGTCTTTCACTCTCTGAACTCAGGAACTGGATAGATTCAGACAGCATGATATTTAATGCCTAGGTTCATTAAATTAATGTAAATTCAGATAAAAAGCCCAATAAAATCTTCACAGCAACAGATTTAAGTACCTATAAGACACCAGGCAATGTGCTAAGGAACAAAAATAAATACCTCACATGGTCAGTAAAATAGCCTTGGAGGTTCTTGTCCCAGTTTTACAGATGAGGAAACAAACTCAGAAAGGTTAAGAAACTTGCCTCCAGAAGTTCCTGGAAATGCTTAGCACAGTATCTGGCTTGTTGTGAGTGCTAGGTAAGTGGTAGCTGTTACGTATTATTTGGTGGGAATAGAGTAAGAAAGTGTCATGGAGATGGAGGTTGAGCAACAGTGCCTGCCGTATGTCTGACTCAGGTCTGCTTACTCAAGAAAAACAGGTTTTATCCACCAGTCTGCATGATGTCATTCACACCGTACTGCTGGCTTGCTGCGTGCTTGCTGCCCATAGCATTATTGCAATATCTGGGGGAGGAAATAAAGGCTTTCTCTTTGATTCTCAGTGGATTGTTCAGCCTTGTTTGCCTTTACCACCCAACCTGAAGGTGAATTTGAGGTTCAGTTCTACCAAAATGAGAGAGGCCCCTGCCTGCCTGGGCACTGGGTTGGAAATTTCAGGACATCAAGAAATGGAGACAAAAGTGCCCTATCAGATATGGTGCACAGACATTTATGAACTGTTCTCCACGTGCACAGCTGTGAGCAGTCTGCCTAAGGACAAGATTGTCTTCCATGATGCAGAGGGGCCTGGGCCCTGGACATTGGTGTTACTTCTCTGGTGAATGTTACCGGAGAGCTCTCTAGGACCTTAGAGTAGAGTCTAAGCTCCGTTCACTGCATCCAACAGAGAAGATGTCAGGTTCTTCTGTTTCGGTCTTTTGGGGGATAACTTGTTCTCTCTTAAGTAAGTGCGAATCCACTTAGCCCCCCTACTTCCAGTGCCATCTTCCCACACAGCGTCTGGTTGTACCTGAAGATAATAAAGCCCACCTTGACCCCTTACATAGAACTACACAGAAGTGTCCTACAGAATGCTCTGCCCAAGAATTTAACTTGCCCAAATCCTAGAGAGAAAAATAATTAGTTTTAAAGATTTGGTAGCTTTGTGGTAACTATAGAATAGTTGGTGCTGTAATGGTTCTTTTTATGCACCTGATAACCATTGAGACACAACCTGAAAGCAGGAAAACAAAGAGGAACTAACCATATATTGCACAAGCACCAAGTTTGTCGTCAGAAAGTAAAGCTGTACAGACTGTTGCATCTGGAAAAAACTTTTCTCAATATGGAGTTACATAATTTCACCCGTTAATGTATGTGCACATGGTATGCATGGTGTGTTACTAACATTTCATGTGGCGGGGATGCCCAGAAAGGAAGCAAATTTGTAGTGCCAGGAACCCCTTGGAGGGTCCTGGTGAAGCGTGTGTTTGCATGGGCACATACTAACATGGCATTCTTCTATATTAAGTAACCAGGCTGTAGAAAATGTATGGCCAGGAGATGAGCGTGCCCACAAATTGCCTCGAATCTTAGGGCCACAATCCCGGGATGTAGAAAGGATAGAGAAGCAATTTGTACTGTGACGATTTGGAGAAGTGGGCAGACCTTAAGGCAGCAGATAGAACCTGTAACTGGGACGTTGGCACAAAGCACCCCTGAGAAGGGTCTTACTTTTTCAAAATAAATAAAATTTGAGAGATGGACCATCAATATAATTGTCCTTGCAGGACCCAAATTCACAGTTTTCCTCCAGCCTTTATATCAAAAGCCCTGCCTTACTCAGATCACGATGTTCCTTGAATACAGTAGGGACAAAACCCCACTCACCTGTAATGTCCCGACCATGAGGGTCACTGCCTTGGGAAAAAAAGGAAGACGAAATAAAAGCACTTGTCTTTTCCTACCTGCAGGTATGTGAACAGGAGAAACAGAAGAGGGAAAGAAAGCAGGGCAGGTCCTCGTTTTCCCCATCCATTCTCTCCAACCCATCCAAATCTTGATGAGGGGAAGTTATAGAAACATCCAAACAGATAGGGAAAATAATAAGAACCAAGAACACCAGAGGCTTGGGTATTGCTTCCCCAGGTAAGGCTTGGGGGAGGTGGCAAGCTGCTAAGAGAAGCCTTCCACTTGGCTTTGCATCATGTCCAATTTACTGTAGGGACAAATAATGTAGCAATAATGGAGGGCAGAGGCTAGGCCAGCAAACACAGGACACCATATCCAGTCCCTCACGGCCTATACTCGGTGTGCAGGAGATCAGAAGCTTCCCTGTACCCCAAGGAAGCATGCAGGAGTGTTGTAGAGGCTGGTGTAGAGAGTTGGAATGAAAAGGCTGTAGAGGTAGGGCTTTGTGGCCCAAGGCAAATGGTTGGGACCGTGGACTTCTCTGAGTGCTGGCATCACACCCCAAAGGCCAGATGAGGCCGACTGCATCTCAGCAGGTAATTACAGGAACTCAGGAATCAGACTGGGTATTTCAAGGCAGAGCCAGAAGACAGTAGAAGGACCTGTTCACAGGGATCCAAGGCAACTGTTTCCTTTTGTGAGGTCCCATTTGAGCCTCTCCTTTCCCATACTTCCAGACCTTCATGACAAGAGGAAGGAGGGAGGGAAAGAGACCTGGGAAGCAGCATTTACTTAACAGAGACCAAGTTACTCTGAAAGACACTGAGCCAAATAATTTAATATATTGTTTACTGGCAAGCCTAACACTCCCCTCCCCCACCCCCAGTAGGGTGGGGGCTTATGGGAAAGAATAGATTACAGAAAAAAAAGAAAGCTATGTTGTCTTTGCACCTCTGAATTATAGGGTGAGGGTGCATCCCTGCTCTCACCGTTTTTGTGCTTTAAACTATAGGGCAAGCATATGAAGTGCCCAGTTAAAGCCAGCCCTTCACTGAAGCAGATACACCCTCACAGCTGGCAGGGGGACACAGCCCGGGCACAGTCTCTTTCCTGTCACCATGGCCACTTTGTAAATGGCTCTATTGACCAAGCACCAGAGTACCTGAGGAAGAGGCTATCTGATGTCCACAGGTTGGGTCATCTTGTCCCCCTGATTATTGAGAGTCTCATCTAACATGCCCTTGAATGAGCATTTACGTGGAACATGAATATCTGTACACTCAGTGTTTTGCAAGAAATCTATCTTTCCCCTAGACTCCCTTGTCACCAATCTTCTAATCTTGTTCTTTCTAAATTCCTGACCAGCTGGCCATCCTATTAGCAAGTCATGTTAGCCGTGAACCTTAGATCTGCAGCAGAGTACTGCCCGCTGGAGGATGTCTCTTCACTGCTGGCTTCTGTAGCCACTCAAGTGGGCTGTGATGCAACAGTTACCCACTTCTGGCTGGTTCCAGCATGTGTGTAGATCCATCTGTAAAATAAGCTTGTGTAATTTTTTCCTCCACTACTGATCATATGTGTTTCCCTTGAAGACATAGGTAGAATGTTGGAGGAGATATAATCAGATATGGCACTGGATACAAGAGGAGTCAGGTAGTGCTTTTGGACCTGCCCAGTGGCTGGGTATTTATTACCTGCCCAGTATCATTTCTATTTCACAATGGCAGGCTGATAGGCCTCTCCAGTTCTATGATTCAGTGAACTAGGTAATACCCAGTTCGTTATAAATACTTGGAGTTGGTTGAATCTCCCCACATCTTGCCTCCACCTGTGCTTTATCCCATGCCATCACCAGTGCTAACTTCCTTATTTGTGAGAGCCCTGCATGCTATGGGTGTCCAGGGTCCCATTTCCCCTCAACATGGAGGTAATCCATGCCTTCCTCATATACATGAGCAACTCAGTTCTGGAATCCCATTTTAAGGCCACTCCTGATACCAATTATGGTACCAGACAGGTCCCCAAAGGAAGTAAATGGCTCACTTAAAATGGATGATTTGAGAAAAGTTTAGTAAAGGAGCTGTTTGCAAAGGCATGAGCCAAGAATAGGAAAACCAAAGGAATGTGCAGTAGTTTCCAGTGTCGCTTCTTTAGGGAACCAACCAGCCTGAGGCCTGAAGAAACAAGGAGGCAGAAGACTCTGGAATCAGAGAGGGTAGGTGAAGGAGACATCTACCTGAAAACAGCTGTAGCTTTTGTTAGAAAAGAAGTTAGCCCTCAGCAACCCCACAAGAAAGGAGGCAAGGGAATAAATACCCTGACTTTATTTCTTGCTCTCTCATCTCCTGCTGGTGCTTCTTGTTGGCCAATTCCAACCGGAAACCAGCGGGCAAGGGGAAGCCTCTGGAAGGTCAGTATCCTTGAGCACAGAGCCTGGCAGAGAAACAAGGGTAAGAGATGTGGAGGAGAAGACAGATAATATCTATCTAGAACACACAAAAAAACTAGTTTAGACACACAGGAAATTTTGCTGGCTCACATATCTGAAAAGTCAAGCCCTAAGGCTTAAAGCAGGGGCTCCAATGAGGTCATCAGCATCTGGTTTTCCCTCCACCCACAGGCTTCATATACAGGCAGGGTCTCCAACCATTATCCAGAGCAGCCCCAGAATTTCCAGTCTTTTTCATTCAAGCACAGTGGATTCTCTCAGAGGATTCACTGGGTCTCACTGACTCCAATTGGATCACGTGGCATGCCTGAGCCAGTCATCATGCTCAGCACTAAGGAGAGGCGCTGCTGGGTTTAGATCTGTGTCTGGAGCTGGGGCTGAGGAAAATCATGGCATGGAATCTGGTTGAGGAGGAGAAATGTTGATGTTGGGTAGTAAAAACACTATGTACCCTTCCTCTCTCTTCCCAAATGTATGGGGCAGAGCTTTTCTGTCTTTCTGTAGCTAGGAATCACTTGGAGATCCTATTAAAGGGCAGAATTTGATGAATTAGGTCTTGAGTGGGCCTTGAGGCTCCTTATTTCTAACAAGATCATATGATCTGGCAATTCTACTTCTTGGTATATATTCAAAGGAAGTGAAACTCTGTGTCAGAGAGATATTGGCACTCCCATGTTCATAGTATTAATTACAAAAGCCAAAATGTGGAAACAACCTATGTGTCCATCAATGGATGTATGGATAAAGAAGCTGTGTGTGCCTGTGTGTGCGCGTGTGTGTGTGTGTGTGTGTGTTTGTATGTGTATTTCAGCCATTAAAAAAGAAGGAAATTCTGCCATTTGAGACAACATGGATAGACCTTGAGGGTTTTATGCTAAGTGAAGTAAGTCAGAGACATGTAATGTATGGTCTCACTTATATGTGGAATCTAAGCAGACAGAAAACTAAACTCATAGAAAAAGAGATCAGATTTGTGGTTATCAGAGGTGAGTGTTGAGGGAAGGGGGAGTTGGCAGAAGATGGTCAAAATGTACAAACTTCCAGTTTTAAGATATATAGGTATTAGGGATGTAATGTAAAACATGATGTCTATAGTTTACAATGCTGTATGTGTGACAGAAAAGTTGTTAAGAGAGTAGATCCTAAACGTTCTCATCACAAGGATAAAGCATTTCCCTTTTTTAATCTATATGAGATGATGGATGTTAACTAAACTTATTGTGGTGATCATTTCACAGTCAATGTAGGTCAAGTCATTATGCTGTACACCTTGAATGTACATAGTGCTGTATGTCAATTATATCTCAATAAAACTGGGGGAAACTAGATGGAAAACTAAGTTTTAGTCATTGCATAAGCACCCAGAGGTTTTTACTTTTACTTCATTTTAATGTTACATTTACAAAAAACTTTTTTATCTTCAGATAATTATAGATTCACAGGAAATTGCAAGAATAGTACAGAGAAGTTCCTGAATCTTTCACACGATTTCCCTGAATGGATACATCTTATGCAACGATAGTTGCATACCAAAACCAGTAACTTGACATTGGTACAATGTGTGGATTCAGTTCTTTGCCATTTTATCATGTGTAGACCCATGTAACCACCACTTCAATAGAGTCCTCCCTCGGCCGCCTCTTAATAGCACACCCACTCCATTCCCCTCCAACCATCCCTGACACCTTACAATCACTAATCTATTCTCATCTCTAACATTTTGGTCATTTTGAGTAGAATTTCATTTTGATGTATTTACAGTGTTTGGAGAGTATCTCTTTGTGTAGGTATTTAGGTATGACATTGTATACACATAACTTATCTCAGTTCTACTTGTGTTGACATTACCAGTTTCAGTGAGGGACAGAAACCTGTCTTCCCTTTAAGTCCCTTTACTCTCCCCGTTTATAACTGTCTTAAATCATTCCTTTATACAAATTGAGAACCACATCAAGCAGTCCGTAAGTGCTCAGGACAGGAGACGCTGGACTGGACCTGGTGGGCTTCCATCTTTTTAGCAAAGAGGAACTCTTGGGGACCACAGAGTCCCTCCTCCCAGCCAGCAGTCACTTCATTTCTTCCTTTTCTTTGTGCAGTTGCTTGAAGTAGGAATTACCAGAGTGCTTGTCAACTTCCCTAATCTATCCTGCACACAACCACTAATCTTTTGCTTAAACCATCAGATAGAATTTAGAAAACTCAAGAGGAGAAGGAAAATGTATTAGAGGATATTTTCACTCTTTGGTTCTTCCTTCTTGATATTCCAGGATTCCTTTTTCAGTCATTTATTTTCTGTTTCAAAAACTTCCATTGGCTGTTTTTCAAGGGTAAGTCTGCTGTTGACAAATTCTCACAGTTTTTCTTTGAGAATGTCTTGATTTCCTCTTCGTTTCAGGTTTTCTCGGCAGGTAGGATCTTGAATTGACAGTTCTTTTCTTTAAGCACTTGAAAAATGTTGTGTCACTTCCTTCTGATGTCCCATGGCTTCTGATGAGAAATTTGACATCATTCACATTGTTTTTTCTGTTATAGGGAAGTTGCCATTTCTTTCTGGATGCTTTTAAGACTCTTTCTTTGTCTTTAGTTTCCAGAAGTTTGTGATATATCTTGGCATGAGTTTCTTTGGGTTATCCTGTACAGGGTTTGATCAGCTTATGAATCTATAGGTTTACCTAAAGTCTTTGCTATATTTGGAAAATTTTGAACCATATTTATTTGAATACTTTTTAAACTCCGCCTTCTCTCTTCTGTCCTTTTGGGACTTCACTGATACTAATATTATATCTGTTATTATAGTCCCACAAATTCCTGAGACTCTGTTTTTTGGGGTTTTTTTTTGTTTTTTGTTTTTTGTTCTTTTCAGTCTGTCCTCTCTCTCTTGTTCAGATTGGGTGATTTCTATTATTCTTTCTTCAAGTTCATTTTGCTATAGAACCTATCCGGGGGATTTTTATTTCAGCTTTTTCTTTTTCAGTTTTAAAAATGTCAGTTCACTTCTTCATCTGTTTTGTTTCTTTGCTGGAACTCTTTTTTTTTATGTGTTTCAAATATGTCTGTAATTACTCATTGAAGCATTTTTATACTGGCTGCTTTAAAATCCTTGTCGGATAACTTCACCCTCTGTGTCTTGTTGGTATTAGCCTCTGTTGATTGCCTTTTCTTGCTCAAGCTGAGATTTTCCTGGTCCTTGGTGTGAAGAGTGATTTTCAATCCTGGACACTCTGAGTGTTATGTTATGAGGCTCTGGATCTTATTTGAATCTTCTGTTTTAGCGGATTCCTCTCACACCACACTGATGCTGTCAGATGGAGGTCGAAGTTCAGGTTCCCCATCCAGCCTCTGTTGCCATCCTAAGAAGGGGGTGAGGTGGCTGCCCAGTTACTGTGGGCCAGGGTGGGAATTCAGGCAGCCCACTGAGCCTCTGATGATACCACCCTAGCTGGGAGGGAAAGGATGCTTTGTTCCTGCTCCCCTGGTGGTTTCCACTGACAGGGTGGCAGAGCACATTGCTGCTGGCAGTGGTGAAAACCCTGACTCTCCTCTAGGCCTGGTGACATCTCCCAGCAGGTAGGAATGGAAGCCTAGAGTCCTCGTTTGTCTTGGCTGGCAGAGGGTAGGTATTATTATTGCAGTTTTTTCTGTGGTTTGGCTGGAGTAGCGTATTATTGTCTAAAAGTTTTCTTTCTTGTTAGGCTACCCCTTCTTTAGGCCTTTGGCTAAAAAGAGCAGGCCTTATTTTATTTTATTTTTGTCTGTACACATTAATTTCTGGGTTGCTTCTTCAATACTCAGTCTGAGATATTTGAGGCAAAAAGAAGACTCTGGGAATCACCACCACGTCATCCTGTAGGTCCCAAGGTCTGTAGCCAGTTTCGTCTTTCTTTCCCTTTAGAGTCTTATGTTTATACATATAAAGCCCACGGTTTTTCGTTTCTTGCTTTTGTTTTTTTTAGCTGTACTTAACAGAGGGACTGGGGAGATGTGTGTTTATTCCATATTGTCCTGGAACCAGAAGTCCCCAGAGGTTTTTGGACCATTTTCTGCCTCACCTGGCAAACCGCAGCCAGTGAGGACACTGTTCCCCTGAATTGAGGGTGAGCTTCCTCCTCACCCACCTCCCTGTCAGCCCAGTGGCCCTGCCTGTGTCCTGCTCTGTGATTCTGAATTCACCTTCTGGAATTTGCAATAATTTCAGCCTGGTTTGAGCAGGCATTCTCCAGTTTCCCACCATTTGTCATTCCCAGCCCCACCGCTCAGAATTCTCTGTCCACCAGGGGCCCACAGAAGCTGCTCCTGTACTGTTGAGGGGGAGAATTCTCTTTGCATCTCCCAGCCTGGAGCTCATGGTCCCTTTGCTACAGAGAGAGGCTGAAGCATGGCTGCCACGGAGCTGGGGCGCTCTCCCTTCGCCCAGGGTCATTGGTCTGTTCTTTCTGCCTCGAAAGCCGTGCAGGTCGTGGGAGTCCCTTTTAATTTTCAGTTAAAGAAAAATATTTTGAGTTAAAGAAAATATTTTTGGTATACTTTTCTTAAGCCTCAGAATTAGCAAATAATTTTTAAAAAAAACCAATTGTCAGAGATGAGATTTTTAGATGTCTGGGAATATGTTATCCAACTTTCCCTCCACTTCCCTCTGAGGTAGGAAGGTATTTTAGTCATTCCTAAGTAATGATTTTAAAATACCTGCCTTAGGGAGATGCAGTAAGAGAGACATTTGTCCAAGTGGAGTAGCAGCAGTGCTTGTACAAATTTTTAACTTCATTTTTTTAATTATAAAAATGTTTAGACATATAAGAATGGAGAGAAAAAAATGAACCTCCAGTTTAATGACTAATATACGGTCACGTTTGCTTTGTATAGCCTTCGTTATTTTTTGTCTCTTAATTATTTAAAAACAAATCCCAGACATTATTCATTTCATACTAGTATACTTCAGAATTGGTCTCTAATAAATTTGGACATTTTCTTATGTGACCACAATGCTATTATTATATATATAAAAAAAAAACAGTGATAATTCTGTGGCGTCATCTGATACCCAGATTTCCCCAGTTATCCCAAGAATGCATCTTTTTTCATGCACATAACATAAAATTTACCATTGTAAATTTTTTTTTTGGTCCCTGCTCAGACAAATGCGTCTAATCAATTCCACTTTTGAAGTATACAGTTCAGTAGTACATTCACATTGTTGTATAAGCAATCTCCTGAACACTTTTCATTGTGCAAAACTGAAAGTCATTAAAACGGACACATTAAACAACAGCTCTTCATTCTCTCCACCCCACAGGCCATGGGAGCCACCATCCTATCTTCTGTTTGTAAGAATTTGGCTGTTCAAGATACCTGATATAAGCAGAATTATACAGCACAATTTTTTTTGCACTGTTTTGTTTCACTAAGCATATTGTCTTCAAGGTTCATCCATATTGTAGCATGTGTCAGAATTTCATTCCTTTTTTAAAATGAATGTATATGAATAAAAATATGTATAAACCACATTCATCCCCATAAGGGATATGGGAATGACAAAATTTGCCTGCTGTGTCAGTCAACAGAGGATATTGCAGCCATCAAGCCACTCCAGCCACCCCCAAAGGTGAGCCCTGGGGGAACTCAGGATGGAGACGGACGGGCTGCCCTCTGCCAAGCCCTCAGCCACTGCAGCCACCCGCAGCGGGGCACCTGAGGGGACTCAGGGTGGGAGAGAATGGGATACTGGCCCTAGTCAGAAAGGTGCATGTCAACAGAATGATTTCAGTGAGCCCAGACACCTGCGTCTTCCCATATATAGGAAAGCGCTAAGTTCATTAACTCGATGTATCTGGTTTTCTTTTTCCTTTGTCTGTTGTTTTTTTTTTTTAATTCAAGTATAGTTGATTTACAAGTTGTGTTAGTTTCTGGTATATAGCATAGTGATTCAGTTATACATATATATTCTTTTTCATTATGGATTATTGCAAGGTATTGGATATAGTTCCCTGTGCTATACAGTAGGTCCTTGTTGTTTATGTTTTATATATAGCAGTTTGTATCTGCTAATCCCAAATCCCAAACTTCTTATTTATCCCTCTTCCCCTCTCTCCCCTGGTAACTGTAAGTTTGTTTTCTATGAGTCTGCTTCTGTCTTGTAAATAAGTTCATTTGTGTCTTTTTTAGAGTCCATATATAAGTGATATATGATATTTGTCTTTCTCTGCCTGACTTATTTCACTCAGTATGATAATCTCTACATCCATCCATGTTGCTGCAAATGGCAGTATTTCATTCTTTTTTATGGCTGAGTAGTATTCTATGGTGTACATCTTCTTAATCTAGTCATCTGTTGATGGACATTTAGTCCATCTAAATAGTGCTCCTCTGAACATCGGGGTGCATGTATCTTTTCAAATTTGAGTTGTCTCTGGAAATATGACCCAGAGTGGGATTGCTGGATCATATGGTAACTCTATTTTTAGTTTTTTAAGGAATCTCCATACTGTTTTCCATAGTGCCCACACTAAATTACATTCCCACCAGCAGTGTAGGAGGGCTCCCTTTTCTCCACACTGTCTCCAGCATTTATTGTTTGTGGACTTTTGAATGATGGCCGTTCTGACCAGTGTGAAGTGATACTGCACTGTAGTTTTGATTTGCATTTCTCTGATAATTTTCTTTAATTAATGGTAATCTTCTGATGTTCTGACTACCTGGTCTCTGTTGCAAAAACCACTATATATCCTGGCTCCCCCCTTACCTCTTTCGGTTTGTTTCTTTTTTTAAATGGAAGTGCTGGGGATTAAACCCAGGACCTCATGCTTGCTAAGCATGTGCTCTACCACTGAGCTATTACCCTCTCCCACGCTTACCTCTTTGGAGCCTGCCTCAGATTATTCTGAGAGGGTGTCTCCTGGGCTTGAAGTCTTCAGAAAATCTGCTGAATAAAACATAATTCTCAACTTTTAGGTTGTGCATTTTTTTCAGTGGACAGTTTCTTGGGTTGCTTATACATTTTGGCCATTGTGAATAATGCTGCTCTGAATATGGGTGCATGAATGTCTCTTTGAAACCCTGCTTTCAATTCTTTTGGGGTTAAACTCAGAATTGCTGGATCGTATGGTATTTCTATTTTTAATTTTTTGAGAAATTGCCATACCACAGCAACTGTACCATTTTACATTCCTACCAGTAGTGCATCAGGGTTCCAGTTTCTCCACGTCCTCATCAACACTTGTTGTTTTGTGGGTTTTTTGATAGTAGCTGTGCTAATGGGCATGAGATCTCATTGTGGTTTTGATTTGCATTTCCCTAATGATGAGTGATGTTGAGCGTCTTTTCATGCCCTTTTTAGTCATTTGTATGTCGTCTTTGGAGAGAGATATCAAGTCCCTTGCCTATTTTTTAATTGGGTTTTTTGCTGTTGAGTTGTAGGAGTTCTCTATATATTCTGGATATTAACCTCTATCAGACATATGACCCAAAGTGTCTTTTTATAATTAGTCTGTTTGAACCAGGTTCTGACAAAGTCACGCTGTATTTGTTTATTTTCTCGTCTAATCTGGAGGAAATCCCTCTCCCTGTTTCTTTCCCTCGCCGCTGACTTGTGGCAGAATCCAGGTCCGTTGTCATGCAGACTTGTAGTTTTATATTTTACCTTTGCTGCTGCCCTCCAAAATGTCCTGCTTTTGCCTTGGATAATTTCAACAGTGAATTTTCCCTGTTGGAAAACAGGGTTTCTCTATCGAAAGTTCCTAGAGGACTAAACCAAAAATGAGGATAGGAAGCTTTCTGGGTATCTGGGAACCTGCTTATGGGAGGCAGGAGGTTCCTCACTGAAGGAAGGGGTGTGAGGATCGGGTTGGGGTGAGGTGAGTGCATTGGATCACCATCCTGGTCTGAGAGGATAGAAGTTTTTCCTCTGATGTGACAGGTGTAACCTAGAGACTTCCTGCCATGAACATAAGCAGACCCAAAGACTGTCCCTCCAGCCTTGAGTGGCACAGGGCAGATCCCGGGGGTGCTGCTGGGACCACACTGAGGTTCTGCTCCCCCAGGGGACACAGAGAGGCAGGTCCTGCCTTCAGGCTGCTCTGAATACATGAGGACTTTCTAGGAGTCCTTGAGGGTACAGGGACAAGGTTGGGAAGCCTCCAGCATCCAGGAGGCTCAGGAGCAAGGACACGGTAACAGAGAGACCACCAAGAAAAGCTATGGTCGCTGATAAGGTCGGCGCACTCTAAAAAGGTCACAGAGTTATCTCAGGGATTAGGATGATGGGTGAGTTATTGTTATATTTTCCAGATTTTGTCAAGTGAACAGTGAAAAAGTGGTACATTCTGTTTAAAAATAGAGTGGTACCTTATAGGATTAACACAAATTTACCCAAGGATGACCATTATTGATATCAACTGTGTTCTCCAGAGATCTGTGAGCTGGAATAGGGGTTCTCCAGACCCTCATTTGAGCCTAGAAGAGCAGCCCCTGTCCACTGGCTGGACCAGGACCCAGGAGGATGCCACAGTACACAAAGACCAAGCTTGGCAGATGCCAACGGTGTCCCCAGTGTCAGGAGCTGAGGCTATTTCTAGTTCTGCCTGCAGTGCTGGTGGCCTGAGGAGGAGGTCCAGCCTTCAGGAAGTCCCTGCTGAACCACTGGAACCTACCCAAGGGGCCAGTGTCTCTTACTTAGGTGAGCCTTATCCCAGGTTCCTGCTTCCAAACTCCTTCCAGACACAAGCGAAACCTGCTGCTCCAAAGTAGAGAACTCTTTATTATAAACCCAGGATACAGAAGGGGAAATTATAAACATAGCCATTTCTCAGCTCTCTGAAATTCTCACAATGAATACAAAACAGTTGTAAAAGCTACTTTCTTGAAATTGTTTTAAAATACTCTCCAGTATCAAAGTGTAGATAGGTGCTTGGTAGCTAAGTGCTTTATCAAGATCATCCTCTGGAGATCCTGAGAGAAGCTCCCTTCCCCCAGCCCTTGCTGGAGGTGGAGCAGAGAAGATGAACATTTCCTGTTAGATTTAGGGTCCCGGGTTCTGTCCTGGGGCAGAGACTTGAGACCATGACATTTTCTCCTTGAAGGAGAGCTTGAGGGAAACTAACATACAGATCCTCCAGGGAGGGAAAAAAAACAGCTGTGTCACAGCTGACTTGCTGTGTGAGTTCAGGCAAGCTCTGTTCTTACTCTGTGCTTCACTGAAGGCATAAATGCTGGCATATTGGGTCCTTTCCAGAGTCTGGTTTCAATGAGGAAGAAAAAAAGAGAAGAAGAATTCGAGTGTCCCATCTTTGTCCAGGGTCAGGCCCCCTTTATGGTGGGACTGTCCCACGTGGCTGTTCCTGGGAGCTGTACCCAGGGAAGTGTGTGCATGAAGATGCCTGTGTGCGTGTGTGTGTGTGAGGGTGCGTGGGCACGTACGTGTGTGTCTCCGCATGTGAGCTTGTATGTGTCCACGTGCCCACAAGCTTTGGGGCAGGAGGCTCTTACATGGTCACTGTTTGTAAACTGGTCCCAGCAAACAACTTTAAGGCAATTAAGGCACAGAAGATTGGTGAGAAAGCTCTCCATGGGTGGCCGAGGAAGGAAGGCTTCCTGCTTACACCGCCATGGTAACCCAGAGCCCAAACTTAATGGAAATGCCGGAAGTCGAGATCCCATCTGATGCCAGGCGGAGCTGAGAGCAGGATTACAGGCACTCAATAGGTGAAGAGAAAAGCAGCCCCAGATGTTCAGGCTGGTCTCTTGGGGACTTAGCACACTGAAGATGGGCAGAAGCTGGGAGAAGTCAAAGAAGCAGATGAGAGGTGGAACCATTGCGGAACCTCCCTGTGTGGACCAGCCTGCTTCCCCATTTGCCCCCTGGGGCAGGAGGAAGTGGGATGTGAGATGGGTAGCAAGGTCCAGAAGTGTCAGTAGGCACCTTGTGCAGTGGTCCCAGCAGCGGGCAGCAAGTGGTCCAGGCAGCCAGCTCTCTCAGCCAAGATTTGTCTCTCCAGGAGACCCAGAACAATACTTCACCATTTCCCACAGTGATTCTAACACAGCTCCTGCCTGTTCTGCCCACCCTACTTAGTTCTTAGATGGAGAAACTGAGGCCTAAGATGTGTGGACAAGTCAGAGCTGGCTCTTCTGGTCCTCCTCTTAGTCCCAGCTGCCTCTGGTTTTCACCATCCTGGCTGATAACCCAGCAAGGGGACGTGCCATTTGCAGCCACTGGTTCTGTGCAGGACCTGAGATGTGATGCCCAGATAGGTACTGGGGCTGCAGATGTGTCTGTGGAGTTGGCATGTCTGGGAATTGAGAGGCAAGTGGAGCACGGATTCCTCCTACAACTGCAGGTGGAGGCAGGGGCAGAAGTCCACGTACAGGCAGATAGATGCACACACACCTAGGGTCCCAGGGCTGTTCAGGGAAGGGACAGAGCCTTGGCAAGGCGAGTCCAGAACCAGGACTTGGTGCAGGGGTTGGTGTAGTCGCAGACAGTGATGAAGCGCAGGATGCTGGGGAACTCTTTCTTCATTGACTTGTACTTGATGGGGATCAGTCGCTTCTGATGGGCACCTGTAAGCCAAGGGGTGCAGAGCTGGCACCAGGCTCTCACCCGACAGTGGGGTAGGGCTGGTCCGCAGCCCAGGGTTAACAACAGCCCTCCCCCAACTAAGCACCCCTGGCAAACATTCGCCCACACCAAGGGCATTTGTGCACACACACTCAGATGGGCAGTTTCTAGGTGCTGCATTCATGGCCCTTGGTGACTGAAGGCGGGCATATTGAGGCCCCGCCCACCCCTCTATGGCAAGGGCAGGGCTGAGCTTACCTGGAGAGAGGCTGAGTGCAAACTTAGTCTGGAAGTCACATTCCTTACTTTGCAGGTAATCATCAGAGACAACCACTACCATCCGACGGCACCTAGGGGAGAGTGGGCAGGCTGTAGGCACTGTGTCCATCTAGTTAAGCACACCCACCGGGGACAGCCTTGGGAGGAGCCCACTATGTGCAGGCTAGATGGGCTCCAGTGGGGGGAACCCCAGCATCTGGATTTGCGCACCCACTCACTTGCCCCCTGGCCACCTAGCCAACCTCTTCTCAATGAGTTCACTGGCGATGGACCAGACACAAGTGCCAGGCAGGACGTCACGGTCAGACACACACAACTTCAGCCGATAGTTTGTCTGTTCCAGCTGCTGGATCATTTCCTGCACGAACTGGATATCGCTGGGGCAGTAGCAGATGAAGGCATCAAAACGCTCAGGCATGTGCCCTGGTTGCACAGCACAAAGCTGATGGTTAGAGCTCAACAGGAAGGCTAGGGAGGAGCCCAGCCAGGTGCCCGAGCCTAAGCAACCCTGGTCCTGGACTCCATAGCAATCCTGAGATGACACTTCTCAGAGAAAGTGCCCTTCCCAGGAGAGGAAGATGAGCGCCCCTCCCACCCCGAGCCTGCTCCCAGGCCAAGCCCTAGGTTGACTATGAGACAGACACACAACTTAATGAGTCTTATGGCAACCCAGAGTTAGGACTATTATTCTTCCCATTTCGTAGGAAACCTAAGCTCAGAGAGATTAAGTGACTTGCTCAAGGTGCCACAGCCCGCCTGCTTTCAACATCCATGCTCTTAACACCACAATGTCCTATGGCCCGGAGTGGGGCGATACTGGGCCCTTACCCGTGGGGTCATCACGAGTGGTGATGCCCATCTGCTCTGGGGTCCGAGGGATGCTGCTGTCTACAGAGTCCACCTGTAAAGGCTTCTCAGAGGCTTCCTGCTGCTGCTTCAAAATATACTTTTGGCAGTCCTCCTCTGTGGGGAAGAGGCAAGTTGTGGCAGGCTCTCCAGGGATACTCCACACCTCCACTCACAGTCTGGTCCAGCCCCTGTCCCACCTCCCTGATCATGTTCAGGGTTCTCCAGCCCACAGGTACCATCCACAGTTCAATAGCTCTGAAAGGGTGAGCTCCCACCTGGCTCTGGCCATCCTCAAGAGATGTCAGTGATTTTCTGGCCATGTGGGAAGCCATCAAGATCAGGTTTGTGTCTCTATCCCTTTACCCCCCTGCCACCCCTCCCACTGTCCTAGGGCTCCTGAGCATAGAACCCGAGGTCGTCGTCTTCTAGATTCCACGCCTGATGTGGCCTGGACATGTAAGAAGGGCTCAGGGGACCTAGTGGTTATGTGCAGTGAAGGCAGTGGCCCCAGCCAACCAAGCAAAGTGGCTGTCTGTGGGCCACTATGCCCATGCCTGTGCATGTGTATTATGTGTCAGCGAGTGTCAGGAAGGGATGCATTTCCCAGGGACTTGAGATTTCCAAGACTGTCAGCTTTCAGTCCTTTGCCTGCCCTGTTGCTCTACTTGAAGCAGTCCCAAGCCCCTCACAGAGGACCCTGATTCTGACTCCTGTGCCAACGTGGAAGTCTTTGCTTTGCCTAAGCTGTTTTCTCTCGGTTCTCTGCCTTACCCGGCCTTCACCTTTCTCCAGTGCCTACCATCCCGAGTGTTGAAAAGAGGGAACTGCTCTTACACGGTTCTCCCTCTACAGGCTGCCTCCAGTGTCCCCTCTCCACCGCATCCCCTCTTACCATCCCCCGCCCCCCAGGTAGGAAAGGAGAGATGGATGCTGAGGCCGGTGAAGGTCAGCTCCTTCATCCCTCTCCCTCGGGCATGGGGCCGGGAAGGGGGCGTCCTCACCGATGCTAGGGCGCAGTTCCTCCAGCACGTCGTCGCGGCCCAGCTTGGCGAGCAGCTCGAGCAGGCGGCCCACCGAGGCGCCCGGACGTCCCTGCCAGTCGTCCAGCAGGCTGCCGGTGGGGTCGGCGTGCGTCTCCAGCCGCCGGATCTCCAAATACTCGAAGTCCATCTCCTCCGCCAGCACGGTCCAGTCGGCCGCCACCTGCGTCCGCACGTTTAGGAAGAGCGACAGGCGGCGTCGCACTCGCACGTTGAGCGCAGCCAGGGGTAAGGAAGACATAGAGGGGGCGAGGGGCGCAGACTCTGAGTCGGGGCTTCCAGTAGACATGGCGGGCGGTGCTGGAGCCGGAGCGCGGTCGAGTCGGGTCGTGGGCCTGTGCTTCCTCCTTCTCCTATGGCCACCCCTCCCGCTCGGCCCCGCCCCTCGGGTTTCTCTTTCCGAGAAGCACCGCCCTGTCCTACAATCTGGAGCCCCAGCAGATGTGCGGAGGCGGGAGGGGGGACGACTGACCTCTGCTCTCGGGATCTCCGCAGCGAGGGGGCGGGTTGGGGATGTGGAGGTCGAGGACCTGCTTTTTGAAGTCTACGGAGGCTCCACCGATCTGTCTTTAAGGGTCTGGTGCGGCGGCAGTGGGAGGATGAACTCCGGAGATTATAGGAAAGAGGGGCTTTGCTCTTTGGGATCTTTCCATTGGGGATCCGAGGGGTTCACACCGTCCTGCCCTTGAGGATGGTGGGGAGGTAATAAGGAGGGAGGCATCGGCATTGGGGAGGCATTCCCCAGTTTGGGGAACATTCAGTCCTGCCTCTAGTGCTAAGGGAAGCCCCTGGCTGTACACTCAGAGGCGGAGGTGGAAAAGGCATATTGCCTTCCGGAGCCTGAGGCATGCCACGGCCCTGCCCTTGAAAGGTGAGGGGTCACCCCATTCTCCGGAGTTGGGAGTCACAGGATGCCCAGGCCTTTGGTGACTGTGAAAAAGCCAGTATTACTCTCTTGGCGTCTAGGGAAACATTGCCACTGAAAGTCAGGCAGGCACCTGGCCTTGCTCTTTAGAATTGGGGACTGGGGACACAGTCCTGACCTGGGGAGCTCTGGTTCATTCATTCATTCAATGGATTTTTACTGATCACCTGTTAAGTGTCAAATATGTTGTTGGCACGCCGGATACAGTGTCCCTCTCTGCCTTGGTGGAGACCCCAGCCTAGTTGGGAGAGTAATCAAATCATCCCAGATGACTGTAAAATTGGTTTTTGTTTTTTGTTTTGTTTTGTTTTTATGTGTATGGTGCTTTCTCTCCAGATAGGAAACTTGTCACATCTCGGCACCTTGGTACAAGCCGTTCTCCCACCGCCCCAGGGTCCCAGATTCCCTCAGTCTTCCCAGGAGACCCCAAGAGCGTCGGGGTAGGCTCTGGGGCGTCTCGGAATTATTTAGGTCCCCCAGCTTGGAGACAAAAGAGAAGGCTAGAAAGGGGGAAGAGGAATTAGCCTCCGGAACTCCTTCCCAAGAAAGAAGCTGTGGGAGGGGGGCGCCCTGGCCATCTCTCCTGTTTGGCGGCCGGCATAGTTTAGTTGTAGGGAAAGGGACCCCTGGCAGCTGCAGAGTACGTTTCAAGATACCAAAACGCCTCGAATTTGGCAGTAGGCGGGGTTGCAAGTAGAAAGGTCCGCATTTCTGGGCGGGGCTTCGGGAAAGTTCACCTCGTCTGGCAGCCGTTGGCTGCTATAGGAGAGGCTTTGGAAAGATCCTTTTGGGTCCTGCTCTAGGGGGTTGGGTTTGCGGACCTCAGGCAAACTCACTTTATGACTGGCTGAGGCGGGAGGAGGGCGGGACTTCTGGAGGGGAGAGCTTGTCCGACCTGCACGGCCGTGGGCGGGGCTTAAGCTTCGGGTCAGAGGTGCAGTTCTGCGCCTGCGCGGGCGATGTCTGTTGGCTCCAGCGCTCAGTTCCCGGCCGGGAGGGAGTCCACTGGGCTAGCTACGCGATGCTGAGGCTCCAGGTGGTGCTCGGCCACCTGAAAGGCCAGCCCGCTTCGGCCTCGGAGCCGGCGCCGCAGGCCGCGCCGTGTTGGAGCGGCGCTCCGCGGGCGCCGGCCGAGGACGTAGTGGTGGTGCACGGGCGCCGCACGGCCATTGGCCGATCGGGCCGCGGCGGCTTCAAGGTGAGGCTCCTGGGCCCGGGCGCCGGGTGTGAGACAGCGGCCCGGGGCGGGCTGGGGTCTGGCGTCTCTGCTTGGTTCTCCTCGGCAGCAGTGTTGGCTCCGCGCCCGAGCTGTGACTGCTCTCTCTGGTGGGTCTGGGGGAGCGGGAGTCCCAGGAACCCCGAGCACCGCCGCCGGCCGGGGGTCATCGCGGCCGTGCTTCCCGCTGCAGGACACCACCCCCGACGAGCTTCTCTCGGCCGTCATGACCGCGGTTCTCCGGGACGTCAAGCTGAGCCCGGACCAGCTGGGGGATATCTGCGTGGGTGAGCACACTACCCAGGCCCTGCGCTCGGTCCTCCGTGCCTTCTCATCCCGCCCCCATCTGGGCACTTCCCAGGTGTTTTCACTGAGCGGAATGCCGACGGACTTCACGCAGTTGAATTTAATCATCCCTTTAGGGCTATAGACCCCACCCCCCTCTCCTGCCTGCCTGCCTGCACATTCTGCGCCCCCTCCAAGCACATTCTGCATAGTAAATGTGATAGAAAGCAGGGCTCTCAAGTGACATTTCAACGCCAAGGCATCTGGCACAGGGGTTTCAGAGCACCGTAGGAGACAGGAGACGAGGGCTCTCCACCCATCTTGATGTCTTATCCATGCCTTGACAGAATAGAGGGAGCATCAGAAACCATCTAGTCCAGCCCCTCACTTCCAGATGGAGAAACTGAGGCGTGGGGAATTTGTAGCAGAGCTTGTGCCTAAATCCAGGGCCTCTAGACCCTTTTCCTCCCACCCATGCTCCTCTGGCCTTGAAACATAACATTATATGCAAGCATCTCATCCCATAGGTGCCACCCCTAGGCCGGGAATCACTGTTCCACCCCTGGAGTGCCAGCAGGGCTTGGTGGAGGACACTCAAGGGGAGGTGTGCATTTTCAGAGACACTTTCCTAACTGCCAAGACTACTTCATTAGCCTTCAGTCTTTACACTACATTTTTCTTTTCATGTTATCTTTAAAGGCAGACGACCTTTCCAGTGTGTGCTGGATTGGAAAAGCAGGGTGCATGGGCAAGGGAGCTTGGGCCCCTTGGGAACTGGGTCTAGTCTATTGTCTAGAACTAGGACAAACTGCTGTATAGCTGGCTTCCTCTATTCCAGACCTTGAAATTCCAGTGTTTCTGAAGGAAGATCTGGAATGTCCCCTGTTTAATAATCAAAGCTGTATATTAGTGCCCAGGGCAGTGCCTGGCACTGAATAAAAGTCTCTTGTCCACAGGAAACGTGCTTCAGCCTGGGGCCGGAGCAGTTATGGCCCGAATCGCCCAGTTTCTGAGGTAAGCTTTTCTGGTTCGAGCTCTGGGTTGGTCATTTTGACTCTTGAGTGGGCTTCGGCCTCAGGGAACGCAGCTGTGGGTGGGAGATGATCAGGGTTGGATGCAGTCAGGATTCTCGACACCCTGCTTTCATGAACGCTACCTTTCCCCTACTTTGAAGGGAGGGTGTGTTCCCCGGCGCCGAGCCAGGACCAAACAGCCTTTGGGACCGGAGCAGAAGCTCTCTGTGGCCTAATTTTTTAGCCAAAGTCAGCTTTTTGCTTTGGCTTTTGTACATGTGAACTCTGTCCCCTTGTCAGGTAGATAACCAGGTAGGCACACTGAAGAGTGACTTTGAGCTTTTTAAAAGCTAGCTGAGCAAGTTGGAACCTCCAAAGCACAGCCAATCAGTAGAGACTTGCGAATGGGGCAGAAGTCTGGGATGAGGGGTAGCCCAGGAGAGGCTTTACCTAGGACAGGGCAGGAGGTTTAAATTATTTAAGAACCACTTAGCTGTGTACGCCTAGCTGCATGGAGAAGAAATAATGGTAACATTAACTAGTTAAGGAACAGGAAAACTGACAAAACTTCTAGACACAGAGAGGTTCATACTGCTTAGCCTGGAGTTCATAGACTCCCACCAGCTGCTTCCTCTTTCAGCCAGCCTGGCCGCCACTGTCTTCCTTAAGCTGCTCATTCTGTCCCCTTGCCGTGCTGTCCCCACCTCCTCTGTCTGCCCAAACACAGTTTCACTGTTTTGCCCTGACTTCCCTGAGCGCCCAGGTTTAAAATGAGGGCCCCTTCCTTTCCAGTAGCTAGCCACGTGCCTCTTCGTGATGTGCTCTGCCAACTTGCTCTGTTGCTGTCATTTCTGCTGGTTGCTTCACTCGCTGTGTGTGGTCAGGCGTCCTCTAGGGCACCCTCAGCGTCCCTCGGTGCCTCATACTGAGATGTTTAGTGAACACTTGGCAGATTGAGTGAAGGGGTGGGGACTTAGGGGACCTGGGAAGGGTTAAACAGGCTGCAGGGGCCTACGAGGCGATCCACTCAGCAAAGGATCTCAGCAAAGCCTGGCCTGGGCACTGGCCCAGGGCTTCCCAACCCTGGCTGTACGCCAGAATCACCAGAGTACTTTCACCCCTGAGATCCTGAGTCCACGGTTCTGAGGGCTTTGTACCCTTGGCCTGGGCAGGTTACACGTCAGCAGGGCGGCCCCACCAGCTTCCAGGGCTGGAACCAGTGTGAGATGCTCGGGGAACCCACCAGAACAAGGGATGTTGGAACATCTGGTGCCCGTCGGGGTTCTTTGTTCATCTGGGAACAGGCTTTCCAGAGAGAATGGGGACATAAAGGCCACGTGACTAGTAAGGCTGAAGAGCGGGGATGCTTTCTGGCCTCATGCTTTAGACATTCCTTTTGCTCTGGTTCTCTTGTCTCAGCAGCAGGCCCTCTTTTCTGCTCTTTAAGGGGAAACAGAGATGTAAAGTTTTCATTTTTGAATCTTCAAAGGAAGAGAAAGAAGGATTGCTATTGCCCAACCAGGCTTCTCTTTGAAACCAAGAAGGGCCTTCCCAGAACAGACCTCTCCCCCATATCCTCTGCTGTAGCTCCTCTCTAAAGGACCCAGATAATTGTATCTCATACATATTTCCTGAGTTTTTCAGATGCTAAAACCCACTACCAAATGGAAGAAATTAACTACTTGGTGATCCTGAGCATGTAGCCCCCAGACCGTCTGGCGCCTTAGGAATGATCACTATCTGTCAGAATCAGTCAAGCTGATCACGTGCCCTGGAAGGCCCTCCCTCATCTGGCCTTTAAGAATGCTCAGCCTAAACCCTTTGGGGAGTTCGGGGTGTTTTGCACACAAGGCACAAGTTCTCCTTGCTTGGCCCTGCAGTAAGCCTTTCTCTGCTCCAAGCTCTGAGGTTTCGGTTAATGTTTGGCCTCAGTGTGTGGCAGGCACACGAACTTATGTTCGGTGACATCTTGCCTTTGGGCTGTGCTTGGCCTTGGTTGAGGAGAATCACAGGGTAGAAGGATGTGTGCTTGTGGGGCCCTGGGTAGCAGCACCTGTAGAGACGGGGTTTGCCCAGTGTGAAGTCAGGGCAGGGCTGGGTTTGTTCCCCTGGTCTTTCCACCCCCTGACAGGGCGGTCATGTTGGCCACAAGCCTGCTTTCCCTGAGAGCCTGGCCAGGGAGAGGGGCTGACTCTGTGGTCTTGCTTTCTGTTTCAGTGACATCCCAGAGACTGTGCCTTTGTCCAGTGTCAATAGACAGTGTTCATCGGGACTCCAGGCGGTGGCCAGCATAGCTGGTAAGTTGTGACTGGTGGGGCGCCCACTGCTACGGCCTGGCCTTGGTCCTGGCTCTGTGGGTTTGGGTCAGCAAAGTCATCTGCTGGGCAAGCAGTAAGGATTTCGCAAAGGACCATAACTGCAGAGTTAATGAAAGCCCCTCAGTGCGTCCCCCAGCCTTTTCTGGACACTCCTGGGCCTTCCATCTCTGAAGCTGGGGCTGAGTCCCACTTAGAGACCAGGTGGGGAAGAGGCTCCCCTGTTCCCAGGACAGATGGACTCTGGTGATGTTTATGAAATGCTTTTGTTGCAGGTGGCATCAGAAATGGGTCTTATGACATTGGCATGGCTTGTGGGTAAGAATTTCTTCCTGCTGGAGCTTATTAACCCAATTTGTAACAGTGAAACTAATTTTCATCTGCTGAGTTCTCAGAGCCCATGATTTCAGGATTCTCCCCTGGCCCTTTCTGGCAGCTGGCTGGGAGTGGTTCAGCTTATAAGCAGCCCCCAACTGTGACTGCTCAGGAACCGCCCACACCTCTCAGCACCTGCCCGAGAGGAAATGGGCTTGCTTTCTTGGAAATCTGTCTGGCTGGAAATGTGGGCAAGCATTTTGAGAAAATAGAACACGTGGGTTTCCTCCTGTGGCCCTTGCTGATTCCTGATTGCTGATGAGAGAGAGACAGCAGCTTTGGTCCCCCTAAAGCTAGGGACAGCTGCCTCCTATAGAACTAGCTTGTTCATTTTAGCAGGCTGTCTGTCCCCTACCCTGACTGAGGTGGAAACTCCCAGCTGTCTCCTGCGTTCTGAGGGACACGGTCAGGTCTGTGGTGGTTTGGTTACTGTCAACTGTGACTCCACCTTTGGCTGCTGCACACGGAGCCACAGAAGTTGAACTGGGCAGCTCCTCCAGGGATGGCGAGAGTGACAGGGCCCAGGCTCCCGTGAGCACCAGTGTTGGGAGGGCAGGCCGAGTGAGGGCTGTGGCAGGCTCAGGGAGGCCAGTGGCCCCAGGGGTCTTTGAGTTTCTCTTCATGGCGTTTTTTTTTTAAATATTTTATTTTTATTATTGTATTATTTAACTAAAATAATGCAAATATATATTTTATATAATATATTCATAATATAATTTATATATTTATATTTTGTGTTTATTATATAGTTTATTAAATATATAAATTATATAATACGTATTTTACAAACATTTTATATAAAATATTAATATATAAAAATTACTTTTAATATTTATTTCCATTATTGTATTTAACTTTTATTTTGGTGTAGTGGGGAGGTAATTAGTTTCATTAGTTTTATTTATTTTTAGAGGAGGTACTGGGGATTGAACCCAGGACCTCGTGTATGTTAGGCATGCGCTCAACCACTTGAGCTATACCCTCCCCCCTTTCATAGCATTTCTTGATCGGAGCCTTTCTAAGCCATCTCAGAGCTGTGCTGATTGGCACTTGTGCTGCCCTGTGTCTGCACTTGTAAATAAACCCAAAGACCACACTGTGGGGACTTTGGCCAGGCAAAGTTCAGGCTGCCCTCTGATTTCTCTCGTGTCCCTCTGTCCTACTGGAGAAGGGAGGTGTGGGTAACCTGAGGAGAAGGCTGGAGGCTTCATGAGTTTCTTAGAGGATATCTGAATCCCCAGGCAAGTTAAAGACCACGTTACTAGGGTATTAAGAATCTGGGTCAGGACGGTCCCCCACATCACATGCTGACTGTTCCCCCTAGAGTTTGATGATGACAGGTAGCCTGGGGCATCCTACTTCAGAGTGGGCTCTGGGGCCAGACTGCCTAAATTTGGATCCTGGTTGAGTGACCATGGACAAGTTACTCAGCTTCTCGGGGCTTCTGTGTCCTAATCTATGAAATGAGGATAACTGTCTCAGCTCTGTTGAAGTTGATGAGAAGATTAAATGGGGTCATAACAGCAGCTAACTCTAGGGCATACATCCTGTGACTGACACTGTTCAGAGCACTCTAGTACCTGAAAAGATTGTAAAATAGCACGGGGCACCTGAAAAGCATTCAGTTGAGGTTATGTGTTTTATCATCCTTTGAGGCCTTATGTTCCCCCACCTCCTGCAGGCCCTTTCTGGCCACACTAAGCTGAGATCTCAGCTTTCCCTCTGCTACCAGCACCTCCTTGTCCATGCAGGTCAGCCTGCCCTTTGATGTGCAGCTTTTAAAATACTTGTCTCTTCTCTCTTCTGAATTTGTGGCCCCTGAGGCCAGGGCCAGGGCTTGTTAGCTGTGTTTCCCCCACGGCGGTGGCCAGCACTAGGCTGCTCTCCCAGGACCTGCCCGCTGGCTGCAGGAGCAGTTGTGTTGAGGAAGGGTGGCCCTGCCCAGGAATGTGGACCGTGCAGCAGTCTGCCCTGGGCGAGGGGTGGGGGTTGTTGAAGCCCTGCACCGCCAGCTCTGCTTGCTGGCCAGTCCCCCACCTGGGGCTCCCAGACAGCCCATTGGATTTCCCAGGGTTCCCCGACTGCTTCCCAGCACTTGGCTGATGCACAGCTGTCCCTGGAGAGCCCTGCTAATGACGTCCTCCTCCTCAGGGTGGAGTCCATGTCGCTGGCTGACAGAGGGAACCCTGGCAATATTACTTCACGCTTGGTGGAGAAAGAGAAGGCCAGAGACTGCCTGATTCCTATGGGGTGAGTGCCCACCCGTGGCTCCTTTCCCCCAGGCCCCGTCAGCTCCCTGCCTGGCCCGGAGCAGGGGTGCAGGAATTTGGATTATCGTGTGGCCTCCTGCCTTTGGGCCTGGTCTGTTCTGCAGGGTCTCTGGGGATGGGACTTAATGCTGCCCCTGGCTGCCCTTTCCTGAGGCCCCCCAAACTTCTCTATGCCTCTGGGTTTCCAAAGGCAGCGCAGCCTGTCACTCCCACCCTGAGGGGCTCGGTCACACTAGGCATGAGGCAGCTACACTCCAAAGCCCTGGAGGCCCAGGAGGTTGATGAAGGGGGTGGCCATGCTGATGAGGGAACGTGGGTCCTGTCTGTGCAACATCAGAGGCGCGCTGCCCGGGCACAGCACCTGAGCTCTGCAGCAGTGTCCCCGAGCTTCAGGCCAGCCCCAGGATCTGTGGACGGGTGTCCGGGCTCCACTGGATGTGTGAGATGTGCAGCTGCCTCCACATCCACTGACCCTCTCCGAGGGGCGCCTGTAAAGCCAGAAGCCCAGGCTGGGAGGCCTTGCTGTGGCTCTGGGCTCCTGGAATGAGGGTGGGCTCCAGTTACGGGGAGCAGAAAGCCTGGGGGTGGCCTTCCCAGAGGGAATTTGGGAGCCATCTCCCCACCGTAAGGCAGTTTTCTTTGAGGCACAGGAGAAGCTGGCCGAGTAGCCATTTAGCACCCCCCACACACACCCTCATCTGCGCTGGTCTCTGGTGCACAAGCTTCCCAGGGCCCCTGACTCCCTGCCCGTACCCCTGCTCTCCGCCCTGCGTCACCGCTATCTCTCCGGCAGGGACTGGCCTTCCTGTTGTCCCCTGCCTATAGCCCTGGGGGCCCAGAGTTCTAAGCACAGCTCTACAGCCTGGCCCTGGCCCCAGGCTGCCAGGCCACACACTCACTGTTCACTGTCTGTGTTCCAGGATAACCTCAGAGAATGTAGCTGAGCAGTTTGGCATTTCAAGGGAGAAGCAGGACACCTTTGCACTGGCTTCCCAGCAAAAGTAAGTGCTATTTGGGGTGGATGCTTCAAAGGCAGCAGAGTGAGGTTTCGAGGCTGTCCTAAGGCTATAGCTGGGCAGTGAGTGGTTTCCAAGCCTCATACCTCCTGGGAGGGCGAGGTGGGCAGGAGCCAGGGCCACTGTACAGTTAGCACCTCCATGTCCTGTTACAGTCTGTTCACCTTGAGCGTCTTCTCCCTAGCTGGGCCTCAGTTTTCCCATCTATTCATTGGGGGTGTAATGAGGACCAGGGCTCTTCTCAAGTTGGCTGTTTGGTGGTTAGACATTGTAGCCACAGGTTTCTCTGAATAGCCGTCCCTCTGGAGTGTGGGGCTAGCACTGCTGGGGACCCCGGCATCCCAGCTTCTGGACCACTCCTGAGTTTGAGGGAGTATCCTGAGGCAGGGGCTGGTGGTGACATCAGAGGAACCCCAGGGGTTCAGGCTTCTGCGCAGGGGCGGGATAAACTTGGCAAGTCCCAGCTGCCCAGAGAGAGGACAGCAAAGGGAAGGTGTGGTATCCAGCCAGGTGAGCTTCTCTGAGGCACTGGTTCTTAGCCGCTTGGGGCCAAGTACCCATTTGATCTTCTCCATGGGAATGCCCCTGGACCCTGATATTTTGCATATGATTGCAAGGATCACCCTAAAATGCCTTGTACTTTTACACTGTTTAATTCTAAGATTCATCAAGTAGTTAATATTGTCATTTTAAGTAAGTGGAAACGTGGGGAACAGATGGAATCTAGCTGGTGGGATCGAACAGAAAAGTTGGCAGAACCCAGCCCAAATCTTCCTGGGGCTCCATCCTCAGTTTGGCTTAGTCCCTCTTGGGTGAAGGGCTCCAAGGGGCACCCTCACTTTCAATCCTCTCCCTCCCCTTTGAGACTGGGATCAGCCAGGATCTGATGATCTGAGTGTGCTGGCCAAGAAGGCCCTGGAAAGCCATGGGGGCTCCCTGCCACCCCCCAGGGCAGGCAGGTAGTAGGGCTCCCCCAAGGTGAGCATGTTCCCAACTTTAGTAGCCTAAGTTTGCATGTCTTCCCCAAAGGGCAGGGCGTGGGGCTTCAGGGGGGGACCCCAGGAAGGAAGATAACCCCACGGGAGCCTGAGCCTGGCTGTCCATGGTGCTGGCAGGGCAGCCAGAGCCCAGAGCAAGGGCTGTTTCCAAGCCGAGATCGTGCCTGTGACCACCACAGTCCATGACGACACGGGCACTGAGAGGACCATCACTGTGGCCCAGGATGAGGGCATCCGCCCCAGCACCACCTTGGAGGGCCTGGCCAAACTAAAGCCCGCCTTCAAGAAGGGGGGCTCGACTACGGCTGGTGAGACTGGGCTAGGGGCTGCTTCCATGCTGGGTGTCCTCCCCTGGGAGCCTGGAGCCACCAGGCAAGGTGCAGGTGGAGGGTCTGGACCTCCTCAGCTTTGCCCTCGGGCCTCCTTAACGCTATGCTTTCCCTCCAGGGAACTCCAGCCAGGTGAGTGACGGGGCAGCTGCTATCCTGTTGGCCCGGAGGTCCAAGGCAGAAGAGTTGGGCCTTCCCATCCTGGGTGTCCTGAGGTCCTATGCAGTGGTTGGGGTCCCGCCTGACATCATGGGCATTGGACCTGCCTATGCCATCCCTGTAGCTTTGCAAAAAGCAGGTAAGGTGGCTCCTTCACACCCTAGATCACCCAGATCTAGGGATCTGGATCCAACTCTTGCCTTGCGTGCTGCTGCCAGAGGCGGGGGTGGGGGCCTGTGAGTGCTGCAGAGTGAGGGTGGGGCAGGCGAGCACCCCGTACCCCGTCCCTTCCTGACCCGACAGCAGGGAGCCACTGACCCCTCTGGAACAGACACACCAGACAGCCCCCAGGCCATGGATGGGGTGGGGCCCCGGGGAGACAGGCTGCAAAGGGGCCACTGGGACAGCTTAGGTCTCCCCCACTTTACCTACAGGGCTGATGGTGGATGACGTGGACATCTTCGAGATCAATGAGGCCTTTGCCAGTCAGGTGAGCCTTTGCTGCACCACACTGCCTGGGCTGCCCAGTTAGAGCCAGTGCGCCGGGGAGGGGGGCTACAGCTACTGCTCCGTCTTCTTCCAGGCCGTCTACTGTGTGGAGAAGCTGAAACTACCCCTTGAGAAGGTGAACCCTCTGGGAGGGGCCGTGGCCTTGGGCCACCCGCTGGGCTGCACTGGGGCGCGACAGGTCATCACGCTGCTCAACGAGCTGAAGCGCCGCGGGAAGAGGTGAGGCCACTCCCGTGGGGGTGTCAGAGGGAGGGGGACATGCCTGCACCCACACACACAGCTGAGGGGACAGGGCGTGATGCCTGTTTTCCCCGAGAGCCAGCTGTGCGGGGGACCCTGGCGTGCAGCTAGCATCTGCCACCCTGTGCGTGTGCCCAGGCAGGCAGGCCCTGGGGTCTGGCCACCTCTGTGCCCACGAAGGCCTGGGTCCCCCCAGATCAGCCTGGTCCAGTAAGAGCATGGTGGCTGGGCCTCTGCCCTTCGTGCCTTCACCCAACCAACATGTTATGCTTCCACAGGGCATACGGGGTGGTGTCCATGTGCATCGGGACCGGCATGGGAGCCGCCGCTGTCTTCGAGTACCCTGGGAACTGAGTACCCTGGAGCCCAGGCTCCAGGTGCTACCCAGTGCTCTGGCGGCCACACTGCAGAAGTGACACCTGGGAAATTGAGCACTGGAGGTGGGGGCAAATCAAGGCACTTCAGCCAACAATGCAGGAGCCGGGGAGGTATGAGGCCCCTCTTGCTGGGACAGAGGAAGGTCGCCCGTGTACTGCCTGGGGATGGGGAGTGCAGTGGACATAGTAAATGTGTCACCTTGTCTCAGCAGCCGTGGTTTTTCCCAAGGGGCCAGTTCTTGCTGTGCTGCGCTTGCCTCTGCTCGACCTGAATACTGATCCTTAACTGCCGCGGGCTCCACAGGGGTACGACCTACCCTTGTAGCAGCTGAGGACATAGGGCCTGGTAGGGGGTCCCTCCATCCCAGGAGCTGCTCAGAGGCCCTCCAGGGGGCGTCCCGGCCAGCAGACCTGTTCCTTAGTCCTGGGCCATGTTTATTTGCGGGCGGAGGGTGGAGCCTCAGAACTGGCAGGGGGACGCGTATCTCTCATCGTAGGAGCCTTGGCCGCGGAGCCGCAGGGTGCAGGAACTCTCACCAAGCACACCTTCCACCATGAGCGTGGACTCGTACAGCTCACAGCTCCTGTGGGGAGCAGGGCTGAGATGGCGGGGGGCCCTGGGCCAGGGCTCCGGGGGCGGTGGCGGGGGGCTGAGGAGGGGCCGCACCTGGCAGTGAAGGACAGCTTGAGTGTGATGGAGGTGGGCGGGGCGTGGACTGCTCGTGCCTCCAGCAGCCCACTGCATGGGGAGACCCTGAAGGCCACAGGGTCCTTGTCTGGCTCTTGCTGGCCTGCACGAGGAGAAGGGGACAAATGCAGACAGCTCCACACGCCGCCCCAGGGAGCGTGCGCCTCTGCTCCTGCCCAGCAGCACAGGGCGGGGGAACTGGCCATCTCTGCAGGAATTCCCAGGTGGGCCCAGCTGGGGGAGCCAGCCTGCAGGGACAGGGCACTCAGGCCCCTCCCTGGGTGTCTTGGCCCAGCCTCGAGGTGGGGCAGGCGGGAGGGCATGACATACCTGTCAGCACGGTCCAGTAGCTCCGGCAGCCGCTCAGGTTCATCAGATAGACCTCCCGGACCCGGGCCTGGTTCACAAAGCAGGTCCCGAAGTCCACCCAGCTGGTGGAGAGCTGCAGCTCGGGCACGGCCACAATGGCCCTCAGAGGCACCACCTGGGGGAGGGGGCAGAGCCTTTAGCTTGGTGGGGACCCAGGGACCTTGTCCAGTCCTGCTGGGCTCTGAGCCAGGCTCTCAGGGACACGGGTGCCCTATGATCCCAAGTCCTGAAGCTTCTGAGGCACGTACAGGCAGCACCACAGCTAGTGGAAGGGGGCCGGCACCGGCATCTAAAGCCAGAGGGTGCTAGTGGGATTCTGCACAGCAAAAGGGCGAGGAAGGTGCCATCTGCTCCCCTCCAATGCCCCCGCAGCCCCTGCCCTGACCCAGCTCTCTGGTGTCTGCTCCCTGATCGGGCTGCCCTACTGCCTTCCCCTTTGTCCAGTCCTCTGCTCCTCTTGAGCTGTGGGCCATCTCATCTTTTCCCTTGGCCTCTCAGCTCTCCTCCACACCACAGCCCTGTGACTTTCTGTCAGGGTCCACAGAACAAGGTCCTTGGTATTCTTACCTGGTGTTTGAAGTCCCACAGAAGCCTAAGAGATGGTGTGTCCCTCAGGTGCTCATCCCCACCCATCAGGCCATTTACTCCCTTGGCCTGGTTTCCCTTCTGTCTCCATTAAACAGTGTGCAGGCTTCACATGCCACCACCTCCAGGAAGCCGTCCCTGATTTTCCACCCTACAGCACCCCACCTGGCTCTGAGCTCCTAAGACAGGTAAGAATGAATGACACTTCTCTCTATATGCAAGGCCTCTTCCAGGGCAGACTTTCAGGGTTTGTCTTCCTCTGACCCCAGCAGAACAGAGCTGAGCACAGCCTGGTCCTACCCCTATCACCATGTGGGGCAGGCCTGAGACTCACCTGAGTGGTCTGGTTGCTATACTCCAGAAGCAGATTCTGAGTAAACACCATCTCTTTCTCTCCACTCGCGCTCTGCTGAATGGCCACTCCAGGCAGCATCTGGTCAGCTGGGAGCTTCTGATAGGAGAGCAGCTCCAGCGAGAGCGAGAAGGACACGTTCACCTGAACGGATGTGCATGAGCCATCACCTCAGGCTGCTGGGGTGGGCGGCAGCTTCCCCACCCAGTTCTGTCCTTCCCTGCACAGACCCTGCAGGCCCGGCAAGGTCCCAGATCAGCCCGCAGGGCCCGAGCAGACCCAGCCCTGCCCAGCAAACAGCCCAGCAGCACCCCCAACACCCTGCCTGGCGCATTCATGCCCTAACACTGGCTGTGCCCACCCTCAGGAGCTGAGGGGCCAGAGGGACAGATGACAAGCAAGCTGCCCTCCCTCTTGTATGACCAGGGCTGTGGGCAGGCCTGTAGGCCCAGGTCAGGCCCCTCTCTGTTCAGAGGACAGTGAGGAGCCTTTGCAGGGATTTAAGCAGGGGACACAGAGTTGCTTTGCCTTCCTCAGGGTCACCCTGGCTGCTCAGGGGAGTTTGGGAGCCAAAGTGTAAATTAGGCCCAACAGGATGGGGCTTAGACACATGGCTCCCCAACTCAGTTCTGTGGACCTACCTCCACAAATTTACCCAAGGCTCCTGTTAGGAATACAGGTTCCTGGGCCTCAGCCGACTTTCACCTCTCTGGAGGTAGCGCCTGGGAACCTGTGTTTCTAACAAGCTTTCTAAAGGCCACTGACATGTTGCCATGCTTGGAACCCCATGTCTTAGACCAAGATCCGGGTGTGGGGAGAAGGGAGACACGCTGAGAGACTGAGGAGGGGGCAACAGCAGGGCTCGTGGCTGGCTGGTCGGGAAGAGGACGGTCTAGAAGGAGGCGTTCCTGAGCTCTGGCCTGAGGAAGGGGTGGGGGGTGTGGTGGTTGCTGAGATAAAAGGCCACCACTAACAGGAGGCACAGGTGTGGGCAGGAATTGAGTTTGGGACAGAATTCTGATCAGGAGCCAGAAGCCTGGCAGTGTCAGCACTGGAGGGTGAGATGTGGAGTGCTTACGGGATGTCCTTTCTCCGGGGATCTTGGGGCTCCCTGAGGCATTTTTTAAAGGATTTTAAAATAACTACTGGTAACTAACCCTGTAGTCTCATGGGTGCGCTGGTGGAATGGGACCTCTGGCTGTGCCCTGGGGCTACCTCTCCGTTTACCTCCGAGGAAGGGAGCAAATGCTGAGTGGGTCAGGGGTGCCCTGCTGCAGGTCTGTCTCCCCTACCTCCATGATGGGGTCTCTGGGGAAGCTGCATGACCAAGCACAGCGCTTAGGACGTGGCAGGTACCCAGTACCTCTACACTGAAGAATCCCTTTTGACAGAAGTGGACGGGATGAGCCAGGATTGTGCAGAGGGAGGCCGGGCTGGTGGGGGCTCTAAGAAGGCCCTCAGAGGGGAGGAGGGAAGAGGTGGGGGGCACCCAAACCCAAGGAGGCAGATGCTCACAGCTACCCAGAGGCCCTGGCATTCCCAGGACTCCCACCTCGAACGCTGCAAATCCCAGGTCCTCTTATCACGGATGCCCCATCAGAAGACAGAACATCACTTTGGGATCTGGTGTGCCTTATATCTACAGGAAGATGGTGCTCCTACCCTGGGTGAGGGCACGTGAGAAGGGAGGGTGTGTGCAACGTGGCAGTGCCCGCGGGACCAGGACGCTGGCCAAGGGGACAAAGAGGGGTCTGGTGTGTCCATGCTCATACATCTGGCTGTAGCTGCGTGTGTGGGCCTCCTGTGCAGAGGGCCGGTTGCTTGCTGGACACGGTGCGCCCTGATGCACAGGGCGTGGTGGGTCAGAGTGCAGCTTGCGTCTGGATGTCAGTGTCTGTGTCTGCGTACACACCTGCGTGGGGGCCGTGGAGGTGCGCTGCCTGAACACACAGGTGCGTGTCAGTGGGGGGAAGGTGACCTCTGCCCACTGATCACAGAACCGTTCACTGACCAGCATGTTCTCCTGTGGGAAGAGCACCAGCTGTGGGCCCGCTGCCTCCGTCTCCTCCTCGCACTCCTGCTTCCAGCCGGACCCAGGAGGCCTGCGGCTGCGGCTCGCCCCATCTTGAGAAACGGAGAAGGGCTTGGAGACCAGGAGCCGGAAGTAGTGTGGGATGTCTGTGGTGTTGGTCAGCTTCAGGTGGTGCGTGGTCACCAGCTCACTCAGCACCTGGGCAGCCGCAGAGGTAGGGGGGCCGAGGATGCACCTCTGCCCACTGGAGCCCATGGCTCGGGTTGGGGCTGGTGGGGACTTGGACTATAAGACCTCTGCTCCAGAAGGGCCTATGGGGACATCTGAGGTAAACTGGTAGGGCCAGGGTGCAGCACACTCACCCCAGAAGAGGGCTGCTCGGGGATGAGGTCACTGGCCTGGTGCCGGAAAGCCATGCTGCCGCAGTAGTCCAGCTCCACACTCAGCCTGCCGGCAACGGGCACGGCTGGGCCTTGGGGGCTTTGGGGGCTCGTCTGGCGCTGGCCAGCCTTTCCCTGGGCTCACCTGCTGGCTGCTCCCTCCCTTCCCCTCCCCATCCTGGCCCCCAGCAGGGCGCAGGAAGGGCACTCCCCATCGGGGGCTAGAGGAACCAGGCTGCCCGGCAGACTCACTGTGCGGGCCGCACGTAGCTGTGCAGGTCCAGCCTCATGGGTCCCACAGCAAAGTCCTGCAGGCGGCGGCACCTCCCTGGAAGCTCTCTCTCCACCTACCAAGCCCAAGCTTGAGCACTGGGGGTCCCCGAGCTGAGCAGGCAGCCAGCCACCCAGGCAGGCGACAGGCAGTGGTGGGGTCCCTCCCCTGGCCAGAAGGGCGCACCTCATCGTCCAAGCTCATGAAGCCCAGGGCGTAGCCAGTACACTCCACCTTGTGCAGGACCTCGGGCCCAAGGACCACAGGGGTGAAGGAGATGTGGATGGTGCTGCTGCCCCTGGCAGGGACCACCTGGCACAGATGTGTTAGCTTCAGCACTGCCTGTGCCCCTGCCCAGAGGGGGACGTTTCCAGGCAGCCCTCAGCACCGCCCCGACTCACCACCTGCTTGGGGCTGATGGAGAACAAGTGGTCAGAGGGCACCCCCTCGTGCCCCTGCAGGATGACTGAGATGACCTTCTGTGGGACACTGCCACTGGAACTGCCCTCGGCCTGTGGGCAAGGAGCCGCCGAGGCTCACGCAGGCTCCAGGCCCACCGGCCACACCCAGCAGCCTGCCCACCCACCCCCCTGCTCACAGACTGGGCAGCCTTGTGGCTGGAGTCGGAGGTGTTGGAGGGACTTGGGGACCAGGAGCTGCTGCTCTCAGGCGTCTCAGGGCACAGGAGGTCGTTCCCAGCTTGGTCCCGCAGCGGGAAGGGCGGCCCATAAAACACCAGCAGCTCCAGCAGCCGGTCCTCCCTGTCTTCTGGCGCGTAGGTCTCCCAGTCCAGGCGGATGTCTGGGGCAGACGTGGGGGGAGAAGGGCGAGGAATAAGGAAGGAGCAGAGGACTCTCACGGGCCCCCACCTCCCTGCAGCTCCCCAGAGGCTGCCCGTTCTCTCATACTCGGGGCCTCGCTTTCTCTCTAATGCCACTTCCATGCTATTCTTATTTTTTAAAAAGTCCACAGCCTCATGCTATCAGCTGTATCACCCCTTGCCCTCTAGATCACAAGGTAAGGTTTCGTATCCAAATGCACAAATCCAGCTCCCTGTGCTCTCCCCACAGCCCCCTTTCCTTCAGGCCTATTTGCCGCCTGACTGGACCCTCCAACCCCCGTACCCTACCTTCTCCCCTCCGTCCCTCAGTGCCTTTCCCAACAGGCAAGCCTTTGGGGGCTGCCATGTCAACTCTGCCCTGCCAGGATTCTATCTCTTTGCCCCATCCATTTACTCACTGGGCAAAATCTAACCCTGGGTGAACAGAACTGACCCTTTGGGCCTCAGTGAGCAAGTCCCCCACATGCTGAACAACTTGCCACCCCCATAAATAGGTCCCCAACCTACATGGTACCCCCACCCTGCCCGTTCTCCTCAGCTCTCCCTCCTAACCTGCACCACAACATTGTCACACCTTCCCTGTTCTCTGACACCTCCAAGGCCTCTGACACTCAGTGGGTGGCCCCACCTCACCTCCCAGAAGCCCCTGAAGTCCTGTCCCGAGCCCCTACCTCTGTCAGCATCTACCCCATCACCGCCCCCCGCCCCGCCTTCAGTCCTGCCCCCACCCCACTTCTCAGGCCAGCCGCATCCCATCTCCCCTCTCCCCTAGCTGCTTCCCAATAGCACTTAAGCAAGGTCAGGTTCCCCCACTGTGAACAAGCTTCCCTCTGCCAGACGCCCCCTCCAGTGCCACCTCTCCTCTCCACAGCAAGCTTTAGGACAAATGGTCCATCAGCGCCTCCCCCGCCCAGTTCTCACCCACCCCCAGCTCACAGCCTGGCTCCGCCTGACCTCCCTTGATACGGCCCCCAGCACGCTGGCCAGCCCTGGAGTCGCACTCAACGCACTCAACACCCCTGCCCATCAGAACAGAGCCTCTCCACATGGCCCCTGCTGTCCTGCTGCCTCTGTATCCCCAGCTCCTGCACAGCACCTGGTGGGTACCTTAGGGGCTGTTGGCTGAAGGGATGTGAAAAGGTGTCTCCTGTAAGTGTCTGTCCCTTTGCAAAGTGAACCTGGCCAGAGAAGGACATCTGTGGACCATGGATCCTGGGAGACCCCAAGCCCTACAGGCAAGGACAAGTCCTGTCCTCAAGGATGCAAGTGGCTCTGACAAGCCCTCATGGGCATGGTCACTCCCCACCTTGGCCCTCAGGGGTCTCCCTCGGTACCACAGGCCACCTGGGTCCAGGTCACGGGCCATCAGCTTCTCTCCACCCCCTCTTCCCTCCCAGCCCAGGCCTCCACATGGCACAGCCTAGCAAGAGCCCCAATTTATCTCATGAGTGTCTCACCACAGGGGCTGGAATTATTCAGGCGCAGGATCCGGGTGACTGTGTCTCCTCCAGACACCTGGGTGCCGAACCTGGAGGCAAGAGACGGGGTTCAGCACAGCCGTAGCCAAGGCACACCCTGCAGGCCAGGTGACCTCAGAGAGGAGGGCTGGGATTGGGACTCGGGCAAAGCGGGGGCCCCACAGTTGTCTATCTTTATCCTGAAGTCACCAAGACCCAGGCCTGGAGGCCTTCCCCTTGCAGCGCCAGGTGAACTGTGACCTGGGGCTGATCACTGCCCCAGGAACCCCCACGTCAACACTCCAGTCGCACTGACGGACCACACAGATCCCAACTCAGTGTGAGGGGCCTTGAGTCTGGCCCTGACCTTGGGCCACAATGACTACTTGCTACTTCTGTCCCTGCAAAGCCCTCTGAGATGTGCAGATTGCAGCCCTGTCCCCTGAGGCCTCTCTCCTGCAGGGTCGCCCTGTCCCAGGGCTTTCTTGCTGGGTGGTACCAAGTGGCCAGTAGCAACGAGTTGGCATGGGCAGCCCGGGATGGAGGCCAGAGGGTTTCCAGGATGAGAGGAGGAGGATGGGGGTGGGGTACCTGATGACAGGCTCCTTCTGGAACTGGTCAGTAGTGTAGAAGGTGGTCCTCAGGGAGCTGATGGGGCAGCCCACCACCGCCATGTGCACTGGGATGACTGTTGGAGGCAGGTCTCCCACCTGCAAACAGACACCAATCCTTTGTCACTCTCATCACTGGCTGCCACTGCACTCCCTGGCTCCTCATCCCCTCCACGCCAAGTTCTCCTCTCCTGCACCCAGACCAGGGTCTCCACAGCTTGATCCCAGCAGGGCGAGGACTCTCTCCCCACTAATGCTCATCCCCCAGACACCCCCAAAGGCCTGGGGCCGCCTGACCTCCAGCCCTGGCTTCCCTGCCCTGCCCTTCCATCTGCTCTCCTGCTCAGCCCCTCAGCCACACAAATCTCCCAGCCTGATGGTCTTTGGCCCCTTTCATTAAATGCATTTGTCTTTTAAATGGAAATAACTGCTAGTAAAAAGTAATAAAATTTTTTAAAATTTAAAACAAAATGTGATACCCATAATCCGACCCTGACCCCCAGCATGACTCACTGTTAACATTTCTGTGTACAACTGTCTAGATAGATTTTTGTGGACATAAAACATACAAGCAAGGAGCATTCTGGGCGTGCTTTTGTTTTGGTAATCTTCCCTTTTATCTTAACAATGTCTGAAAATTGTTCTAATGAACTTTACAGCATCATTTAGTGGGCTGTGGGGAACCCAGCTGTATGGACGTAGCCTATGTTTTTGTCCAATCTTCTCCTGACAGATGTTTGTTCCCTTTTACCCTCCCTGTTGTAAACAGTGCTAAGAAGAAAAGGAGCCCTGGTACGAAGATACTGATTCACATATCCACTTCTTTCCTTGGGGCAACTTTCAACGTGTGTCCCCAGCAAAGTGCAGAAGTGCCTCTGAAGCACACATACCCCAGCCGGCCCCACCAGGCACGGAGCACCCTTTCCCTGCACTTTCACTGACAACTTTCAACCTTGTTCATCTCATGAAAACCAGTGTTTCAGTGTGACTTTTAATTCCACTTCTTTAATTACCAGTGATGGTGACATATTTTTCATGTTCACTGGCCATCTGTATTTGTCATTCTACAATTGCCCATTCAAACCTTTTGCCCACTTGGGATGCTTTTGCCCCTCTTATTGTTAGTTAAGAACTCTTTGTATATTAAGGTGAACAATCCTTTGTCATTGGGTATAGCACAATTTAAAGCAAATATCTACCATATTTAATGTAACTAACCTGTTCAATTTACTAAATAGTTCACGAAAACCTCTATGCAATAACTAAATAGTGTTGGACGTTGTACACGTTTCACGTTTAGTATGGATACTAAAACTAAGAGCTCTCTACTGATATCATCTGTTGTCTTATTCATCCCTGTATCCTCCACAGTCCAGTGGACCACACAGGAACCCATACATGGTAGGTGCTCAATTCATGCTGAATGAGCGAGTAAATGAATGGACTGATGGGAGGATGAATGAATGCACCAAGATCTGGGCGAGGCTACAGCTCTGAGAAGCTGTGCTCTCTCTCCACACTTATCCCCACTCGAGATCTCGGGTCCTGGCCTGGGAAGGCAGCCTCTCTGACTCCTCTGCTCCCCTCAGTGTGGTCCCAGCCTCATGGGAAAAGGTGTGGGCACTTCTGCTCCCAGCACCCCTCCTGCAAGAATCTCAGTGGTTGCTGCAGATGCAAAGGCCCTTCCCAAGCTCAGTGGGCAGCCTCTTCCAACTTGGTGAAATTTGGGAGTCTTAGGGCCAGGTGTAGAAGGAGAATGCACCTGAAGGCTGGGGCCACAGCCAGGGTGCCTGCACCCCAGGCCACCGCCACCCCTGCGTGCCCTTACCATGCAGATGAGGTTGTCCCAGTACTCGCCCCACATGTTCGCACAGGCTGTGATGTTGATGCCGAGCTGCTGGCGGGCCCCCAGCACGCCCTGGGAGATGTGGGGGAAGAAGGAAGCTCCTTTTCCGTGAGACAACATGCTTTCCATAAACTCTGGGGGAGAACCAGGAAAGGGGATTAAGGACCCTAAGGCAGGAATGAGGTCCAAACCCTCAAGCATTAGCAAGGCACCTAACCAGACAAGCCACCCTACAGCCGCTCTCGGTCTGGTTAAACAGAACCTCCTCCAGGGAGCCCTGGGTCCCAGGCCAGCCTCTCTCACCTCTGGTGAGGCTGCGCCCCAGTGGGAGCCCTCCCTCATGAGCCACCACCCATCCCAAATCAAAGCCCTAGCAAGGAGATGCCGCATTCAAAAGACGGGGCCCTGTGAGGTGGAAGGCCACGGCCATCTCAGGGACCTTGCTAGAAAAGACACCGAGAAGTGTCTCTGGTCAGGGTCCTCTCCCTGCAGCAGCTGGCCCAAGTCCTTGGAAGGCCACACAAAACCCTTCTCTGGCCCGGCCTGGGGCTCTTACCCAGCTGCTCTCGCTTGGCCAGAAGCTCCCGCATCCGCGCCGTCTTCAGCAGGACAGGAGGCATGTTGGGGCTTTATCAGACAGGACACAGAAATAGCACCAAACCATCAGGGCCACTACCTAGGCCTGAGCCAACCCCCTCCCCCCGGCAACCGGCATCCTACCAGGTGCCAAGCGGAGGAAGGTGGCCCTGCCTGCTCCTCCCCGGGGAGAGCTGGTCAGGTCTCTTCTCCACCTCCACCTGTGGTCTTTGCCCTGCTGCACCCCTACCACCCAAGGTACCCCAGCTGTAGGCCACCTGCTAGCCTCAGGACTGCCTCCCAACAAACTCAGGAGGGCTCTGGGGCAGGGACCCCCGATCCCCAGGCTCTGAGTCCTAATGACCCCCGGATGCAAACCAAGCGCAAACTCCCCATCCCTTGCTTGGCCTTCTGCAACAGGCCATTTCCAGCCCTTCCCGCTGACATCTGTCCAGCATCAAGTGCACACGAACTTTCTGGAGCGGGTAAGTTAATGGCTTAGGGACTGTTAGTGGTGCCCCTCCACACACGGTAGTGGTTTCAAAGTTGGGCTCCCTGGCCTTAGGAGATTTTGTGGTGAGGCATCCACGGTGGTGTGCTGGTAAAATGCAAATTTCTGGGGTGTAAATACTTTCACTGTGGCTGGTTTCAAGGTACAGCTTGGCAACAAGCCTCACTGCCACATCTCTGCCCACACAGTTCCCTCCACCTACAGTAACTCCCCCCCCACAACAGGCCCCAGCACTGCCTGGTCTATCAGAAGCCCTCCGCCCCAGCAGGCCCAGCTGAGAAGAAGGGGCACAAGCCCTGGCTTTCCCACAGGCCCTCTCGGGGCCGGGGAGGCGGGCGGCAGAGCCCTTTCCTCTCTGGGATTCCCTGCGTCTACCTGAAAAAACCCTCCTCCCCTGCTCACGCCCACCAGCCCCTGGCCACCTGCGCCGCACAGAGGCCACATCCTCTCCAGGATCAGCCTCTGAGAGGAGCCAGACTTACAGGCTGGGCTTTTGGCTCAGGCTGTTTGGTGGGCTCCCGAAGTACTCAAACGTGAGGGTGAAAGGGGTCTGGATTGGGGAGCAATTGGTCAGGGTGAGCCAACGGTTCACGCAGGTCCTCAGCGGGACTGTCGAGCCAAAGTCCAGGAGGAGCTTCTCTGGGTGGCCTGGCTGCAGCTCTGTGCTGGGAACACTGCCCCGTGCCGGGGATGCCGGGTTACAGGCCACCCTCGGCCCTGCGCAGTGAGCTGCCCTGGGCGGGGGTGCCAGAGCGGCCCAGAAACCAGACTTCACCCTCTGAGCCCTCCTCATTAAGCTGCCGCCCCACAGATGCACCCTCCTTGCCCACCCATGATGTCAAGAGAGGCCACAAAATGCCACAGCCCCGCCCCGCCATCTCCTACCTGCCTGGACACCATGCCTTCAAGTGTGTGGGGAAAGAACACACAGAGGGCAGGGATAGAGTAGAGGGGTCTGTTCCCACAGAGGTCATCAGGGGCCCCAGCAACACGGCGGCCTTTTCCTGGCTGGTCCTTTGAATGGCAGCCACAGCCCTCAGGCCCCGGCCCCACCCGTGGGCTCACCTGCTGTCAGGGTCCTCTGTAGAGATGGCAATGGCCACCTGCAGTCCCTGGGGTTTCCCAGAAATGCCCAGAACCAGTGGTTCCTTCATGCCCGACACGTTACAAGGGAGGGCCAGATCTGTCAACTCTTCCTGTAAGAAAGCCCATCGGGGACACATCACTCCAGAGCTAGGCCCCAGCAGAGGGGCCTCAGATGGTCTTCCACAGCACGGGTGGTTGCTGTGGGGGCTCAACACAAAGGCCCTGACCTCAGTCTAGGCTCATCTCTGTGGCAGAGCTCCCAGTCCCTCCAGTGAGCCACCCTCCCCAGACCTGGCCTAGTGGCCCACATCCTCCCCCCGCCCCTGGCCCCTTCCTCAGGGCTCCTGGCTGAGACTCTGCTCCAAACATCTGGGCAAGCCCATGTGAGGGCAGGCCCCGCCAAACATACCTCTGGAGAAGCTGCACATTTACTCCAATGAAGCTAAGGTCTCCTCCGTGCCAGGCCTAGGCCCGTCTGTCACCCTGGAGCTCAGGCTCAGCTTTTTAAGAAAGCCCACTGTCCCCAAGTCTGCCGGGAAGGAACTGGGACCGGGTCTGCCGGTTCCCGGCAAGGAAGAAGTTTCTTTCCCCACAAGAACCACAAACAGATAGCCAGCAACCACCCAAGTACTAAGCGTGTTCCGCCTGTGGGCAGCGCCAAGGAGAAGCAGTGTCCCTCTTGGGAGGAACCTGGCAGCCAGTCAGCCTCCCCCACGGCACCCAGCACAGGGCCTGCCGTGGGCAGGGGCTCTGCTCTGTGCCTCCGGGCGGCTGGAAAGCGGCCCAGCTGGGCCACAGAGAATGGCCTGGGGAGGGCTAAAGTTGGCACTAACAGGTTTCAGGGCACAGAGAATTATATCCAATACCTTGGCCTTGTAATGGCCTATAGTGAAAAAGAATATGAAAAGGAATATATACACATACACACACATACACATACGTAAATGAATCACTATGATGTACACCAGAAATTAACACAACATTGAAAATAGACTGTATGTCAATTAAAAAAATAAAATAAAATAAAAATTTCTTAAAATAAATAAATAAAGGGTTTCAGGACACCTCCAGGTTTGCTCCAGGCTTCCTGACCCTGTGTCCCTAGACAGCAGACCCAGCAGGAAGGGGGACCCCAGACCCACATGTGACTCACAAGACCAGGAGAGGGGCCTGAGGCAGACCTCCTGGCCGACACAGATGCAGCCAGTCAGGGTGCCTCCCCAGTCACGGTCAAGCAGGCCCCTTACGCCTCACTCACCTGGGTATGAGTGGTCAACTCCAGGCTGAGCTGGCGCTCCTCACTGGGGCCCAGGGTGCCATGTCTGGGGGAGACTTTTACCGTGCAGGAGCTTGCTTGGAGACCCAGGAGCTGGCAGACGCATGGCTGGGTCAAGTACTGGGCTAGGGCACAGCACTGCAGCATGCTCTGGGGAGGCTGGCAGGCTAGGGGCCCACAGTGAGACCAGCAGGGCAGGGGCTCACTGGTGGGGAGAAACCACAGGTCCCTTCTCCTCTCCTCACCCAGCTGGATGGACCTCACAACTGTCAGGGTTGCGGGGACTAAACAAGTGGCCCTGAGAGTCCCAGGGTGATGGGGAACAGAGGGAAGCTGCCTCTGATGCACAAAGGCATGGCCCCGTCTCCCACAGCACACAGGCAGGGCTGCACAGTCAGCCCTGGAGGGGAGCAGCCCACAACAGTGCTGCGGACCAGCCACGGGCTACGCTGGCTGGGAAGTCTAGCTGTGTGCACCAGAAACTCCTTCTCGGGCAGGGCACTGGAATTCCTGAGGCCAGAGCAAGGAAAAGCCGGACCAGGTGTGCTGCTCCTTGGAGGAGCCCAGCTTTCCTGGGCACTATGGGGAGAGGGGCAGGCTGTGGGGGGATCTGTTCTGGGAGGTGCCTGGGGGGCAATGTCCCCCGACCTGGGCCTCTGGGGCTGAGGGCTGCAGACCTGGTGCCCGACAGCGTGGGCTCGCTCACCTTGCCCCAGTGGAACCGAGTGGGCAGGAGCGTGCCGTTGATGAGAGTGACAGTCGCCTTAGCGGGCACGCCCAGGTAGAGGTCTGTGACAGCCACCCGGCTGCTCTGCAGGTACACGTAGGGCTTCTGCACCTCGGCATACACAGGAAGGTAGCTGGAACACAAGGAAATTAAAGGCATATGCATCAGAAACGAAGACATAAAATTGTCCCTATGCGCAGATGACATGACAGTCTACGTAGAACACCCCAAGGAATCTATATGAATAAAAATCTTAGAACTAATGAGTCAGCCAGCAAAGTTACAGGGTAAAAATCAACACACAAAAATTAGTAACATTTTTATAGGCTAACAAGTGGAAACAGAACTTAAAAATATAATACCAACTTGCACCCCAATGTTCATAGCAGAACTATTTACAACAGCTAAGACATGGAAGCAATCTAAGTGACCATCAACAGATAAAGAAAATGTGATAAACACACACACACACACACACTGGAATACTACTCAGTAATAAAAAAGAATGAAATAATGCCATGTGCAGCAACATAGATGGATCTAGAGATTATCATACTAAGTGAAGTAAGTCAGAGAAAGACAAACATCATATAATATCACTTATAAGTGGAATCTAAAGAAAATAATACAAATTAAATTACAAAACAGAAACAGACTCTTATGGTTACCCAAAGGGAAAGGAGGGGAGGGATAAATTAGGAGTTGGGGATTAACAGATACGCACCATTGTATATAAAACAGATAAACAAAAAGGACCTACTACATAGTACAGAGAACTATATTCAACATCTTGTAATAAACTATAATGGAAAAGAATATATGTGTGTGTGTGTGTGTGTGTATGTATAACTGAATCACTTTGCTGTACACCTGAAACTAACACAACGTAAATCAGCTATACTTCAATAAAAAATATGTATAATACCATTTATAATTGCTTAAGAAATTGATATACTTAGGTACATATCTAATAAAACATGTATAGGACTTGTGTGCTGAAAACTACAAAACACTGATGAAGAAAATCAAAAGACTTAATAAATGGAGAGGCATAAATCATGCTCATGGATTAGAAGCTCCCCTCCAGGGCTGACGGTGCAGCCCAGCCTGTGTTCAACATAGAAAAGATGTCAGTTCTCCCCAAATTGGTCTATTAGGTTTAACACAATTCTTATCAAATTCCTAGCATGGATTTTTATAGATACAAACAAGTTTATTATATAATTTATACAGAAAGATCAAGGATATAGACTAATTAAAACAATTTTTAAAAAGAAGAATAAAGTGGTAAATCACTCTACTGGATGTTAAGACTCCCACAGAGCAGTAAGATAGCGCGCTGCTGTAGGGGGAGACACAGGTCAGCGAACAACACAGAAAACCTAAAATTAGACCCACACAGGTATGCCTGGGTTTTTCTCCCCTGTATGAGGAATGGGAGAGAACATACATTTTGCTCTTAGTATCTTATTTTGAAATAACTGTAGATTCACATGCAATTGTAACCCCAAAAATACAGAGGGATCCGGTATACCCTTCACCTCATTTCCCAATAGTAACATCTTGCATAACTGGAGCACAATATCACAAGCAGGAGGAGATCAACACAGATACAATCCAGCAATCTTACTCAGACCCCGTCCAGCTGACCTGCACTTGTTTGTGTCTTTTTACGTGTGTGCAATTTCATCACATGTGGATACGCAGGACAGCACCACAGGCAAGACACAGGAACAGTTTCATCAGAGGAATGCCTCCTGCTATCTTTTTATAGCCACAATCACAGTCACCTCTCTCAGTCCTCCTCCCTCCCAATCCCTGGCCACCAGCACTCTGTTCTCCATCTCTATACTTTTAAGAATACTATATATCCGGAGCAAACTCTAATTCAAAAAGATACATGCATCCCAATGTTCATAGCTGCACTATATACAATAGCCAAGACATGGAAGCAACCTAAATGTCCATCAACAGACGACTGGATAAAGAAGCTGTGGTATATTTATACAATGGAATACTACTCAGCCATAAAAAAGAATGAAATAATGCCATTTGCAGCAACATGGATGGACCTAGAGACTGTCATTCTAAGTGAAGTATGCCTGGAAGAGAAAGAAAAACACCATATGATGTTACTCATCTGTGGAATCTAAAAAAAAGAAAAGAAAAGGCACAGCTACAGATACAATAAAAAGATCGTAGTTTCCAGGAGTTTAGGGAGAGGGTGGGAAGGAGGAATGAATGGATGGAGCACAAGAGATTTTTAGGGCAATGAAATTATTCTGTATGATACTATAGTGGTGGCTACTTGTCATTACGCATTTGTCAAAACCCATAGAATGTAAAATATCAAGAGTGAACCCTAATGTAAACTATGGACTTTGGTTGATAATAATGTGTGCATGTTCGTTCACTGATTGTATCAAATACGCCGCACTGATGAGGGATGTTGAGGGTAGGGGAGTATCTATGTGTGGGTGAAGAGGGCTATGTGTGAACTCTCTGTATTTTCTGCTCAATTCTGCTGTGAACCTGAAACTGCTCTAAAAAAAATTAAGTCTGCTAATAAAAAAAGAAAAAGAAAAAGAAAACAAAGGACACTATGCACTCATCTACAAAACAGAAACAGACTCGCAGACATAGCAAATGATCTTATGGTTACCGGGGAAAGGGGGTAGGAAGGGATAAATCTGGGAGTTTGAGGTTTGTAAATTTTAGCCACTATATATAAAAATAAATTAAAAACAAACAAACAAGTTTCTTCTGTAGAGCACAGGGAATTATATTCAATATCTTGTAATAACCTTTAATGAAAAAGAATATGTAAACAAACATATGTAAGTATATGCATAACTGGGACATTGTGCTGTGCACTAGAAGTCAACACATTATAACTGACTGTACTTCAGTTTTAAAAAATAAAATAAATAAATAAAGTAACATTGGTGGAAACTCCCCCTCAAAAAAGAATACTTTATAAATGGAGTCATACAATACGCAATCTTTTGACATTTCCTTTTTTTCATCCAGCATAATTCCCTTGAGATTCATCTTTGTGGCTGACTGTATCAATAGTTTGTTCTTTTTTATTGCTGAGTAGTACTCCATTTAAACTCAGTTTATTTAACTATTCACCTGCTGAAGAACATCTGAGTTGTCCCAACTGATTTTTGACAAAGGTGCAAAAAACAGTTCAATGGTGGGGAGGACAGTCTTTCAAACAAATGATGCTGGAGGAGTTAGATATCCACAGGCAAAAACAAAATAAAGCTCTATCTAAACCTTGCTGCTTATATACAAAAATTAACTCAAAATGTACCACAGACTTAAATGTGAAATGTAAAACTATAGGCGTGGGGGGTATAGCTCAGTGGTAGAGCATGGGCTTGGAGTGCATGAGGTCCTGGGTTCAATCCCCAGTGCCTCTGTTAAGGGGAAAAAATAAAATAAAATAAATTTTTTAAAAGAGTAAAAGTCACAATGATACTTATTTTCATTAATTTATTTTTTAACTTTTTTTTGTGGGGGAAAGTAATTAGGTTTACTTATTTGTTTTATTTTTAGAGGAGGTGCTGGGGATTCAACCCAGGACCTTGTGCCTTTTTGCTTTCTTGATGGCATACTTTGAAACAACTTCCTCCTCCATTCAGACACAGGACCGGGCAGCCAAGGGTTATTAGACAAAGAGGGAAAACCAAAAAGTAAAGAAGGATTCCAAACCCAAATCTGAGGCAACAAAAATCAGTTTCCTTGGGGTCACTGGAGAGGCTGTTGCATCCGTAAGACAACAAATAACAGTTTACTATTGAAAGGGAACAATCCACAGACAGAAAAACTTGAAATTTAAAAACATGATTGTCAAAACAAGGACATCCAGCAATTAGTCAATCAGTCACCTGCAAGGCCAAGGACATATCCCTGACATATCTTGCAAAGGAAGATGTAAAATTATCTCTAAATGCAGATGCAGGACACACGCTCAATATACAAAACCATTTGTATTTCTATACACTAGCCATGAGTAATCGTAAAATAAAATTAAGAGAAGTTTCATTTCCAAAAGCATCAAAAGTGGTAACATACTTAGGAATGACTTTAACAAAAGAAGTACAAGACTTGTGCACTGACAATGACGAAATATCATCGAAAGAAATGTAAAAAGACCTAAATAAATGGTAAACGAATGGAAAGGCATTTCATGTTCAAGGAGAGGCAGACTTAACCCTGTTAGGATGGCGACATTCCCCAGATTAACTGCAGATTCAACACACTCCCTATTAGAGCCTCAGCTGAATCTTTGTAGAAACTGATAAGCTGACCCTAAAATTCATATGGAAATTCAGAGGATCCAGAGAGCCAAAGCAACCTTGAGAAAGAAAAGCAAAGTTGGAGAATTCATGCTTCCTGATTTCAAGTTATCCCAAAGCCACTTGAAACAGAACACTGTCGATACGGCATAAGGTCAGACATAACAGATCAGTGGAACAGAACTGACAGTCCATAAATAAACCCCCCACATTTAGAGTCAACTGAGTTTTGACAGTGGTGTCAAGACAGTTCTGTGGGTAAAGTCAAGTCTTTTTAAGAAGCAGTGTTGGGATAACTGGTTACCTAGTTGGAAGAGAATGAACTCAGACCCCTTCCTCTCACCATGTACAGAAACTCACTCAAAATGGATCAGGGACCTAAAGAGAGGAGCTAAAACTATTCAACTCTAAGAAGAACACATCCGAGTAAATCTTTGTGACATTGGATTAGGCAATGGTTTCTTAGCTATGACACCAAAAGCACAAGCAACAAAAGACAAAAAAAGAAAGGTAAATTGGCCTCCACCAACATTTAAAACTTCTGTGCGTCAAAGTATACCATCAAGAAAGCGAAAAGACAATCCTCAGAATGAGAGAAAACATTTGAAAATCATATACCTAGTGAGCCCTGTATCTGGAGTATATAAACACCTACACCTCAATGATAAAAAGACAAATAGTCCTATTTAAACAAACAAACAAAAAACAGGCAAAGAACTCAAAACAGGATACACAAATGGCCCATAAGCACATGAAAGATGCTAACCATCATTTGCCATCAGGAAAATTCAAATCAAATCCTCAGTGAAACGTCACTTCACATACCTCAGGAGGAGTACTATTAAAAGCTGCTGAGGGAGTGCAGAAGCAGGAGGGCAGGGAGGAGAAGGATGGAGGTCAGGACCTTCAGCTGTTAGACCTGGCCCATGTGTCATCATTATAATAAGAGATGATGTTAACGTCACGCACTATGTGCGAAAATTTTTAAATGAAGAAGTAAACCTAATGCTATTCCAATGAGGGAAAAAATCAAAAGAAAGGATGTGATCAGATTAACCGATAAAACAGAAGAGAACATGACGACTCCTTAAAACCCCTGGAGAAGGCCCTGCAGAGATTCCTTAACAGGAATGAGAGGCATCTCAGGGCGGGGGTGGGCTGCGGGGAAAGAGCAGGGCAGGTAAGAAAGGAGTGTGAGGAGATTAGCGGGCCGGTTCAGCTAGATGAGCTCCTGCCCCTGAGCTCAGGCAACACACAGAAGACTTACCCGCCTCCCCATCCCCACTGAAGAATGTGGGCCTGGTGGAGAGAGGTCAGGGCAGATCCTGCAGTAACACTGGCCCTCTCAGCTGTCCAGAGGGAACACAGCCCTAAAGATTCTGTTTACCAAGAAAGGAATGAACCGAGCTGCACAGCTGGCCAGCATGGGTTTCCTCTACTGTTCGTCTTGGGCCTGTCTTGGGCTGTTTTCCCAAAGGCCCCTTCTTCTTATTCAGGAAGCTGCATCCTGGGAGGGTGCTCAGATACCGGTCCCTCCTGGGAGGAGGAGGAGGGCCCTCAGCCTACACCCTCTTACTCAGAGAAAACTGACAACACCAGCTCCTCATGCAAATCAACTTCCTCCTCCATTCAGAAACAGGACCGGGCAGCCAAGGGTTATTAGACAAAGAGGGAAAACCAAAAAGTAAAGAAGGATTCCAAACCCAAATCTGAGGCAACAAAAATCAGTTTCCTTGGGGTCACTGGAGAGGCTGTTGCATCCGTAAGACAATAAGTAACAGTTTACTACAGAAAGGGAACAATCCACAAACAGAAAAACTTGAAATTTAAAAATATGATTGCCAAAACAAGGACATCCAGCAATTAGTCAATCAGTCACCTGCAAGGCCAAGGACGCATCCGTGAGCATGGAGGAAAACCCTGAGACCCACAATGGCAACTGCTGGTACCCCTCGCCCCCACCCCGCCATCGCTGGCCCAAGTACAGAAGTCCCAGAACATCCATCCCCGTGAGACTGAGGTGATGGGTAGCCTCATACCCTGGAGGTGGAAGCATAAAATGGCACATTCTTTTTGGAAGTTAATTCAAGTATCCGTGAACATTTAAAACGAACGGTTAAATGTTTTTATAGTGAAATACAAAATATATGCAGAAATGACTATAAAACACATATAAAGTTTAAATATATATACACAGTTTAAAGATGAATAATGGAAAAAAAATCTGTGTACCACCCCTACCCAGCTTAGGAAACAAAATATTACCACCAGCCGGCTTAAGAAAATGAGTATTATGCTTCAAAATAGTTTGAGAGGGAGTAGGAAGATAGATGTGGATGAAACAATATTTGCAGTGATTTGCTAATTACTGAAAATAGATGATGGATACCTGGGGGCTCGTTACACTAAACTATTTTTACATATGTAGGGAATTTCCCATAAGAAAGGAAGGAAGGAAAGAAGGAAGAGAGGGGAGGGAAGGAAGCAATATCACTAAGAACCTTCAAATCCTCCAGTGTTCCTCCCAGAATACAATGATATTCACTCATTTAAAAATGCCACATATACAGTCAACTAATTGACAAGGGAGCCAAGAACACTCAATGGGGAAAAGATAGTCTTGTCAACAAATGGCACTGGGGAAACTGGATACACATGTAGAAAAATGAAACTGGATACACATGTAGAAAAATTAACTCAAAATGGATCAAAGACTTAAAACAAAAGACCTTTTACCATAAAACTCCTAGAAAACACAGGGTACAAGACCCTCGACATTGGTCTTGGTGATGCTTTCTTAGATTTGACACCAAAAGTGCAAAAAACAAGAGCAAAAAATAAAACGAGTGGGGCTACATCAAACTAAAGCTTCTGCAAAAGAAACTGAACAAAACGAAAAGGCGATCTACCAAAAGAGAGACAGTATTTGCACACCGTAGACAAAGAATGTCGCCTGCCATTTCAGTGGAGACATAAGATGTCGCAACCATGGAGCCAAGAGCCAGCGCACCTGCCTGCAAAGGTGCACAGAGAAAAACAGGATACTAGCCCTAGGTAGTTAAGAGGCGTGTGAAAGGAATGATTTCAATAAGCCCAGACACTTGCATCTTCTCTTACGTAGAAAAGCACTACAATTATTAACTTGAGATGTCTGTTTCTTGTGATTAGCAGTCATCTTTTGATGTGCTATTACATGTTGTTTTTTCCCAGCCCAAACTCCTATATATTCTAGCTCCTCCCTTACCTCTTTGGAAAAATCCCTCAGAGCTGAGGGCTGGCGTTCTCAGTAAGGTCCCTGAATAAAACATAATTCTCAACTTTTAGGCTGTGCATTTTTTTTTCAGTCAACAAAACCATATATCTGATAAGGGGTTAATATCCAAAATATATAAAGAACTCATACAACTCAACAGCAAAAAACCCCACAAATAATCCAATTAAAAAATTGGCAGAAGAACTATATACTCTTCCAAAGAACACATCCAAATGGCCAACAGGTACATGGAAAGATGCCCAGCATCGCTCATTGTCAGGGAAATGCAAATCAAAACAACCATGAGCTACCACCTCACACCTGTTAGAATGGCTATCTTTAAGAAGACAAAAGATAACAAGTGAGGATGTGAAGAAAAGGGAACCCTTGTACGCCATTGGTAGGAATGCAAATTGGTTCAGCCACAACAGAAAAAGTATAAAGTCTCCTCAAAATATTAAAAATATAACTACCAGCTGATCCAGCAACTCCAGTTTTGGAAATACATCCAAAGGAAATTAAAACAGGCTATCAAAGAGATATTTGTACTCCCATGTTTATTGCATCATTCACAATAGACAAGGTATGGAAGCAACCATTCATCAGCAGATGAATGGATAAAGAAGATGTGGTACGTATACAATGGAATAATATTCACCCATGAGAATGAAGGAAATTCTGCCATTTGCAACAACAGTGGATGGACCTTGAGGACATTACGCTAAGTGAGATAAGTCAGAGAAAGACAAAGACTGTACGATATCACTTATGTGTAGAATCTAAAAAAGCCAAAATCATAGAAACAGAGTAGAAGGGTGGTTACCAGGGCCTGGGGGTGGGGAACTGGGAGAGATGTGGTTTAAGGGCACAAACTTGCAACTAGTAGGCGAACAGGTCCTGGAGATCTAATGCGCAGCTGGGTGATCATGGACAACAGGACCGTGCGACATACATCAAACCTGCCAGGAGACTTGCGTATTCCCACCACAAACAGGAAATGGTACCTATGCTAAGGGATGAAGGTGGTAACTAGTGCTGCAGTGGCAATCGCGTTGCAAAATAGAAATGAATCAGGTCCGTATGTTGTACACCTTAAACTTACACATAAGACATATGTCAATCACATCTCAATAAAATTAAAAAAAATCTGCCACAATTATTTTGTGACCGTTCTGTTGCTGAACACTTGGTTGCTTCCAGTTTTTTGCTGTCCTGAACAGTCTAGCTGTGAGCCTTCTATTATGAGCACACCCTGCACATGAGTAAGCTTCTCAGGCAGCGTATCTTGAAAGACTAACGCTGCACCAAGGGCTCTGTGTGCATTAACCCTTCCTTGGAAACAATGAAGTATGGTCCAAAGCGGTTCCATGAATGTACATCCCTTTAGCATACGCGTACTAGGGAGATACATGTATCTCCCATAACATTACTAATGAATTATCTCCAGCTCATTTTAACTTTCTTTTATGTAATTGCCAAATTTTATAGGCTAAATGTGTATCAATAACTTTAAGTTCCGAAACGTCTGTAGACAAACATGTAATTACACACAATATAAGCTGCAAATATGCACAGAGTGCATTGTAATGGCTCCCCCAACCCCCTCACCTCCAGGCTCCGTTGACCACCTCCAGCTCCAGGACAGACTGCAGACGCTGGCAGTGAAGGGCCTCCAAGGTGATGTTCACTCTGCACTTCCCCAGCGACGGAACCAGGCCACTCGAGGGCTCGATGTCGAAGGGAGACACCTGATGGGAAGGTCAGTGGCGAGGATGAGGGTTGGGGGCTGGCCATGACCAGCCAGGGTCACACCTAAGCTGCCTCCGGCTCTACAGAGAGCTTCTAGGATGCAGGAGGCAAGCATCCAGATTTCTTCTTTGCACCCACATGGTCTCTCCCCCACACCCTGACCTCACTCCCACGGAAGGCTTGTTCTCGTTCACCCAGTCCTGCCCCGCTCCCGCATACCAGGCTCTAAGAGGGAAGAGGAAAGGCTCAGGAAGAAGTGTGCACCTGGGGAGGGCTTTCTCTGCCCCTCTTCCAGTCCCGGATGAGACTGGGTGCACTAGCCTGACTGTGTGGTCCCCTGGCCCCAGATGGGCCACACTGGCCAGCAGGGAGTCACTAGACGTTGAAAGATCACAACCAGGAAGAACATTGCTTCTCTTTGGTCTCTTCCTTCCTTAAGACCAAGACCAGGAGGGCAAGACACCTGCCTGTAGGGAGACCTGGCCGCCCCCTGCTGGCCAGAACTGCCCTGTCCTACCCCCGCCGCCTCGCTGTGCTGTCTTGTTCTGAGTTCCCACCTCCCTGGCACTGGAGGGTGGCGTGGGCTGGCCTTAGCCGCAGGAAGAGCGGCTGGGGTGCTCTGGCCTGGCTCGCCAGGGCTCAGGCGCTGGCGTTTGGGCCTAAGCTTGGCTGCTTAGGAAACAGCGCCTTTTCTTTCTTTGCTCTTTGTTCCTCATGTGCGTCCCCTTTGGAGCTCAGGGTGTACGACTGTGGTCTGGGGGCTGGGTTTCTGGGTCTCTTGACCTGAGTACATCTAACCAACCCCAAATTTCAACATTACTTTTGAGAGCGCAAAAGAACACAGTGCAGAGAACCGTAGAGACAGGATTCCCTCTGACCTCGATTAGGACACAAACCTTAGTACACTGTGAAACCGACAATTACTACGATTATGAAATGTAGTTATTCTTCACAGTGGGAGAAAAACAGACTGAGAATTAGAGAACTGGGATTTGATGTGATTCCACCACCTGAGAGCTGTATGAGCCTTGGGAAGGCGCTGTTTCTCCACTGTCAAATGAGGAGGTTGGCTGAGGTCTGTGAATTGCCAACTGTGCTCCGAGAAGTCCCAGAAATTGCTCAGAAGTCCTAGGGCAGGGGAGTGGAATGTGGGGAGAGGCAGGTTGGGGCAGGGATGGCTAAAGAGACTGCCTCCAGGTGCCCAGAGCAGGCACACTTTATTCTAGATCCTGGGCTTCTGCCAAAGGTTTCGTTGGAAGAAAAGGTTCCTGCCCAAAGATACTGGTCCCACCCTGTCCCCAGGTCCCAGTCCCAGCCTCTGTGGTTCTGTGAGCCAAGCAGGGAGACAAGTGCGCCCTGGGAGGGCCAGCACTGACTCCAAGTTTGTAGGACAGGCCTGTTGGCAATGCTTTCCTGGCAATGGTGTTGGCAATTTGGTGCAAACTGTCATAACTTCTAAGTTTCAGAGTGTCCAGAAGGGAAGTGAAGCCAGCAGGTAAAGAATGGCTCTTGGCCGGAAAGGAAAAGTCCTGGAGAAGGGAAGGAACATTGGCAGATAAGATGCATATGTGGCTGTGACTGTCTTTCCTCAGCTCCTGGATGTGGAAGGAAAAACATGCAGCGTTCTGATCAGGAGGGGAAGTAGGCGGCATGGAGGGAAACCCTGGTAGGAAGCAGCCAGAGGGAGGGTGCCAATACCAAACACACCCGGCCAGACTCTCACAGTGCAATGGCTGCTTCCACGGAGCTGCAACCACCAAGTCCCAGTGTGAAGAGGGGGCGTGGTGAGCCAGTGATGTCCAGCTGCCTGCCCATGAGTAGGGAGCTAACGATGCTGGGTGTGACTTGGTTATGTTCCGGATTATACATCACATTTAAACATGATGCCATAATTTAAATGTCATGGTGATCATGCTTAGCCACTTTTAATATTTTCTATCTTTATAGTAAAAGGAAAAGCGCTATTTGAGTGGAAATGATGTTCCTTTTGGAGCCTTTCTGTTTGAGCCACAAGCCTCTGACCAAACACCACCTGGTGGCAGGTACTCAAACTGCAAGCACAGTCCCTGGGAGGCTGGGAACCTGTGGAGTCAGCCTGAGGGCCTGCCCCTCCCTGGAGGCCTAGGGAGCTTCCCTCCTGACTCAGCTGCCTGTTTGCTTCCTAACTCAGGCTGTTCCAATGGAGGGAGAAACCCCTGTCCTATTTCTGCGTCAGAAGGTAGAGAAAGGAACAGGAAAATCCAGTTCAGGGTTAAGTTCTGCTGTAAAAGGGACCCCCAACTGCCTCAGAGATGGGGAAAGGGGGACACTGCCGGGCAAAAGTCACCAGGCAGGCCTTTCTTCCCCGCTCTGCTGTCTCTGCACTCCGCATGCACCAGCACGAGCTTCAAGCTCAAACCCCAGGGTTAATTGGCTCCTGCGGGGAGGGGGCACCACCAGAGCCCCAGCTCCTGACTTACACCCGCCTGCCGTTCTCCCAGGCAGACGCGGCTCTCCCTCAGGTACCACGTGGCAGGGAGCTGGCTGACGTTCTGAATCTGGATGGAGCTGGTGGCCTTTTGGCCCAGCCGCAGCAAACCAAACTGCAGGGCTGAGACGTCGATGACGAGGGCAGGCCCCTGAGACACCCAGAGGGGACTGTCACTGGGCTACCTGGATGTGGGCTCCGTGCCCTGCCCTGGCCACCATTCTGGCCCGCCCAGCTGTCCAGCCCCACCCTCGGCACCTTAAAGGCTGCCTTGATGTGCAACACCACAGGCGACGGGGAGTCTTTGATTTCACACAGTAGGTTCTGGCTGGTCGGGCCAGGGACACCCCCAGTGAAGCTCAACTCAAAATCCTCGACCTCGCTGGGCTCTGGGAGAGACAGGAGAGGGGTAGAAAGGACGCAGGGGCAGGTACCCTCTGGGGCCAGGCCCAGATGCCTGGCCTTTGCTGACTCCTCATCCACCACAGGGGCCAGGTGGCGGCTGGCGCTCATCCCGGGCTGGCCCTGAGCCCCTGCATAGGCCCCTCTCGCCGCGAGGTCTCCTTCCCCAGCCAGCCCCTCTCGCGGTCCTCATGGTACCAATGGTCCCTGTGCAGGGCTCCACTTCAATGATGTGGCAGTCACTGATCTTGCCCCACGTGTATCTGATGGCCGACTTGCTGTTGTTCCACATCTGGAAGACACACCCCAAGTCAGGCTCCCCAGGGACTGCCCTCACAGGTAAGATCTGGACTTGTCAAAGGACTGCAGGATTCTGGGCTCACAAAAGGTCCTCTCAACAGCCTCTGAGCTAAATCCTGGCCACGCAACAAACACTGTGGGAGTTGTGGGCGCCATATCTGGCCAAAGGCCCACGATCATAGGAACAGATTCCACAGTTCTGTCATTCAGAGGATGCTGGGAAGCTGACAGAAAGATAGACATGCCCAGCATCTGCGCAAACCACATGGGCTCTGGGAATAACTCGTCCTCAGTGCAGCGGCCATCACTGTTGGCCCCGCCAGCCACCTTCTCCCCACACTTGTGCCCAACTTCAGCACCAACTCAGCCAGCCTAGGCTGGGGAGGGACAACGACCTACCTTAAAATCTTTCTTCACGTTTATGCCAATGTAGTTCTCCCCGGGGATGATGAGGGCATACGGTTCTAAGAGAACCTGGAAAGGTTCTACTGAGCCTTTCACCTCGACTTCCAGGACAATCACATCATCCACAGAGTATGAGGGATCCTTCAGGTTTTCCAAATCCAAGCTGAACACAAACCCACCATGAGCTCGGAGCCAACATGTCCCCTCTCTCTGGTCTTGTGAAAAGAAAGCACCCACCCCCTACACACAGCTCCCAAGCCCCCAAGCCCCCTGAAGTTAGAGGCATCAGCGATGGATGCAAACAGCTCAATCGCAGGCCTGGGGCAGGGGCACCTCCTTGACCCCGACAGTGGGTTTAAGGACGATATGGAAGAGGTGCCACCATGGGGCAAAACCTTCCCTCATTAGTCACCACCATCCAGGGGCCACCAGCCTAGCTGCCTGGCAGTAACCGTGAGCCTGGGGCACAGCTCCAAGGTGCCAGGGTGGCCTATGGTGCTCATGGTGAGTCTGTTAGCTCTGTTTCCTGCACGTGGAGCCAGGCCCGGGTACCCAGGCAAGCAAAGCGCTCCCACGCATCAAAGCTTGCTGGGGGTCAGGTGGCTCATTCACTCCCTTCCCCGCAGCCCCCATCGGGAGGACAGGCCCAGTTCCCGCTCACCTCATGGGCTCTGGGACTTCCTCTAGCACCATCTGGAACACACTGTGAAAATTCCTCAGCTGTAACATAAACACAGCACCCTGAAAACCGAAGCCTGACGCAGAGAAGGCAGGGGCCGTGGCAGAAATTCTTCCTCCCCTGGGCCTGGACACTGGGAAGGCCTCCCACTGAACACAGCACTGCCTCCCTGCTATCTCTTCCCCACCCCAGGGAAACAGAGGTGGCTGCCAGGACATGAGCAGGACTCAGGGGCTCGGGGCCACTGCCGGCTCAAGACTGGCTCGCCCACCTTGGCTACTCCTGGGGGAACAGGATGGAAAGGCCCTTGTCAGTGCCCTCGACATGTCTGAAGCACCACATCCTCCCAGGACGGACAGTGAGGTGGCTGGATGCTGGGTTGAGGGGCAGGCCTGCTGTCTTAACCAACAAGGGTCCCCAGGCAGCCCCCTCACATTTCCCCCCTCACCCATTACACATAGGGCTTCATGCTGGACCGGGGGGCTCGCCCTGGGGAACCTCCACCTGACTGTCTGGAGGCCGCTGTGGGCTGGGCAGGAATGGTAATGGCTCTGACTTCGTAGAAATACGAAAGGCACCAGAACTGAGGAAATGGGCCCCGGCTGTTGCTGCAGACAGGGGTGTGTGGGGTCAGGACCACGCAAAACGAGCTGCTTCGTCTTGCACAGAAGCGCATCCCCCAGTCCCATTCTTAGCTAAGGGCCGACCTCGGCAGGGTGCCAGGGATCTCAGCAGGGTCAGCTGGGGCTTCAGTGTCACCCAAGAACAGGGACAGAGAGTGAAATCATCGTGACCCAATCAGGTGTGATCATCAAGGTGGTAGCGTTTTAACCTCACGAGGAGAAAAGCTCAAGATGAACTCGTGGTCCGCGTGGGGGTTGAGCACACCCCTCTCGGGCGTGATGGAGAAGGCCGTCTCGCGGTCGGGGTGGTACTGGATGCTGTCTGTGCTGTACGCTTCTCCAGGCATGAGGGACTGCAGGTTGGGCTTCATGATCTGCCAGTGGAAGGCCAGCTCCACGTGACTGTGGGGGCAACTTTGACAGTCGGCAGTGGATCCAAGGCCATGTCTCTTCTCTGTCAGGACCAGGCGCTCCCACCCCTGCCTGGCCTGGCCGGGCCCCTGGGGTGAGCATGAAAGGACCCAGGAGCAGGTAGTGGCCAGGTCAGCCTTCAGACCCTTCCCATGGGGGAGCCTGGGTCAGGGAGAACACAGAAGTCAGGGCGTCCAGAGCTGGAGACCTCCTAACACAGCCCCCCTGCTGACCCCCACCCACAGCCGCCGGAGGTTAGAGCCACAATGACTCAGGGGAAACGGTACACACGGGGAATCACAGTCTAACCATCAGGCAGGCCCTCCCAGATACCAGGAAAATTTTCTGTGGTCTCTCCTACCACATGAGAGTTTTTGCCACATCGACCCCACCCTCTGCCTCTCCAGTTTTGGCCTCCCAAAACTGCTCTGTCCAGAAAGATATGTGCTCAGGCTGCCAATAGGAGTGGTGACAACTCCATGGTGGCAGGAGGGGTGGGACCCCAGCCCCAGGGCACTGCTGACAGCAGGGGTCGGAGGAGGAGGGGAATGGCAGGTGATAATTGCTCATTGTGCGGTGCCAGAGCCTGTGTCAGGCCTGGGTCACATGGGCAGTCTGGCCTGGAGGCTCCCCGAGGTCTGTCCTGGTGTGATGGCCAGGCACAGAGGAAGGTCACGGAATAAATGGCAGTAAGAACGGAACCCACAGACCATCATATCTGATCTTGGGACTTGGGTGGCAAAACTGTTCCTGGCTCAGGGTGGTCCAGATGACCTACAGCAACACTGTCTAGTATGACTTCCCGTAGCGATGGAAATCTTACGTATCTGCTCAGTCCAGTATGAGAGCCACTAGCTACATATGTGGCTACTGAGTACTTAAAATGTGGCGGTGCCACTGAGGAAATGAATTTTTAAAAATTTTTTTTTGGGGGGGAGTAGGTAGTTAGGTTTATTTACTTATTTATTTTTAATGGAGGTACTGTGGATTGAACCCAGGACCTTGTACATGCTAGGCATGCGCTCTACCACTGAGCTATACCCTCCCCTTTTAATGTGATTTCCATTTAAATAGGCACACATGGCCAGGGGCTACCAACAGTGCAAATCTGGATCCTTCCAGACTTTGCCGAGATTCCTCCCTGGGACCTCAGGCCAGGTGAGGAAGAGGGGAGGGTGTGTGCTGGGGTTCCTGCACAGGGGTCACTCACGTGGCATTTTTAATAATCAGGAGTTTGCTGGCCGTGGACTGGAGGTTTTCAGGCTCAAAGCGTATGAAATGCTGGGCTGTTAAGTCTGTGAGCTCTCCTGGCTCCGGCTGGCTTTTTTCACCAGAAATATAGATCAGATCCAAAGCAACCAGCTGCCCAACTCCTGACAAGGTTGGGGAGTGAAGTTTCACTAGGGCTGAAATCAGGACTCTGTGGCCCAAGGCTGTCACAGAACCCAGTCCACCACCCACATGCAACTGGCCTTGACTGTGACCCCGGGAAGTGCACACAGAGGGGAACAGGGAGCCAGGGGCACGCAGATTCATGTCCCCACACTGTCGCATAGCAGTGATTTTGATAACCTGGCACAAAGCAGGCACTCAACTGCCTGTTGAGTGAAACTGGACGCAGGGCAGGTGGATGGATGGAAGGAACAGGGGCATCTCAAGGCAAGTCGGCAGGATGGCCCTTTTGATGCTACAGAAACCTAGGGGCACCCCTGGTGGTTTCTGTGTGAGTCACGGGCAGTTCCCCAAAGGAGATCAAGGTGAGTTTCTTTTTTTTTCTTTCTCTGAGCCTTCCCTCATACGGAAGGTTTTCTTTTTAATTTAGTTTTGTTTTTTTAAATTGAAGTATAGTTGACTTACAATGTGTTAATTTCTGCTGCACAGCATGGTGATTCGGTTATTTTTATATATACATACATATATATATATATATATTCCTTTTCATATTCATTTTCATTATAGCCTATTACAAGGTATTGAATACAGTTTCCAGTGTAGATTGTATCTGCTAATCCCAGACTCCTAATTTATCCCTCCTCCTTTCCCTCCTGGGAGTCTGCTACCGTTTTGTAAATAAGTTCATTTGTGCCATTTTCTAAGATTTCACGTACAAGTGATATCATATAGTATTTGTTTTTCTCTGACTTACTTAGCATGATAATCTCTAGGTCCATCTATGTTGCTACAAATAGTATGATTTCATTCTTTTTTACGGAGGATGAGTTTCAAAGTGACATGATAAAAGACTTCACCTCAGGTATCTCTCTCTCTTACTAGAAGTCCCCTTGGGACAGTCCTGAAGGTCACACTGGCTTGGGTCTCTAAGGTCTGACCAGAGTGAGAGACCTGGAACCATCCCCTCTGTGTGCCCCGACCCACTGCCAAGGCTGGTGTGGCAGCTTCCACTCCCCGCCCCCGGGGGTGCCCCCAAGCCCACCTGTGGTCACCACCTCCTTTATCTGGCAGTTGTCACACACGATGACGAAGGTCTGCTCTGCCTTTCCTAGGCTGGTTGGGAGGAACAAGACCTGTGGAGAGAAGGGTTGTCCTGGTGACCCCCATTAAGGGGCATCCACCTCCCTTCCCACTCCTCTTCTCAGCCACACACCCTCCCCCATCCTCCACTTTTCTCCCCACTCCCTGCTGCCTCCCTAAGCCGAGGCTCCCCCATCAAGGGGCATGTTGGAAGGATGCAAAGAGAAAATTCACAGAGGCTGCAATACAAATGACTCTCAAACAACACGTTTAACCTCATTCGTGATAAAAGAAATATCATTGCAAACCACCTGCAAGAACAGTTTTTCACACCTCACACTGGCAAACAGCAGAGTTACCTATCATAAACACAATGATGGGATTTAAAAACTTTCTTCAAAATAATCTAGAGGAGCAGGGCAGGGTTTCGTTGAAAGTATAAAGGCGATAAGGCTGGCCAAGAGTTGATAAATTTTGAAGCTGGATAATGAGTATGTGGGTGATCCATAAACATTTTATTTTTCTGTTTTAAAATGTCCACGATGATGATTTTTTTAAAGTGTTATAATACACTGTATTGGCAAAGGTGTAAGAAAACAGGCTCCCTCATACATTGTTGTGGGAAGTACAATCCACATGGCGGGGATTTTGGCAATGTGCATCCCAGTTATGAGAACAGAGACCCCTGTGTCAGCAAATCCACATCAAGGACTGGGTCCTGTGGGGCAGACTCATACTCGGACAGAGTGATGGATGTTGAAGTTAATCACTGAGATGGCCAGAGATCAGAAAAAATTTTTCATGCCCACCAGCAGGGGAAAGTTGGCCATAACTATGGTTCATCCACCCAGTGGAATACTATGCAGCTATAAAAATGACATGATCACTAAGATATAGTGGTAAGTGGACAATATACAATGCAGAACAGAGTACGGAGTGGGCAACTATTTGTGTGAAGGAGAAACAGAAACAAAAGAGAGAAAAACCATATGCAGTTGCTTATGTAGGCATCACATATCTCGGGAAGGGCACTCAACCTGGTAAGGCTTGTGTCCTCTGGTTGGTTGAGGAACTAGGGTGAGAGGGAGCATTTCACTGTGTATCTATTTGAATCTTCCAAATTTTTAGTCATGCGAATTTATTTCTTATTTGGAAATACAAATAACTTTTAAAAACAAACAAAATCCTGATCAATGAACAAAATTTACATAAAAATGCAAAGGGGAAAACCTTCCCCTGATTCTCTTGCTGCTGCCCCCTCTTCCTTTCCTTGGGGATCATGGGAGGATGGGATGAGGGGGACATCATGGCCTGGGCAGGGGTGACCAGCCCTGATTCCTTAAGGCCATGACAAGGGTCTGACACGGCCTGGGCTGTGCTAAGAGGACCCAGCCTACCCCTCAGCAGAGGATGAGGATGGATATAGCCCTACTGTGCCCCTGGACTGGCCTCATTCCAACCCCAAAAGCCAGATTTTTATCGAGATCAGATTATTACAGACATGAACAAGATAGCATCGTTCCAGAACAAGACTCCATCAGACCCTTGGAACTAGAAAGTAGCTGATAAAGGAAGCCATCCTTTACACCTTGATAAAGAAGCTTCTGGAAGTGGGTCCTCAAACTTCACTGCACACCTGAATCACCCAGGGAGATTTCAAAATCCTATGCCCAGGGGGAGAGTATAACTCAGTGGTAGAGTGTGTGCTCAGCATGCACGAGGTCCTGAGTTCAATCCCCAAGTACCCTGGACCAACCTCAAAACCTCAGGGCCAGGGCCCAGACACCACGTTTCTGGGCAAGTTTCTCAGGGGACAGCAACACGCAGCTGAGTTTGAGAATCCATGGCTCCTGGCTCTCACTACCTGAAGACATGGTGGAGGCCAAATCCCCCTCCAGAGAAACCAGACAGCCTTTACTCTTGAACGTGGGTGCCTCCTTCCACAGGCGAGTGAGGAAGGCCACGCATCCAGCCACCAGACAGCACAGAGGCAGGCTCCCAGAGCCGGGGGTCAGGGAGGCCGAGGTGAGATGTGGAGCAGCAGGGGAAGGAAGACATCACCATTTCTCACAGGCTCTTCCGGGGACCCATGAGCAGGTGTCACAGGCCAAAGGGGCCACTTAGGAAAGGAGATGCCCACAGCCTGGAGGTCGGACTCTGGGAGCTTCTGTAGAGGTTCAGAGTGAGGCCTCAGCAACACGGGCCTCGTTGACTATGTAACTGGAGATGAAACAGGAAAGAACCAGGTACCAGATCTGGGGGAGGGGGTGGCCCAAGACAGACTGAGGGACTAAGGGAAGATCCTGGAGGCAGCTTAAATGCCAGTGGAGGCGACTCCCAGGCTAACACTGCAGACAAGCAATGCTCAGGGATTGTGATGGGAAGTGCTTTCCGCACTTGCTCCGCGAGAGAGGTCATGGGACAGTCAAATGACAGCACCCCAGAGAATGCCAGAGCGTGCTCCTACACAGAAACCACGAAGGCCAGGACCTGGGAGTGGATATGTGGGTCATGAAAACACAGAGGCTGATAAAATCATGCAAGCCGTTGAAACAGCCATGACGGATCATAAGGAGGCGGAAACATATGCCAGTGTCTGATCACCTACCTCCATGAACACGGCCTGGCCAGGGGCCAGCTTAAACACCGACGGGAGGATTCCAAAGGGAGGCTGCTCGACAAAGCCAACAGTTGCAGCAGCCTTAAAGAAAAGCACAAGGTGACACAAGAGTAAAAAGAGTAAAAAATTTTACGACTGTAAAATCCAGGGCTCAGATGATAAACGTCTGTCCTCTGAACATCCGTTTTGCGGTTTGAAGGCTCTCAAGGATCACCCAGTGCCCTGTTCGTGAAGAAAAGCAGGCTCATTCATTCAGCAAGCATTCACTCAGCCTGCGCTGGGTACCAGATGGGGTTCTGAAGGTTAAACGTGGGTAGATCACGGAGCATCCGTAAAGAGCTGCCTGCTACAAGGAAGACCACGGACAAATGTTTCAGGAGGCATGAGAGAAAGCCTCCTCCCTACTACAGCTCCCTGGGTGGCTGGTGCCAGCTTCCGTGTCAGCCTCCATGCCTGACCTACCCTTGGCCGTGAGCTCCTAAGTTGAGGGAAGCTGTCACCTTGTCAGCAGACCTGCAGCCCTGGCACCTACACAGAAAGCTACTTAGCGTGCCAGGGACACAAACCCATGCCTCCAGGACCCCGGCAGGTAACAGAAATGAGTGAAATGTGCATCTGGGAACACGCAGTCCCTCGGATGTATCAGTGGTTTCTGGAGATGCAGGCACAGCAAAATGTCTCTGCTATGAGAGCGACACAAGTGCGTCCTGATCAGGGGTGTCAGAGTGCGGCTGCCTTGGGGGTGGGGGTGGGGGCTGCACAAACAGGAGGGAATGTGCGCACGCCTGGCTACTCGACTCCGGCCAGCAGGGCCCCAGTGGATCCTGGCCCGGGGCTGCACATCTCCCCATTTTCCAGGGACTGTAAATGCAGATTTCTATGTGAAATCTCCCTCCTTTTAAAGGCTGGCTTGAAAAATGTTTTGAAGCAATGTTGGTTCAAAAAAATGTTTCCAAGCCCTGCACCAAATAAGTATGCCCCTGGAATTCAGCCAAAGAACTGCCAATTTGTGACCTGTGCTATATTCAAATGTGTGCTACAATGAATGACAGAATGAATGAATGAATGAATGAATGAATGCATGCATGCATGCATGTATGCCATGAGATCTGAGCCAGGCCTTGGAGGATAAGAGAGGTGATACAACCTGCCCCGGGTCACAGATATTCGGGCGTCACGTGAACTACAGCGCTGATCTCCGCACATGCTGATCCCCACTGGGACCTTCCAGTCAGAGGTGCACCTGAGCAAGTCCCTCCCAGGGGTTATTCCCTTTGACGGATGTGCTCTTCTGCCAGGCAGCAATCTGTGAGCACTTACTCTGAAGCTCGGCGGCGGCCAGCTCTTTTTCGGCATTATGCAGAACTTGCCCACACTGAAGCCCACGTTTTTGCAGACGAATCTGGTTATCTTCATTCCCCCAATGAGGCAGTAACCACAGTCCAGCACCAGCGACACTGCAGCCAGAGGAAAAGATGCAGGAGAAATAGCACGTGGCTCTGAACAGGGGCCACAGTGATCATCCTGAGGCCCAGCCCAAGCTCAGAACAGCCGGGGAGGGGCGCAGGGGACGGATGGGGACGGCCTGCCCCTCCTTGAGCAGCTGGAGTCAGTGCCTGCTGCTGACTCAGGCCTCAGCCAGTGCCCTCGGCATGGCCCTGGGGGCTGTGGTCAGAGTCCCATCCTGAAGCCGAAGAGGCTCGTACATGAGGGAGCCCAGCCAAAGCCAGCTTTCCCAAAGATGCCACCCCGTGGCCGCACAGGTGACATCCACTGAGGGCTCCAGGTGCTCCTTCTGATCTCGATGTGGCATGAGCCTACGACGCCTAGGCTGGGGTCACTGAGCTGCTGGCCTCCTCCCCTAACATGTGTCACCCTAATGTGTGTCATTCAGAGTCAGCTCCACCAGGCAGCAGGATGGTTGGGGCCTGACATGACAGAGGACAGTGCAAAGGTCCCGCATCAGGACCCAGAAGCCCCTGTCCGAGAGGACTGGGCTCCATGCCGCCACAAAGGGGCCCTGAGGGCCAGCAGTCCTTACAGGGGTTCACAAGCCCTAATTGAACCCCAAGAGAGCAGAGCACACTCACATGTCAGCACTGGGGGTGGCCTCCGGGCCTGCAGGGGGATCAGGAGCGTGTGGGCTGATTGGGTCTCCACTAAAATAAAATCATCGAAATCCCCAAGACAGTCAGGAAAAAACTGGACAGTATACTGGCAGCTCATCCCGGGAGCCACCATTCCACCTTTTCCGGGGAACATTCCTGTGCGTGACAAAAGTGACAAATGAGATTTGAGGGCCCAGCCAGCCACCGGGGCTCAGGCACAGGCGCTACAGATGGCAACCAGAGGGCAGGGGTAGACTCCACACAGCGGGGCGGGGTCTCTGATCAGTGTCCTCTGGGCCAAGGCTGTGCCCCTGGCAGACACATCAGGGTTCACGGCAGGAGCAGGCTGCAAGGGCAGGGATTCCAGGTACAAATACTAGGGCCTGGGGTGACGAGGGGGTGATACGGTCCAACTGGAATGATCACGGGGCCACGCCTGGCCCTATGGCTTAGAATTTATATTGTGGGCAAGTGAGGTTTCTGAGCTGGGATGGGGGGCTGGTGGGGAGAGACACACACAAAGTTGTTCTTGAGGAAACACTATCTCACAGAAGCAGGAAGGCTGTCTGGTAAGCCACTGCGATGGTCTAAGTGAGGAACGAGGGGGTCTGACTGAGGTCAGTGACAGCGTGCAGGGTGAGGAGTTGGCAGAACCCAGCCTGGAGGGATGTGATCCAAGACAAGAGCTGTTAGGACTGGGGGCTTTTGCTGGAGGGTGGGCAGGAAGGAAGAGTGAGCTCGGGACACAGCCTCAGGAGTCACCAGAGGGCCAGGGAGCTGCTACTCTGAGCTCACCCAATCCCAGTGCAAAGTACGGTGTGGATGGCGGGATGACTCGCACGTGGCGGCTGGTCGACGTGGTGTTCTGCAGCGAGATCACCATCTGTTAAAGGCAAAGCAACGTGTGGTGTAGCCATTATGGAAAACAGTATGGAGATTCCTCAAAAAACTAAAAATACTTACCATATGATCCAGGAATTCCACTCCTGGGCATATATCTGGAAAGAACTCTAATTTGAAAAGATACATGCACCTCAGTGTTCATAGCAGCACTATATACAATAGCCAAGACATGCAAGCAACCTAAATGTCCATCGACAGATGACTGGATTAAGAAGCTGTGGTATATTTATACAATGGAATACTACTCAGCCATTAAAAAAACAATACAATAATGCTGTTTGCAGCAACATGGATGGACCTGGAGACTGTCATTCTAAGTGAAGTAAGCCAGAAAGAGAAAGAAAAATTCCATGTGATATCACTTACATGTGGAATCTAAATAAATGACACAAATGAACATACACAAAACAGAAACAGATTCACAGACATAGAAAACAAACTTATGGTTACCAGTAGGGAATGGAGGGGAAGGGATAAATTAGAAGTTTGGGATTAGCAGATACAAACCACTATATACAGAATAAATAAACAACAAGGACCTACTGTATAGCACAGGGAACTATATTCAATAGATTTTAATAGCCTATAATGAAAAAGAATATGAAAAGGAATATATTCATATATATAACTGAATCACTATGCTGTACACCAGAAATTAACACAATATTGCAAACTGACTATACTTCAATATAAAAAATGATGAATATACTTTCATATGTTTACTTGCTACCTGGGTTTCCTCTTGTGTGATTTATCTGTTCAACGTTTTTACCATTTTGCCCCTGTGTCCTTTATTTGTCTTTTTCTTATTGATTTGTAGGTGTTCTTTATATATTCTGGGTACTAATTCCTTATAGGGTTATCTGTTATAAACATCTCTAAGTTTATAACTTGTATTATCTTTTGATATACAGTTTCTAAAATTTTACTTTATTTTATTCATTTTTTTCAGTTTCTAAAATTTTAATATAAAATTTATCAACCTTTTAGTCAAGGTTTCTACTTCAGTTCCAAGAAAACTTTTTATATTGCCTGTATTTTCTTCTTAAATTTTGGCTTGCAATCTCCGCTGGAAAGTCTTCAGTTTAGGCTATGGAGCAAGGTAGGGATTAAATTATGTTCTGTATGGCAAGGATACTAACTCAGTTTTGCCTCTTCAGGTCTCTGCACGTGTACAGAACAGCCCTGGTGCTGTTCCCTCTGTCTGCTGCCACTCTCTCAGACACGGAGCTAGCTGCAGCCACCGCTGTCATTACGGATCGAGGTGTCCGTGGCACGGCTGCTCCTTGAACCCATCGAGGCAGGTCCCAAGACAGCCTTGCTCTCCGCCACATGAGGCAAACCCCCGACCAATGAAGGGCAGGATCCAGCAGTTTATATGGCTTTTGAAGGGATGTCCCACAAGACAAAATAACCAACTGCACTTTCTGGAGGTCACCTCGGTGATACATTCTTGGACTGGCTATGCCTCTTTCCATTCCCTCTCCTCACTCCTCCCTGGAACTGTACATGAAAGCACATAATCCACCACCTCAGTCTCTGCTTTATGGGAAACCCAGGCTAGGACAGCTGGGCATCACAAGTGTCCTAAAACAGCAGACCCTTAGGATGTGATTCTGGGGTTAGCTTTCTTGCCAATCAGGCAGGGATCCAAATGCCAGAAGGTGGGAAGTCGGGTGTGATGACCCCTGGTAAGCAGTGGAGTCACCATTACAGAGGATTTCACCCGTGATCAACTGAAATGCAGTGCAGGCAGAGGTCAGACACTGAAACGTGTGGTAGCTATGGCGGCTGCAAGGTCTGGGGAGACAGTAATTAGAAGGACTGCAGAGTGGGCTGGCTTTCCTTAGCAGCATAAAAGCCTTGGGGGAAAAAATGACAGGCTCAGGGCAGCCAATTGCCAACTCAAGGCCCACCACAGAGACGTTCCTTGCATTCCTTGGTTACACACAATTTGCTCCTGGGGTGTGTGTGTGTGTGTGTGTGTGTGTGTGTGTTTCTTCTTGCTCGATTTGGTTTTTTACTTAGTATTTCTGAACCTATGTTCTTTTTTTTTTTTCATTTCAAAAAGTTTTTAAATTTACCAAAATACAGTAAGAACACAAAAGAGAAAGTATATGAACCATAATAAGCCCCTGGCTTACAGGCACAGGTCTCTGTTCCCACCACAACTCCAGCACTCACAGCCTGCATCCCATTCTGCCCCCATCTCAGGACAGAAAAGCTCTCTCACGGCTCCACAAGGCTGGGGAAAGGGAGTGAACCTATGTCCTTCAGCAACACTGGCTTCAGGTTTTCATTTTTCCTTATTTGGCTTTGGTGTCAAGGTAACATTAGGCTCTATCTTAAACCATTAGAGTGCAACACAAAATACCATAAACTGGGTGGCTTACGAACAACAGAAATGTATTCCTCACAGTGCTGGAGGCTGGAAAGTCCAAGATCAGGATGCCCACACTGTTGTGTTTTGGTGAGGGCCCTCTTTCACTCCTGCCTTCTCACTGTGCCCTCAAGTGGTGGATGGGACAACAGGTCTCTTTAGAGCTTCTTCACGAAGGCACTAAGCCCATCTGTGAGGGCTTCCCGCTCATGACTTAAGCACTTCCCAAAAGTCCTGCCTTCTAATACCATCATCCTTGAGGGTTAGGATTGCAACCTACAAATTTTGCGGGGACGCAAACATTCAGACCACAGCAGGCATGCAAAGAAGAGCTCATACTGATCCTTCTCAAACTCTTCCAAAAGATTAAAGAGGAGGGAATACTCCCAAACTCATTCTATGAAGCCACCATCACCCTGATACCAAAGCCAAAGACACTACCAAAAAAGAAAGCTATAGGCCAATAGCGCTGATGAACATAGACGCAAAAGTCCTCAACCAAATATAGCAAACAGTATCCAGTGACACACAAAAAAGATCATACGTCATGATCAAGTTGGGTTCATCTCACGGACACAAGGATAGTTCATCGTATGCAAATCAATCGTTGGGATACATCACATCAACAAGAGAAAGGACAAAAATCACATGATCAACTCATTAGCTAATAATGAGGGTCTGTTCCTTCTTTTTCTGGTCTCTGAAAGAGTTCATGTAAGATTGGAATCAGCTTGCAGGTTTGGCGGTGGATACTGGCAAAACGAGCTGGGTGGGCGTGGCATTTCTTTTGGTAGAAAGTTCTAAGTTATTTTCATCAGTGTTGGGCAGCCACATAGTTAGAAGAGTCAAAGAGTTCTACAAAGTTCTAAAAATAGAAATCCTGCCCTCTTGCCCTGCCTCTACCCTCACCATTTCCCACACCCGAGAGCCAGTAATTTTCTGTCCTTTAGCTGATTGGGAATTTACTCCCATGTCTCCAAATGCACTTTTTTTTTCATCTTCAGGCATTGGATGGATGATGCAGACATTCTCTCTTTTCTCTCCCATAACCAGCTCACTGTATGACACGCCCCTCCCATCCCTTATCTCCCCGATGAAAGTTACATCATACTACTGGTTAGATCAGTAATTAATGCTTACATTACTGTTGCTATGGAAATGCTGCTCATGGCTGAGCATGACATTCTCCCTTATACAATTTTTGTTTTTCCTGGAGTTAATCACTGACAAGTTATTTTGTCTGCAACATACTTATCAATAATTTAATCTCTTTCCACTGCCCTACAAATCTCTTCCCAAGATGGCCACATGTATCAGAGACTCTTATCAGCATCACCCCCGTAAATCAACCTCTCCTAGAGCCTTCTGGCCTCTTCGGATCTAGACTGGTTGCCTGCCTCACCTGCTGCTATCACCCAGGACAAGACAAGCCCTGTAGCAGTTTTAAGACATATCTGGAAGTTCTGAGAGGTAAGGTCTATGTGGCTTCCCCTCGAATCTGGGCCAAGTTAAGTGACTCATTTGTAACCTGTAGCAATGCAGAGGAAGTAATGACTTTAAGGTAACCTCCAAAGTTAGGTCATAAAAAGTGATGCAACCTCCACCTTGCTTGCTAAGATATGTGCTTAGAAGCTCTGATCACTCACTTTGAGCTGTCCGATTACCCGGAGGCAGCCATTCCATGAGGAAGCCCAGGACACATGGAGAATCCACATGCAGGTGCTCTGTGGACAGCCTCAGCTGCCTAACGACAACCAGAATTGACTACGTGAGTGAAAATGCCCCACACAGTTCCAGCCCCATCTTTCAGGTTATCCCCGGACACTGACTTTATCTAGCTAAAACTTCAAACATCATGGATCAAGCCATTCCCACTGTGCTCTGTCTGAATTTCTGATCCAAGGAATCTGCAGCATGATAAAAATGGTGGTGTTAAGTTGTTAAGCTTTGGAAAAATTCCTTTTGCAGCAACAGTAACTGGAGAACCCTTTGTTACAAACCTGGGGATTTCCTTCACCTTTTCTTATGCTGATTCTCGTCTCCCATAGACCAAGCCTTCCTCTCCCTTGCTTTCCATACTTCTATAGGGGATCATGTTCCCTGAGAGTTTCCTGAGAAAGGGTGCATGGGACACGCATTTTTAAAGACCTGGCAAATTTGAAAATGTTTTAATCCTTAAACCTGATAGTTTGGCTGGGTAAATAATTATTATGCACACAGTCATATGCCCAACAGATTCAAGGGGCATTTCTAAGAGGCATCACTAGATACAATTCAATTTATATACGACTGCGGCCAACTTGCTCTGAAGGAAACCAGCCACTGTGCACTGAGGAAGGGAAGGGAAAGGAAAGCTGATGTGGAGAAGCCTTCGCAGAGAGGAAATGAGATCTCAGCTGAAAGCCGGCATCAACCACCACCCATGGGAGTGAAAGAGACTCTGGCCCCAGTCTTTTGGCTGAGACCCCAATGGCAGAACAGAGATAAACTGTTCTCACTGTGTCCTATCTGATCAGCAGGCAAACTGCTGTCTCGCACCACTAAGTCCTGGGGCAATTGTTACATGGATATAGTAACTGAACTCTGAATATATTACAAGAGACTCCCATGAAAGTTGCTCTTAAAACCACGCTGGAAGGGACCATTTCAAGTACTTCCTTTCTTTGTTTTCTTCTGACAAATACTTTTAAGCACAGTGTTCTTAAGATCCAGAACATAATACATCGGCATAGATGCCTCCCACTGTATAAATGTTTAGAGTCCTGCAACCGGACATGCAGTCTCTGTGATCTGACCCTGAGGCTCACCAAACAGCCACTAGATGCAGACGAGTCCAGAAGAAGAATTTTACTCCAAGATTCTTCAGATGATTGTGGGAGAAGGAAGCTACAAGCATGGGATGGGAGGAGGCATTGTCTCACTAGACTGTAGTGAAAGGTATCAGCATGAAGTTCTAAGTGTATGAACACGGGTAGATGGATATATGCATGCATATGTGTAATATACATTTGCATTTGCATGGCTGGACCTGTGAAACTGCTGTTTTTCCCCAGTTCTGTTCATTGAAAGGACTTAGAAGCAATGATACCCCAGGAGCAAATAGCAGATCTAGTGCTTAGACCTTGGTTTCTAAATACCATTCTCCACTAAAAGGAATCATGGCTTCTTAGAAACTGATTCCAGAATGGGAACAGAGAGCGTACAAGATGTGCCTGGAATATCCTGTGACGGGCAGAAGGTAGGGTAGTACTCAAGAAACTGCTCAGTCATATCAAGAGAACACAGGGGACAACTTGTAACGCTCCCACTGGACAAATCTGGGATAACTTCAGAAGCAAAGTAAGTATCGACTTCAAATGAAATAACTCCTTTTAGGCTAGACTAACACAATTTCATTATCTGAATGACTCTAAACAAGATGTGCCCTCACCGACAAAACAAACGCTGTTACAATAGCCAATGTATCTTACAGTATCTGGATACGTATTTTGAAAAAGATGACACAACCAATTAATCACAGGGGGAAAAAAACACTTAACTAAAATTGACCAAGCTGAATCTTAAGACGTATTCTCTTGATTGGACCTAGACCCATCAAAAAATTGGATACAAAATTGGTTCCAAATGTTTCCTATGATATTTATAATTGTGTTTGATACTCAGGTATTTGAATATTGCCCTACCACCAATATCAAGCTGACATCCTATAACAATTCTGCACCAGAGACTAAATCCTCTCCTCTGGGAACTTTTCACCAAAATGGGGGGAGTTGAGAAATTTTCATGAGGGAAATGATACAGACCTGGCCTGACTAAGATAAAGACACTAATGAAGGACATTGGAAGACACAGTCTGTCACATACATCTCACAATAATTTTCACAAGATTTTCTGGAAAATTTATTTTTAAATTCCTGAAATTGTTCTGATGCCATCCTTCAGGCTGCTTAAGAACAGACTGCCCAACTGGCCTCTTTCTTACCCCAAAAATACACAGCAAGAAAAAAGAGTCACTGTTTCCAGACTCCAGTTTTTTCTCTCCCCTCTCAGTTATAAATTCTGTTTTTGCCTTTGTTCACTGAAACAGGGCATTGACTATTATTTCTCAAATAAGGACATAGATAACTAATTCTGATTTATTATTTGACATCTATTGATGAATCTTCCAATTCATGAATTTAGTATATTTTCAGTAATGTGCTGAACAACCAATTCTTAGGGTGGAGAGAGCCCTGATTTGGTAGTGTTTGCTGATTTCTATGGAGTGGATACTCCCATACTAATTTCAAGATACCAATGTGACATCACTGAACACAGAGTTGGAAAGAGATGCCCATGGTCAGCCCTCAGGAGTTCATATAGCCTGGTTCCAGCACACCATGGGGTACAGGCATGCCTTGGAGATATTGCAGTCTCAGTTCCAGATTGCAAGTATCATGATAAAGCGAGTCACATGAATGTTTTGGCTTCCCAGTACATATCAAAATTATGTTTACACTATGCTGCGGTCTGTTAAGTGTGCAATAGCATTATGTCAAAAAAGCAATGTACATACCTTAATTAAAAAATACTTACTAAAAACTGCATACCCTCATCTGACAACACAGGGTTGCCACAAACCTTCAATTTGTAAAAAATGCAATAGCTGTGAAGCACAGTAAAGCAAAGTACAATAAAACAAGGTCTGCCTGTATCTCTGACCATCTATTTGAGTCTCCTTTAATTTTTTTAATTATATGTTTTAGTATTCTGTCAAAGTCTTACACATATTTATTTGAATTTATTCCTAAATTTAATTTTTTAATAAACTGTAGATAGTACCATGTTTTAAATTCATTTTATAACATTTGCTCTGGTACATAGGAATAAAATTGGTTTTCATGTTGACTTTGTATCAAAGACTTTTAACAAGTTCACATATTAATTCCAATCACTTATCTGTAAGATTCCTTTGGATTTTTTTCAGGTACATAATCATGTCAGCTGTGATAAATATCAGATTTATTTTTGTACATACTGTTTATCAAATTATGAAAGATTTATTCTACTCCTGGCTTGCAAAGAGTTTTTAAAAAATCATGAATAGGTATTGAATTTTGTCTGCATCTATTGACAACTATATGTCTTCTCTCCCTTATTGCATTAATGTAGGGAATTTTACTGATTGCTTTTCAAATGTTAAACTAACTCTGCACTGCTAGATCAAACCAGCTTAGTCGTGATGTTTACTATTTTTAGATAAAGCTGAATTCAGTTTGCTAATGTTCTGTTAAGAAATTTTGTGTTTTATTCAGGACAAAGTTTAGCCTTTCTTATAATAATTCTGAACTTTCAGGTTTCAGTATCAAGATTATGCTTACATTCTCATTTTTTTATTCTTTCTATTCTCTGTAAGAATTTGTAAAAGGTTGTTGCATTTCTTCTTCTGTTACAAACATTTAGCTGGAAAGTCATCAGGGCCTGAAGTTTTATTTGTAGGGAGGGTGGTTTTTTTTTTCTTCCCACTTTTGTTTCTGTTGTGTGTTATGCTGTGGTTTTAAACAGTTTTATTGAGATGTAATTCACATGCCACCCAAGTTACCCATTTAGAGTGTATAGTACAATGGTGTTTAGTATATTCGCAGAGTTTATGCAACCATCACCACAATTTAATTTTAGAAGATAGTGAGGTTTTAAATCATGGATTCAGCATCATAATATAGTACTCTTCAGAGGTTTTTATTTCTTCTTGTGTCTGTTCTGTAAATTGTGCTTTCCTGGAAATTTGTCTATTTCACCTACATTTTCAAATTTCTAGGCATAAACCTCTTGTTATCTTTCTAATGTCTGTGGGATCTATAAAGCTGTTTTTTTTTTTTCTTCCTCGCTGATCTTGGCAATCTTTACCTTCTCTCTTTTTGCTCAGTTTTGTCAGGGACTTGTCAATTTTATTAATCTTCAAAGAACTAATTTTTGACTTTGCTGATCCTATATTTGTTTTCTATTTTATTAAAATATTCTTTGGGGTTAATTTTCTCTTCCAATTTTTGAGATGTATTCCTCAGTAACTGATTTTCAGACTTCTTTCCTAATATGTGAACATAAGTCTATATGTTTTCCTATAAGCATGCCTCCAGCTGCAGCCCTTAAGCTTTCATGCACCATTTAAAAATAATCATTCATAATTTTCTATTTTCTAATTTCCATTATGACTCCTTTGACTCAAGGGTTTAGTAATGAATTGCTTAATCTCCACATATTTGAAGGAGTTTCTAGTTATGTATTTGTTATTCAATCTACTAGGTTCAAGCTCTAAACGCTCTCAGTCCTTGGAAATTTGTTGATAATTCCTTTATGACCCAGCACACAGACAATTTTGATAAATGTTCCAAGTAAGTTTTAAAGAAAATGTACATTGCAATTGCTAGGTGCAGTGTTATATATAACAATTAGATATAGTTTGCTAAATATATTGTTCAATTCTTCTATATTTTTACCGATTTTTTTGTCTACCTACCCTTTAAGTTTTTGAGAGAAGAATGTTACAATCTCCTCATGTTTGTGATTGTATCTGTTTTTTTCTTCTAGACTTGTAAAATTTTGCTTAGATATTTTGAGGCTAAATCATTACTATAGATTTTTAAATAGTTGTATCTTTTGGATGGATTTTTTTCTTTTTTACCTTTGATCAGAATGAAATGGCCCTTTTCTTTATTTCTAATAAAGCTTCTTGCCTTAAGATCTACTTTCTTTGATATTAACATAGCCATGCCAGTTTTCTTTTGGTTAACGTTTGTCTGATGTATCTTTCTCCATCCTTATATTTTCAATCTTTTTGTATCCTAACTCTTAAGGGTATCTCACACAAGCAGCATTTAGTTGGTTTTTGTTTTCTACCCTGTCTGATGATCTTTCTCTTTTAATTGGAGTACTCGGTCCACTTACACTTCATGTAAATACTGACAAATTTGGAGTAAAATCTACCATGTTTTTATTTTCTACTTGTATTACCAGCCATGTTCATTTTTTCTCTTCCTTGCCACCTATTAAAGGAATCAAATTTTTTTTAAAAATTCCATTTCCCCCTTTATTAGTTTGTTACTTTTATATCATTTTACTATTTGAGTAATGATTAGCCCAGAGATTACAACAAGCATCCTTGAATTATTAAAGTTCTTATATTATTTAGCATTCATACACTTCCAAGACAATTCAAGGATCTTGGAACACTTTAAATCCATTTACTCCTCCCACTTTTGGGGTATGGTTATAATGTTTTTAATTCTACATACATTTTAAATAACACATTATTATTGTAATAACTACACTATTATTATGGTTATATTTTACTTAATATTAATTTACCCTTACTGTTGCTTTTCATTCCTTCTTGCATTTCTTTGCTTCCGTATGGTGTAATTTTTGTCTGAATTCCTTTGGTTTGGACCTTCTCTTGGTGAATTATCCCCATGTGGTAAGGAATGATCAGTTTTTGTTCGTCTGTCTTCATTGGTCTCCATTTTAAAAGATATTCTCACTATGTTTAGAATTCTAGATTGAAAGCTATTTTCTTCCAACACTTTGAAGCTTCCATCCAATATTTTCTAGCTTCTATCATTTCTCTTAGAAGGTGGTGGATCTTTTTTCTTTAGATACTTTAAGTTCCCCTGCTCCCATCCCATACTGCCTTTAGTTTAGAGCAGAATTTTATTATAATGTGTAAGTATAAGGTACAGTTTTCTTTTCATTTCTTTTTTTAAGGGTATGGTTTTCTTTATTTTATTCTGCTTAGGGCTGTTAGTGCTTTACCCTATGGCTTGAAATCTTCATTACTTTTGGATCATTCTCATCTATTTTTCTTCAAATACTGCTTCTGTGACATTCTCTCCTCTTTTTCTGGGACTTCAATTACATAACAGGCCTGTTTAAGATGTCCCACATTTTAAATATTTATTTATTTATTTATTCTTGTATTATTTTATTTATTTTTTGGCAGAAGGGGGCAATTAGATTTATTTATTTTTAAAGGAGGTACTGGGGATTGAACCCAGGACCTCATGCATGCTAAGCATGCGCCCTACCACTTGAGCTATATCCTACCCCTGTCCCATGTTTTTAAAATGCTGCATTTCCTCATCTTTTTTCTCTTTGTGCCTTAGTCTGGATCATTTCTACTGACATTATCTCCAAGTCTTCCTGTCATCTGTGTCTAACAGGTTGTTAAGCCCTTCTAGTGAGTGCTTAGTTTCAGTTCTAGAATTTTCATTGTTTGTAGATTCCCCAGGTTATCTAGCTACAACATTACCGTAACCGGAATTCTCCCCAATACATATTTTAATGCTTTATTTTGAGATATTAGATTTACAAGAGTTGGAAAAATAATCCAGAGCATTCCCTTACACTCTTCACCCAGCTTCCGCTTATGTTAACCTCTTAGATAACAGCAGAACAATGATCTTTATTAACTAAACCACAGAACTTATGTGGGCTTTTCCAGTTTGTCCACTAACATCCTTTCTCTATTCCTGGATCCAATCCAGGATCTGAAATTGCATTAGGCTCTCATATCTTCTTAGCCTCCTCCAATCTGTGACAGGTCCTCAGTCTTTCCTTGTTATCCATGACTCCAAGCCAAGCCTTTTGAAGACCACTGGTCAGTTATTTTGCAACACATTCTCAGTTTCCTTCCATCAGAGTTTGTCTGATGTTTATTCATGACTAGGTTGAGGTTATGCATTATTTGCAAGAATGACACAAAAGCAATGTGCCCTTCTGGGTATGTCATATCGGGGGGTATACGACACTGATGTGTCTTATTAGTGGTGATGTTCATGTTGATCACTTGGTTGAAGTGGTGTCTTCCAGGATTCGCCACTGTACAGTTACCGCTTTTCCTTTGTAATTACTAAATATTTGGGGGAAAGACTATCCAGTTATCTGCTTCTGCTCACCCTTTTACTCAATAATTTTAGCCTACTAGTATGTCTTGCCTGCAGATTTTATTAGTGTGATATTTAATGGTGATTTTTTTATTTCTCTCACTCTTTAAATATTAATTAGAATTCTTTCTTAACAAAGAGTTGTCCCTTCTCTCCTATTTATTTATTCAGATATTTACTTATATGAGTATATGGACTTACAGACATTTATTTTATTCTGCATTGTGATCTAACACTACTAATGTATGTTTTGTTGCTTGAGTTGTTTGAACTTTGGCCATTGGGAGCTCTGTGTCCTGATATGCCTTCTCTCTTTCTAAATTATTTTAGCTTCCTTTCTCTGAGTCCTTGCCTACTTCTCCAACTGTCTTTGAAATGTGTTGACCAGACACAGAAGTACCAAACACACAAGTCCAAAAGAGAACACAGAACTGCTAAGTTCAAGAAGGAAACAAAATGATTTCTTTAACACTTAGCAGAAAGGACCAACATATTTGCCTGTTTTTGCCATCAGTGGTTGAGTTCCTGAAGAATTATGGGTTTGCAAGTGTTCTTTAAGCTGTGAAGTATAACCCACGTGTGCGTGAAAGGACTGTCATCATTAAGCATAACTGCCTTTGCACCTGGTGAGCAGAACTGGTGACTGCTCAGCTTGGTCTTGACCTCATTCCCCAGGATGGTGGGAGGCTGGCATCAAGAAGGAAGCTGAGGGAGGTGGTGGTGGTGCTAACAGCTCAGTGGTAGAGCACGTGCTTAGCACGCACCAGGTTCTGGGTTCAGTCCCCAGTACCTCCATTTAAAAAAAAAAGAAGCAGGCTGGGAAAAGGTGTGAGGAAAGTCTGTATGTACTGCTCTTGGATATACTGTTAATTGAAAAAAGCAAGGTGCAGAGGATAGTAAGAAGGAAAGTGGGTTCAAATATACCTACATATTTGCTAATAATTCCAAAAAGATACAATAGAGGAACCCAAACTAATAGAAACAGTTACCTACAGGGGTAATAAGAATATAAGGAAGAAGGGACATAATAGAAGTTAGAGGGAAGGTTTTGTTTTTTTTTGAAACAGAAATTCACAGCGCATAGATGCAGAAGGAATAATAGAATTAGAGGTCACCGTTTTGCAACCCTTAATTTAAAAAAATTGACCGAGGCGACAACCATCTAAGGCTACTAAACCATTAAATGAAAAGTTGAGAAGAACTTTGTAAAGAAAGAATTAGGTTCATAACACCTGAAGCCACTTATCACCGATAATGTGAAAACCGGCTATCATGCTCCATGCATCCTCTTGGGATGCAACAAGAAATACACAACATCACGAAAGAAGTATTCTTGCCACTAAGAGAAAAAAAATACGAACATGAATCCAATCAAACCTCTACATCTATCAAGTTTACAGAAAATCTTGGAGGACACAGGAATGTGTTTCTGTCACCACAATAATGCAATTAGCCAAATCCAGAATATGAGAAATTACAGTTTCTTCAACAAGCAAAAGGGATTTTTAAAAAGAAAAGGATGGAGGAGGAATTATTAACTAAACGAGGAATAAGAGGTACTTTAACCAAATGCAATGTTTGAATTTTGACTCAAAGAAACCAATTATAAATTTACTTTAAAAAAAACAAATGGAGGAAAATCAGACATGGATGGGTATTAGCTGACACTAAGGAATCACTGTTAATATTGTTGGATGTGATGATGATTATTTTTTAGAAGTCCTCATCTGTTAGAGATATTGAAGTATTAACTGAAGAATGATGTGATACCTGTTTTTCCTTAAAATACTCCAGTGTACACATGGTGCACACAGACATACATACACACTTGAAGTTGTGTGGGTAACAGACAAAACCAGATTTGCAGGAAGTAGATAACTGTTAAACTTGGGTGAAGGGCGTGCAAGGATTCATTACAATCTTTTCCTTGGTTTGTGTTCCACAATAAAGACTCTTCTAAAAATGGAGTGGGATCTGTAAAGAAATAAGATTTTTACCTCATAAACTGGCCCAATTTCATAATCTGTGAAAAATCCAATTGATGGCTTGGCTAGAAACACTGGAGTGTCAGCACAACTGTGGGAAGGCAAGAGAGGGCGGGAAAGGTTGTTAGTTTCACCCAAGTGACTGATGCATGTAAAGTAACTACATCCAAGAGATTCACCACGTGTCATTTGTTGGGTTCTGCGGCTGTTAAAACAGGTTACAAAATAGTTTTGCAGCAAGATTGAATCTTTGTGACGATACAGGTAGCTACGTATTTTATTTTCAGTATGCCTGGGAAAAACTCCAGAAGCTTAAACAACAGTAGGTTAACTGGATTTTTAATACAGGTGCTATTTTCCTTTGCAAATCTTTTCTAATTTTTCTGAATAAAAAGAAATTATTTGTTTAATAAGGAAACGTTAATAGTGCTAAGTCCATTAAAATCAGGGGAAAACATTATGAAACCATGAAGCAATTTCCTCCCTTCATAAGGATAATTACTGAAATAGAGCCAAAGGCATTCTTTTAAAGAAAAATCACAATTTATAGTACTTGTTATTAAGCAGATCTTAAATATTTTTATTTCCAAGCCACATAAGACACATGAATTTAATGGAAGGAGCACATGGCTACATAGATGCCTTCTATTTGACCCAGACTTTTCAGGTATTAAACAAAGGGCCAGCACTAACCCCTATTCCTTAAGACTCTGGCAGGTCAGAAAAACACAAACCCAGGGCTCCAGGGATGTCGGAAGGCCACATGGGTCGGTAGCTCCAAAGCCCTCCTCTGTTCTGATACTGACATCCTTCCCCAAGAAGTCTAGAATCCTCCAGAAGCCAAACCACACCTAGGACTTTTGGAGTTTTACTCTGCAGAATCAGATGTTCTGAGAATAAGAGTCAGGGAAAGACACACCTCTGTTCCAGCTCTCCATTCTGGGACTGTCCTGTTGGTGCCGGCTTCTTCGGAGGAAAGAGAAGAGACTTGCCCCCATACGGAGTGTCAGGGGGGAAAAAGCGAGGGTTTTTCAGGAAGCAGTTCCGACTCTCCATCCTGGCGAGCAGAAGCCGCTCCTGCTGCCTCTGTGGCACCCGTAAATGGTTCATCCATCTTTTATTCTTTTGTGAACCTGTTTTCTTTGGAACACAATAAAAAGTGCAGAGTCGGGGGGGAGGCTATAGCTCAGTGGTAGAGCGCGTGCTTAGCATGCACAAGGTCCTGAGTTCCATCCCCAGTACCTCCATTAAAATAAATAAACCTAATTACTTCCACCCAAAATAAATAAAGAAATAATTTTTTTTTTAAAAAAAAGGGACAGAGTTAATGACAGACAGAGGGGCTATGCGTGTTGACACCTGGCTGACCACAGGACCCACAGAGAGCCAAGGCAAACCCTCCTCTGTCTCACTGTGGGTTTATCACGACTCCTCATGTCACTTGGGACCCCTTTCCCCTCATCATTGCCCATCCCCGCTGCCCACATCCACACCCACGTGCGGGCTGCAACACTCACCTTGACAGTTTCTCTGGACCTGAGTTTGGCCCTGAAAGATGAGGCCCACGTCAGGCTGTCCATAGTGAAGTCCAGCTCGTCTTCGGACTGAGAGCGCATCTTCCGGCATGCCAGCTTCTTGGTCAGCTCTTTCTTTGGGGCGAAACGTTGTTCACAACTAAATGTCGGTTTTGAGTATCCAGGGACAAAGTTGCCTATAGCACCAAGGAAAAAACTCAAGTTACGTCACCAAGGTGAAGTGGTGGATGCTTCTAAGATGACTAAATAAAACCACCAAAGGCACAGTTAGCTTGATACTCTTCCCTAAACTTTCATATTTCCTACACCGGATGTAACTGCCCTTTATTTCACATATAACTTACTCCTGGAACTTATTCTGTGTCTTGGAGACTAGAGGGTTAAAGTATTTGTTCAGTTGTTGAACATGGTCAGGTAGCATGAGTGGACCACTGTCACACACACACACATGTACACATACCCCACACGTGAACACACTTTTTCATGATATTTGATTCTGCTACCTTCTCTGGCCTTCCTCTCTACAGGGCTTAGGCCATCATGAACTCTTTCCTGATCAGTACCCTCAATTCTCTGGACCCCAGGCCTCCCACCCTAAATGTCTTCTCAGCTCCAAATCTCCAGGCATCATCAGAGTCCCACCAAATTGGGGTGGCTGACGAGCTCACCTTCGGAATCTGGCACTGCTAGGCCACCTGAGGTTTGGCCACAGAAATCTACATGGCGACTCTTTCAAAACTCTATCTCCCTGCTGAAGCCCACAATACAGCTTCCCCACCCCCATTCACTCTCAGAAGACCTTGTCTCCCATATCACAGGAAACTATCATATCTCTCTCTCACACACACACACACACACACACACACAACCTTCTCTGCTCCCCACCCAACCTTCTGTCCATACTCAGCGTTGCTCCAGTCTGTCGGGGGGAGGGGAGAGCCCCTAGGTCTGTGTTCTGACTCCATCAGAAACTTGCTCCCTTGCTTATCTAGGACTTCAGACCCTCCCTCTCTTGGTTCATTCAACTGCATTTCTGAGCATTTTTGTATCTCCTGGTGTTGGGCAGCTGACGAGAGTGTCATATTCCACGCTAAGACTCGTGTCTTGTAAGTGTTAGGGAGCTGGGGAGGAAGTGGCTTACTCAGATTTGACCCTCTCAATAGTTGCTATCAAAATTAAAGGAACTATGGAATATTACTCAGCCATAAAAATAATGCATTTGCAGCAACATGGATGGAGCTAGAGATTATCATACTAAGAGAAGGAAGTCAGAGAAAGACAAATATCATATGAAGTCACTTAATATGTGGAATCTAAAAAAATGATATGAATGAACTTATTTACAAAACAGAAACAGACTCACAGACATAGAAAACAAACTTACGGTTACTAAAGTGGGAGGTGGGGGGAGGGATAAATTAGGAGCACAGGATTAACAGATACATGCTACCATATATAAAATAGATAAGCAACAGGATTTACCATATAGCACAAGGAACTATACTCAGTATCTCATATTAACCCATAATGGGGAAAAAGAATTGAAAACATATACATGTACAACCAAATCACTTTGCTATACACCTGAAACTAACACAATATCGCAAATCAACCATATTTCAATTAAAAATCAATAAATAAAATTTTAAAAAGGAAAGGAAAGACAAAAAAAAAATCTACAAATAGGGAAATGGCAGCAGAGGTGGCCGGTGTGGGCTTGCTACTAAAGAACTTCCCTACGATGGTATCAGAGGCTCTAAGGGAGTACTGAAGCGTTACCTTTAGGTGCAGAGCAAAATGGCACTGTATCGCTGTAGTAATCGTCTGGGCAGATCAAGTGATGTTTCTGTAGCAGTTCATTGTCCACACACCGTCTGAAGATAGTCTTCACTACATAGAAGGGAATGAGGAAAAGGTGTTTCAAGCCAGACTGATGTCTAAGAACCTGCACCCAAACCTTACTCATCCTCCGAGCCCAAACCACCTAACAAAATTCTTAGAACGCTGTGGTCATTTTGAGATTTAAGAAACTAACCAACAAGTGTTCCAGTTGGCCGCTTAGGCCATTGGGCAAGGCTATGTTGTGGTATTATTTGAGCTAAAATATGGTTACTCACAGAGAGCTCTAAACAAGACAGAGTTAAGAGAAACACGGTAGATTGAGAAGCGGCCCCAGTTCTTCACTCTCCTCTATATCCACACCCTCTGCCCTGTGAGTGAGCAGTTCCCACTACCAGAGACAGCACGCACTTCTTTGCCCTTGACTTTGGCCGTGTGAGGTGCTTTGACAATGAGAAGCTGGCTGGGGCTTGACATGTACTCATGCAGCTGAGCCTTCCCCCTCGTGCCTCTGCTGTCATCATGAGAAGAGCTCCTGCCCCTTCATCCTGGGCCCCAGCATGAATCCACATGCAGCAGACCTGAGCCCCACCTGGTGCAGGGAGCCAAGGTCACCCGGACACATAGCTGGATGCTGGTCTAGCCAGCCAAGCCCAGCTAGATCAGCCAACCCCCCACTGATCTGCAGACGCATGAGAGAAAATCTCATTTAATAGAGTGGGAAGTCGATAATTAATATCTATGGTTGATGAGCCAAGAATCAGGAGGAAAGATATATTATTTAGAGGTACCCAGAAGAATCAGAGCTCGAAATGGCCATTTTTGGCAAGTGGACTGAGGCTGGGAGAGGTGAGGTGGAGGATTTTTTTTTAATAGACTATTTTTCAGAGCAGTGTTAGGTGTGCAGCAAAACTGAGGGGCAGGTGCAGAGATTTCCCATATACTCCCTGCCCCAACACATGCACAGCCTCCCCCATTAACAACATCCCCCAGATGGGACATTTGTTACAACTGATGACCCTACACTGACACATCATTATCACGTGAAGCTCACGCTTTACATGACGGTTTGCTCTTGGTGTTGGGTTTGGAGAAGTGTGTAATGACATGCTTTTATATTTCACTAGAAGCTTTTCTGAACTATTTGATTCTTTCAAACCGTGTACATAACTACTTTGATAAAAATTAAGGAATAAATAAGATGAATGCATGACTTGAAAGCTTTCAAATTTTGTTGCTTGGACCATGACCCAACATGACAGCTTTAAATGCCTTTACCTCTGGAGGATCCCTAAAACCAAAGCTGTAGGTGAGGAAAGTGAAGAAGACATGTTTCTCCTCTCATGTACGTTAATTTAGGCATTTTGAGGTTTGGCCTAGTGAAGGTAATAGTCAAGTTTTGATGAGGAAAACAGAAATCAGTCTATGTTTACCGTATATAAGGGGGTTGAATGCAGGGGACTAGTGGGTGGGAGAGAGGTGAGGGAGGTCATCACTGACAGGTTTAGCCAGCAGCACTGAAGTGGGTGGCGGGGGGTATCTCAGGAAGTTACCTAGAACCTGCTGTGAGACTCGCAGCTGCTCAGTCTTCAGCCAGCCACTGCTTCTGGAGAACAGAGGCCTCCCCTTCCAAAACTCACCAAGAGCCTCTCACCAGTGACCTATCCTGGAACCACAGGTGACAGGTCCATTCTGGCAAATGCAAGCCCTGGCCTCTCCTCTGCAATACAGAGACATCAGCAGGGAGTGGCAGCAGTGCCAAATTTGACACAGTCCAGCCCAGTTCCCTAGGACTCTGGTGATGGCCTATTTCAATTATTAAAAGATAAGATAAAACTTCCAGCAAAAGAGCAAAGGCCATGTAGCAAAGAGAGGTAGCCTCTCTCTTCTGATGCCATTCTCTCCACAGTCCACCCCCAGGGTGTGGGCAGTTAGGCGCTGTGTATACAGGAGCGGGGGGTGAGGGGCAGTTTGTTTATCAGATCCCTGGGAAGCCTTTCTTTATGTCAGGCGTGGACTGTGTATCAGGTGAGCCTTGGGAACCCTGCACTGGCCTTGCGACCATTTTCCCCTGCCTGGGAAGGGTGGGCTTCCTACACTGACCTTATGGCTCTGCCTGGGGTTGGCTGCTCCTTGCCCCAGAAGATAATGCAGATAAGATACCAGCAAGGGGAGAGAATGAAAGCACAGGACGTTCTGCAGAATTCTGATCTTTCTCCCTCTGCTGGGAGAATTTACACCTTTTCCACCTTGTGACATCTGCACTAGCAGAGAACGGCTGCTTCTGTGTCTCAAAAAAGACAGGTTTCAGGGGAATGTCCTCACCATCAATTATCTAAGTTATAAAAGAGGTTCCTGGGTCACCTTGCCCTGCCCTGAGAAGCAGGAACCAGGAGGGTGTCCAGGGAACTTGATGAAGGTCTCTGCTTCTGCTACTTTTGAAATAAAAAAAGAGCAACATTGCCAGCAGAAGGCTGAGAAACTAACGACTGTAACATCTGATTATAACTTAATTATTATCTTGGGTAAAAAAAAATAAAATGAAGGCCATTGGAAAGCTCTCCTGATGTTTGTTTCCCAGTTCTCAATATTTTATTCCATTTTCATTAAAAAAAATATTTAATCTCCCCTAATCTCTAGCGAAAAGAATCCTACCAATGACAGGGACAATGTCTGACTCCCAGGACTCTGGCGATGTCAGGCCGCCAATAAAACCTCCTGAGAATCTGCTACCAACAATCTCTGCCCAGATCCACGACTGAGGGAGGGGGCCTGGCAGCTACACGACTCTGCTGTGCAGAGCGGGGAACAGGGGGCGATATGGAATTTGCACTGAGTGTTCACTGTCTGATGTGGTCTGAGGTAGCAGACCTGACACAGGATAGGGCCTCACACTCCGAGCCACACCCTAAGGGAAGTCATCTCCACCCTAGACAACAGCCCTTCCTCCTCCTGATAGAAGAAAGGGACGGGCATTGACAGCAGACACAAGTTCAGATCTGGGTTCAGCCCTTCTGAGCTGTGGGAATTTAGAGAAGTTATTTGAGCTCCTCTGTAAGTTTAGTTCCTGTATTTTACACATGGAGGGAAAACCTACCTCACAGGGTTGTTCGAAGGATTCAGTGGCATTACCCATGCTAAGTATCTTACCCATAATCTGGTCCCTGGCAGGACCCTGTAAGTATAATGCTTTCCTAAGCTGCTGTATCTTCCGCTTCTCCCTCCCTCCATGCCACAGCTATGTCAGGCCTTCCAACCCTAAAAGCACTCTCTCTACTGCCCTGGAAAATGATGATTTTCAGGGATGCAGAAGGATAGACTCAAGTCTTTGGAGGGAATAAAAGGAACCAGGGCTTCTTGGAGAAATGGTTGATTCCAGACTTGGGGCAATAAATGCACAAGATGAGCCTGGAACATCTGACCACTCCAGAAGGTAAGGAAATTTCCAAAGACAATTAATGTCATGTCAAAAGAGTCAGGAGTCAACCCGAAAAGGCTCCAGTTGGCTAAAGATGGGACAATTTGAGCATCAACAAGGAGAACAAATATAACTGCAGTTATGAAATCCATGAGTTCACAATGATATTAAAAACCAAACATGCAAACCTCATTAAGAATTAATGAGAAAGAATTAATCCTGCTCATATCTTGGGGTAATCAAAGTCATTGCTGAAAAGTTTCTCTTTGTGAAAGTATTTCAGTACCATTAGCATTTTATTACAATTTATAACCCCTAATGAAATAATAGATCCGGGCAAAGACCACCAGCATCATGAAAAGAGATAAATCAGACATCACATACCCCCTGAAGGGAGCACACAGCACCATCTATGAAGTGGTCTTTTCCTTCCCCACCCCCCTGCCAATTAAACTTACACAAAACAAAGAAGGACATTATATATTAATAAAAGATCCAACAAAGAAGATATAATAAGTATAAATGTTTATACACCTAATGACAGACCATCAAAATAACAAAGCAAAAATTGACAGATTTGAAGGGAGAAATAGACAGTTCTACAATAACAGTTGGAGACTTCAATAACCATATACAATAATGGACAGAACAATCAGACAGAAGGGAAGTGAGGAAACAGAGGACTTAAACAACCCAACAGACCAACTTGATCTAATAGACACATACAGAATTCTCTACTAAAAAACAGCAGCATACACATCCTTCCCAAGTGTACATGGGACATTTCCCCTACCATATGTTAGGCCAAAAATTAAGTCTCAATAGATTTTAAAATATAGATCTCATACAAAGTATATTCTACAACCAAAATGGGGTGAACTTAGAAAACAACAGAAGGAAAACTGGAAAATTCAGTAAATTACAGAAATTCAGCAACAAGCTTTCAAATAACCAATGGATTAAAGAAGGAATCATGGGGAGGGGGTATAGCTTAAGAGGTAGAGTGCATGCTTAGCATGCACAAGGTCCTGAGTTCAATCCCCAGTACCTCCATTAAAAAAAATTTAATTAAATTAAATCAATAAAACGAGTTATTTCCCCCCTTCAAAAACAAAGAAAGAAGAAATCACAAAGAAAATTAGAAAACACTTAGACACAAATGAAGATGAAAACACAACATACCAAAACTTATGGGACACAATAAAAGTGGTGCTAAGGGGAAATTTTATAGCTATAAACACACAAAACAAGAAAGATTTCAAATCAACAACCTAACTTTAGAACTTAAGGAACTAGAAAAAGAACAAACTAAATACAAAGCTACCAGAAAAAGGAAGGAAATAAAGATTAGAGCATAGAATAACAAAGTAGAGAACAGAAAAACAATAGAGAAAAATCAATGAACCCAAAAGTTGGTTCTTTGAAAAGATCAACAAAATTGACAAACCTTTAGCTAGATCGACTAAGAAAAACAGAGGAAAGACTCACAATGCTAAAATCAGAAGTGAAAGTGGGGACATTACTACCAATTCTACAGAAATAAAAAGGATTACAAGTGAGCACTAGGAACAACTGTACATTAACACATTGATAAAATTATCCTAGATAAAATTTTATCCTAGGTAAATTTCCTAGAAACACAAAGCCTACCAGACTAAATCATAAAAAAACAAAATCTGAGTTGACTTTTAACTAGTAAAAGGACTGAATCAATAATAAAAAATATCTCAATAAAGAAAAGACCTGGACCCAGTGGCTTCACTGGTGAATTCTACCAAACATCTAAAGAATTAATACCAATTTTTCTCAAATTTTTCCAAAAATACTGAAGAGGAGAAAACACTTCTTATCTCATTCAAGAGGCCAGCATTGCCCTGATATAAAGCCAGACAAAGACACTACAAGAAAACTACGGCCAATATCCATTATGAACATTGATGCAAAAATCCTCACAAATATTAGCAAACTGAATTTTACAACATATTAAAAGGACAGTTCACCATGACCAAGTGAGATCTATTCCTGCAATGCAAGGATGGTTCAACATATAAAAATTGATCCATGTAATATACCACATGAACAGGAAGAGAGTGGAAAAAAATCACATGATCATTTCAAGTGATGCAGAAAAAAAAACTGAAAAAATTCAGCACCCTTTCATGATTAAAAAACACTAAAAACTGGGAATAAAAGGAAACTATTTCAACATAATATAAGGCATAGATTAAAACTCACAGCGAACATTATACTCAGTGGTGGAAGACTTAAAGCTTTTATTCTCTAAGATCAGGAATAAGGCAAGAATGTCTGCTTTCACCATTTCTAGTCAACACAGTACGGGAAGTTCTAATCAGAGCAATTAGGCCAGAAAAAGAAATAAAAGGCATCCAAACTAGAAATGAAGAAGTAAAATAATCTATTTACAGATGAAATGATTTTATATACAGAAAACCCTAAAAATGACACACCCAAAAAACTGTTAAAACTAATAAGCAGGGGGAGGGTATAGCTTAGTGGTAGAGTGCATGCTTAACATGCACAAGGTCCTGGGTTCAATCCCCAGTACCTCCATTTAAAAAAATAAGTAATAAATAAATAATCCTAATTGCCTTTCTCCCTTCAAACAAACTAAAAATAAAACCAACTGAATTATAAAACTTTTACACAACATTGTAAAATGATTATAAATCAATAAAAAATGTTAAAAAAAATCTATAAAGCTAGGGGGGAGGCAATTAAAAAAAACTTTTACAGGAAAACAAGAGAAAATCTTTGTGACTTTGAGCAAAGGTTTCTTAGGTACTATACTAAAGCATGATTTATAAAAGGAAAAAGTTGAGAAAGTAGACTTCATCAAAAAAAAGATCTAATAAGTGAATTTAGCAAAGAAGCAGGACATAAAGTCAACACACAAAAATCAGTTGCATTTCAATACACTAAAAATGAACAATCTGAAAAGGAAATTATGAAAACAGTTCCATTTACAATAGCATCAAAAAGAATAAAATACTTAATAGCTAACCAAAGAGATCAAAGACTTGTACAATAAAAATTATTTTTAAAAACCCCAAAAATAAGAAAAAAAGAAAAGAAGTATAAAACACTGCTGAAAGAAATCAAGGAAGACATAAATAAATGGAAACACATTCTGTGTTCCTGGATTAGAAGGCTTAATACTGTTAAAATGTCAATACTACCCAAAGTAATCTACCGATCCAATGAAATCCCTATCAAAATCCTAATGATATTTTTGGAATAGAAATAATAAAATGCATCCTAAGATTCACACGGAATCTCAAGGAACACCCAACAGCCAAAACAATCTTGAAAAGGAACAAACAAGCTGGAGGATTCACACTTCCTGATTTGAAAACTTACTAGAAAGCTACAGTAATCAAAACAATATAGCACTGGCATACAAATGGACAAAGAGACCAATGGAATAGAATAGAAAGGCCAGAAATAAACCCTTATACATACCACCAAGTGATTTTTGACAAGGGTGCAGAGACCATTCAATGCGAAAGGTCAACATCTTTTCAACAAATGATGTTGGCAAAACTGGATATCTTCATGCAAAAGAATGAAGTTAAAAAGAATGTGACAATGAATATACGTATGTTCATGTATGACCGAAAAATTGTGCTTTACACTGGAAATTGACACAACATTGTAAACTGACTGTAACTCAATAAAAAATAAAGAAAGAAAAAAAAAGAATGAAGTTGAACTCATTTGTAATATTACAAAAACTAACTCAAAAGTAATCAAAGACCTAAATGCAAGACCTTAAACAATAAAAATCCCAGGAGAAAACATAGGGCAAAAACTTTACAATATTGTATTTGGCAATGATTTCTTGGGTATGACACCAAAGGCACAGGCAATCAAAAGAAAAACAGACAAATTGGACATCATAAAAACTAAAAATTGTGCATGAAAAGACACTACCCAACAGAGTAAAAATGCAACCCACAGAACAAGAGAAGATATTTGCAAATCATGTACCTAATAAGGGGTTAATAACCAGAATATATGGAGAGTATTCCTAAAACTCAATAATAAAACAATAGATTAAAAACGGGCTTGAATAGACATTTTTCCAAAGAAGATACACAAATGGCAAATAAGCATATATAAAAGATGCTCAACATCACTAATCATCAGGGAAATGCACATCAAAACCACAACGAGATACCACCTCACACCCATCAGGATGGATACATTTAAAAACAAAAATAAAAACAAAAACAGAAAATAGCAAATCTTGGTGAGGATGTAGAGAAATGGGAATCCTTGCACTGTTGGTGGGAATGTAAAAATGGTACAGCCACAATGAAAAACAGTATATTGGTTCCTAAAAAGATTAAAAATAGTACTATATGCCCCAGTAATTCCACTTCTGGTTTTATACCCAAAGAATTGAAAGCAGGGTCTCAAAAAGATATTTGCACAATCATGTTCATAGTAGCATTATTCACAACAGCTCACGTGTGGAAGCAACCCAAGAGTTCATCAGCTGATGAAAGGATAAGCCAAATATAGTATACACACACACAATGGAATATTATAACTTATAAGTTCCTTTATAGGCTGAATAATATTAATTCTGACATTTGCTACAACATGGATGAACCCTGAGAACATTATGCCAAGTTAATAAACCAGTTGCAAAAAGACAAATACTATATGATTCCACTTATATGAGGTACTTATAACAGTCAAAATCATAGAGACAGAAAGTAGAATGGTGGTTACCAGGGGCTGGAGTGAGGGGGGAATGGGAAGGTATTGTTTAATGGGTAAAGAGTTTCAGTTTTACACAGTGAAAAGTTATGGAGATGGATGGTGATGATGTTTGTACATGATTATGAATGTATTTAATACCACTGAACCTGTACACTTAAAAAGTGGTTAAGATAGTCAATTTTATGTTAAGTGTATTTTATCACCGTAAAAAAGGGAGGGGAAAAAAACTGTCAAGAACACGAAGGACAGTAAAAGATCAAAGAACTGCTCCAAATGAAAAGTCTGGAAAAGAGACATGAGGATTACATATAACATGACTTCCTGGACAAGATCCTAGACCAGGGAGGAGAAAGAGTCACTGTGGAACAGCTGGTGAAATGCACACGCGATCTGTGACTTGGAGGTTAATGCTGTACCAATGCTGATTTCTTGGTTTCGGGGGTACTATACTGGCTGTGTAGGAGTGTGTATTTGTTCTGGAGATATGGACACTGGAGCATTTTGTGGTAATGAAACATCATGTCTACAATTTGCTCTCCAAATGTTCAGAAAAAGACTACAGTGGGTAATGAAGCAAATACAGTAATAGATTGACAACTAGGGAGTAGGGGTGAAGGGCATAGGGGAGAGATTCATACACACCTGGAGGCATCTTGATGAAGTGCTCAAGGACATGTACTTTGGCCTGGTGCATGGCCCGCTCTTTCTCTGCAAGGGCCCGTGCGCGGGCCTGAATGATGTGTCTCTCCAACATTTCAACCTCATCCAGCCGCTGCTTATAGAGCTCCCGAATCTGGCAGGTGGACAATGAGATGCACAGAAATATGGTGAGATCATGCAGCTTTACTCCCCCTCACCCCAGTATCAGGCCTTCCCATGAAGCGTAGAACAGTCACAGAACCTCAGAGACCCTCTGGTCTAACTGGGTAGATCTGAACATAGACCCACAGAGGAAAATGGCTTAAAGCTTTCACCGTTAGGTCAGTAAGGGCCAAGTCTAAAACCCTGTCTCCTGACTCCTGGTTTCACAGTAAAGTGAGCTACCATCCAAATACAAGTTAGCACTACATATGGTAGAGAAAGGGCTGTGTCACCCAGCTCCCCCTCAACCCCTCTTCAGAGAAGGACTTGCTGCCTAGCTGCAGGGAGCATAGTGAGTTGATTGTCTCCAGCTGTCAGCCCTTTCAGAGTTGACCTCAGTTGCCTGAAAGCACTAAGCACAGAGACTCCCTTTAAGGGAGCAGTGGGCAGTGTGGCCAGCAATCAAAGACTCAGGAGAGACAACTCAAGTCAGCTGCTTTCCTCCTTACACAGATGAGGAAGCCGAGTTGCTGTTCCAGAAACCGGGCAAGCTTCCTAAAATCTAGCCATGAATGCCTCGGTTAAGACTATGTTTTGGGGTACAAAGTCAGGCACCCCAAAGGGGGACTGACTTTTAGTTTTGTCATCTCCAGGGAGCAACTACTATTCAGTTATCTGCCCTGGTCGTTTTATTTACATATGCAATATATAATGTGTAAATGTATGTAGAGAAATAAAGATAGGTAGCTGCTACAGATATATGCCCTGTGTGTGTAGTATGTACCTATTTGCCTAAGTGCAGTATCGAGTGTCTTTCCACTAGAATGTCGCATATACTGAGATACGGACTTGGTCTGCTCTTTCCCAGCCGCCTCCTCTCCCCACCGCCACTCCCCCGCCGCCCCAGCCCGTGCCTGAAACAGCGCCCGGCAACCCGCAGGGGATAATACTTGACGAGCGGCTGAGTGCTGAGGGAGCCCACCTTTCTGAGGGTGCACGCTGGATCCCCCGCACGGCCGCAGACAGATGCCGCCCCACCCCGGGTGAGCACGCGCAGGGAACGCTCGGGGCACGGGGACCGTGTTACCTGCTGCAGCTGGTCCACGAACTCCTCGTGCCGCGCATCCTCGCTGCCGCGGGCCTTGATCAAACTCGCGCTCACCTCCTCGCCGATTACCTCAGCGGTGTACAAATTGCGAAAGATGCCGGTGAGCAAGTACGAGATGTCCTGGGTGCGCAGCGAGGTGGGGCGCAGACGCAGCAGGTGAGGCTCGGGGAGCGGCGGGGGCGCGAGTGGCGAGACGCGGCGGGGCCGGCCCCCGAAGCCGTAGTGGAAGGACTCGGAGTAGGCGAGGGAGGACAGCCGGGTGGACTGGCTGGGGCTGCGAGTCCGGGCCAGACGCTGGGTTGGGGTCCACGTTGCCCCGGCGAACGCGTAAGACCCAGAGTCCGCCGGCTGCTGGTCGCCCCTTCCAGTCTCCATGGCAACAGAGACACCGATAACTCAGCGCCGCACTTCCGCTTCCGGCCGGCCTCTTCCGCTTTGCCTTTTTCCAAGGTGCTGTCAATTCGTCATCATCACATACATTCGCACAGCAGTATCGCGTTTACCAAGATAAGCTTAGTGTGAGGCACCAGTGGAGAAAAGGTTAATTGGCACAGCCAGGCCAGTCTGATTGCAAAAGCTTCTTCCTACTTACCTTCAACTGTCCATTCTCTAATTTGTTCAACAGTTATTAATTAGTTCATTTAATACTTACTATATAAAGATTCTGTTTCAGGTCTGTGCTGGGAGCTGGAGATATCAAAGGAAGATGCTGCTTCCGCATTCACGGAGCTCACAGACGTGTGTGTGTGTGTGTGTGTGTGTGTGTGTGTGTGTGTGTGTGTGTGTGTGTGTGTGTGTGTGTAGAGGGAGAGAGAGAAAGGGAGAGTGGGAGGGTGAGAGAGACCAGGGTGGTGAGCAGGCAGGACACAGGAAAACAATTGCAGTTTAGTGGGTTAAGGCCAAGATGGAGATAAATATTGGTTGTCATGGAACCACAAAGGACAGGAACTTAGTCTACAGAGGGAGGGCGTACAGTGGGTTTTTTTGGTAGAAGACCAAGCAGAGATTTCAAAGAATAAGTAGACTCACCGTCATTAGTCATCAAGGAAGTGGAAACTAAAACTACAATGCAGCACCACTACACATTAGTAGAATGTCAAGAAATTGAATGAATGGGTGAATGAACCAAATGGATCCTGGTGAGGATGTGGAGCAATTCAAATTCTCATATATTGCAATGGGAATACAAACTAGTATAGCAGCTCTGAAAAAAACAGTTTGGCAGTTTCTTATAAAGTTTCACATACAGCAGTTCCACTCCTAGGTGCTTTTCCAAGTGAAATGAGAACGTTTGTGCACACAAAACCCTTTACAAAAATGTCTATAGCAACTTTATCCATAATTTCCCAAAACTGAAAAAAAAACCAAATGTCCTACCCACTGGTGGAAGGATAAATAAATTGTGGTACATCTGTACAATGGAACACTCTCAACAAAAAAAGATGAAACACACAAGACTAGTGATACACACAACAGCATAGATGAGTATCAAATGCATTGTACGAGGTAATGAAACCATTCTCAAAAGGTGACACACACATACTGAATGATTACCATTTATAGGACATCCATTTATATAAAGTGCAAACCTGAAAACACATCAGGGGCTACCAGGAGCTGGCGATGGGCACTAGTGCTGGCTCCAAAGGAGCATGAGGGAATTTTGGGGGGTGATGGATCTGTTCTATACTTTGATTGCAGTGGTGGTTACAAAACTATGGGTTTGTCAAACCTCACAGGACTGTACATGATAAAGGGTGAATTTAACTGTACATAAATTATACTTTAATTTTTAAGTGGGAAAAAAAAGGAAAAAGAATGAGGAGTAAGCCAGGAGAGAAGGAAAACGCCCCCCCCCCCCCATTGTGCTAAAGCTGGGAGAGTGTACTGCTGGGAGGAAATAAATGTAAGAAGCTCAGGGGTGGAACACAGAGAGCTGAGGACACAGCTAGGAAAGGGCCAGATCATGAATGGGTTTGTTAGCAACAGTAGGGAATTTAAACTTTGTTCTGAGAACAGTAGGAGGACCATCAAGGATCTTAGGCTGGGGGTGTCATGGTCAGCTCTGTGTTTTACGGCAATCACTCTGGTTGCTGTGTGAGAACAGACTTGGACAGGGCATCAGGGAACTCGATGAGGAAACTCCTGCAGGGTTTAGGACAGGGATGGAGGGCACTGGGATTCGAGTGAGAGGAACTGACTGGAGATAGATCTGAAAGGTAGGATTAACAAGGCTCACTAATGGATGACAAGAGTGAGAGAGAAGAGCCAAGAATGACTCCCAAATGTCCTGGGTGTGTGAGCAGGTGGGTGATGAGATCACCCACTGAGACAGGGCAAGGCCTATACTTGTCTACTGCAGCAACCTGACATCACATGGACTGTCATCCTTGGCACCGTGTGGCTTCTGCTCACAAGTGATACTAGCAGCCACTTTTTACTGCTGGGGTGAGTTCTGTGTGCCTTATAGCCTGAAAGCCACTTCCTGAGATGAGGCCAGGGATGCTCGCCCACAGACCTGGACCACTTCCACTTCCCTTGATTGGGCCTGGCTCCCTCATTTATAATTTCCAAGGTCTCTTCCACCCTCAGAGCTGGGAAGCCAGAGTCCCTGTTCTGGTCTGTGTACTTGGGAGGATCCTGCTCTGACTCCCTTGAGCTGCAGCCTGCTCCAGATTGAGGAGGCGACAAGGCCAGTGTGACATGCCCTATGCCTGCCCAGACATCATGAGTCCATTTACAGGGCTCATTTACCCTGTGTAGGCCGCTTGTTTCAGGCCTTCCTCCCATTGCTGACCAGTGCGTGCACGAACGGGTAATGTTGGCGGGAGGTGGAGGTGGAGGGAGCTTGGGCAAGTGGGCTGGTTTGTCCCATTGTTCACGTGCATGCAAGGCCCCCCACAATGCAGGAAGGAGTGATGGCCAGGGGAGAAGGAGAACAGTCTGGGGGCCTCCATTGCTCTAGTGTTAGGAGTGGCCCTGCCCAAACTGGGTGGTCTTGTGGAGGCCCTCTGGCTCCCTTCCCTACCCTAGGGAAGGGCAGGACAATGGATTCTTGCCATCACTTTTGTCCTCTATATCCTGCCTCCAAACAGCCTCAGAGAAGGTCACGGGGAATCTGACCCAGTCTGGGAGAGGTGTCCCCTTTTTCTATTACCCCTTCCACCCTCTGGCTTTAGCCCCTTGTGCTCTGTCCAGGCCAAGGTCTCCAGCAAACCTCCAGGTCCTCCTCTATGCTCATCTTCCTTGACCTTTCAGCGGTCCCTGCTGCTGCCCATTCCCTCTTAAGGACACACTCTCATCCCTCGCTCGCCCTTGCCTCTGCCTCCCCCATCTCCACCCTGGTCTCCCTCTGCTACCAGACTCTCTCTGCCTGTTGGGCTGGATTTACCCCTGATTCCACTGTGCCCAGTAACCAGTTTCTGTTTGCTCTGTGACTAACTGAATAAATGAATGGCTCCAACCCTGCACCAGTAACAAAGGGCTCCAGCTCCCTCACCTCTGAGGACATTGTTGTTAGCACCAAGGGAATTTCTTGAGCTGCCTTTTTCATTTCATAACCTGTTCTGTAGACCAGATTTTTTGTCTGTTTATCTCTGTGTTCCCACACACATTTTTGGCCTTTACTTTTTTTTTTTTTTTTGCTTTTAAATTTCAAAAGTTATATTTCAAAAGATTTTTGCTTTTAGATTTCAAAAGTCACCATGGTAAAAATAAAATTCAGATAGGACATAAAAAATAAAAAGTAAGTGTCCTCCTGTCAGTCTCTTTCCTTGGATTATTCCTGTATCCTTCTAGTTAGTTTCTGCCTGAACGAACACCAATAACTACAAATCTTTTTTTTTTAATTTTTAGAAAGCACAAATGACATTATATTACGCATTAAATATATTGTATATATATTGCCCTGCAATTTGCTTTTTCTCACAGCAACGCATAGAGCACTATTTTTTTGTTTTGTTTTTGTTTTTGTATGAAGATGCAGGGGAACCCACTGTATGGAAATATTGTAAGTTATTTAACCAGGTCCCTGCTAATGAACCTCACCTTGTACTACATTTCTGTACATAGAATACAGATGATATCACAGAACACAAATTGCCTGGCCAAAGCATATGTACATTTTAATACCTGAGATATCGCTAGATTGCCACCCCAGAAAGATTATCCCAGAGTAGACTCCCACCAGCTCTATGTGAGGGCTTATGAACATTTTAAAAATGTTTTGAACCATGTCCCAAATTTTATCCTCAGTCCACATCTCTAAAATCCCAGACTTGTGCATCCATCTCATATGTGACATCTCACTTGGCTGTCTGAAGGCACCTCAAACTGTGTGTCCACAGCAGAGTCTTCTCTCCCCTAGCCTCCCCCATGCCAGCTTCTGGGATCTCCCTCCTTCCAGCGGCGCAAGCCAAAAACCTACAGTCACTGCCTTTCACAGCTCCCTGCCTTTCACAGCTCCCACCGGTCAATCCTGCTGCCTCTCCCATCCAAATGAATCCAGAATCCTCCCGCTTCTCATGACCCCAACTTCTATCACCAGGGTCTGACCCACTGTCCATTTTCACCTGAATTATTGCAAGAGCCTCTTCATTGGGCTCCCTGCTTCAACTCTTGTCCCTTCATGACACTCCCCCTGCCAGCAGCCAGAGTGATTCTTTTAAAATGTGAGTCAGATCCTGTCCCTCCTTGACTTGAAAACTTCCAAGTGCTCCCCACTTCTCCCCTAGTAGAAGTAGACACACTTAGAAGGCCCAGCAGGACTTGGTCCCTGTTACCTCTCGGCCTCTCTCATACCCCTCCCCCTCGCTCCCTCTGTTCCAGCCACACCAGCTCCAATACACCAGACACAGTCCTGCCTCAGGGCCTGGGCACTGCCTCCCCTCTGCCTGGAATCCTCTTCCCAAAATATCTCTGAATGGCCCCCTCTCTCCTGTCCTGTAAGTCTCTGCTCAAATGTCACTTTCCCTGTAAGACCCAGCCTGACCTTTTAACTTTAGCCCTCTCCCGTTCCTGAATTTCTGAACCCTATTTTTAAACTGTTCTTGCATCTTCTAATATGCTACACAATTCACTCCTTACATTTATTACAGTGTCTCTTTTCTTTCCATTAGAATTTAAACTCCATGTGGGTGGGAGTTTGGGGTACATCTTGTTCCCTGAAGATTCCCAAGCCTCGAGAACAGTGCCTGGCACACAACAGGTGCTCAAGAAATATTTGGTGAATAAGTAACATAGCATATCAGTGTCTTCCTTAGTTTAGACCCTCCTTAAGTGTGCCTCCTCCCTCGGTTGGCCTGGGCTGTGCGTCCTCCCTCAGATGAGGGTCTGACTTTTTCCCCAAGAGCACAAGACTCCGCCTGTGGGATGGGGTAGGGAAGGGAGGGGGTGAGCACTGGGACTTAGTCCACACTGAAAGGAACATCACATTACATCCCCAAATGAACTCAAAACAAAGTCCCACAAATATAATTATGGAAAAGTAACCCCAATCACCCCACAGAGTCCTGGCATTACCACTGGGCCCAGAAACCCTGTAGATCGTCATGGCAGGCTGGATCCCTGCTCGCTCAGTAGTGTCTGCCTGGCATGATCAGTGCACACTCACTTTGCCATACCCCAGTCCTTGGGAGATGCAGCCTTCACTTTTCCACCTGATGCATCTGGCCTTGGGTACAGGACCCTCCGGAGGGAGCTCAGATGGGCTTTTCCAGCCCTCATAAGCATCAGGGGACACCCTCAGACCAAGAGCCACAGGCCAGGCCCTATGCCCACCAGGCTTGGTAGAGGAGGCCAGGCAGGGGACAGCCATGGGGAGAAGGGTTTCCAGCACGTGCCCGGCCAGCAGCACTCATGTGTACCAGGTCACTGACATCTGTTATCAGATTCTGAGGAGGGCTGCAGCTCCTGACAGAGAGCTCCCCAAAATGAAGGGATTCATTCAAAGTCTCACAGTGGGAAACTGCAGAGTCAAGATTTAAACAGCCCTTCATCCCCTGGCCCTGGGACAGGGGCTCTGCTAACAAGGAGAGGGCAGAATCAACCTTGTCCACCTCACCTACCCAAGGTGGCCTAGATTTGCATTTCTGGGGGAGGAGATTTGGGCAGGGCCAGCCCCAAAAGCAAATCTGGAAAGTTAGCATTCTTGGGTTGATCCTCCCCCTCCCCAGACCTCTAGAGAGATAGTGGTGGAAGGGCCAAGGGAAGTGACTTAAGGGTCACACGTGGCCCTGACACTAGGTCTCATCCATCGTCCCAGAAGCCTCCTCTCCCCACACCCATCCTCACACCCACATCCAACACAGGATGGTCAGCTGGGGTGGTGAGAAGCCGGAAACTCCACCTTTAGACAACTGGTCTTTGGGCACACATGGCCCTCCATGCACACTAACTGGGCCAACCAAACGCCCCGTGAGACACCAGGTTCTCAGAGCATCTTGCAGAAGTAACTGACCAAGGGCTGGATTTTAGGAGGGCAATTTACATACCTGGCCAGGGTTGGCTCCACCGAGAGCCCTGGTTGTTTAGGACAGAGGGAGCAGAATCCAGCAACTGTGGTTTGGTTCAAAGCCTCTTGCTAGGCCCTCCAGCCCCTCCACAACCAGACGTATAGTCACATGCCACCTGGGTTGACGCACAGCAGAAGTCAGCCTCCCAGCCTGTAAGAGGGAGGGAGGGGCAGACAGAGCAGGAAAGGAGAGTCCGGGGGAGCTGCTGACCCACAGGTCAGAGCAGTAGCCTGGGTTCTCTGAGCAGGGTGTGGCCCAGCCCTCTTTTCTGGCAGAACTGGTGGCATGGGCCAACTCTGAGTCAGCTGTGCCTCTCCCGCCCAACAATCCCAGGCTCTGAAGGAGGCTTGACTGGGCCAGAGGTGTGAGACAGGTTTGGTGCGTGCAAAGGAAGGGCCAGGCTGTAGCCCCACCAGGGGCATCAGAGGGAGAGGCGACAGATAATGCCCTGGTTTGGGGCCTAGAGTTCAGAGCTAGGAAGTGACATGAATAAACAGGAATTATGCTTCATATGAAGCTAAATCAACTGCTGGTGTTGGAGTTTGGTTGTGTCTCTGCCTGGGAAGAAGAGCAGGGCTTGGGGAGGCCTGACTTGCTGTAGGGGCTTGCAGGCCCCCAGGGATGTCAGAGGTCCTGGACTAGCCCTACGGCCAGAGGAAGCCCCCAGAGGGCAAGCCTGGAGGTGAGCATCCTAGCCTCGGAGAGAGACAGTGAGGGCAAAGAAAGGACCCCTCATCCTCCCAGCTCCCAGGCTAGGGCTCCCAAGGGAGGCCTTATGTGGACTTGCTCATCCCTGAGCAGAATGGAAAGCAGGGAGGGCTCTGAAAGGCCTCCAGGGGCAAGGGGGAGGGGGCAGCTCTTGTTGGAGGGCAGGCAAACTGGGGTGAGTGCCAGGTAGAGGGCTAGCCCCCTCCGTGCAGGGGAGGCTTACAGAGGGAGGAGGGCTCTCCAATCCGAAGTCCTGGCCCAATCTCAACCTTCAGGATGGGAGGACTTGCCCTCTGGCAGGATTACATCCCTTCCAGAGGTATTCAAGGCCACCTAGCCCTGCTTGTGTTGGGAGGGGGAGGAGTTGGGGTGAGCCAGGCCTTCTCTCCAAGAGGGGTCCAACTGGTTCTGCCAGACTCTCACATTGGCTTTATTAGCCCAGGAGGCCTGGGGGATTCACTGGTGGGCTCAGCACCCCCTATCCTGGGAGGTCTTCTGGGGGCTCTGCCAAGGGCCTCTCCCAAAAGTCAGTGGCCAGCAGGACCCCTGGATTTTCCCATGGGGGATCTCTGGGTACCCTACAAAGAGGATGTCTGGGTTGCAAGAGTTGAAGGTGGGAGTGGGGGGGGTCCATGTAGGGATCCCTTGCCCAAACAGCCCCTTAGGAGCCACCCAGATATGGAACTCTGGAGTTGTCACCTCACCTCAGATTCTGTCCCCCACTCTGCTGTACAGATCGCCAGGAGTTTGGGGTGTGAGGGGCTCAAAGGTGACTCCCTTGCATCTACTTGCTGTAAGTTTTTAACACTTCCTCCCCAGCCCCTACCAAGGGCACTTCTGCGATTAGAAACTTCCCCAGACGGGCAGGGACCGTCCTCCGGACTAGGTTCAGGCATTTCTTTCTGAGGACTTCCTAACTTGTGCCCTCCCGGCACCTATTTTGCAGAAGGGAAAGCAGACATCGGGGAGCCGTGGCTGGACTCCAGGACTCCGAGGCTCCTTTTCGCAGCAGCCTGGCTGGGCGTCGGACATAACGTGGTCCCTGCCCCAGGAGGGTGCCAGATCCCTTTGAGCATCACCCTAACCCCAGCGAGGCGCCCACAGGCAGGGCGTGGGGTCGGGCCGCCCTTGGTAATGACAGGGCCCGCGGCTTGTGGGTGGCGGCAGCAAAGGAAGCCAGAGGGATCTGGCTATTTCTGGCAGGGACGCGCCCACCCTCCGAGGCCAGGGCTGGCCAGGCTTCCCGGCCTCCACCTCTGCCCTCCTCCCAGATCCCCAAGAGAGGCGGGGAGAGGCGCGGGTTGGAGGGCCCAGGGGGCGGGGGCGCAGGCAGGCGCGGGGCGGAGCGGAGTCCCGGGCCCACCTCCGATCTCCTTCCCCCCCACCCCCAAGCCCGCAGTCCTTTCGGGTCCCTCCACCGCACTCCACTGGGACCCAAGGTTGCTCGCGCTGTCGCCGCAGACTAGTGTCCCGGGGCGCCCCCCTCCCGCCGCGCCGCCCTACGGGCATGGACTCGGGCGGGGACTTCCTGACCCTGCATGGTGAGTACTCGACTGGTGTGCTAGGGGACCCTGCCTGGGCCGATCCCGCGGATAGCCGTGCTCGGCCCTGAGCGGGGGACCCCCAGCTCCTTCAGCCGCCCTCCGCCCCGCCCCGGGCCCGCCCCTCGGCCCTTTTGTCGCACTGACGAAATCTCGGCCCGGGACTGCCGGGCACGACCCTCGGCGTTTCCAGACTTGTCCCCTAGATCCGGCGGGTGGGGAAAGGAGGGTGCGAATCTGAAGGCTTCCCCAAAGACTACTCCCGGCCCCGCTGCCTCAGGGACTACCCCCACCTAATCCTGGTCACAGAAGTCTGGGCTCCAGGGTCCAGCGCACTCGGAGGGGCCAGGGAGGAAAGGAAGTAGCATCCACGAATAACCAAGATCTCTCGGCCCCGTCCATGGCCGCCCAGAGAGGATCCCCAAAGCCCAGGCGTGCCTGGACCGCGTCGGGTGGCGTGGGTGTGGCGAGGAGGTGCGCTAGGTTGAACGAGGTCGGACGGCGCTGCGGTAACTGCCAGCGCAGAAATCGTAACGATGCCCAGGCGGCCCGGAGCAGCCCAGTCCCCACATCTGCGCACCCTCCTGGAGGGACAGGCTCAAGTCTCAGCTCTAAACTGCCTCTGTCTCCTCGACTGACTGGGAAACAGTCTGGGCCAGCTCCTTGTCCTATCACTGTCTCCAGGAGAGAGAGCAGTGGCGGGTTCCCGGCTGCAGAGGCTGGAGATCTGCTGGCTGCACAGGTCCCCAAACCTGGACTTCGCAACTCTTTATTCCAACCTGGGGATTCACCCACTCTTAGGGGAGCTTTGCAAACACTGCCCCTCTCACGCCAATCACTGCTTAACTCCATCTCCCTCTGTTTTCTAGTACCCTTGGGGTCAGATGCTTTAGTACCCCACTCCCATCTATCCAGCTAAACCACACATGGCAATGATACATGGGAAAGGGAAAGGCAGAGCCCTCCAGCTGTTCACTGGTGACCCCCTGGAATTCAGAGAGACTCAAGGTGTTCCTTTCAGCCAGTCCCAATCTGTCTCATGTTTCCTAGTTGGCCCAGACCTGGTCCCCATGGCCCAGAAAGACCTTGCGCAGTGCCCAGAGTTGTTACCCTCACACCAGTAGCCTGGGCTCCTCAAGGTAAACTCGTCCAGCTGGGTCATGGGATCCCTGCCCTTTCCAGTGCTCCCTCCTCTCCCCTAGGGACAAAGGTGTCCTTAGTGCTCCTGCCACACTGGCAGGAAGGGAGGCTGGTCAGCTCAGAGGACCACAGTAGAGACCTCTGCTTTCTCTCTCTCAACCTTTAGCTAGTGCTGTCTACCCTTCAGACTGCCACCTCTTCCATGCCTGCTTCATGCTCAGACCTCCTAAAAGCCTTCTGGTTGCCTCTGGCACAGCTGCAGCCTCAGCTCATGTGGGAATAGGCTCCATCCTGGGCATCTATGCCTTTGTGCAGTCTCTCTCCCTGGCCAGCCCTAGCCTCTTCCCTGGAGAAGAAGCTGTGTGGAGGCTCAGTCAGCACCTCCCAATCCTGTGGCATGGGCTTGGCAGCCCTGGCCCATCCTGTTTGACACCTGCCTCCCAAGTGCCTGACTGTCCAGCCCTTCCTGCAGAGCTGGCATGAACACTGCAATCCCAAGCTGTTTCCCTGAAGGTCCTGCTGCTGCTAGTTTATCACCCAAAATTACCTCCCTTAACTGCCTTTTGCACCCCCTGCAAACCAGATTGGGGAGCAAGAGCTTGTCATGGAGAATTAGTGGTGAGAGGAGTTGGTCACTGTGCTGTTCCAGGTTGAAAGTCTGTACCCTTTTCATATTTTGGGTCTCCCAGCACTGGACATATGCTGTGGGACCACACTCTCTGGCTTGGGCAGTTGGGAATCTGCTGCAGAAGAGCCCCCTCCATTGACCTATGGGACTATGGGGCCCACCTAGATACGGGGTATCCCTCTGTCCTCGCCCCAGAAGCATGCAGAGGCAGTGTAGTATACAGGCATGTATTACTGAGGTAGACTACCTGAGTTCAAGTCTTAGCTTTCCCATCTTAGACAAATCCCTCGATTTCCTTGTGCCTCAGTTTCCTCAACTATAAAATAGATAAGAACACTACTTTCCTCATAGGATTGCAGTGAGGATTGAATGAGGTAACACATATAAGGCAAATATGAGAACAGTGCCTGAGTACCCAGCAGGTACTATGTTTCTGCACGAGGCCCACCCTGCAAGTGATCATGCCCTGTGAGTTCTTTGTGAGATAAGAAGGCACCATAAGGTAGTTCCTAGCCAGGAAAAATGTGACCAAAACTGGGTTTAAGAATCAAGGAGCTCCACCTGGTGCCTCTGAAGCCCTCAGACTGATGCTCTAGTCCTCTGGTCTCATCCCCCTACCCTACATCCTTTGCTCTCTCCATTCTAGCCAGGCTTGCACTGGCTTTTCCAGCAGGTCCCCAGATGTGCCTAAAAGGACATTATCTCCCAAAGTCCTTCCCTCACTGAACACAACCACCTCCACCTCCACCAACTTGTCCAACACTGAAAACCTCCTGCCCCACTATAAAAACTGGCATTTGTAAGAGTGGAAGGCAGGGTGTAGGAGGGTCCTTCTCTGGTCCCAGGACACCCGGACTCCAGCCCTAGCTTTGCCTCTACTTAACACTGTGACCCTGAGCAAATCCCTTTGCCTGTCTGGGCCTGTTTTCTCATCCATGGGAAAGCACTATCTACTGACGGGGGATGTTGTGAGGGTAAAACACTAGTGGGCAAAGGAGATCTAGTTTGGCAAAGAAGCCAGGACCCACAAGAGATAAGGGTTCTAGAGTCATCATAGCATTAGGGGTGGCCAGCCCTCTACAATCTCAATTATGTTTCAAAGCTGTCTGTCCCTGGGGTTCCAGGACCACACTACACAGACACATGCTGATTCACACTTATCTTAATGTTTTTTGTGCCGCAGGCCACTTCGGCAGTCAGGTGAATTCTGTGGACCCCTTCTCAGAATCATGTTTTTAAATGTATAAAATACAATACACAAGAATTCAAAGGAAGCAAGTTATACTGAGACATGATTCTATCCATAGGTCCTTGGCAGGGGTCCTTGGCCCTCTGGTTAAGAACCCTTGTGTGGTTTTTCTGAAACAGAGGTTCCCCTTACACTCTGCTCCCCTTTATTCCAAATGAAGAACAATTTCATGTTTGCATCCATATTCCAGCTCATCTACACTAACACACGTTCTCATGATTTACTCTCGAAGCTGTGACCTTAAGCAAGTCACTCTGTGCTTCAGTTTATGTTTTTTATTATTATTATTATTATTATTATTATTATTATTATTATTATTATTATTATTATTATTATTATTATATTATTATTATTATTATTATAGCTGTGCTTGTCTGGGCTAATAACTGGCTTTGCCAGTGACTCACTGCCAGTGCTGGTGACTGGAGCTGCAGTGAGGCGAATGAAGGAACTATTCAGAGGCAGAGAGTAAAAGAGAGGAGTGAGTCAAGCCTCTGGGTGGTGTCCTGACCTTGACACACAGTAGGGGCTCAGTAAATAACTGCTGGGTAAATAAAAGGGAAGTCATAACTTACATGAATGGTCCCACTGTTCCCGAGCACACTGGCAGCACAGTTTCATATGGAGTTCTTCTCACCTATTTATCAAAGCAAGCCTGCGTTAATGAACTATTTTTAAGATCAGCATTTTTTTTTTCAAGAATTCCACTGGCATTTGGAACCTAGGAGACTAGCCCACGCAGGTACCAAAACTCTCTAAGAAGGAAACAGGCCCGCCTGAGGTTCACCAGTGAGGAAGCAGCCCGCTGAGTCACAATGGATTCGTTGAGTACTCGAGGTGAAATATTTGGCGGGCTCTGCTGCCTGGCCCAAGCACCATCCCCGGCTCCGTCTGACCCCGCCCCACCCTGTTCTCGGCTAAACTCTGCAACCCAGGCCGCCGCCCACCCGGGTTTGGCTCCCCGGTTCAATCTCGCCCAGCCCTAGAGTCCTGCGCCAGGTCCCCAGCTAAGTGTTTAGTATTTGCGGTTCAGGCTTCGCCCCGTGGTCGGACTCCACCCCGACACCGCCTCCAAAGTCGAGGTCCTGCCCCCCTACCCGAACACCGCCTTTCCAGTGAGAAACCCTCCCCCTGTTCGTCCCCGGGACCCTGGCTCCGCCCTCGGCCATCTTCCTGGGCCTGGCTCAGCCCCATGTCACCTCCCAGACCCAGTTCCTCCCGCTTCCAACCTCTTTGACTCCAGCTCCGCCCCAATCCGCTTTCTGGGCTCAGACTTTTGCCACAGATCTTCTTCCTGGGTTATGGGTGTGTCCCACCCCGCCTCCCTGTCCTGGCTCCTCCTCCTGGGCGCCCCGCCTCCTGGGCTCTGGCTCCTCCTCTCCCCGCCTGGATTCCACTCTCGCCACATCTTCCCGGGGGCATCGGTCCGCCCCTCTGGAGCTGGCCCCGCCTCCTAGGGCCTGGCCCCGCCCCCTTACCGCTCAGTACCGTCCCGCCCCTAGTGCCAAGGCCCCGCCCTTACCCTGAGTTCTAGCTCCGCCCATCCACTCCTGGTCTCCACCCCTGCTCCCCTCCAGGGCGTCGATTCCGCCCCTTAGGGCCAGGGCCGACTTCTGGACACCACACTGTCCCGGGCCAGGCCCAGCGGGTGGCAGGGGCACTCGGAGCGTCATGCAGTGCCTGGGGTTTTCGCGCCGGAGCCGGAGCCACTCCACAGAGCTCTACTTGCAGGATCAGAGCCTCAGGGTGGCAGCACTCAATGGGCAGAAGCTGGGTAAGGGATCCAGGGCCCCCCCCCCCGCCCCCCGAGATCTGCAGAGGCTGGGACAGGACGCAGACTTTCTGATCTCAGGGTTGTCTTCGATCCTTTGATTGGACCTGTTTAATACTTCTGTGAGTGTGTGATCCACTGTGGGGTTGTGTTTGCAGGGGTGGTATGTGGAGTGAGTACAAGGGGGATTCGTTACCTATTCTCCTGATCTACCTCAGCCCCTCCAAAGCTCCCCGCCCCTTGCCACCCCCAAACCATCTGTTTACAATCCCAGTGGTGATTCTGTCATTTGTGTGGTACTGGGACACTGTGCAGCTGTAATGATATGTAATGCTGTGTAACCAAGTGGCACCAGTGTGACAGTGTGTGATCCAGTGTGATGCCGTACACCGTGTAGGGCTGTGGGTGACAGATGTGATAGTGGGTGACTCAGGTGACTGAGTGATTCTGACATCCTGTGTCATGGTGTGTATGTTCTGTGGATTTTCTGCTGTTACTCTCTGTGGCAGGTGTCCCTGAGTGGTGGCTAAGGTAATGTTTCCTAGCACTGACCCTGTGTGCAGGCTTCTGAGTTCTGACTCCACCATGTAACTTCCTTGAGCCTCAGTTTCATCAACTGTAAAATGGGAATAATGATAGTGCCTTCCTCATTGGGTTGTTGGGGGGATTAAATACATGTGCTAAGACCAGGATCTTATTCAAATACTAGCAATTATTATGGTGGCTGCTATTATGATGATGATGATGATGTTCTGGCACTGTATGTGGTGTGGCTGTGTGACTCCATGTAATAATTGTGGCCCATTGCTCCTTCCATGTTGTGTAGGGCAGTGTGTGATGAGTATGGTAGTGTGGTGTATATATGACTATATCCCATTCACAGTGGAGCTGTGTATTGCTTTGGATTCCAGATTCAGTTTGTCTCCATTATGCATTACACTTCGCACATGGGCAGGACTCCTGGCACTGCCTACCCAGCCTTCTATTAGCACTGCAGCCCCCTCTGCACTCCCCACATGGCCACCTCACTGTGTGCAGCTAGCCTGGGCACGCTGGTAAGGCTGCAAGGTCCACCCTGAGCTCAAAGGCCCCTCATCGCCACCCTCCCACAGGAGGACTCAGTGCCACAGCTGAGAGTGGGGCTGGGCAAGGGGTACCCAAAGACTTTCTGGGTGCTAAGGGAGCAAGGGCATAGAAACAAAAGGGCCTCAAATGAGACTTAGAGATGAAGAGATGGAAGGGTCTGCCCAGATTTCCCAGTGGCCCAGAGGGCAGTGGTGATTATCAAGACCTATCTTGGGACTGAGGTCTGTGTTCCAGAAGGCATGTCAGCAGCCAGGGGGCTTATCTCTGCCTGACCACAGACAAGGCCACAGCCTGGCTCCAGGACAGGATGAACGTGTCATCTCCTCACAGTGTTTTTCCAGAGCCAGTGGGTGGGGCTCACCTGCCTTCTACGCCCCCACCCCGCTCCCATCTGTGCTGTGCGCGGTGGCTTGCCCTGATGCCCAGCTTGGGGGTGGGGTGCAGGCAGAGGGGGAGAGGGTGTCCCTCCCAGTTGCTTCTCAGGCTCAGGAAGGTCAGCAGAGTCCCCCAGCTGAGCTGAGGTGGCTCTCTCCTCTGGCAGCTGGGAACCACCTTCCCCTCCCTCTCGTCTTGAGCCCCACAGACACAGCCAACAGTTGAGGACATCCTGCGGGAGCCCCCTCCTTCTCCACTGGGCCCCCCTTGGGGCTAAAGGGGAACTGCCAACACCAAGGCAGGGGGTCTCCTGGAGGTGGTGGAGAGACCTGGGACAAAGGTGGGGAAAGGTCACATCAGACTGTCACGTCTGAGGAGGCCCAGAGACACTTCCTCCATCACTGTTCTCAGCCAGTGCTGATGGGGGAACAGGCACAGAGAGGGAAGATGGTTGCCTAAAGCCATGGTTGGGGAGCAGGTATTAGCACTGGGCTGGGTCTCCGCTGGAGGCAAAGACTGGGGTGGGATAGAGAGGGTGTAGGTGGCCAAGGCTTGGGGAAGTGGTCCAGAAGGTTCTATAGGTTATGTCCATGTGTGGAGCAGGCTGCCTGGGTGGTGGGAGGAGTGGGGCACGGGTAAAGTGGGAGAGCGTATTAGGCCTGGGGATCCCTAGGCCCTGGACCTGCACAGCCCTGATGCCACTGCTCTGCTGGAGAAGAAAGCTGAAGATGGCTGAAAAGTCACAGAGTTTTCATTTTGGGGACAGAAGTGAGGTGAGATGGCCTACTGGCTCCAAACAGAGCTGGCTGCTGGACTACACATGGCTAGGGTGATGAATCTAGGTGCAGACCTAGAACTGGAGGTGTCTGTTAGATTCATGGGTCATTATGGCGGTGGTGGGGTCTCTCCTTGATCACAGTTGGTACAGGGTCTGCATGGGGCTGAGGACTTCTGGGGAGCCAGGTATCCCTTTGGTGCCTCCTGCCTGAGCCTGGTAGGACAAAGGGCACTATGTCTTTAGGAGCCCATGCCTCAAGCCAGCCTGGGTCCCTGCAGAGAGCTGGACAGGAGGGCGCCAAGCAGCCAGGGTTTTCTGAAAGGGCTGCACTTGTGCCTTAGGGCTGCTACATCCTGAGGGGGGGTCCCAGACCCAGGACACTCAGAGATTGTGGGCAGGGAGGGATGGGGCATCCCAGCAGGCCAAACCCAGGCCTCGGTGGGTCATTTGTCTCTTGTGGGGACAAGGATCATAGGCCCACTCAAGTCAGGGATGGGGGCAGCAGGGGTGAGGGATGGGAACAAGGGCCCCACAGCAACCACAATGTGGACACCAAGTACTACAACTGCTGTTGCCTTAGGATCGCCCCAGACTCTTGCAACATGGGACTTCCCTTTGAGGTGGATGCTATACTGTTTACAGACAGGAAAGCAGAGGCCCTGAAACATGAAGTCACTTACCTAGGTCGCACAGTGGTCAGTAAGGGGACCTGCATTTAGGCAGAGGTGATCCCAGAGTCATTGGACTTGTGAGGCTGTTGGGCTCTTGATGCTCTGGGGTCCATTTCCACCTGTGTCTGTCCCTTTTCCTTCCTGCTCTGCCTAACCTTTTGGTCCCAGCTCCCTTCAGGACACTCTGATCCCTAAGTATGCTGGGGAGGGGCCCACTTCGTCTTTCAGAGCCAGGTCATTTCCTAGCGGTTAGCTGCCCTCCCTCTGTCCATTCAGCTATGGGTGGCCAGTCTTAGTGTATAAAGTGTGGCCATGAGTGGGTGGGTGTCCCAAGATTTGCAAGGTCTCAGCTGGCATTCAAGATGACTTCCTGGAGAAGGCAGGGCTCCAGAATCAGGCTGGAGCAAGTCATGGAGGGAGAAGTGAGCAGAGAGCTGAGGATGGAGGCTGGTGACAAGAGGGTCTGGAGGTGGGCATGGCCAGCATGGGGACTGAGGCAGTAGGGACACTAGAGGAGGTGGCATCTTACCAGCTCTGCCCCCTAGGCCTACAGGATGACAAGGACATACAGGCACTGCTGAAGGGCAGCCAACTCTTGAAGGTGAAGTCCAACTCCTGGCGGAGAGAACGCTTCTACAAGTTGCAGGAGGACTGCAAGACAATCTGGCAGGAGTCCCGCAAGGTCATGCGGACCCCGGAGTCCCAGCTGTGTGAGTGCCCTGGGCTGCTGGGAGTGGTCAGGGTGTGGAACCCATGCTTGAGGGGAAACTGATGCTGGCAGGGGTGGGATGGGGCTGGAGTTCAGTCATGCACCAGGATCAAGGCAGGGAAACTGAGGCCAGGTCTGATGGGGCATAGGTCGGTCAGGACCAGATACGGAGAAATCAAGGGTGGCCAGCGTGGGGAAGAGGAGCCTGTTAAATCACTGATAGGGAAACTGAGGCCTAGTCAGGCCAGAGAAGGCAGCCATGGACTGAGGACCACAGATGGAGATGCTAATGCCTTTTGGGGTAGGAATATATAGCTGTGACCTCAGATGAGGAAAGCCAGGCTCAGAAGTAGGGAGGGAGCTGGACAGTACTGCCTGAACTCACAGGTATCCACCCAGACATTTGTGGGAAGGAGGGAAGCTGGGTGGACCAGGACTGCAGGTGTGGTGAGGCCCAAAGTCCGGGGACAGATGAGGCTCTTCCGGGTGTCAGTGGCCAGGATGTGAGGTGGGGCCGCAGGAGGCAGCTCCTCCCTCGGACTGAGGCCGTAACAGGGAGGTTCCAGTGGAGCAGGGCTGGGACTTGCAGAGAGGGGCCTTGGCTGGGCAGCTCCCTCGATGGCGTGGGCCTGAGGGCTTTCTAGAAGCTTCAGAAAAGGCCCAGAAATCCAAAGTTTAGGCCTGCAGCTGGAGAGTGCCTCCTGCAAGGCCTCAGGGAGAAAGTTCTGCTGATTGCTGCCTTTTACCACAGAACACCCTAAAGATTTTGTAAAATGAGAGGTCCCCTCTGTACCTTTACTTGCTGGGAAAATTTTAGACCAAAGCTATTCAAAAGGACTTTCTATGATAATGGAAATTATCTCTGTATCGATGCTGTCCAGTATGGCAGCTACTAGCCACCTGTGGCCATTGACCATTTGAACTATGGCCGGTGTGACTGAGGAACTGAATTTTTAATTTTACAGAATTTTAACTAATTATATTTAAATAGCCACATTTGGCTGGTAGTGCAGAGAGATCACTGCAGCTGGATTTCACAGCTAAACCCCCTGGAAATCCTTCACTCATTGACCCACCCTTGGCCATGGAGTGGGGGCATACGCAGGGTCAGCCCACCAGCAGGTCTATTGGTGACAGGTGACAGGTCCCAGGCAGGAAGGGGACAGGAGGAAGGGGACAGTCAGCCCACTGAAGATGCCCCAGAAAGGGTCTGCCAGGACCCAGGACACTGGGCAGAAACCTGAGAAGGGATGACCCGCAGGCATGTAGCCTGTGACAGGGCCACAGGGGAAGCTGGACAGGAGCTGGGTCAGATGGGGAGAGACTGACCGGGTCCTGGGGACTGTGGGCCATGGAAGGGTTCTGAGTGGGGCTGGGCAGGGTTGGAGGGGGCAGAGCACTCTCAGAAAACTACCCTGAGTGCATGTCAGCCACATAACACAGGAGTGACCCAGCCTTTGCTTCTATCTGTGGCACCAGCCAGGCTCCTTCACAGGCCTCTGCCCTGATAGGGGGCTTCCTGTTGGATACTGGCAGGTGGCAGCCCCGTGGGAACGGAGCATCTTACTCTCCAACCCCTGGGGAGTCCCAGGAGGCCACCTGCCAGCCAGTACGTAAGCCTGGTTCCCAGCGTGTGCCATGAACTCGGCGGGGGTGGGCAGGGGGCAGAGGAGTGGGAAGTCTGGGCCTTTCCAGACCTGGGCTGGATGGGAACCACATCCCGGGAGAGCTGTAAGCACGAGGGCTGTTCCTCACATCCCAGGCAGGGGCCCCAATGTGAGCAAAGGTACAGCGGTGGGAATGAAAAAGAGGCATGAGTGAGGGGCCTGCGTCCTGAAAGGAGGGGCTGCAGGGGTGACAGGTTCGGGGTGGGGTATCAGGTGTGCTCCAGCGAGAAGCGTGCCCGGAAGAGGCTCTTTCCCACGTCAGAGACAGAGAAAGGTCTGGGCTGCTCATGCCTGTGGGCTGCTTCCCTCCTCTGGGTGACTGCTCTCCACTGCGTTACACCTCCCTCTGGGAAACTGAAGCCAGGAAGGGGCCCCCAGTCCTCTGTGCCTCTGCTTCCTGTTCCCTAAGTCTCCCCCAGTCCTGACACCACGATCTTCCTCACCTCTAGTTCCCGCAGGCAGACAAGGCATTATCAGCAGGGAAGGCATCTGGACTTTCTCATGGTGCGGGTGGGGTGCTGGCGTCCACGGCTCCAGCTTCCTGTTTCCACTCCCAGCCTGCGGCAGCTGCAGCCAGTGCAGGGCCAAGCAGGGACGGAAGGCTGTGGGCAGAGGGATTAAGTAGGGAGATCCCCTGCACCCTAGATGGCCCAGGGTTTGTATGTCTCACACCTCAGAGCCTGCCACATGCCACACCTGTGGGGGCCTGCAGGTGGCTAGGATGCCCCTGGCCACGCCGTGTGGGTAGTCTGGGAAGGACAGGCAGGCTTTTGACCAGAGTTAGTCTAGAACCCAGGATAGATGGATATGGATGGCTCAGGATGGGGATGGGGCAAGGGCAGAGCCTGGACCCTGATGCTGGGAGGCCCAGCAGGAGCCCAGCTGGTGGGACTGGCTCCCAGCCAGACCAGGGAGGGCACACTTCAGGTGAAGGGGGAACAGGCAGGACTTTGCTGCTCCCTGAAGCTTGGAAGGCTGGGCTGTGACAGGAGGGCCCCCTGGCTCCCAAGGGCAGAATGATGTCATCTCTCAGATCTCCATGTGTACCCCCCAGTCTGCCTCTTGGGATCCTGAAGCACTGACTCTGCCAAGGGGCTCCCTGAGCTCAGGACAGATACATGCAGGGCAAGACCCTGGCTGCTCTTTGACACAAGCCCTTCTCCCTCTGTCTTCGGCCCTCTGCCTCCAGGCCCCAGGGCCAGGGCTGACTGAGGGTTGCTCAGGTCTCGCAGGCGGTCAGGAGCAGGGCCAGGAGGCTCTTATGGCTGTCCTGAGGGGGAGACGGGCTCAGAGTCAAGTACCATCAGGAGGGTGTGTGGCCTCCTGTCACAGACTCCAAGCTCCAGAATGGTCTCTGTCTGTCTGAGAGCCCTGCCCTGCCCTAGTCCTCTGCCAGGGGCCTTGCTCCCTCCCAGCACAGAAACAGGGAGCCCGGGACCCTAGGTGCCCTTCCCACCCTAAAGTCAGTCCCTCTCTCTGTCTCTGTCTCTCCCTCTCCCTGTGAGTCTCCACTCTGCCCACTACAGCTGTCTCATGTCTCTCCTCCCTGGATTGTCCCTGTCCTCCTTCCTCCCTTTCATCCCACCTTTGACCATCTTCCTGACCCTCTCCTTCCTCTCTGGATCAAGGCCTGAGATCCAGCCCTGGCTCTGTGTCTCTGAGGCTGCGTGTGTCAGGGGCAGGGGCTGGCCTCACAGCTCTCTCTGTACCCATCCCCACCTGCTTCTTGCAGTCTCCATCGAGGACATTCAGGAGGTGCGGATGGGGCATCGCACGGAGGGCCTGGAGAAGTTTGCCCGGGACATACCTGAGGACCGCTGCTTCTCCATCATCTTCAAGGACCAGCGCAACACGCTAGACCTCATCGCCCCATCGCCAGCCGACGCCCAGCACTGGGTGCAGGGCCTGCGCAAGATCATCCAGCACTCGGGCTCCATGGACCAGCAGCAGAAGCTGCGGCAGTATCCTTTTGGGGGCTGTCGGTCCAGGCCCAGCCTGTGGTTACTGGCTGTGGTCGTCCCCAGGGCAACCTGGGCATGGAAGACACCCAGCTCAGGCCGTCATACCAAAACAGCAAAGACTGGGTGGCTTAAACCACAGAACTTAATTTTCTTAACAGTTCTGGGGGCTGGAAGTCTGGGATCATGGTGCCAGCATGGTTGGGTTCAGGTGAGGGCCCTCTTCCTGGCTTGTAGATGGCTTCCTTCTTACTGTGTCTTCACACATCTGTAGATGGCAGAGAGAGAGATTTCTGGTGACTCTTCTCATATGGGCACGAATCCCATCCTGAGGGCGCCAGTCATAACCTCATCCAAACCTCTCAAGGCCCCATATCCGAATACATCACATTGGGGGTTAGGGCTTCAATACCTGAATTTGGGGGGAACACAATTAGGGGAAGAAGGGACGGTACCTGCAGCCCTCTTTGGCCTACTCTGACCCAAGGGCCAGACAGCAGTGCAGCCCCCTGAAGTCTCTTGTCCCCCCTCTGTAACCACCATGGAGTTGGGAGGCCGGGGAGGCTGAGGGGAGCCGCCTGCTTCAGTGGGAGACCTAGTCTTGGATGTTTTAATCATGTTTCCTAGAGTTACTGCATTTTTTTCTCTCTGGGAGTTTGGGAGGCCACCCACACTGCCCCACCCCTGAGCCATTCTTTGGGGATAGATCAGGTTTCCCCAGGCCTGGTGTGCAGGCCAGCCTGTGAGCTTGAAACAAATTCACTTCCGAATTTAGGGGCAAAATGACACACTAGTTTATGATTCACAGCGATCAGGATTCAGGTATATAGGATTAGGGTGGATCCAGTGCCACCTTTTTTTTTAATGACAGTTTTATTGACATATAATTCATATACTGTATAATTCATCCACTAAAGTGTACAAGTCCATGCTTTTGAGTGAATTCACAGAGTTAATGCAACCATCACCACAATGAATTTTAGAATATTTTCATCCAAATAGAAACCCCAGGCCCATCTCCCCACAACCCCCAGCCCTGGACAACCACCAATCTACTTTCTTCCTCTATATATGTTTGCCTTTCCTGGACATTTTATGTAAGTGGAAACATACAGTCTGCTGTGACTGGAGTCTTTCACAGAGCATAATGTTTTTCTGGCTCATCCATGTTGTCACACGTATCAGTACTTCATGCCTTCTGTTTGCCTAATACTATTCCATTGCACGGCTATTTGAGTTATCCATTCAGCAGCTGATGGACATTTGGGTTTCTGCTTTGGGACTCTTCTGAATAATGCTGCTGTAAACATTCGTGTATAAGCTTTTGTGTGGACATATGTTCTTATTTCTCTTGGGCATGTACCTCAAACTTCTGAGTCTTGAGGTAACTGTATGTTTAACCTTTTGAGGAACTGCCAAACTGTTTTCCAAAGAGGAAATTTACATTCCCACCAGCAGTGTCTGTGGGTTCCAGTTTTTCACATTGTCGCTAACCCTGGTTATTATCGGCCTCTTTTACTATAGCCATCCTTGTGGGTTTGAAGTGGCATCTTGGTGGTTTTGATTTGCATTTCCTTAATAGCTCATGATATTGAGCATCTTTACATGTGGTTACTGGCCATTTGTATATCACTTTGGAGAAATATCTATTCAGTAGATCATCTGCCCACTTGCTGTTGTTGTTAAGCTCTTTTTTAAAATAGACCTATTAATTTTAATCTTAATTCTCGGTTAATTGAGGTAAAATGTACATAACGTAAAACATACTGCCTTAACCATTTTTAAGTGTACAGTTCAGTAGTGTTAATTACACTCATTGTTGAGCAACCCATCTCCAGAACTCTTTTCATCTTGTAAAACTGAAACCCTGTACCCATTAAACAGTAACTCCCTGTTCCACCCTCCCCTTGGCCCCTGGCAACCACTGTTGTACTTTCTGTCTCTATGAAACTGATTCCTCTAGGTTCCTCATATAAGTGAAATCATACACTATTTGTCTTTTTGCCATTGGCTTATTTCCCTTAACATAATGTCTTCAAGGTTCATCCATGTTGTCACATATGTTATTATTTCCGTACTTTTTCAGGCTAAACAATATTCCATTGTATGTATAGACCACACTTTATTCCTTCATCCATTAATGGACACTTGGGATGCTTCCACCTTTCGTCCACTGTGAATAATGCTGCTATGAACATGGGTGTACAAGTATCTCTCTGGGACTCCGTTTCCAATTCTTTGGGGTATATACCCAGAAATGGAATTGTTAGACCATATGGTAATTCTATTTTTAATTTTTGAGGAACACCGTACTGTTTTCCATAGCACCTGTACCACATAACATCCTCACCAACAGTGCACAAGAGTTCCAATTTCTCCATGTCCTTACCAACACTTGCTATTTTCTTTTCTTCTTTTACTAGGTATCTGTGGTTTTGGTTTGTATTTCCCTAGTGATTAATAATATAATATTGAGCATTTTTATGTGCTTTTGTATGTTGTCTCTGGAGAAATGTTTATTCAGATCTCTGGCCCATTTTTAAATTGGTCTATCTGTCTGATTATTGAGTTGTAAGACTTTTTTTTATATATTCTAAATACAAGTCTCTTATCAGATATATGCTTTGCAAATAATTTCTCCCATTCTCTGGGTTTTTTTTTTTTTTTTGTGGAAGTATTCTCTGAAGAACAAAAGTTTTTAGTTTTGGTGAAGTTTAATTCGTTTAATTTTTGCTTTGTTTCTTGTGTCTTTTTGATGTCGTATCTAAGAAGGCTTTGCCTAATCCAAAGCCACAATTATCTTACATTTTCTTCTGAGAGTTTTATAGTTTGAGCTCTTAAATTTCTGATCCATTTTGAGCTAGTTTCTGTGTATGGTGTGATGTGGGGGATTCAACTTCATTTTTTTGCATGTGAACATACAGTTGTTTCAGCACCATTTGTTGAAAAGACTATTCTTTCCTCTTTGAATTGTCTTTACACCCTTGTCAAAAATCAATGGACCATAAATATAAGGGTTTACTTTGTGAATTTTGCCATAAAATTTTTTCATGTAAATATATATGGATATTTACATAAAACATCCATGCATATATACACAAAACCTGAAAAATATGGGTATGTTAGAATGAAGTTTTAAAGGCCCAGAAAACCCACTTCCTCCAGAAATTGCCGGTATTTAGGTTCTCCTCTAATCTTTTTTGCTGCATTTCATTTTGCCTAATGATGCATTTGCCAAAAATAGTGAAGATCATACAATTTGTATCCATTTTCTGTGTAACGTTATGTCGTATTTCCCTGTATTAGTAGTCTCCATAACAGCTTTGATGACTGTGTACTATTCCCCTGAGTGGCTGCACTATAAATTAGAGAACAATTCTTTTAGTGGTATTTAATTTTTAGTCTTTCACCACTAAAAACAACATTGCAAAGAACTATGTTCATAAAACCTTTCAGTATTTAGGAGTATTTCCTTATCAATAGGTTCCTAAAAGTGGAATTACTGAGTCAAATGATGTAACAGGTTAAACACTTAGCTATACCTACATCGCTTTCCTAAGGGTTGTACCAATTTACTTGGCCCAAGTGATGGATAAGGGGGTCCATTTCACTTAACCCTTACCTTTAAGTTGCTAATCTTATAGTTCAAGAAGTTGCATCTCATTTCCAAATTGTTGATATCTTTGATCACTAGTAACGTTTGCAAAAGGTCAGTTTATAGCCCTTTATCATTTAGTTATTAGGGTCATTGTACCGTTTTCTTTTTAAATTAATTCTTCAAAGCCTTTGCTGCAAATGCTTCCTCCAGTCAGTCAGATGGATAACTTTTTTTTTCTTGATTTGATCCTTAGAATTTTTAAAAGTTTAGGTGGCATGATTTATGTTGCTGTTTCCTTTGTGATTTCTTCTAAAAACTGACTGTCATGCTTTCCTTGTGCTCAGGAGTTCTCATTGTCCTGTTCTATACTTAGCTCTCTATTTTCTGTGGAATGTAGCGTGGAGCTCCGCCTTCTCTGGTTCTCAAGGTCAAGACTGACGGGAGAGATAGAGGGAAGGGAGAAGTGGGGAACCTACGCTCCCCAATCCTGACACCATGATCCAGGCTTTGCTTTTGCATGTGATGTCCCCACCTTCTAATCACTGGCTTGAAATTTGCTGTTTCCTATTAATTAAGCCTCAGGTGCTTTAGTTAGTGGGGTAACAATTCTATATTGAAAGCCAAAAGGACACACCTTGAAATGTTAACAGTAGTTACACCTGGGTGATAGGATTATGGGAGCTTTGCGTACTTTTCTGCATTTTCTAAATTGTCTGTAATGAACCCTTTTATAGTGAGAAGAGAAATGTTCTTGAAATTCTGAAAGGGTTCAAAGCCAGAAAATAGGGGAAAAAAAGACTCCTTCATCGGATGTCACATTTCCTCCAAAGAGGCTACCAGGTCTTGCCCATGAAATTTTGTAAGACAGGCCTGTGGGGAGCTGTATCTATAGGGGGCCTCAGTCCACCTGGGCCCAGGAGTTGACCCTGAGCTTGAACTGTGGCTCTGGCTGGGACTTCAGGGGTACCAGGGCTGCCAGGTTCTTTCCTTACTGCTTGCCCAGCTGGATTCACTCCTGCTTGCGAAAGGCTGACAAGAACAAGGACAACAAGATGAGCTTCAAGGAGCTGCAGAACTTCCTGAAGGAGCTCAACATCCAGGTGGACGACAGCTATGCCCGGAAGATCTTCAGGGTGAGGCGGGAAGTGAGGCTGGGTCTGCCTGTCAGTGGGTCCTTGCCCACAGCCCGGAGCCTGCTCTGAGCCCTACCCACCTGGCGTCCTGGCTCTGCAGGAATGTGACCACTCTCAGACGGACTCCCTGGAGGATGAGGAGATTGAAACCTTCTACAAGATGCTGACCCAGAGGAAGGAGATCGACCGCACCTTTGAGGAGGCCGCCGGCTTGCAGGAGACCCTGTCCGTGGACCAGCTAGTGATGTTCCTGCAGCACCAGCAGCGGGAGGAGGCCGCGGGGCCGGCACTGGCCCTCTCCCTCATTGAGCGCTATGAGCCCAGCGAGACAGGTGAGGGCCTGTGACCTGCAGCCCCAGGGCCACACTGGGTGGGGAGACAGCAGCCCAAGAGGGAAGGGGTCACCTCAGCCAGCCCCTGGTCATTATTCCCTGCCCCAGGAAAGCAGGCAGGGCCCCTCTCTTGGCTCCTCCTTCAGGCAGATTGAAGACCCCCTCCCCCAAGGTATGAAGAGAGAGGAGGCTGGAAAAGCAGGTGCTTTCCCTGCTTCCTTCTTTGTGCCCATGCTGGGCCTAGCTCTGAGACGTAGGATGAAGGTCCTGCTCTCGGAGGGCCTCACAGTAAGGGGCACAGAAGAGACAGGACCCCACTCTGAGGTAGTCACGGTCTGGTCCAGAGACTCAAACTTGCCCCCTTACAAGAGATACCAAGGACCAGCTCAGGACCCGAGACAGGGGGAGTGGGAGACCCTTCTCCCAAAGCGGTAACGCCGGGAAGGTCCCCTGTCCCCTGGAGGCGGCTGGCCGGGGAGGCCTCTGACAGGCCCCGGCCTCCCGCCTCCCGCCTCCCGCCTCCCAGCCAAGGCGCAGCGACAGATGACCAAGGACGGCTTCCTCATGTACCTGCTCTCGGCCGACGGCAACGCCTTCAACCTGGAGCACCGGCGGGTCTACCAGGACATGGGCCAGCCGCTCAGCCACTACCTGGTGTCGTCCTCACACAACACCTACCTGCTGGAAGACCAGCTCACCGGGCCCAGCAGCACCGAAGCCTACATCCGGTGCGGCCCTGCGGGGGCGGGACAACCTGGGCGGGGCGGGGCCTGCGGGGAAGGGGGCGGGACCTGCGGGGGCGGGACCGAGGCCCTTAGCCACCACGCAACTCGCAGGGCACTGTGCAAAGGCTGCCGCTGCCTGGAGCTCGATTGCTGGGATGGGCCCAACCTGGAGCCGCTCATCTACCACGGCTACACCTTCACCTCCAAGATCCTCTTCTGCGACGTGCTCAGGGCCATCCGGGACTATGCCTTCAAGGTGGGTGCACCCCTGGGGGTGGGGAAAGCGATGCTGGGGAGCCCAATGCCTCCTAATCTACCCTTGGGCCTCCAGGCGTCCCCCTATCCCGTCATCCTGTCCCTGGAGAACCACTGCAGCCTGGAGCAGCAGCGCGTGATGGCACGACACCTGCACAACCTCCTTGGCCCTATGCTGTTGGACCGGCCGTTGGATGGGGTCACCACCAGCCTGCCTTCCCCTGAGGTGCTGGATGGGGTTCCCCGAGGAAAGGGCAGGGGAGTGGCTGGAGTCCAGCTGGGTATTGACCAGCTGCCCCCCTACCCCATCCTTAGCAATTGAAGGGGAAGATCTTGCTGAAGGGGAAGAAGCTTGGGGGGCTTCTCCCCCCTGGAGGGGAAGGCAGCCCTGAGGCCATCGTGGTGTCAGATGAGGATGAGGCTGCCGAGATGGAGGATGAGGCAGTGAGGAGCCGCGTGCAGCACAAGCCCAAGGTTGGAGGGGGAGCTATGGGGGGAGGGAAGGGGAAGTAGCCCTGGGGCCCTCTCCCATCACCCTCCATCACCCCATGGGATGTGTGCCTTGTCCAGGTTTTCTGTGGCTGCCACTCAGACCCTCTGCCCCCCTCTCTCTGTCTCCCTGTCTTTCCGTGTCTGGGTTTCTGGCTCTCTCAGTGCCCACCTGCCCCAACCTCTGAATCTAACCTGGGCCTCCCCGTGGCCCCCAGGAGGACAAGCTCAGGCTAGTGAAGGAGCTCTCTGATATGGTCATTTACTGCAAGAGTGTCCATTTTCGGGGCTTCCCCAGCCCTGGAACCCCGGGGCAGGCTTTCTATGAGATGGCATCCTTCTCTGAGAACCGCGCCCTCCGACTGCTGCAAGAATCAGGTAAGCCTGGCCCTGCACCCCCAGGATGCTGTCCATCTCTCTGACCACCTGAGCTGGCCAGGGTCAGGACTGGCTCCCACCCCTTGGAATATCACCCAGAGCTGGCACTCCCTCCCCTCTGCTGTTAACAGACAGAGCTGGTAGGGAGGGGCTTGGGCTCACCAGATGGCCTCCACTTCTAAGCAGCCCACACCCACCTCAGGAAACAACTTTGTCCGCCACAACGTGAGTCACCTGAGCAGGATCTACCCCGCTGGCTGGAGAACGGACTCTTCTAACTATAACCCCGTGGAGATGTGGAACGCAGGCTGCCAGATTGGTATGGGCTGGCTGGAGCTGGGAGGAGGCCTGGAAGAAGGTTTCTGTCTGGAGGGCCAGGGGCCAGGAGCCTCTGGAGACCCAGGCAGAGCCAGATGCAGGGATCTGTGGGCTCAGGAGCTGGTAATCCAGGAGCTGGACATTCCCTCCACTAGCAAATCACAGTATCTGAAATCCAATCATTAGCACACTTGTCCTTTGAATCCAGCACCAGAAATGGAATTCGAGGTTGGTGTGGTGGGTCACTTAGGGGGCAGGAGGGCAGTAGGCATCAGAGTGATCCCAGACCCTGCTTCTGCCTCACCATGTGACTCTAGGCCTCAGTGTACCCCAAGAAGGCTGAGTTCTGGGTCCCCCCAGGCCAGCCCACAGCCTGTGATTGCTCTGTCCTGCCTGTAGTGGCCCTGAACTTCCAGACACCTGGGCCAGAGATGGATGTGTACCAGGGCCGCTTCCAGGACAATGGGGCCTGTGGGTACGTGCTGAAGCCTGACTTCCTGCGAGACCCCAACTCAACCTTCAACTCCCGAGCCCTTGCTCAGGGGCCCTGGTGGACTCGGAAGCGGCTCACTGTCAGGGTAAGGCCAGGCACAGGAGGGACAGGTGCCCATGGGCCTCCCTTCTTCACTCACTACCATCCTGAACTCTTCATTGTCCCCTGCCTCCTGCAGGTCATCTCAGGGCAGCAGCTGCCAAAAGTCAACAAGAATAAGAATTCAATCGTGGACCCCAAGGTGACAGTAGAGATCCACGGCGTGGGCCGGGATGTGGCCAGCCGCCAGACGGCTGTGGTCACCAATAACGGTAAGTGCTGGGCCTAGGCCAGGCACAGCTTCTGGAGCTGGCGTCCATGCTGTTGACATGGTGCCTGCACTCCTAGGTTTCAACCCGTGGTGGGACACAGAGTTTGAGTTTGAGGTGGTTGTGCCAGAGCTCGCGCTCCTGCGCTTCGTGGTAGAGGATTACGATGCCTCCTCCAAGAATGACTTTATCGGCCAGAGCACCATCCCCTTGGACAGCCTCAAGCAGGGTGAGTGTGTGCCCGAGGGAGGGGATGGCAAGGGGGGAGGAATCTTTGGGCAGGGGCCAGCTGTCCCCTGAAGCATCCTCCCTGAGTGACCGGAACTCTTCCCTGTGCATCCTGCCCATCCGCCTGCCAGGATACCGCCACGTCCACCTCCTGTCCAAGAACGGAGACCAGCACCCATCTGCCACCCTCTTTGTGAAAGTGACCCTCCAGGACTAGGCCTGGGGAATCTGGTGGGGACTGTCTCACACAGACCAGGCCCTCTGCCCACATCCAGGGGCAGGACAAGGGCTGTCCCACCCTCTTGCTCGGAGCTGGTGGCCCCGCACTGCCTTCAGCTCTAACCTATTGTCTGCGCTGCTGCCTCTCCGGGGTCCCAGGAGCTGGCCCAGTCCCTGGAGCTGTCCTCAATTCCGTTAGGAACCACACTGCATCCTCTGGCCGGCCCTAGGTTGAGGGTTTTTATAAAAATCGTAAGAGTAAGTCCTGTGGTCTCTTTACCTGAACACCAGAAAATCACTGTAAAGTATGTGTGTATGTGTCCCAGAGCACTGGGGCCCCAGCACCTCACTCTCCACTTCTCCACACTCACACTGGAGGCAGTGGGTCTGTCCCCCTGGGCAGGAAGGACTGGCAAGAAACAAACCCCTCTGCGGTGGAGGGTATGGAGGGCTTGGTCTTTGGAATGTCCTGCTCCCCCCAAAGGCGTCCCTAACTGAGTGACCCAGACCCGAAAGGCCCCTCACCACACCTTGTGATGACCACAGGCTTTTATTTTAGTGACCCAGGCGTCTCTGAGTAGAGACTGCCAGGAGGGCCTCCCCAGGGCCTCAGGTGGGTGTCAGGAGGTGCCCGCGGGGGTCTGGCCATGTGAGGGGCAGGGCCTGGGTTCAGAAGAAGCCGAGCTGCTTCTTCTGCTGCTGCTGCCTCCACTTGGCCATGCTGTAGAACTCCTCCTTGGACTTCCCAAAGATATCTTGGAAGTCAGAGTCTGAGAGATAGAACTGGGCAGGGGATGGGAGACGCAAAGGAAGTGGGGTTATCGATTGAGCCCAGAACCCCGTCCCGCCCACCCAGAAATGTCATCCTCTCCCACATCTCTCGGCCCATCACCCCATCTGGAACAGATCTCTGGGCAGCCTGTCCACTTGCCCACCATCAGTGGGGCATGCCCCGGGCGCCTCCAGCTCAGCTTTAGATGCACTACCAGTGCTGGGGCAGTGAGTGGGTGGCAGAGGGTCTCAGGCACCCACCTCCTTATGGGCTGGGTCCACGCCCTCTGGCAGGTCCTCAGCGGCCTGGTGCATGAGCTGTTCTCGGGGCAGGCCCCCGTTGCTCAAGCATCTGGGGCTGCTGGGGTAGCTGCTGGTGCTGGTGCTGGTGCTGGTGCTGGTGCTGGTGCTGGTGCTTCTGCTGGTGCTGGCACCACCACAGTCCGCCTTGGGGCCCAGCTCCAGCTCGTTCTCTGAGCTGTCCTCGGAGCCCTTGAGGGCCTGCTGGGCCAACGGGCCTGCCCTGCCACTGACTGGCCACCTAGACATCTGGAAGTTGTTGATCTCCTGTCAGGAGAGGGGACTCAGGCTGGGGAAGATGGGGGAAAGGCTCCCACAGGAGGCCACCAGGAGCCCACTGGCCCTCTTGTCCCCAAATGCCACCCCTACCCCCTCCCAGGGTCCAGACCTCTGGAGGCCCCAGTACGCACTGCTGTTATCTCAGAGATGGCAGATACTGCTCCCAGGCTGCCCTCCACCACCTCCTCATAGGACTGGTTGTTCTAGGGGCAAGAACCAGGACAGGGTGAGAAGGAAGGGCACCCATGGGAGCCAGCACTGGGCCTAAGGACAAGACCTGGTTCCCTACCCCCGACCCTGGAGGTCCCTGGACAGGGCAGGCCCCTCTCCCCAGATTAGGGAGGGGGTGGGGGGCTCCCGGCCTCACTCACGGTCCATTTGTAGGGGTCCCAGGTGAGGAACCATCCTGTGAAGGTGGGAGGCTCGTGGCCCTGCTTGACCAGCACGATGGGCGTGGCCAGGCTCCTCCCTGCCGGGTGGGTCCTCAGGTACTCCTGGCCCCAGGCCACCACCTCCTGCTTCTGCTGGCTCGCAGCTTCCCCCAGCCACAGGAAGATCTGGGCCACAGAGGGGGCCTGGCCTTGGGTGGGGGGAGCTGACCACTTCCTTCCCACCCCTGTCCCTCAGGTGGTCTCAGAAGCCCCCACACACATCCCAGCCAACCAGACCCGCCCAGCAGGCCAGCCGCACACCCACACACCCATAAACACGCCAGAAGGTCATAGGCACGCCTGTGTGCAACCAATCCACAAATATTCACTGAGCACCGACTGTGTGCCAGGGACTGCTCTAGGCACAGGGGAGTCAACCATGAAAAAGAAACAGACCGAACTCCCTGCCCTCGAAGAGCTTTCATTTTACTGGAGGAGACACAAAAATAAGTAAAACATGTAGTATATCAGATGGAGAAAAATAAGGCAGGAAAAGCAGATGAGTGTGGTGTGTGGGGGAGTACTGTCATTTTAAATTAAGAGTCAGGCAGAGCCTTACTGAGAAGATGACATTTGAGCCAAGATCTGAGGGAGGTGGGAGAGCAAGTCACATGTATATCTTGGTGGAGGGAAGTGTTCTGAGTGGAGGAAACAATCAGTGCAAAGGCCCTGAGCCTGCCAGCATGTTTGGGGAGTGGCCAGGAGGCCATGGTGGCTGGAGCGGAGGGAGTGGAGGGGCAAGTGGAGGCGGGGGGACGGGGCTGGAGGAAGGGCTTTGTTGTGCTCAGAGTCAGATGGGAGCCTGTAGGCCTCCTCACCACATTCACACAGAGTCCCAGGCACAGTGACACAGACACACACATACACACGCACGCACGACCACAGCTATACAGATGCACAATAATCAGTCACCACCCAGCCAGACAGCAAGTCACACCCACACTGTCACCCACATTCACACATAGTCGCACATAAACACAACCGCACTGGATCACACGGTTAGCACTGCCTGAAAAACACAGGTAGCCTGAAACAGCATTGCATCCAGCCGCACAGAAACATGGTGACACACTCACCTGGGCACCCACACCTGCAGCCAGGCACACAGCCTCTCACACAGTGCCACTGGTTATGGTTGGTGACAGCCAATTACTCGACCACACAGCCATTACGCACAGCCACATACACAAAGGCAAATCAGTCACATGGACAGACAAATGACAACGAAAACACAACCATACAGAATCTATGGGATGCAGCAAAAGCAGTCCTAAGAGGGAAGTTCATAACAATATAGGCCTTCCTTAAAGAAACAAGAAAAATCTCAAAAAAACTTTACCACCTGAAAGAATCAGAAAAAGAACAAACAAAACCTAAAGTCAGCAGGAGGGAGGGAATAATGAAGATCAGAGAGGAAACGAATAAACGAGAGATCAAATGCAGGCACACAGAGGCACCACAAACACACACACACACAGAGTCACTCTACAGCCTAACACGTCAGCCACAGGCACACAGTCACCCCACACACCATCACAAGGTACATGGAGTTATACCCAACTATAAAACTGGTCACGACCACACGTGAGATCCAGACACACAGCCACGCTCTCCCACCGCCTTTCTGGGACAGAGTACCCTCTATCTCTTATCCATGGTCACACAGTCACTCAGTGTCATAGGGTCATAGATAGTCACACACTCATCTGCAGCCTCATACACAGTCTCATGGCTAGAAACACAAAGTCACACACACTCCCACCCAGTTACACAGGCGCAGATACACCCCATTCACACCCGGGGCTGCCGTACCTCCTGCCAGGTGTCCAGTAACATGACGTCATACTTGTCCAGGTCCTCTTGGCTAAAGAACACCACTTCCGTGAGGACCAGGTGGCCTGTCTGGCTGGAGCACTCGAACAGTCGGGGCTGGAAGCCGGACATATCCACGGGGAGCCTGGCCAGCATGGCACAGGCCGTGAGGGGCGCAGAGAGACCAGCCGGGCTAAGCCAGCCCTCAGCACAGGGGCCTCTCCCCCGGGCTGGGACACATCCCTTCCTGGAGCAGGAGGCACTGGCTCTGCCTCTGAGTTCCCCCATCCCACGAGCCCCTCCAGGAATGCCCTGCCCCTCTCTAGGCCTCCAGGTCCCCATGTGTCCGTGGGGAAAGCATGTCCAGCCACAGGCTGCTGTGGCCCAAGCTGTCCCGTGAATTTCCCCAGGAGGGAGGGAAGGAAGGGACAGCTGGCTTAGTGTGGAGGGAGGAGTCACTGGTCCCACCCCTGGCCGGGAGCCCGGGAGCCAGGCGTCAGGCCCAAGGTGGGAGGAAGGAAGCTAGGCCAAGGGGGCAGACGGCAGCACTCAGGAGCTCAAGAGACTTGGGGGGGGTATAGGGCACAGTCAGGGCCCAGAGACACAGAGCGGCCCATACTCTGCTCCCTGTCCCTGTGAGGCCTCCCTCTGCCCTCCTCTCCCAAACACACCCTTACCCATTTACACACCACGCACATTGTTCTCGCACACTCCACACACACTGCTCACCCATATGGCATTTTACACTATACCCTGGGACATCCCCCCTGGGGACTGTGGGGTTGGGGAATGGCATTTTCCCCTTTGGCCCTCTGCCAATGGGATGGTCCAGGACAGGGACCATGCAGGGAGCACATTCTGCCAGCAGAGGGAGCCACTGCCCTGCTCTCCCGACATCTTCCTGCTCAAAGTTGGTGGTGGGGTGGCGCGGGGACTGAGGAGGGAAGAGTAGGCTGTGCTCCTGGGAGCTCCTGGTCAGGGAGCCGAGTTCTCGGTTCTAGTCTGGCCTCTCTAGCTCCCTGTGTGATCCTTAATTAGTCACCCACCCTCTCGGGCCTCAGTTTCCTCCTCTGGGTCAGGAGAGCACCCTCCTCCCCGCCTTGTCACCTCTTGTTGCTGGGGTAGGGCGCCCGGCCCCCCAGGGCCTCCCAGAAGTGAGGAGGCTCCTGACCCTCCAGCACTATTTCCTTGTTCTCCTTGGAGATGACAGTGACCACCGTCCGTGCCATCTCACGCTGGTCACCGCTGCAGCCCTACAGGCAAAGAGCTGGGTCGGGTCCTGCAGGGGGAGGGGTCTTCCCCTCCAGCCCCATGTCCTCCACCAGCGGGGGCATGTGGGGAGCTGGGCCTGAATCATGGGAGGCCAAGGCTTGACGGGCACACATGAGCAGGACCTCCCTTTCTCCTCCTCCTGGCTTCTGTCTCCTCAGCTGACCAGGTCACAGGGACTGGGACCCTCTCCAGGTCCAGAGCACAGGATGGGGATCTCAGGCTTGGAGATCGTTCATGGTTTATGCTGAAGATTAGAGAAAACTCTGGCAATCTGGACTAGGCCTCCTCCTTTCCCCCAAGAGACTGGGGAAGGGACGTGGTCCCTGTAGGAGGCAGGAAGGAGGGGAGGCCACCTGGGCGCAGACTGGCTCTGACCCATCGATGCCCAGGTCCATCCGTCACTCTGTAGCTTCCCCCAGGTTCCAGAGGGGACACTGTGGCCTCTCTCCCACCTCCTTCTGGGCCTATCTGAGGCTGGACTTGGAGTTAGCCTCCCCTGTGGAGGGGACCCTTCCCTGGCCTGGAACCACTGTCCTGGGCATGAATCAGGGGGTCACTGCTGGGGTACCTTCCCAAACCAGAGGTAGCAGAAGCTGGCGGTGACCAGCAGGAAGATGTCGCTGGAGTTGAGGGATGAGGCACGGGCTGGCACCTCCTCGGTCCAGGTGTTGTGGTTGTCGGTGCCTCGCATGTGGAAGAGCCTGGTGGCAGATGTCAGCTGCTCCTTCCCACTGTGCGCAGTGCTCCCCTACAAGAGGGCTGGGCCTTAGGCTGAGCCAAGGGCTCCCGGACTGCCTCCCTCTCCCAGGGGGACAGCGCCCTCGGGCTCCAGGCCCCCTCTTGTTTTCTGGACCCTCTGAGTGTGGAATGTGAGGCTCCCATCTCTAGAATAGGGAACTTTCTAAATGGCTCCCTCCCCGATCTCCCAGGGGTCAGGGCACGGTTGCCCCAGGCCTGGAAGGCAGAAAGCGGGGAGCAGCTTTGCCTGCATGTGACCCCAGGCATGACTGTTTTCCTTTCCATTCAGCTTCCTCCCCTGTGCCTCTGCTCTCTGGCTGGCTCTGGGGACAGGGCAAGAAACTCAGGCAGGGGTCACTCTTGGAGCTCTGGGGCCTAGGACAAGCAAGCCCCAGGAAGCTGAGGGTGGGAAGATTGGTCCCTGGCTGGCAGAGAAGGAGCTCAGTACGTGTGTGTAAAGGCTATGGGTCCATGGAGGAGCCGGAGAGGCTGTGACCACAGCAGCAAAGTGGGCCCTACCTGGAAGACCACCAGCTGGCCCTGGAAGATGGCAAGGAAGTGAGGGGGCTCGCTGCCCATGGTCACGTGCTCGTGCACCAGGGCTCCATGGTACAGGAGGTCGAGCTCCTCGGCATTGCTGCTCAGGGCCTTGATCTCCTGTGCGGAGGCCTGGAGGCCCTGAGGGTGGGGGTGGTGAGGGGCTGGCACAGCTCCAATATCCCACTCTCAGATCCTCAGCTCTGGGGCTTGAGAGTGCCCGCCACCCGCCTCAGGCCGGCACACCTGCCACAGGTACAGGAGGTACTGGATGTGGCCCATATTCCGGTATGTGTAGAGGACAAGGTAGCAGCTGCCTGCGCACAACTGTCCACGATGCTTGGGGTCCACGGGCTGCCTGCGTAAGTCCTGGATGCACCACACCTGGGGGGCAGGGAATCAATGGGCATAGATGGTGCCTCTGCCTGAACCAGCCCACCCACCCTGTATCCAGCCAGGAAGCTCCGTGCAGCCCGGAGGCCTGCCCTGTCTGTGCAGGCAAGGGGTTCGCCCCCAGCTGTGCCCACCCCACACTCTGTGCTTCCCCCGTGGTCCCCAGCGACCCACCACACTCGCGCCAGCCTGAACTCAGCCGGGACTCTGAGTCGGCACGCGGTACCTGGGACATACAAGTGATGAGGACTCCAGAGGCTGCCAAGACAGACCTGAGCCCTGCCATACATGCCACTCCAGTCTGACCCCATCAGCTGCAGCCTGAGTTAGGTGCAGACAGGTCCTGCCCAGCTGCTGTCTGCTCAGTCCAGGGCAGGGGCAGTCGGGCAGAAGCCAGGCCTTGGGGATCTTGGAAAAATTTCCTTTTTTCAAGTGTCACTTGAAAAAGCAAAGCCTGTTCAAAGACTAAAAGGGAAACACTTCATCACACTTATCAGTGTGATTTCCTGTTCGTGTGGGAAGCCGAGCACGGGCTGTGGAGCCAGGCAGATCCCAGTTAAATCCAGGGTCACCCCCACTGGCAGTGAGATGTTTCCCAGCTTCAGTTGCCCCACCTGTAAAGTGGGGGTAATGATGCTTCCCTTGACTTGGCAAGAAACAATGTCAGGACATCCTGTGCCCCCACAGAGCCTGACAGCAGTCTTTGGAAAAGACCAGAGCGCCCAGAATCCTGACTTTTGCAGAAGAGGCTGACTGCGACCAAACGCCTCCAGGAGCAACACTCACCTGGCAGCTAGGCCTCCTGGCTTGCGCCCTCCCCCTGTCTGCCTGCCGGTCTGCTGGAGGTCCCCCCCCCCCCCCCCCGCCTTTGTGCTTGGGGCCTGGGCTGCAGAGCCCTCCTTCCTTCTGCCCTTGCCCTTCTCTCTGCTTTCCTGTTTCTCTTTTTCTCTCTCTCCCTGTTGGCCCCCTGTCTCCCTGGGCACCGCATCTCTCCCTGATCCCCTTTCTCCTCTCCCTGTGCCCTCATCTCTCCCTGCTCTGCATCCGTCTCCTCCCTCCTTCCCAGTCCTTTCTCAGTCTCTCTCCTCTGCCTCCCCTTGTTCCCCCTCCTTGTCATCCTCTCTCCATGCTCCCCCTCCTCTCCCTTTACCCTGTCTCCTCCAGTCTCAGTCTCTCCCCACTCACTGCCCCACCAATCCATATTAGGACAAATGTTGGAGGGAACCTGGGAGAAACAATATTTTCTCAGACCTGGACCCACCCTGAGAACGAGCACCATTCACACAGGCCCAGCTGTACTTTTCCCATAATCTTACAGCATTTCACACCAGCCTCAGGGCTGAGGGGACCACAGCTTTTACCCCCATTTTATGCATTAAAAAAACGGAGGCCCTAAGGAATTAAGGGCCCTGCTCAGGGGTGAGCCAATAAGTCAACATGCAACTCAGCCCTGTACAGAGCCTGGAAGTGGCCCCCAACCCCTGCATCTTCCAGAACCCTGGTCTGAGACCAGACAGGTGGCTGTGTGTGACTGTGTGCTGCGGGTTGGGTGTGTTGGGCTGTGATCATGTGTAAGGTAGAGTTTGTACAGTTACGTGTTTGTAATTATGCACTCGGCTGTAAGTGCAATTACAGGGTGTGAGTGTGTGTCTATACTGTCATACGTATGATTGTGTCATAGATATATACATATGACAAAAGGGCACAATTAAGTGTCTGAGTGCTTCTGTGCCATGAGTATGTGGTGAGCAGGTGGCCGTGGCAGTCATACGGTTTACCTGAAGACAAAGCCAAGCCAGTGCCCCTCACCTCCACCTCCCCTGAGCTGTCGTCCACCATCCGGAGCTGGGCCGCTAGTTCAGGCTGGCTGTGCAGCTTGCCCACGTCCAGCTTTACCTGAAGCAATTTACCTGAGGGTGGGACAGAAGGTGTCCCCGCCCCGCCCATCCCGCTGGAAGCCCCCTCCAGCCACGCCCCCTCACATCCCATAGAGGTTCCCGGGCCCCGCCCCCCAGGAAGCCTCGGTTTGGAGCTCCGCCCTGCCCTCCGGCCACACCCCCTCACCTATCCCACGCGGATTCTTGTTCTTGCCCTGCTCCCCAGACCACGATTGGAAAAGCTGCTTGAACGCAGCCGACTCGGTGCCGTCGTTCACCACCTCAACGTTGGTGTAGCTCGGATAGCCCTTGGCCTGGATGAAGCCCTGGGGTGGGGGCTCTGTCAGGCATGCAGCCCGAGGGCTCACTGCTCTGCTCCACCCACCAGCTGCGGGGCCAGCCTTGCCCTGAGCAGCGGTAATTAACGGAACTCATGACCAGCTTAAGGAGCTGGCTTCAGCACTACCGACTTCTCCAAGGTCCCTGAGGACAGGCAGGGTCCCCTTAGTCCGGGCCTCAGGAAGGGCTGGCCATGACCGCGCGAGAGACCCCAGGCAGAGCCCTGCTACCCCCTCCTGCAAAAGGAGGGAGCACCAGTGCAGAAGGCTCTCAGATGCTGGTCTTCGCCGTCAGAGCCCTAAGGGCAGGCAGGCCTCAGGCCAGCAGTACGCCAGAGAGGGGCCAGGTGTTCCCCCTTGGACCCTCCAGCACAGCTGTGTCTCCTCCCTCAGACAGGGCAGTGGGTCTCCAGGCTTAGACCCCAGGGCAGGGTTATGTCCTCCACCAACAGACAGGACTCCCAGGACAGATGTATCCCCTACCTGGCCCCAGGGCAAGATTATCTTTCCCTTCAGACCCCAAGACATGGATGTCTCCCAGCTTAGGCTGCAGGGTAGGGCCCTTTCCTCCCTCAGACCCCAGGGCCTCCACCTTCAAACTCCAGGGCAGGGCTGTGTGCCTCTGAGACTCACCAGAGCCCGGCTGAAGGAAGCCTTTTTCTCCTGGAGGCTGGACATGCATCCCTGCCACACGTAGATCTTGAAACCACCTTGGTCCAGGATGTAGCAGTCCTGAGACCGAGAGTGAGGCTGGTCAGTAGAGGGGTTGGGATTGTAGGGTAGGTGGGGATGGATGGGGTGGCTGGGGCTGGGCCTGCCTTACCTCCTTCTGCAGTAGGTCTTGGGTCAGTGGGCAGGTCGCCAACTCCTGGACAACCAGGTCCTTGCCCTTCTCATAGACACTAGGGGACAGGCATCCAGATGTGGGCAGCTCAGCCTGTCCCTGGCCTGGCTCCACTCTAGCTACCCACCTCTACCCAGAGGCAGAAGGTATGGGGGCTGGAGCCCTGAGTTGAGGTCCCACACGGCTTGCCCCAGAAACTCACGAGCTTTTTCTGGAGGGCTTCCTAGAGACACTGTGTTATTGCAGGAATGATGGACATGCAGGCCCAGGCTATTCCACTCACCCCACCCGCTCCCAAGGTCTGCTCACTGGTAGAGGCGGACACTGGGCTTCTGCAGTTGGTTAATACTCTTGGTGGGCGTGGTGGAATGCAGGTTGCCCACTCTGCAGCCCAGCACAGCTTCCATGATCTGCATGAGGTCAGTGGCTTTAGCCTCATCATCCACCACGCCAATCTGTGCACGGCCACCACGCTCCTGGTCCTGGAGGCTGCGGGTCAGGGCCAGGCCCTGCAGGAGCGGTCCCGGTGGTCAGGGCATCCCCAGCAGGCTCCGCCCCCTCAACTCTCAGGCAGTCCAGTCCTGATCCTTCCTGTCACTGCTTAGCTCCCAGAGGCTGGGGGCAAGGGGAGGCATACCCTTATCCTGGCATCCAACGGTACCACCACCGCAGGATCTTGACTCTGCTTGTACCTAGCAGGTGCTCCTCAGGTTCTCAGGCAGAGAGCCAAGCCCCCCTCTTGGGGTGGCTGGAGGATGGGCACCTGGAGGACCACCCCTCTCCCTGAGCCCTGCACCCCTTAGTTCCCGGGCACATACTGACCCGTGCCTTCTCGGCAATGCTGGTCTTTGGCCCATTCCACTGGATCATCATCCTGCCCAGGTCCAGCAGGAAGATGTCTCCCTTATTAAAGCTGTTCCAGGAGAGCTCCACCTGCCAGAGCCAGGGGGACAGGGAGGGAGACAGGGCATCACCCCAGGTGGAGGGGCACCACACCTGTCCCTGCCTATGTGAGCACAGCTTTGGTGTGTCACTTGTGTGTGTGAAGCTGTGTGCAGCTGGGTATATGTGTGAGTGTGACACCGCTCTTAAGTTTTGCAGGCATGCATCCGTGTAACCATGTGAGACCTCAAGGGTCACTCTGTGTATGCGGCTGGGGGCTGGGTGCATCTGTGTGTGTGTGTGACCGCAGGTGACGCTGCATTTCACAGGGTGTCTGTGACTGAGAATGACACTTCTCCCTCAATGCACGTCTGTAGCTGTCCATGTGTGAACAGATGGACAGATGTATACAAGTGGGACATTTGCGTCAGTTTATCCACAGGCGTGGATGTGTCTGTACATGTACTCGTGGACACAAGTCGGGGTACATCCAATGTGAACAAGTGTGTGGGCTCCCGGTGACAGTGTAGGTGTGCCTGTGTGAGGGATGGTGTGTCATCTGTGGATAAGGGCAATTATCATCCCAACAGAGACACTTCTGAGAGTAAAAGTGGGGGCTCTAAATAATTATATCAGAAAAACAGGCAAAACCTGGGGCTGCACGCTGGCCCTGCACGATCAGGGATGTATGGTCACTGAATCAGTGGGTGACACAGTGTGAGCCTGGGTAGGAAGGTCTGTGAGTCACAGAGCTGCCACATACCATGTAGACAGTAACATGCACAACTCAGGTGTGACCCTTCACATCACAGGCATCAAACTCCTGATTGTTCATCACACCAGCTGGGAGTAAAATTTCTTGTTCTCATAAGAACATTGGTATTCTGACAGATGGAAGGAAGGGGCACTCTATGGACTGCATGGCCCCAGGGTAACAGTGGGAGACACTGTGTGTGCCTATAGGTGACCATGACAGTGTGTATGAGGGTGTGGGGCTGTGCACCCCACTCCAAATCACGCTACTTCCCACTGTGCTGTTGACAAGGGCCCTCCAGGTGCACCACCTTGTCTGCCTCACCTCCTTGGTTCGTAATGTGCCCATGAAACAGAAGAGGAAACTGAGGGTCAGAGGAGCCATGGCAGGGGCGAGGGGGTGCTGGGAGCCTGGCTCTGCCTTTTCTCCCATCATCAGGCTCAGCCATCTGGGAATGCTGACTGCCTGCGTTTCCCCGGTCCCCTGCCACCCTCCATACTTCCCTATACTCCAGTACGTGCAGTCCAACTGAGTCCAAGGTCAAGGGGCATCCCTGGCAGCCCTCACCTCAGCGGCTGACACATGCTTCCTCCCTCTGATGTGCAGCAGTCGCTGGATGTTGTACATGTTGGTCTCCACGTGACTGAGGCCAGAGGCCAGGCCTCCCTTCCTGTAGCTGAGGAGAGCATGGGGTCTCATGTGAGACCACGTGCTGCCACGTGCAGGGGTGAGCTCAGATGTGAGCACGTGCATGCGCGCATGTGGGGACCCACATGTGCCTGATACATGTGCGCAAGTAGCTATGAACATGTGTGCACAAGCACGTGGGGCATTGGTTTATCTGTGTGTAGATACGTGGACACGTGCATGTATACATGTATGCATGTGGGGCATAATGTGTATCTGTTTATCTGTGTGAGTATAGATGTGAGTGCCTGGGATTCACACAAATGCACGTATGTTTACATGGACATGAGTAGTCACAGGTGTGTAGTTGTGCCCATCTGTAGGCCGACATACATGGGGTGGCGTGTTTTCTGCAGGTATACATGTGCAGGTATACATGTGTGCACGTGTTTATGTATATGCTACGTACGTGTATTAGGTCCAACAGAGATGATCGAATACTGGCTATTTCCTTAGGTTCAACCGAATATATTGCAACTATTAATTTAACAAATATTTGAAGCAACTGACAGCAAAAGACATATTTCTACAGGGCACAGTAACATAAAGGCAAACAAAGCAACAGTGGTGTCCACTTCTGAGTATACACCCAAGAAAAATGAAAAACATATGTCCACACAAAAACTTGCATACAATAATGGACAGTGAGTAAACTTACGGCAGTAATCATTTCACAATATATGCAAGTCAAACCATTATGCTGTAACCTTAAACTTAGACAGTGCTGTATGTCAGTTACATATATCAGTACAACTGAAAAAAAACCCCCAAAACTTGTATACAAATGTCAATAACAGTATTACTCAGAACAGCTAAAAAGGGGGAACAACTCAAATGTCCAGTAAGTGATGAATACATAAATAAAATGTGGTGTATCCATACATGATGGTGTATAATTACATTTAAATGAAGTGTCCAGAGTAGGGAAATCTATACAGACGAGGGCAGTGAATACTGGGGGAAATGGAGAGCGCTGCTGAAGGGGAGGGGGCTGCTTTTTTGGGGTGATGAAAATGTTCTACCATGGTGGTAATGGTCGCAAAAGTCTAAATATACTAAAAACCACAGAGCTGCATACTTTAAATGGGTAGGTTGTATGGTACGATTTGCATGTTAATAAGTTATTCCTCCCCCCCCCCCCAAACCCACCCCACACATTGTGACGAGGGAGATACTCGCCCCTGGCTGTGGGCCACCCCACAGCCCCTTTCCCACCGCCCCTGCCCCTCACTCACATGATTCCCCGGCGGAAGTAGCTGAGAAAACAGGCGGACTCGTGGCCCTGCGCCTCGCGGTGCTGCACGGTGGCGCCACCCAGCGCCTCCTGCAGGTGCTGCACGAAGGAGCACGCCGCGTCCTCCGCGTCCCGGCTCGCCTCCTTCCCCACCCAGTAGTGCAAGTCTTTGGAGGCCCCCTGTGTGGCCTTCAGGCTCTGAGGGACCTAGGGCCCAGGTGTTTGTGTCTGTGTGTCTGTGTGTGGAGGGATGAGGTCCCAGGGCTGGGGTGGGGCCCCAGGCAGAGATGAAGACCAAGGTCGAGGATGTACCAAGGGCTTTGGGGGAGACGGCTTCCACCCGCCGGAGATGGAGAATGGGGAGGGAAGGGTGAAGGGGCTTCAAGGGCAGCAGCGCCCCACCCCACCTTGGGATGCGATTCTCGGGCTCCTAGCCAGGCTCTCCCCAGGGCGTAGCTTAGTCTGCACCATCCACCCCTCAACTGGACCAGGACCCGCCCCGCCCCGACAGACTCTTCAAGTGCTCACGTGCAGAACGATGTAGCAGTGTTCTTCGAAGAAGTTCCTATAAGCCCGTCTGGGGACCGGCACCATCTTCAGATTCTGGGAGAGAAGGGTGCCTAGTGCCATCTCGGGAGAGACACCTCCTCCTAACCCTGCCCCATGACCCTCTGGGGTGGGGTTGGGAGGGAGCTCTGAGTCGCCGGCGGGAGAAACCTCGTCTCAGAGACCCGCACACTCTGTGTCACTTGCTCTTCTGTCTGGTCCTGCCACTCACCTCAATGATCCATATGTGGAGGTCCCTGTGGCTCTCCATGGCTGGGAGGCCCTTGCTGGTGTCCATCCTAGGTCAGGCAGGGGAGAGGGAGGGAACAAGAGCCAGAGTCCTTAGGCAGTGGCTGCCCGTACTGTGGGCTCCAAGCGAGAGTTGTCCTTACCCACAGCTCCCCAAAGCACCTTCATCATAGACTGTGCCTTTCATTAGGCACACAGGTGGCTATGGGAACACAAGTGCCAGCAAACCAGGACAGGTACCACAGACGGTGGCACAGAGGCTTTGCAAACTGGGATCTGGCTTGCCGTCTGTGTCTGTGCTCTTGAAACAGGGCTGAGCTCTGTGGACAGTAACAGGCTTTGAGTCTACGGACAACCTCTGCAAACAGGGAGTTAGAAACAGGCGGTACAGACAGACATGGGTCTGCAGTCAGGGGAAGTCCCCGTGGACAGCGATAGGTTATGCAGACAGGCAAAGCTCTGCTAGTAACAACAGATGCTGCAGGCAGGGACAGACTGCGAATGGGGACAGGCTCCCACAGAGAGAGAGGCTCTGCATACAAGGCAAACAGGCACAGGTCTTCCAGAGAGCTGGGAAATGGCCTTGCAAAGAGGCACTGTGCCTGCAGAAAGGGAGAGGCTGTGTAAACAGAAAAGGCTCTGCACACAAGCACAGGCTCTGCAAACAGGGACAGCTTTCCCAGACTGAAGGAAGCAATGCAACAGGCACAGGTCTCCTGACAAAGGTGGGTTCTGTCAACTGGGACCACCTTTGTAGGGGCAACCTCCACAAAGAGACACGGACTGCACCCTGGGAAATTCGGACTCAGACAGGCTGGGCATCAAGCAAAGGTTGTGAACGCTGAGAAGGGCTCTGGAAACAGCCCCAGGTTCTGCAGGTGTGGAGGAGCTTCGGAGAACTGGGAAAGGCTCTGCAAATGTGGATGAGGACAAGCTCTTAAGACAGGGACTCTGCATGAGGGACAGACTCGGCAGATATGGACAGACATGGAGAAAGGCAAGGCTCTGCAGACAGGCAAAGAATCGTCAGTCAGGGAAATGCTTCCCAGACAGAGGCAGGCTCTGAAACAGGCAAAAGCTCTCTGGGTGTGGTCAGGCTCTGCATGCAGGGACAGCCATGGGAAACAGCCTCAAACCCTGCATACAGGGAGATGGGAATGGGCTCGCAAACAATCATGAGCTCTGCAGAGAGATCCAGGCTCTGCAAAAAGACACAGGTTCTGCAGACAAAGCCTCTATCGATAGAGACTTTGCAGATAGAGAGAGGTTTTGTGAGCTCACACAGGCTCTGCAAACAGACAGACTCTGTTAACAGTGACAGCATCTTCAGAGAGGGCAGGACTTGCTGAAGTGAGCTGGCAGGGCAATCAGCTCTGTGTTCCAGCACAGATGCCCCAGATGTGCGCAACATCTTGAAACAGGGTTTTGTAGAGAGCCCAGGTTCTGCAAACAAGGACAGTCTTTATTGAAAAGGATGAGTTCTAGAAACAGATAAAGTCTTTGTGAAGAGGGACAGGTTCTGATAACAAGTACACATGGAATTAGGAACAGACTGTGCAGACAGACTGGGCTCTGCCAACAAGGGATGTGCTCCCAGGCAGACACAGCGTCCCCTGGTGGTGGGAAACTCCTCCTATGAATAGAGCCTGCAGACAGACAGTTTCTATCCAGGGATGTTCAGATAAGCTGTGGAAAGGCCCCGAAAAAGGTCACAGACTGTACAGATAGGGTTCAGGTTCTGCAGACAGAACCAGGCTCTGAAATAGGAAGAGACTCTGTGAACAGGGACACGGTCTAGAGACAGAGATACTTCCTGCAGAGGAAACAGGTTCTGCTGACAGGGACAGGTACTGTAAACAGACAGAGCTTTGTAAACAGGGACATTGTCTTTAGGCAGAAAGAGGTGTCCCAGACAAGGACGCAGGACAAGCTCGGTAGACAGGGACAGGCTTGCCTGTAGGGCACCTTTTGCAATAAATGCATATTTTATCCATGGGGCAATAAGGACAGACTGTTTACAAAGCCCCAGGTTCTGAAAAAAGACAGACTCTCAAAACAGGCTCAGGACAGAAAGAGGCTCTGCAGAGAAGATAGAGGTTCTGCAAACCCAGGGCGGACTCTGCACACATGGACTGTCTTTGAAGACGGTGAGAGACTCTGCAGCAAGTGACAGGCTTAGCTAACATGAGTGGATTGGGTAAATCAGGCCAAAACACTCTTAAATTCTTGAAACAGAACTGAATGCTTAATGCACACAGACTCAGAAGATAGCCCCCAGCTCTGCAAACAGCGATTTAGCTGTGCTTCGACCATCGTTCTGAGCGCTCACAGGAGAGAGAAGTGTGGAATGAGAGGTATCTGGGGAAGAAGAGGGGGCTCTGGATTTTGTTACATGTCGCCAGATGACTCTCAACTACCCCAGGCTTCCCTGCACCCCTCCTTCAGAAACTTCTGTGTGAAGTTTGGTCATTCCTTCACCCCTGGCAGTTCTTTTGACAGCTAAATTAAGTTACTGCCAGCTGCAACTTTTCCTTCTTGCTGCTGCTTAGCTCAACAGACCCAGAGGTCCCTTCTTTCTTAATTTCTCACTCCTGGTGGCCCTGATGTGGTGTTCACTCGCCCTACCCCATCCCCCACTCCACTCCAGCCCTGTCGTATCAGCAGGAGGAACACCCTTGACTTGGCTGATCCTGTATGACCAGGGGAAACAGGTGAGAGGGGAGATACAGACTTACTGAATCAGAACAACAGCATGACAGGTGGCAGCGACTGGCCTGCATTCCTTACGCCTTCATCCAGGCCAGACACAGGCCTTGGTTAGCTCACAGTGCACTATAGGAAGCACCTAGCTCTCTCAAAGGGGACCAAGGTGGCCAGACGTGTGTGAGTGTGTGTGTGTGTGGTGGGAGGGAGTGGGGGGAGCTGCCCAGAGCAGGGCAGGCAGAGGGGGGTCCTGCTGGGGCTAGAGCTGCCCCCCTGAACCTGTGCTGCAGACCCCGTGTCTGTGGGCCTGGTCTCCTCACTAGAGCAGAGGATTCCCGGGGCCAGGGGCTTGTCCTCTTGTTTACTGCACTCAGAAGTGCTGCTGCAGTAATGGCCTGTTGCTGTGACAGTGTCACGAGTGACAGGCAGACACGGTGACCACGTGATGGTGCTCAAGCAACAGAAAACATGTGATGAAATCGAGTGACAGGCATCGTGACATTCAATGGTGGCAGACAGAAGCAGTGACCAGTGATAATGACCAGGGCACAGGCAGGCAGTGACCAAAGGCATAGACTGCGCGCTGTAGATCATGGAAGTGTGAAAAACTGACAAGAGGACTGGCTGGCTCAGCACAGTGGGCACCAGGGCCCCATGTGGGACAGGGAAGTCAGACTGTGGCCAGGACGTTGGGACTGGGCTGGTTTCACTGGGCAGGGAAGCCATCACCTCCAGGGGACTGGGAGGGGGACCTGATATCCAGGGCCAGCCTGGGGAGCCAAACTCTCAGGCTCCAGGACCTGAGGCCTCATCCCCACATAACCTGTGTTCCCCAGCTTCCAGCTAGGCTCTGGCGGGATGGAGAGGGATGCTCAAAGGGTGGGGGCCCTCTCTCCCCAGCACCCTCTCCTTCCCCCAGGAGGTCCCTCCCCTCCCCAGAGCATCCCTTCTGACCCACCAAGCTCTCTCACCTGAGCAACTCCCTTCCATCACCCACCCTGACTGGGACTCCCACACCCAGTGTCCTTGCCTCCTACAAAAGCCCCCTTCTATTTCCTGGGGGCTCACTCTCTCCACCTGGGGCCCCCTTTCTCTCCCAGATGCCCAGTTCCTCCTCTGATATACCCTTCTTTCCCGGTGCACCCCTCCTTCCAGGGGTGCCCTCCTCCCCCCATGCGTCCTTCCACCCCGGAGCTCCCTCTGTCCTGACTCTACCTCCTCGCTCTCCATGCCCCCTTCCTCCTCCAGACACCCCCTTCTGTCCCCCAGCGCCCCCTCCTTTCCCTGAGTGCCCCCCTCATACCCCTTTCCTGCCCTAATGCACCCTCTCTCCCTGGCCTCCTCTTCTCTCCCGAGTTCTCCTCTCCCCCAGGGGCTCCCTTTCTTCTCCAGATGTCCCCTTCCCTTCCTCGGTGCCCCACCTTTCCTCCAGGTGCCCCCTCTCTCTACCCAAGGCCCCTTCCCTCCTTTGGTGCCCCTTTCTTTCCCGGCAACTTCCTCCTCCAGAGGCACCTGTGAAGAGGCGGACCCTGAGGTCACTTTGGAGACTTCCAGGAAGGGGGGAGGGGCCCTGCCGGCTGGAGTGGGAGGAGGGGGCAGGGCCCAGGCCCTAGGCATATGGACTCTGCGGGACATGGACAACCCCCCACCCCATAGAAAATCTGCCACTTTCTGCCCTGAGGGTTGCTCTGGCTGTGTCCTCCCTCCACCCACCAGTGTTCTCACCTGCTGGGCTACTCGGTGCCTCCCCAGTTCTGCTGGCCCCTCGGCCACTCTGAGCCCAGTGACCCCATGCTGTACACCCCTAATTCGGAAACAGCCCCACCTCACCCGGGTCCCGGAGCCCCCTCTAGGCCTGGCCTACCTGCTGGAAACTGCTGGCGCCTTCACCCAGCCTGTGGGCAGTGCTGGGCCTGGCGTGGGGCCAGGCTCTGCCCATCGCCCGCCTCTCCACTGTAACTCAATCCCTGCTCCGCCCCACGCGACACACCCCAGTGCTCTGTGGGTTGGGCATTCACACTGATTCAGTTAATTAGTCAATCAACAAATATTGACCCAGCTCTCTGAGAGTCCTTCCCCTCCCCAGGGCCATGGCTGGTCTGCCAGGGCTCACCTCCTGGGTACTGGTGGCCAGAAAGAGCTGGGATAGAGGTCTAGACTGGCCCAAAATGTGGGCTGTGGAATCTACTTCCCTTCTGAGAGTCCCTGATCCCTATCTCCAGCAGGCCAGGCCACCGAGACCCAGGTCACTTCAGGAGGTGGGGAAGGTGGCCAGGGCTCCCTCTAGCATCTCTGCCGTCCTCCCCTCCCCAAGTTTGGGCCCACTGCCAGGCACAGCCCTCCCTGGGGAGCCCTGATACCCATCGTGGGAGAGGCCAGGCCCTTGCAGGGAAGATGCCTCTCCCACGCCTCGCTGCCTCCTCCTTTCCTTCCTTATGGTGGGATGGGGGAGAGCTGGAAACAGAGCCTTCCAGAAACTCCAGGGGCATAGCCACCCCTTACCTTAGACCACAGGCCTCAGTCTGAGCTATAGCCCAGGCCATGCGGATGCCCCTTTCAGTGCAGACACAATGCTAAAAGCTGCCCATTGGCCTTAAGACCCTTTCCCCATGTCCAGTCCCCACCCTTCTGCTCCCTGTCACAAGGTAGGGGGTCCCACTGTGCCACTGTGTGATTGTTTAACAGATGCAGTTACTGGGTCCCTGTCTGTGTCGCAGGGCACTTGGACAGTCCCTGTGTGTGTCTGACCTCAAGTGTGGGAGAATGGCTGTCCTGAGCCTCTGTTCCCATTTGTGACGGTGTGTGTTTGGCTCCACCTGCACATACCTGTTTCTCCATCTCCTTTTGGCCCCATGCCTGGCAAAATCCTGGTACTCACTTCTCTCCACCTTATCTCAGATTCTCTCCTCTGTCCATCCTTTGTTCCCGCATCTTCTGCAAATGGATCCTTCCTAGTTCCCAGTGTCCCCTCTCAGCAAAGCTGGGAGTGGCCCGCTGTCTTCATCTTAACCTCCCTCTCACCGAGCAGGGAACCTGCTGTGAACCCCTTCCTCCTGAAACCTGCCCACAGCCCAAGTTTTCTCCTCACCTCATTGGCCTCTCTGCCATCTCCTTAGGGGCTTTTAAATGTCAGCAGGCCCGGAGCTCAGGCCTTCACCCAGTCTCCTTTCTGTTTCCTTCCCAGATGCCAGTCCCCAGGCTGTAAACATTGTGGAAATGCTAGTGTCTCCTGCAACCTCGACTCCCACTCCTCCTGAGCCCACCCAGCCTCCATCTCCTCCATCTCTCCCGGCGCGTCTGCCCTCACACTTGCCGTTCACCTCAGGCCTCTCTCAGACCTGCCTCCTCAGAGCCTCCGGAAATGGCATGAACATCCAGCCAGCTGCTCAGGCCCCAAACCGGGGAGCTTCCCTGGGTTCCTCTCCTTTCCTCCCACCCACCAGACTGGCCAGTGGCTGCTTCATCCGGGTCCCTGGGCCTGGCCAGCCCTCCACGACTCCTGCCTGGTGCCAGGAGGCAGCCTCTCACACTAGTTGGCTGCATGAGCCTGCTTGGTGTCTCTTGGTCTCTCAGGCCCCTATGTCCATCCTTACACTGTAGCCAGAGGGATCTTTTAACCATAAATCGGATCACCCCACTCCCCACTTCAAACCTTCCCTAGAATTGAACCCCCAATTTCCTGTCCCTCTGGCGGCATCTCCCACTCTCCCCAGTTCTCACTACATTGGTCTTTTTGTCTCTGAAGACGCCAACCTCATTCTAGTCTCTGGACCTTTGCACTTGCTGTTTTCTCTGCCTGGAAGACCTCCCCTAGATCTTCCCATGGTTCCTCTTCCACATTCTGGACCAAAACCGAAATGGTACCTCCCTAGAGGGGCCCTCCCTGACTGTCTTAGCCAGAGCAGCCCCAGGTACTCACCATTTTCCTCTTCTTAGTGCCTTCCAACGCTGATGACCTCACTGATTTAGATCTCGTTTGGTGTCCACAGTCCCAGCTGCAAGGTGAGCCCTTTGTGGGCAGGGCCTCGCTCACTGCTGGATCTCTTGTCTAGAATGGCGCCTGGAGCACAGTAGTTGCTTAATAAGCCTTTGTTGACATGCTTCTGTGGCCTGTGCCTGATCCAGGTTGAGGGGGTGTGTTTGGACCCTTTGCTGGGCTCTGTCCTGAAGCCAGCCTGGCACTGAGTCCTCGCCAAAGTCAGGCTCTAATGCCACCTGAAGCACCTGCTGGCTGAGTGACTTTGGGGATGTTCCTTGGGTGTTTTCTGAGCTGACATTTCCTCCTCCAAGAAGGCAGGGGAGGCCACATCCCTCCACCCCCGCTGTAAGCAGGACACACCACCTGACTGCATGCAGCCTCAGCAGCTTAGTGGGGGGCGCTGCAAAAGGACTTCTCCAAGTCCCCTGCCCTCAGAATTCTCTGGGTCCCTGGGACCCAGAAGAACTTAGGTGGGAAAAACTGCCCTACTCCAGAATGGCCCCACCCTGTAACCCGTGACCCCAGACCCTAGAGAAATGGCAGTGGGTCCAGGGCCTGGCCTGAGGCCTACCTGAGCAGAACCACTTGGTGCCTGGTGTGGACAAGCTCCAGCCCATGGGATCATACCCTTCTTGGCACAGAGAGAGGAAACTGGGGCCCAGGGTGGTGCTCACAGGCAGCCAGGATGCTACAAGGACAAGGGGGTGCCTGGCCTCTCCCTTCCTCCTCCCCAGTGCAAGAAGGGGCTCTGCCACTTCCTCCTTCTGCTGGGCCACACTCCTACGGATCTGGGCCTGGAGTCAGAAGGGCAGAGCCTGGCTTACTTTGACCAGCGCTGCCCTGGCCATGACCCTCCTCCTCTCTGCCCCGGTCCCACTGACCTCTTCCCGCCCCAGGCCCCCGCAGCCTGCCCCGACCTTGCCTAGCAGGTTCCAAGGACTTTCTCGGGGGTGGGTGGGGAGCGGCGCTACTGTTTCCTTTCTCCCCTCCTCCGGCTTATCTCTGAAGGTCCAGCGTCAGTATTGACAAAGGGGCGTAGGTGAGTGGGTGGGGCTGGTGCTAGCTGCCAGCCCTGCCCAGACCCCGCCCCCAGGTTCCCTGAGCTCCAGTTCCCACGGCGGTGTCCTGGTGTCCCAGGTCTTATCCAAGTCCCCCTCAGACAGGTGCTTTCCTAGGGACCGGGTCCCTCAGGGGGTGAGCCCTCTGGAGCGCAGACAGGGGTGGGGCTGGGACAGGCCTGCCTGACTCGCCTCCTGGATCCCACTGCCTGGAAACATCCTCTCATGCCCTGGAGGAGAGCAGCCTTGGGCTCCCCTGGGTCACCCCTACCCTTGGCTGCAGGCCGCGGAGGGGCAGTGACAGTCACCAGGGCCTCATGGCCCAAGAGCGACTCCCCCAAGGGCGCCCTGGGAACTGCCAGGGCTGGAGGAGGTGGAGACTGGACAGTTACTGTGCCCGTGGGACCACGTGGAGTGCCTAAACCCAAGGACAGCCCAAAGAACAGCTCTAGGTCCCTGCGAACGAGAAGGTACCGTTGCCTTGTGTGGCCCTGCCCAGCCTGAGCACCCACCCCATCCAGACATATCTGGGGCCAAGATGGTACCCCCAATGCCGGGACACCAAGCCAGTAGCTGTTATTCACTTGGTGGGGAGATGGGGTGGGATTGCAAGAGTCGGTTCTATTCCTGGCAGCCAATGTGATCCAGTGCTCCAATGTGAGGTGGGGGTAGCTACCCTGCTCCCTACCTCAGCCTAGAAGCAGGGAGCTGTCAGCCAGCTGGGGCTCTTATTGGGACCTCCTTCTCACTCCCGCCTTAGAAAAATCTCCCAGTGTCCGTGTGGGATTTCGCTGTACTTTTATGGGTTTTCTGAATTTTTTGCAATGCACACACATCTGATCTTTCAGGTGAAGCAATGTATGTCATTTCCCCTAAGACTTGCCCAGAGTCTCTCTGCTGTATCTCAGTGTCAGGCCTGGAACAGTCTGGGGGGACTTTCTTTTCCTCCACAGTTAGAGCAGGGGTTCTCAGCCCTGGTTGCACCTTTGAGTCATCTGGGGGCACTTAAAAACATGATGCCCACCCTCAGAGTCTCGGGTTTAAATGGTCTGGGGTGGACTTGATCTGTATTTGTAAGAGCCCTCAGGTGATTCTAACGGACAGCCAGCACCGAGAATCTCTGAGCTAGGAGTTGGCGCTGTAACGGAGCAGGTGGACAATCTAGAGCTCGCATTTCCTCCTCCTGAGGACCCGAGGGTCCAGTGTGTTTTCCTCAGAGATCAGGCTGGTGGCCTTGCCAATTGGTGGCTCTGGCAGCTTTGATCCACGGGCAGCCCTGGGACAGGAGACGTGTGTCACGCAAGCACCCCAGGTATGCGCACAGTGCCACCAGGCCCCAATGCAGCCCTTATTCATAAGCTCGACTGATGGTTTGTCTTCCCAGGCAGGCTTCCCCACACCCCCCGCCCCCCGCTTCCTGCCCAGGTCCTGAATGCTCAAACAAGAAAACCTCATGAGGTGAAATCTCCGTATGCCCAAGTCCCATGTAAGTGAACTCTTGATGGCCTGTTCCCTTCCCACCTATTCAGAGGACCTGTGGGCACTCACCGGGACACCCCAGCTTCAGGGGCACCCTCGATTCTCAACCACTTGTTCGTTTATACACAACCCTGTGAAGTGATCCAGAGGTGGCAGGGGGCGATTCGAGAGAAGGCAGGGGAGGGAAAGAGGGGACTGGGGAGCAGAGTGAAGGAGAGGAGGAGGGACAGAGAGGAACACAGCCTAGGAATCCTGAACCAGGGAGGATGCCGAAGTGACCTCTCTGGCTGGCCAGCCGCTCTACCGTGGAGAAGGCATTTAGGGGCACGGCACCAAGTAATGTGGGAGGTTTGGGTTTTGCCTCTGGGTAAGTACTAGATTTCCTGGGCTGAAACACACACTGCCCTGTGTTCTTTGGGATGAATACACATGCCTGGCAGAACCCTGTATCCCTGTGACAGACAGAAGAGACTGCAGAGCACTGGCTCACTGGCCTGTTTTGTCATCCACAAAGTGGGGATAAGACCCGTTGGATAGGACTGTTGACCCTGGTGTTTTTTGTTATCTGAATTAGGTATTATTATGAAGAAACAGTCCTTAGAGTGGCAAGACTGTGGCCAAGGCTCTGCCAGGACTTCCCAGTGGGGAAGAGGTGGGGAGTGGGGCAGGTGGAGGGAGGACTTCTGGCCCCTAACACCTTCCCTTACAGAGGCTGGGCTGAGGGCAATATTTGTGGATGTACCACTGTGAGAAGACTGTCTTGGATAGCCTTCCTCTCCCTCTGGTCCCTTGCCATGCTTCATGTGGTAACCACAGCATCTCAGCCAGCAGACCCAAGGGCTAGGGTTTAGGTGGCACACACAGTGTGGCTCTGATGGGGCTGGGGGCTGGGGGCTGGGGCTTACGGTTTCCTCAGGCTGCACTTGGAAGCCTGTTGGTGGGGCTGGAATCCTTGATGGTGAGTCAGACTGCTTCTGTCTGGGGAGAAGAAGCCAGGGTCCTAACACTGGGCAGAGCAGTTTCCCAGCTCCCCTTGGGGTCAAGGTCCGTGGCTCCAGAGATCCTGCAGTCCCGCTCCCATTCGCCCCTGCTCTCCAGAAGCTAGGGCACCGGGAGACACAAAGTGCCGGCGTGAGGCTGTGCAGCTGGGAAAGAACAGAGCATGCAGTGAGGAGAGATGCCAAGAAGCAGTCCATCCACAAGAGAGCGCAGTTTCATGTGTTTATTTTTGGCAGGAAGGAAATCATTGCAAACCTCTTGACTGACAATGCTCGCTCCTGGAAACTTGCACATTCCACATGTCATATTTCCCAAGTGATGCTGGGTGTTTATCACATTCAGATGTCCAACAGAAATCCATGACTACCCAGACACCAGCATCCCCACCACTTGGAAGGGGTATGTGTGTGTGTGTGTTAGTCTACAGAGAAGCTCCCTGGAGAATGGAACAGGAACATCAAATTTATAGTAAAAGAGGAACAGAGGCAGCCAGCGGATTGTGCACAAGTAAATGCAAGCATTCCAAACCACCCACTCCTCTTGAACCCTGGCATGCCAACTGTCCATCACAGCACCTTTAACAGCAGAGGCACAAACGTCACGAGTGTTTGACCATAGGGCTGTGTGGTTCTGGATCTAATTAGAAAGCCATCTTTAATATACACGGTTGGAAAAGGTTGCCAGGTTATCGACTTCACAGATTTCCTTTTTATACCAAAAGTTCCAATGCTGCCACCATGACAAGTCAGTGTCATTAGGGCGTCCTCATGTCTCCAAAGTCATTTCATCGAAATTGCACCATGTCAAAGGAGCTTCTCCACCAACCATCAGCTCTGACAGGTGGTTTCTTTTTAGTACACAGATGTGTTGTCTACAGACAGCTAATGGGTGAAACCATGGACCAACGTGTAGGATTCCAGAGCAATGGAAGACAGAGCAGTAACAACGTCAAGTGTGCCTGGGCACCTCTACCCAAGGCCCGGCCAGAGATGTCCTAACATCACAGGGGCCGGAGTCCACGACCCATGGTATCCTGTTCCAGATCTTAATGTAAAAAATATTTGTCCGGGAGACTCTATTTTAACCTGGTACAGAAAGGACCATGGAAACTCAGGAGGTCAGATTCCTCATTTGGCTAAAGAGTTGGGGGGTGTTTTGGTAACATGGGAAGAATATGGCACAGAGGAATAGCTGATAAGTTTCATTACATTTTAAAGCCCACAATTTAATAAAAGGTAATAATTAAAAACAATACCCGTATTTACCTTAAAAAACATAAACCCCAAACATTCATCTCATTTCTTGGCCTTAGGTTAGAATTCTATTGCTTCATTTACATGTCAATGATTTAAAAATATATATATATCGATATAGATATTTTGATTATGTACAGAAAGCAGAATCAAGGGTTAAAATAAGAAACGGAATTTTAGAGTGTGGTCAAATAAGGTGCACAGAACCCAGAACCCTCCGAGGGCTTGCTGCCCTCCTGAGACATTCTGTGTCTGTGGTGGCAGGAACCGGGCTCCCTCTCCAACAGCTCTGCACTGGCTCAGAGCTACAGTGCTCATGGTCACAGGGGCTATGAGGTGAAGTGTCTGGCTCAAGCCTGCCAAGTGTCTTCACTCCATCAGAAGTGGGGCACTATTCTCAGGTTCAATTCTCCTGGAACATTCTAGAATTTCAGTCCTCTCTGCCCCTTATTTCAAATAGGACCCTGGGATGCCAGCAATAAAGGGGGCAGGGGTGAGGATCTAAGGCGCTCATCAGGACTGATTTCCGTGTGGATTTCAACACACGACAGACACGTGACGGCGACATTCAAGACATTTAAGGCAGTGGGTTCATTTAATGACTAGTTTTCCAAATCAAGGTTTATGGCATGTGCAGGCCTGCCACGTAACTGTCATTTTATGCAGTAATGCCAAGTGAGGGGCTGATTCTATTTTAACTGGCATGTGGATTACTGGGTTTGGAACACTCTGAACGTGGGGAGACCTGGTTACCCCTGAATACTTACTTCTTTTCTGAATGCACGGCGGTCCGCGGACCAAAGTGCTTTTGGGAAGACGTGATTGGCAGCTGGCTTCACTATTTGGTGAATGAAAGCAAAAGAGAAATTTTACTTTGACCCCCAGTTTCCAGTCTTATTAGTGCCAGACGCTCCCACCAGAACTCCGGCCTGACCCACAGAGGACTAAGGCAATGGTGCCAACGCGAAAGGGTTCTTTTGAAATTATTTTTAAGAGCAATACTTTATAGACTGTCTTATTGTCAAACAAGGGACATGGCACTGCTTAAAACATCTCCCTGGGAAAGGTTGCAAAGGAAGCCCCGGCTCAGGGAGGGGGCCCTTTGTCTCCCTGGTTCTGGGCGCTGAGTCCCACGTCTAGATGCGTTTCCCCAACCCTCGGCTCAGAAATAGGCTGTGCTTCAAAAACGAAGACCAAGAGATGGAAGTGGGCCTCGTCAGCGTGGTGGCTGGGTGAGGCCAAGAGAGAATGGCCGGCTTATCACGAGATCTGATGCTGACTGCAGTTTAAAATGCACGCTGCACCTGTGAGGTGCACTGGCCCTTCTGTCTTTGCTCCCTTCTGAACTCCCGAGGCTGCTGCCAGGGAAGGGATACAGTCTGCAGTCTGCAACGGGGTGGGACCCCTACATGTCTGACCCTGGCCAGGTCTGCAGCTTAGCAGTGAGCAGATTCTGAGCATAGGCACAGTGGCAAAGAACAGTGTAACAGCCGCTGGTCAATTCCATTTGGTGGTAGCGCGGTAGCAGCAAAGAAAATTCCCAAACAGCTCCGTGTGTATCCAGCTTTTGGAAAGGAAAGATTTAAAAATCAATAAACAGATTTTTTTTTAAAACTATCCAAGGGTTTTAGAGTTTCGTGTAACTGCTCTACCCCCAAACAACAACAAAACAAACAAACAAAAACACAGAAATATGGCAGTAGTGTGAAAGCATAAGTGACAGGATGTCACTTCTCAAGGGGAAAAATGTCACCTCAGGACAAATCTGTCACCACCAGAAATACTAAGGATCATATAAAAGAATCAAGTGTTTCCTCAAGTGTTGAGCCACACAATTGCAGATACATTCCAAACTGAAGCACACACTGACAAGTCACAAGACTCCTCCCAGGAGCCTGACCCTGCCGCGTGCCATAGCTGGCCAGAGACAGGCTCCTGTGACTGACCCCATCCCCTGCCACCCGCCCCCACCCCCTCCCAGGTTTTAGAAAATTGTCATATTTATCTTCTTAGAGAATCTAAGACAATAAAAGACTAAAAGATGTCTGGAAATATGTTGTGTAGAAAAATTAACTTTCAGCTTAAAATAACATTCAAAAAGGCACTTCATCCTGTAGGAAAGAGATTCTGAGTTGGGTCAGCTCTTCCGAGCTGGGACAGAAGGGGGCAGGTTGTCTGCTTGGAGGGGAGGACTGTTGAAAGGAAGTCTGATAGGTATCAAGCTTTTTTTTTTTTCCCCCATTTTTTTTTTTTCCTTTTTGGTATGTTTTAAGAAAAGCAAATCCCATAAAATGCATGTCCCTTTATGAAATTCATTAAAAGAGTTCCTTTTAAAATAGTTGTCTCTGTTCTTAAAAAATAAACCAGGTAGGTATGGCCACATTCACCCCGTGGCCTGGAGCACGGGGCGTCCTCACTTTCGGCTCCCGGGGAGCCGAGGCCAGGCAGGTCTCGAGGCTGAGGTTCCAGAGCGCACGGGCGGGAGGCGGCCGGGGCCGGGGCTACCTGCTGCAGAGTCTGTGCAGCACGCTGTACACGTCGTCCTCCTGGCTCAGGCCCTCGAAGAAGGGGATGAGGTCCAGCAGCTCCGTGTCTGTCATGTCATCGAACCAGGACTGCACAGGCACCTGGAAGACAGTGTGTGGAGGGGCAGCAGAACTGCATCCAGGGCTGGGGGCTGCATCTAGCCTGACTGCGTTCCCATACTTTTAATATTTTCTTTGGTAAAGAGGATGGGTATCTGGAAATCACCGTCATCATCATCCTCATCTCGTTTGTTCTTCCACCCCAACTAAAATCAATCCAAATCTACCTGGTTCGGGAGGTGGTTCAGGAAGGCACACTTAAACGTACCCAGTTTGCGTGCATTTGCCTGTTTTGTTTTCCTGCTGCAGAAAAGGTAGCCAGATACTACTACATATAAAATAAATAAACAACACAGTCTTACTGTAGAGGGAAGGGAACTATATTCAATGCCTTGTAATGGCCTACGATGAAAAAGAGTATGAAAAGGAATATATATAGTGTGTGTGTATATAGATAAATAAATAAATACATATATATAAAATAAATGAATCACTGTGCTGTACACCAGAAATTAACACATTATAAATCGACTACATGTCAATTAAAAAAAAAAGAAAGAAAAGGTGGCCAGAATGTAGAATACATAACTAGCTCAGCACCTTGCTAATTCCAAAAAGCTCTTTCCATTATATCAGACTGGCTCCTTGCACCTCAGAGCACTTGGAGCCAGAGGTCATCAGCCAATCATTGACATCAGGGAGCCCATGTGGAGGGCATCAGACGGTTTCCACTTGGGGTGACTCTGCCATGCTGCAGAGCAAGGAGAAGTGGACCATTTTCCTCCAATGCTTAACAGTAACCAGTTAGAAGGGGAAGTATAAAATTTCAGGATGTTCTGAAGCCATGGGCAAAGGCAGGATTTTCCCTTGGTTTTAGGCAGAGAGGGAGAGAGGGAGGGAGGGAGGGAGGGAGGGGTGCTTGTGGGTGGTAGTCAGGGGTGCAAAGAAGAGATATAAAAAGACATTTGGGGAAGCCAAAAAAGTTTAAAAGTAATATTTTTGACTCTTACAAATCTAAAGACCGATTAGAACCACAACAATTCATTATGTAATTTAAAAAAATAAAGGATTAACAAAAAAATGATTACTCCTAGGGGAAGGGACGGGAATGGGGGAGAGGGCAGAAATGACACAAGACTTCTCTAAATTTATCTTTGTTGACAGTTTTGATGTTGAAACCATGTACATGTGTTACACGATGGAAATAAAATTAAACCATTAAGAAAACAAAGCAACAAAAAGTGAACCTTAGTGTATATATGATTGGTGACATAATCACACAAAGGATTTCAAGTGATTTGGAAACATGGTGTTCTGTTTGTAGATTTCTCAAAAAAGCTGTAAATTCATTCAACTGTTTTTATTTTTAGTAATAATATTAAAATAATGCTTTTTGAAACTTAAGCATACATATACTATAGAATAAATCAAATATATAATGAGGTTAATATCTTTAGGAATCAAGAGTTTCAGCATAAGAGACACAAACACAAAAACAAAGAAATTAAATAAAAACTTTTCTAACTGAATTAGAAAAATCAATATGAATTTATGATTTCATTTTCATTCTAAAAATAAGTGTATTTTAGCTCTGTCTGGTAGAAAGGGCTGGAAACAAAGGATATCCCAGTAACAGTGAGAACTCACCCAGACTGTGGTCTCTAAATACCATGTTCACTCATAGGAACCAGGCTTCATGGCTGATTCCAGGGCTGGAGCAAGAAATGGACAAGATGAGCCTGAAACATCTTGTTGAAACCAGAAAGCAGGAAGCTATCAAAGACTAATGTTATTTGAAGGGAGTGTCCTTTGGCCAGAGGTGAACATTAGAGCTTATATAAAGGTAAAAAATGGATTAAATTATAACATTAAAAAATTCATGAGTTCCTAATGGTACATAAAAAAAATTCACCGGTTACTTTTGGAGGTTCCTAGGCCACCAACTCATCACTCTGAAAATTACAGAATTAAAAAGAACTTACACTTTACTCTGACTTCCCTATTCAAACATTCAAACTAAATTTTAGGGAAATCAAGGAGTCACTGAGAGCAAGTTTGATTAAAAAAAAAATAGAATTCCAGCCAAAAAATGCAGAAAGAACGATGGAATTTAGAAATCACCATTTTGCAATTCCTAGAGAAACAGTGGATGTAGGCAAAGATCATCAACCACTGCTCGCTCACGCTTTTAGGTGAAAGGTCGACGGGGAATTTAAGAATGGATGGAGCAGGCTCACAATGTCTGAATCCACAGATCAATTTAAAATCTTTAGAAGTGGGAGATTATATGCTTCCTGGTGTGATACCACAGTGAGTTCACAATACCATGCAACATAGGGACCTTGTTTGGATTCTGATGCAAATGTGAGAAAACAGTTCCAGATGATGGGGAACAGATGAACACAGACTACATATTAGATAATATAAAGCAATCGTGAGTGTCGTCAGCCATGATACTGAAATTATGATTATGCTAACAAGTAATCCTCCTTATCTGTTATCCTCATTACAAAATGCATCACGTTGAGTTTGATGAACTCATTAAAAGGAACACAGTCAAGTAGAATAAATTTTAACATGTTCAAATAATGATCATACACTAATTGGATCTAGTTTGAACTCATTTTTTTTTGTTGGGGGGAGGTCATCAGGTTTATTTATTTATTTTAAGTATTATTTTTTAAATGGAGGTACTGGGGATTGAACCCAGGACCTCACGCATGCTAAGCGTGTGGTGTACCGCTGAGCTGTACCCTCCCCACTGAACTCATTTTTTTGTTATAAGTGGAGCAGCAGAGTTCTGGCCAAGGAAAGGACCCCGTGTAGGCTTTTGCTGAGTCTGAGAAGCCTGGGCTTGGGAGAAGCATACTCTTCAGGGCCTGAGCTGAGGCCTGGCGTGGTGGCCACTGCAGACTGGTCGGCAGTCACCGGTGGGGCTGATCTCTCCTCCCCTGGATATGAAGGGTGGGAGCAGGGAGGGCACCTCTCCTGCTGTGAGTTGTGCACTAGGAGCTGCCACACTCCAGGGAGTTTTATGTAAGAAATGTTCCCATTGTCTACTTTTAAGACATCATTATGAGGCAGTAAAGCCTAGCAGTCTTATCTGAAGACATCACTGAAGTGTTTTATTCATTGTGAATACTTCTGTTGAAGAGATCACCCAGACCTTTTGAGTCTGCAGGGGACACAAGTTCTGGGCCACAGCCAGGTCTGGGAGGCTGGTGACAGATGGAATCTTCTCAGTCACAATTTTAAAGATGCTAAGAGGATACAGGCTCACTGAACACTTAGCCATCGCAAGCACCCTTCTAAGTGTTTTTGGCACATCGTCACATTGAATCCTCAACAATTCTAGATCAGTACGTCTATAATACCCATTTGACAGAGGAGGCAACTGAGGTTCAGTGAGGTTAAATAACTTAGTTTTGCTAAGGGGCGGAGTTGGGATTTCACCAAGGAAAGGGCCAAGAAAGTCCATGTGGGTGCTTGAAGGGACAAAAGTGGTCCTGCTTGGCAGGAGAGCTCAGGTGGAGCCTGTGTCCTTTACCTTTGGGGCTACTTACTGCATTCTCAGGATGGAAGATGTACGAGGCAGGAGAATTGTCCACGATGATCACCTTGCTCAGCTCCCGTCCCAGGCGACTCAGGTCTTTCACGTAGTTCCCACGATGGAAGACACATGATTCTCTGAAGAGCCGGGCCCGGAACACACCCCAGCGGTCCAGCAGGTCAGCCACAGGGTCTGCATACTGGAAAGCAGGTGTCCCCATGAAGGCTGGGTGCATGGAAGAGCCCAGAAGCCCTGACCTCCTGCAGTAAAATCCACATGACTTTTCTAAAAAGGGATTTAAATAACTGCAGGTCTTTCAAGATCCTGGTTATTTCTCTGACACCCTGGATTCTTTCATTTCTCTCACTTCTCATATCTAATCCATCAGAGATTCTTGTCAGTTCCATCTCCAAAAATATCTTGAATCTGCCTGCCTGTCCGTGTTTGTATTGTCACTGCCTTTGTCCAGGCCTCTGTCTTCTCTGGCCTGAGGTGGCCACGTGAGCTTCCTGAGGAACACCCGCCGCCCAGTTCCCCTAGGGCATCCCACTCATTCACCTCCCAGCGGTCAGAGCGGCCACAAGAAAACACCTGTCCAACCACGTCCCTCCCTGTACTGTCTTCCCGCTACACTTGGAATAAGGCCCACACGCCTCACCCGATCCCGTGTGGCTGCAGTGGTGATTTCCTGTCACCTCTCAGCTCCATTTCAAGTCACTGGAGCCACACCGGCTTGGAACGTGGTCAGAACCTTTGCATGGATCCCCTCTGCTTGGATCACTCTCTCTCCAGCTCTTTGCACCAACTTCTCCTTCTGTCTCCTCGTTTTTCAGATCTTGGTTTCCCTTACCACCTACCTAGTCCGCCTCCACCTTCCCTCTTTGGAGACTCTCTATGGCCTCATGGTCATTGCCTTTTTTTTTTTTTAGCACAGCCATGGAGCAGAGAAACCTTTCCCAGGTATAAAAAGACAGATTCAAAATAAAAATCATCTTTGTGACAAAAGCGACTTGAAACCAAGTTGTTAAGATAAAAATGGGACAGTAACAGGTACTAACCTGCTGTGTGGTTGGGGTGAGGGGGATTCAATGAACCTATGGGTGTCAGGAACTCAGCCCAGGGCCTTGCGTACAACTGGCACTCAATTATGTCTATTCTAACATCCACTGAGCCTCACCTCAACTTCAACATCAACCTCAGTTGGTCCTCCTCCCCTCCAGGGACTAGGAGCTCACCTCCTGCCTGCCTTCTGCTCTGGGAATACTGCCCAAGTAGCCCCTGTGTTTTGAGGAGGGAGGGGAACTCGGGGAGCAAGCCTGGACCACCCACATCCTCAAGTCTCATCACCATCTGAGACAACCTCATGTTCTCGTCACCTGTCAGGACCTAGGTCTTGCCTGTTGCGTCCCCCATGACACCCCAGCACCTGGCAGGTGCCCACCTCATGGTAGGGGATCAGTAAATTTTAGTTCCATCAGTGAACGAAGAGGGGACTTGGAATCTGGCTTGTGTGCACAGGACCACACTGCCCCCTAGAGGTGCTCTGGGTGGCCAGGCCGGACCAGCCCCTCATTGCCACAGGATGGTACTCAAGATACCACCTCTATTTACTTGGAGCCCAGAAGTTTGATGGGAGAGAGTCTGAGGCCTGCTTACAGTTGGGATTCATCTTGCTTGGCTCCCTTCCATTGCCTGGGAAATTTTTCCCCAAAGTAAGCTGAACTGGATAAAAAATTATGCCTGAGGGCAAATCTTCGTAAGTGAAGATGTCTGAATGGCTGGGCCAAAAGGCAGAAGAGTGGCAGTTCCAAGCCATGTGAGGTCACATGAGGCCATGCCTCAGCACCCAGACCCAAGTGAGGGGCACATCCAGGTGTCCCAAGGGGCCCAAAGCCTCTGCCAGGGAGGAGGGAGGCACCGGAGGCTGGTGGGGGTGGGAGGCCAGCAGTGGAGCGCACAGCGGCCTGAGTGCAGAGCAAAGGCCGGCAAGGCTGCAGGATACAGGGCTACAAGCAGCAGCTCTGGGTCCACGGCAAAGTCCTCTCTCCAGACACATCAGATGGAGCAGAGTTCAGGAGCAGCCTGGATTTCATGCTGACCAACTGGGGTGAGCTCAGGGCACTGCAGTTTTCTGCTAGTGAGTGCTGCCAAGCGCCATGTGGGTTGGTTACAAGGGGCTGTGACTCAAGCTGGAAAGGACAGTTAATTTCCTAATCGTCATCAGCACTGCCGGCGGTGGCATACATCCTTCAGGGAATGTCTCAGTCTGGGCCTCAGAGATGAACGTGGGGAATGTAAGCTTCACGCGGGCAGAGACTGCCTCTTTTGTCCCCTGTTGTACCCCGGTGCCTAGTACAGTGCCTGACTCACAGTAGGTGTGAAGTATGTACTTGCTAGGTGAGTGAATGAATGAAGGAAACCAAGGTGAGGAAGCAGACACTGAAGGGCTCCGACAGTCAGCTGAGAGCTGCTGTGAGCCCCTGGGTGGTGGGCCAGGAGGTCCACTGCACTGATGGTGCTGGCTGGGTGCCGAGCCCAGAGCCAAGGACTGGGGTGTGCCCACCTGTCAGCTGAACTCGTGCACCGAGGGGAAAAGAAGCTGGAAGGCTGCACTGGGGGCTGATTCGGCAGAGCCGGCCTGGAGCAGCAGAGACAGAGAGGTTAGAGAGACAGATGGAGGGGCAGGTGGGAGCCGTCCAGGAAGAGAGACCGAATGAGGATGTTTAAGCGAGTGCTGGGGATGATGCCAAGGAAGAGTGATTTCCATTTTGGCCAAGAAAAGACAACTCTCCATCCACCGGCACCACGCAAACTTCCTGTTTGTCATTTCCTTGGTTATCAGGCTCCCTGGCACCTGGGCACTACGGCACAGCTAGTCTTGGCACCGCTCATCGGAGAGGAAATCCACCAGGGAAGATTATGCCTTTCCTAAGGCCACGGTCTCTTTTTAGGATGCAAAAGTCAGGCCCGGGCTTTGGATTCCCTCTCCATGGGCTCATGCTGCATAGCCTGGCGAAGAGCCTGGCAGAACGTGAGCAGGTGGGGTTCTCTCTCCCCTCGGGCATGACAGGGGCCCAGACCAGCAAGGCCCTGCCTGGCAAAGCAGCACGTCTGGGAACGCAGAGTCAGGGTCCCCGTCATGCAGAGAAGGAGGGAGCCACACAGAGACAGAACACGGGGGTCCTGGAGCAGTTCTGGAGACAGGTAGAAGGCTCACCTGGGCCCCACAAAGTTCATTTTTCGGGCTGCTCAGGGCCCCTGGTGGTGCCACCAACAAATGGATGGTGTTGACCCCATCAGGGTCAGGGCCTGAGACACAGTCACAGTAAGGATCTCTCCTGAGGAGCAAGGCCTGCCTGCCTGCCCTTCACACAGTGCGGGCACCTAGCACACCTGTCAAAACACAGACTAGACCACACTGGGGGCTCGCGGACCTGCTTGTTCCCTCAAACAGTGGGGGAGAGCAAGGAAACCACTCTTTGGTCAGAGCCAGTGTAGACGCTGGGTCAGAGATGCAAACCAAGCCACAGGACCAAGATGTGTGTGAGTTACTTTACCGCCACGAACAATGACGGCCATAAACAATGGACAGCTGGTGCACTTACCGCGGGACAGCGCCCAGCACAGCACCCAGAACACGGCAGGGGCTGAATACGAGTCGGCCATTTTGCTAAGCTGCTTATGGGTGTTATTCCATTTGCCCCATCCCATGAAGTAGACAGAATTACCTCCATCTTACAGAAGAAACTAAGGCAAGAAAAGGACCTTGCCTGAGGTCCCAGGGCTCGTTATGGCAGTCAGAACTCTCATTCGGCCCTAGCAGGTGGATGACTCTTTGACACTTACCTCTCCCTGAAACCTATGTAAGTGCACTCAAGAGCACAGAGGCGCGAGCCTCTAGCGTTTGGCTGCCAGTCAACAGAGGAGACGCAGACGCCCTTTCTTGGGGACACATGCGTGATTTCCTGGTCTGTGGACAACCAGCCTCAGTGGCTGTAGTCACCAACTTCCCAGAGCGTTTGTTCCCTGTGCTCCTGTCACTATGGTAACCTAGGAGCCTTTCAGGCTGGTACTGTGTGCATGGCCTGCATCCATCCCATCTGGGGTGGGAACCTGTCAGCAGGGAAACAGCTTCCCCCACCTTAACACAGGGCTGCTTGACAGACGGGGCAGGGGTGGAAGGGCTGGGGGCACTGGGCTGGGCGCTGGGGCTGGGGCGGGACCCACCTTGGCCAGGCTGGCAGTAAAGAGCACGCACTCGAAGAGCTGCCCCATCCTCTGGAGGAACTCATCCACATGTGGCCGCTTCAGCACATACACCTGCAAAGGCAGGGACAGCATGCTGGTCAGTCACAGCAGTCCCTGGGGATGGCCTGGGGCCAAGACGCCCTGTGTCAGAAAGAATTCCTAACGAGGTTCCCACCCCTTGCCCCCAGGTCTAGTGAGGTCTGTGTGAGGAGCCCTGTAGTCACACGTGGTGCCTCAGGCCAGACACACACCTCAGACTGGGCTCCAGGTCGGAGTTCAGAGCAGATGCCCCTCCCAAGAGAGAAAGGGAAGCCAACCAGGTATCGAGGGTCTTTGGGGTTTTCAGAACCGGCACGTGGAAGGGTTGTGCCACGACTCCATTGCACACGTGTTTCTCGGCACAGGCTCTGGGTCAGGCCGTTTGTGGACACAGGCCATAGTCTGGGGTAGTACTTTTGGTGGAGGTCAGGGCCTGGCCTGTTGCCCCGCAGGTCTGGGGCCGCTCTCCTACTCTGACTGGAACCCCTCCCTCGCTAGGAAGGCCTGGGGCCGAGGCACAGGCCCAGCAAAGCTGCAGGAAGGTCCTTCCTCGTAGGCTTGGGAAATCACAACAAAGGTAACTCTGCTTGGATCTACTACAGAAACAGCTATTTCAGGGGATGTGAAGCCAGCCTACTCCCAGGCCCCAGAAACGAGTCATCAGGAGGAGCCTCCAATCAGCGGGTGCAAAGAGCAGCACCCTCTCCTAGAGTGGCTGAGCTCTGCTCCTGATTCGGGGGCTTGAACGGATCTGAGGAAACAAGGGAGCTGGGAGAGAAGGCAGAGGAGGTGGGAGGAGGGAAGACCTAATTAAAACTTGAATAAATTCCATTTGAACTTAGCCACTTCCCTAAAATAATTTGAACTTGTTAAAATTCAATTCAATTCATATTCGCTGAGCCCCAGCTCTGGGCTCAGCCTGAAGCGATTACAAAGGTGAATGAAACACAGGCCTTGCCCTTGAAGAGCTCACAGTCTAGAGCAGATATACAGAAAAATACATCAAAATAAACATGCACAATGAAAGCTGTAGTAGAGGGATACACTAAGGATAATTAACTCCCCTCTGAAGGGAAGGGAATCACAGAAGGGACCATTTGGTCTGGACCTTGAAGGATGAAGAGGAGTTCACCAGGCCAATAAGGATAAGTGAGCTTGTAGGCAGAGGAAACAGTATGAGCAGGAGACTTGGCCTGAAAATACTTGGGGTGTTAAGAGAATGGCCAGGGCCCGGCATGAGAAGCCCTTCAGAGGTGGTAATAAAAGAGCGGGCACCAGGAATAGAAGAGGAGGCTGAAGATGAAGTGTGAAAGGCAGGTCAGGGTGAGAACACTAGGGGCCAGGAACGGCAGATGAAGCAGGCTGGATACCCCAAAGGACAAGTAACAGAGGGAAACGGGGGCCTCTGCCCCACACAGAGGATGTGCTGCTGGCAGAGGAACTTACAGAGAGGCATGACTTGCTGGGAAACTTGTGGCTGACTGAAAGGGTGTGCAGCCGAGGATGGAGAGAGGTGCCAGAGAGGTAGGATGGTCTAGGGTGGGTGCCAACAGGGCTCTGAGGAGCTGGGAGGCCTGGGTGGGGGCAGAGGACAGGGCCTGTGGCTGCAGGAGCTCCAGGCCCCCCACTTTGCCCACGAGACGCTTGGTGCCAGGAACAGGTGCGGCCTGTGGTCCTCGGTCTCCCTGGGATACTGCTCCGAAAGCAAGCTTTGCTATGTGCGAGGGCAGGGGACTGGTTTGGGAACACTGGTGTCGGTGCCTCTGGCAGAGAGGAGGGTCCTGGGCCCAGAGGCCAGCATCCAGGCCCGCGTCCGCGTGCAAGTAACCAAGAATAGGCCCCTTGGGACCTGCACAGCCTATCCTGGATTACTTGAACGAGGCCACGGCCTTTGCCAGGGCCTTGGTCCTCCTCTGGGCGCCTGTGGCTTCGTTCCCTCAGGAGAGAGAGTTTCTGACCCCAGTCTTGGGGTATTTACCGCCAAGTGAATTGTAGCACAGTCTGGAGGGCTGGGGGAGCTGGGCAGCTCCTTTGGAAACGGGCTGGCCAGAGCAGGTCAGGCCCCGAGGGCCATGCTCACAGTCAGGAGGAACGAAGGATTAATTTCTCTCCGAATTCCTGTCATGCCAGTGGGCAGCTTCTCCTCTGTCTCATTATCTTGCAACATGAGCCAAGATAATAAAAGCAGAAGCTTTAACTGCTTCTCAGATGCTGAGTTAATTCAGCTGATGCTTCTGCAAATGCTAAATGCCCAAGTGCCTGCCATTCTGGCTCCCTGATGGCCTTCAAAAGCACGAAGTGTGGAGACACTATGGACAGAGCTGCCTTTCCCAGGGATGAGTTCCTGGCAGGACCTCCTGGCAGAGGAGAAGGACTCAGGAAAAGAACCCTGGGTCAGGGGCAGGAAACTGGAGCTCTCATTTTAATTCTTCCTATTGTATGACCTTGAACCAACCCTCTCTCTGACTGAGACTCAGTTTCCCCAGGTGGACAATGAGTTGGCTGGACCAGCTGATTTCCCAAGGCCTCACTGCTCTGACACCCTGCACTCAAGGGCCAAAGAGACTACTGGCATCATTAAGGAAAGACAATACGTTACGGCTCAAGCACCAAGGGAGGGTTTTCCTCCTGGGACATAAACAAATCAGGCCAGAGACTCTCCCTTTAAGACCTTGGGGTTGACAAGGAAGATGACCGGATCACCCTGGTGGAAAGCCTACAATGTTTTCCTATGATGTTTCCAATATTTCATAAACGAAACTATTCCTGGAGGAGCTTCATGCAGAAAAAAGGAGAATAAGGAAAAAAAATATCAGAACAAGGATGCATGCCAACCGACTAGGGCATCTTTATTCAAAGCTGCCTGCTGATCCAAAAACACACACCCTTCCTCCTTGCCCTTTTGGGTTGGGTTCTTGCTAAATATTCACTGGAGAACACGATGCAGGAGCGACAAGATCAGCCTGGAATGGCTGGCATTGGAAACAGACAAGTTTTCACGAGAATCTACCATAACTGGGTGACATGTGACATTTTCCTGTTGCCTGGTAGGAGACTGGCTGAGAGCAATTACATGGGGAAGTTAATTAGACCATCAAGCTAGGCCAGTGGGGGATATGGAAACTTCTAAAAGTCTGCATCAAATCAAAGAACTATTTGAACTTGCAACCACATCTAATATTAACAAGCCAATTATAGTTTCCCTTATAAACTCAGTATAGATTTCCTCCGAGTAGGAAAAAAAAAAGCAGAAAATCATTGCGTTTTAAAATAAAGTCTGCTTCCTTTTGATTCAGTAATAAAATCATTACTGAATTGAGAATTTAGAAATAAAGTTCATAGGAAATGTAATTACTAAAAAATGCTAACTTGAAACTCAAGATTTAGCTTTGATTTCTTACCTGATGTATAGTTCCATCGATTTCAACGGGAACAATAAAATCAGCATTACTAATAGGCTGGAGAGAAAAGAAACTATGATTAGTATGTCTGAAAGAACAAAACAAAATAGGAAATTTTAGCAAGAAAAAAAGCTTGCCTGGACCAATGTTTTTATCATTGGAAAAAACAGTTCAGGATGTTGACACATGCCTTGGTTCCTCAAAAAAATATAAGCACAAGCAGGAAAGCCTATGATTTTCTGTTCTGAATATCGTTACATTTTCAGCATCTTGGTCCACACTCTTTAATCACCTGCCTGGCCCCACAAAGGGTGGTGCACCTGGCTTGGGAGTGGGGCTCCTCAAACTACAGCTCTTGCCTGTGGCCCCGACAGGACGGCAGGAACCACTGCTGGCCACTAGGGGGAGGAGCTGAGAGCCTGACAGCGCAACTTGGGGGAAAATACTTTGTGCTGGACCCACTAGAGCAGACTGCACTGTGAGGGGCTGCTTGACAGATGATCGGTACATGAACCCGAAGTGGGGCCACAGATCTGCGGGCTGAAGTCAGAGGCCACAGCCACGATCCTGGCAGGCTCTTTCCCCTCTGGATCTTGGTTCCTCCTCTCTTCCAAAGCTTTAGCAATGCGTCTGATGAGCGCACATGCTCCATCCAGTCCTACACAGCAGTGATTCTGGGCCTCGCCTGGCACCACCTCCTGCCCTGGGGGGTGGGGAGAGCCAGTCCCCCCAACCCCGCATCCCCCAGACTGCTCTGCTCTAGGTAATACCATATCCAGCCCACTCACAAACTTCCTGCATATTTAAAATAACTTTTTGAAATATTAATGATGCTGAAAATTCAAATCATCAGACCACAAACCTTTGGGACAAGCAGGAGAGAGACAGAGGGAAGGAGCGCACGTGTGTGGGGGCCCCTGGGCAGGGGCGTGGGGAGAACAGAGTCTCTGATCAGAATCTGAACTGGGGTCTGCCTTTAAGCCCATCACTGTACACACACGTGGTTCTTTGATATGCAAACTGCAAAAAAAGTGGAAATGACTAGATCACAGAACCCTTACTAAGCAGTCTGTAGAGCACTCGAGGCTTAAGATTGTAGTTTATTCACTCTTACGGTTGGAAGGCTAGGGATGCGTTCAGTCTCTTGTAATTTCACAACTAAAAGACAGAATCAGGCTAGAAAACAAGATTGAAGGAAGAAACTCCCACAAGGCATCAGACTGTGAAATCATATTCCACAGCATGTAACAAGAGGGAAACCACTCCCCAGCTCCGAGCAAGCACCTGCCCTCTGTCTCTACTCACGCACGGGTGTAAATGAGGCCAGGCCAAAGCCAGGGTTCTAAACCTGGGCTCGTGGGCCTGTGTGTTGTACAGCTGTACAGCTGTACAGCTGCAAGGAGAGAGGTTCACAGCTTTTGGATTCTCAAAGGGCTCTGAAATGCCCAGAACATTAAAAACCATATGATGAATATTTTGCTTGCAAATGTAGGTAGGCCAGGGAGGAAAGAAATGGAGAGATGTTGTTCATATGAGCCTGTTGCACCAACACCCTCTGAGCAGGCCCTGGAGACGCCTTCGAAGCCAGGAACCCTGTTACTCAGGGATCTGGCCAGCGATGCCCACACACCCAGAGCTGCTGGGAGGGAAGCTGTCCATGCTATGATGGCAACTGACCCCTGCTCTAAAGGGCTTTTCCCCTGAGGGACTCGAAAAGTCCTGAGCATTCTGCTCACAGGGGGAAGCAGGACTGCCAGTGCTGTTCAGAGTTCAACTGAGAAATAAGATCACTGCAGTCCTGGGGACGGATTCTGGAAGGACCCTCAAGACACTGGGATGAATGGTACCCACAGGCCCCAGTGGCTGGACAGGCCATTTGTCACTGCCAGACATAAGGGTGGCCCCCTCCACTCTCCAAAGGACTCTGGGACAACTGCCTGGCCTTGTCCTGTCAAGGAGGAGTCTGTTTAGTGAGAAGCAGGCACAAGGACGGATGTTTCTGGCAGAAAGGTCTCCAAGAAAATCTGATGGTTCTCCTTCTTCCCACACATCTGCCAAGGAAGGACCGGGTGGTGCAAGACACATACTCCACATGTAGATGGTGCCCTCATGTCTCAGCAAAGCGAGGTGGGTCACAGGCTCGGGGTGGAAGAGGAACATGGTCCAACTGGCCAGCAACAGCAGAGCACTTCCATCACCAGAAACACCCCGAGGGAAACAGGACCAGGACCCCTAACACCTGCTTCTTCTCCCCAACGCACCAATCCCCTATTTCCCCATTTTCTCATCACCTGCTTCTTTGAAACAACTTCAAAAAATGGGAAAGTGATTAATTCACTCATTCCTTAGTAGTGAAGCCATAGCTTTTTCTGCCTGGAGGCCTCTGGGTAACCTGTATTTCTGCTGTTACTCTGGTGGGGAGATGGAGACGGAGAGCAAGGAAGGCAATGGACGTGAGACAGTCAGACCTCACCGTGATGTTGCTGCAGCCCCACACCTGCCAGGTGGGAGGGCACGCAGGTGGATGCTCACTTAGCCGTGAAGCTTATGAAAAATCCCTAGTGACCTCTCATCATGAAAACGGCCCAAAGAAATGGCTGAATCCGTTCAGATGCCATAACTGTGGAAGTCTTCTTCAGAGCTGGCCATCTTCCAAGACTCAGTCTGGGAAAATTCCCAGGATTGCAGGTCGCCTGACAGTTTTCCACAGGGCAGTGCAACTCACAGCACATACAGCTCTGCAGTTACCTTGACGAACACACGGCAGTGTCCCGGGGACCTGGTGCACTGACTGCCTTGTGCCACCTGGAAAGTATCTCTGCGGGGGGTGGAGTGTTCGAAAACTCAACCTCATAAATAAGAATGAAGTCTCAGTGTGTTTTTTCCTCCAGACTAATTATGTTAATATTCAACTACCCAGGTTAACCACCTGAGTTAATAAGCAACTGTTACTGGGATTTCTTCATGAAGTCACACGCCAACAATCACAAGCTTTCATCCTTTGTATTTTCCCTTTTCCAATACAATTGTGACCAAACCACAAAGATCACTGATTATTTTTTATGCTGATTTACCTTAAATGAACTGTGCACCAATGTTTCATCTAAATCAATGACCACACATTTCTTTCCATAGTCAAGCACCGTGACCTCTGGGAGGAGGTATTTAGCTGGTGGCTAAAGGGGGAAAAAAAATCAATGTTATTACCTTCATGTAAAAGACAAACCAATTCCCTTATTTTTCTGTGATACTATGTCTATGAGATTATAAACGAAACCAAACATTTTAAATGCCTGGTCAAGCACATCATGGGATTTTATTAAAGACAGTAAGAATAAATAGTTTGCAAATGAAGTTTTACCAAACACAGTGCCGTTGTCTGAAGGGGTATGATGAGGTCCTGGGCTTTGGAACCAGACAAACCTGAGTTTGAGTATCAGCTCAGTCTCTTGGCTGTGAGTTGAAAGGCTGTTGTCAGCTGTAATGGCAACGCCTAACATTCTGCCTGGCACAAATGCGGTGGCTATTGTTATTATTAAAATAGACTATATAGAAACAGATGTTTAATTATAATAGCTACTCCAACTATGCAGGCCCATGTTCTGGGGTGATATTTCATCTGAAATTCATTGTGGTATATAAGTATATTTTAGAGCTACACTGGACCATGGTTGTTGTTGGGTTTTTTTTGCCCCTAGTGACTAACATTTTCAAAAAAACTTTTAAGAGGAACTATAGAACCATCGGCAAAATGCAATTCAAAGTGACCTCCAATAATAGGAAACAGATATGAAACTGGTCCAGGTCCAGGGCCCTGCCTTGTGCCGGGCCCACAGGGGTGTAATAGTGAATGAATGTGAATTTTTATCCCTTGGAGTCCCCGTCTCCTTTAATCCACGTGCTGTGTGTTAACCAGAAAATCCATGTGTGTTTTTGCAGTAGCTGACTCTAATCTTGTCATAAAGGGATCACAAAGAGTTATTAAATGCTAGCTATCTTCAGCCAACCACAGTCTTAAGAGTATTTATTTCTTGGGCCTTGCTTCATTCTAGAAATGACTTGAAGTATTTTAGTTTACTTTGTGGCATACTCAGTATCCAGTGTTAATTAGCTAATTGTCCGTCCTGGGGGAAGGTCAAGCTCTGCTCCATGTTTAATATAAAACAAAACACAAGAAAATATCTATCCCTAGCCACGGAAGACTGGATAATTTAGCTTACCAAATAAAACAGGAAAAAAAAAATCAAATCAAGAGGTTTTCCATTTAAAATGGCTTTTTCTTTTTTGTGTGTGTTTTTTGTTTAAGTTGAATGTTAGTGAAGGAATTAGAGTTAACTTTGGACTTTAGCTGGTTCAACAGCGAACGTAAGGCAGGCAGTCAACAGGTTAGGTAAATCTGGGAGTGCAACAATCGTCCTGGCAGCAGGGATCGTCTGGGGCTGAGCAGGACGACACCACGTGTGGGGACACGAGTGTTTCTTATTCCAGGGGCGCTCTGTCTAGCGAGCACGGGGATTACAAACTCCTCCCGGCCTCCCAACGCCCTTGGCCCGAATTAATGTTCACCAAGCAGCAGTCCCTGACCATGTGGCACTGGGAAGCAATGCACCTTAGACTCGGGGCATGGGATCCGGGGCCCAGGGAAGGACTCTGCCCCTTGTTACAAGTCAGCAAACAAGCAGGTTTATTACAAAAATTAAACTTGCAAGAAGTTCTGTATCAAGAAGAGGTTTAAAAAGACAGGGGGTGATGAGCCTACTAAGTGAGCCTAAGAGAGGACTGGGGTTATTTTTGTTGTGTGGGCCATAGCAGAATGCATGCTGCTGACTAGAATAAAATTTGTTTTAATTTTTCATTATGCATTGATGTAATAAAAACACATTTGCACTGTAAGGAATATAGACACATAAACCTATTCCCTCTTCCATGTCCTCCCCAACACATTCCTTTCCCCAGATGTCCTCCCTTTCAGCTTGGTGTGTATCTGTCCAGCCCTTTTTCTCTGCATTTATACACTAAAACAACATTTCAACCTTACATAATCACTAGCCTGGAGAATAAGGCTCTAGAACATCTCTCCCTAGCATATCTGAAAACATCAAAGATATGCCAAAAGTGGCTCAGTTATTTTCCAAACCCGAGAATAAAAATTACTTTCTTTGCATATTTAACCCACACTTTACAAGCAATCTCTGAGTTAACAGTAACGAAAAAGCCTCACCATGCTGATCTGAGAGAGAAAAAAGCGAGCAGACTGAGAGTCACAATAAGCAAGCTATTGATTTAGCATTTGTGCTGCAGGGAGCAAGGCCAGGCTGGGGCAATGCGCTCGAAGGGTTCATTAATTTGCAGCCTGTTTCCTAAATGCTCATGGCTTCTCGAGAGCTTGGCTTTAGATTAATGCAAATTCTTCAGACCACTGCTAAGAATTTTCTGGGCGGCTGTGTCCTTGGAACATGCAAGGACACTATATAATTGCAATGGTGTTTTGTTACTACAATTGATCTGTTCAGGTGACGCTTGAATCATTAACTAAAAAAAAAAAAAAAAGTGTCCTGAGCAAATTTTCTCTCAGGCCATCATAAAGCTGAAAAACAAGAGGAACACCAGTCATGTCCAAAAGAGCCTTTTGTAGAAATAGTAATTTTGTGATGTGATGCAGGTGTTAGTTAACATTATGGTGTGATCATTTTGCAGTATGTAAGTGTATCAAATCAACACTTTTCCTTAAACTTATGCAATGATATATGTCAATTATATCTCAGTAAAGCTGGAGTAAAAAACTTAAAAAATATACAGAATGACTTGCTCCAAAGCACCTGGTGGGCACTGCCAGAGGGGTGGGGACCGGGGTGGTAAGAAATCCCACGGGGGATGGTTTGGGAAGGGTATTCACTCCAGCTCTCCTCCTGGGAGTGGATGTGAAATTTCCTGTCCTTGGTGGTTAACTGGCAGCCAGGAAGAATTCATCTAAGGCTCTTTTCTTTATAGTACCCACCCCATAAAACACCTTTGCCAGTCTTACAAATGTGGTGCCTCTTCTTGGTACATGGGATGGCTGTTTTTGAACTGGAGTTCTCAGGCTCAGGGTCTGCACACTGTGCTCCCCACGTGGGCCTCTGAGCTCAGAGCAGAGATTCCAGGGCTGCTGGAGGAGGGGCCAAGGAGACTCGACACCAGCTTTAACTAGAGTTGTTCCGCTTACACGTTCTTTGGTGGAAAAAAGTACACTCCTGCTTATTAAGAGGCTTAGGCCAACAGCACAGAAACAAAGCTGTTGGAAAACAAATCTCTCCCCTCCCGATTCAGCATTTTTATGGCTCAGCTGCACTGTCAGCCCTGTGCTGGTGTGTGATTCGAGCAAGGACGTGGGAACAGGAGGGGTCGGTCCTCCCCGGGGGCCAAAGCACCTGATGCTCACCTTCCGCCATCACCCCCAAACTACATGGTTTCTAAACCTGTCCCTCTGCACCTTTTCCTTACCCTTCAATACCTGAGTTTTACTGGACCAAACATGAACCTTCCCATAAGTTGTAGAGAGGGCCTCCCAGTCACAGCTCACAGTTGGGAGACACGTTACTAAGCGGAATGTTTAAGACCAAGTCCAGATAAAGATGTCTTTCGAATAGGTGCACGAAAGATGGGGTACTTAATAAATAATGCTGAGACAATTGACTTGCCACCTGGAAAAGGAAATAAAGCTGGATTGCTACCTCATGCCTGACACCAACATAATCCAGATGGAGCAAAGATTTCAGTGTAATGATGAAGCCATTAAAATACTAGGAGAAAAAATAAATAAAAAAAATACTAGGAGACTATGTGGGTCACAGTCAGAGAGTGGGGAGATCTTTCTAAGCATGACAAAGTTCAGGAGCCTTTAGATTAACTAAAAGGCTAAGATAAGAGGAACAAATTTCCCTCTGTAAAATTAAACTTCTTTGTGGCCAAAATGATTATAAACAAGGCCAAAAGACAGATCATAAATTTGGAGGAAAGTGCTAATTTCCCTGAAGTTTAAACAGGTAACAGTAAAAAATCTAGAAGAAATGAATGGGGAGGAAGAAATACATATGGGCAGTAAATTTGTAACAAGACATTCATACTCACTGATGAAGAAATGAAAGCCAAAGCAATAAACTGATACTATTCTTTACTTTCAGAATAGCAAAGATTAAAATACTGATAATTACCACTTTTGATAAGGGAATGGGCAATCCCATACACTCTTGGTGGGAATGTAAATTAGGTATTCAGAGGATAACCTAGCTTTAATCTACTAAATACGTAAAAATATATCCTTTGATCTAGCATTGCCATAACTAGTACCCGATCACCCAGATGACAGCTGTGAATTAACTTGGAGAAAAAACAGTGCTATCAGAGTATCAGAGGTCAGGCGAGAGGTGCCACCTGTTGAATGTCAACACTTCTGCAGGAAAAATACATGAATCTACTTCACAGCAAGATTAAACAGAGATCCCTGGTATCAATCCCACTGGGTATCCTACTCGAACACTGGCTAAGAAGTCGTGCTGATTGATCCATCTTTTTGATCAGTTTCCCAACAAAGCCCAACCCTCAACCCTCAGGCATGCTGGCAAAGTCAGAATCACTCCACAAACCCCTGCAACTTGTTCATCAATGAAGAGGTAAAGTTGTGAGAAAAATGAAATTATCAAAAATTTTTGGGGGCGATTTTTAAGTGACATGCATGACCAAATTTGGAGTCAGCCTGTACTAACGAAATCCATCATTCCTTTCAATGTAAGATCGCTGTATCTCTTGAATGTTCCCAGAATATATGTGGAAAAGGTCCAAGGAAAGATAGCTGATCAGATTTGAATCAGACAATCTGAATCAGAGAATCTGGATGGATTAAAATATCAATTTATGGACACCTTTAATAATCCAAACCCTAAGGACATAGTATTATGAAAGATCTCACTTGTTTTTATTTATTTGTTTTGTTTAGGGGGAGGTAATCAGGTATGTATGTATTTATTTAAATGGAAGTTCTAGGGATTGAACCCAGGACTGCACACGTGCTAAGCACGCACACTACCACTGAGCTATACCCTTCCTCTGAAAGATCTCGTTTGATACGGACATCTCAATTGCAAATTTCTTTTGGGAGCTGATCATTGGTCTGCTTCCTGCTGACTGGCCTCAGGCTACTCAGCTCCGCTGGCAGAGCAGAGGGGAGAGAAGGAGCTGTGGGGTCGGCGGCTGTCTGAGGGGTGGCTGGTCCAGCCTGTGCTGGGGCCAAATGTGGGTGCAGCTAATGCACAAGTGCACTGGTTTCAGCCAAATTCCAGGATTGAAAACAGAAGTTGGTGGCCCAAGGGAGTGCCTGGCTGGGCAGGGTCTCAGTACAGCTAGGCTGTGGGAGTCAGGGGTGGGTGGTGGTGGTCCTGCAAGTTCAGGGCAAAAAACTGGGGTAGTGTTTCTTATCACAGGGCCACGGCCAAGCTACTGACACTGCTGAACAGTCAGAAATGGTCTGCTCCCCTGGGATGGAAGCCTTGTGAACCCAGTTCCACTGGGACAGAACCTGCTGCAAAAAACCCTCCTGGGGCAAAAGTAAGTTTTCCCAGTCTATGGAGCGCAGGAGTGTGGCCTCAGTTTATTCAGAGACATGGAGGCCCTTCGCAGAGAGAAAGGTGAGGATTTGGTGAATAGATGCTGGTTGCCCTGCTGTTCCTGAGAAAGGAAACTGTACAGAACTTCCTGCTCAGTTTAAAATGCAGCTTCATTTTTCTTTTTTAAAAAACAGAACAGACCTGTTTATACCACATGATAAAAAGTCAATATAAATAAGAACATTAAAAAAATCTTTTATGTTAGTAGGCCCAAAGCTACAAGATTCTATGAATGTTTAAATAAAACCACATATTCTATCACAAATAAAATATACATACACTTGGTATGGGAATAACCTGCCTCTGGTCACCCTAGAGAAAAAGAAAAAAAAACCATTGTCAGGTTTAAAGAGAAGTAGATCATATACTCAAAAGAAACTTCAAAGCACTCCTGAGTACAGCAGTCATGTGATTTTGCATTCTCTGCACCTTGGTGGTATTTAATGAACACCCAATATATTCCACAGTCAGAGCATTGGGCTCACTCTGCCTCCCAAGGTCCCCCCCTTCCCTGACATATCAGGCCGGGTTCCTGAGGCTCATAAACCTTCTTTTTTATTTAAATAGTGCCTCCTTTACTCCCAGGAGTTTAATCTTTAATTGAAACATGAAAATGAAAACCCATACTATACTTCGATCCATGAATTCCTCTGATGACCGGCTTGATTCTTCTTTTAAGTAAGTTTTTCCCTGAGAAACTAAATATGCAGGGAAAGGAAGACAGTGTTATCAGATTACAAGGAACCCCCTGGCCACCTCTGGTCCTCTTTCCAGGGCAGGAAAGGTGCAAGGAGTTCCCTCCGAAGCCAGAGACATGGGACAGCTTTCCCATTAAGGGGAATAAAGCCTGTATTTATAGGGAGTGCTAAGAAAATTCAGGCCCCAAGAAAGGGCCTCAACCGTTCCTCATCCCCAGAATGCCAGACATTCCAAACCTGAGGGAAACACTTCATTTTAGCATCATTAAGAAATGCTAATAAAAGAACAAGTGTATCTCCATTGAGAATTTCCAGTTTCTGTGCTTCTTTTTCAGATGGTGGATGGGAGGTAATGAATTGCATGGTCATAGTCCCTGATAAGGAGACGTACGGTTTCACACCTCCCATGTCGCAGGATCTGTGAAAGTGTATCCATCTCCACTGAGGGGGGGTCACTGGAGACAGGGGTCTCATGGGAAGAAGCCAAACCTGACTGTCAACAGTGGCAGGTGGCTGGACACCTTTCTAAGCTCTGTTCTGCCTCTAAGAACCTTTCAGCAACTACTTTTTTTAAAAAAACTTTATTAATGGAGGTACTGAGGATTGAACCCAGAGAACCTCATACATGCTAAACACGCGCTCTACCACCGAGCTATTACCCTCCCTGCAGCAACTTCTTGATGATCTCCAGCCCCTGGTCATCACCTCTGCAGCATAACAACTACCGTTTCCTCCTGAGATGATCGTGAGGGCTTTTTCCTTCCTCACGACACCTGGGGCTTGTCCTAAGGATGCAGAAACTGCCTTTGGCCACGATTCAAGGCAGAGCTCTGCTGCTCTCCAACACAATGGCACAATCAAACCAAATCTCAGTTTTCAAGAATTTATGCAGAGAAGTTCATTTCAGAAGCTCTTAAATAATATTGTTCCCAACATCTGGAGCTTGATGGGGGAAGATTTTACACAGAAGCTCACAGGCCCATTGGGTCACTGTGGAGCAGGGCTCTCAACCCTGCACTACTGACATTCGGGGCCTGGCGGCTCTTTGCTGTGGGGGCCGTCCCACGCGTTGCAGGACACTCCACTGCAGCATGCCTGGCCTCCACCCGCCAGATGCCAGGGGAAACCCTAGTAGAAGGGGTTTCTCCTGACATCTAGTAGTGGCAATTTAAAAACTCCCAAATGTTTGCTGGGGGCAAAGTCGTCTCCAGTTGAAAACCACCGCACTAGTGGGAGAGGGTAAGCACCTCCAACACAAAGGTGCACCTTCAGATGAGGTGAGCACATCAGGGAGGTGAGAGATGATAACACCAGACGGCTAGTTTGGAAGGGCTTGACAAAATACAGACCACGACCAAATACTCTAGACAGGTATTTGGACTTGAAAATTACTTGCAGGTTTGTGTGTGTGTGTGTGTGTGTGTGTGTGTGTGTGTGTGTGTACATGGGACATGCACGTATTAGTGAGTGTCCAGTAACTGCCTTCACCCTGTCCTCGCCCTTAGAAGTCCTTCATGGTCTCTGCCCTTGGGGTCTTCTGGATGTCAGCTCCTCCTAGCCTCTGGCCAGGGGTTGCAGACACTTTTAGTTTGGGCAACTGGATAAGACAGTTAGGTAATACAATAACGGCAGCTATTAGTCACAAGCGCCAAGTCCAAATTAAGATGTGTTGTAAGTGTAAAATATATACCAGATTTTGAAGAGTCAGTAAGATAAAAGAATGTAAATTTTATTTCATTAGTAATTTTATTCTATTGGATATATTGGGTTAAATAAAATCTACTATTAAAATCCATTTCATGTTTTTAAAAAAGATTTAAAAAAATGAGGCTACCAGAAGAACTTAAATTACGTATGTGGCTCCCACTCTATTTCTATGGGACATTGTCACAGAACATAAAGCCCAGCCAACTCGTGATAAACATTTAACATGAATGACAAATAAACCTGCATTGCTTTAAGCCTCTGAGGATTTGGGGTTGTTACTGCGGCATAACTCAACTCACACTGACTAGTACATCTACTCAGTAGTCACTCCTCTTTTCTCCTTTGTGAAAAGAGCTCTGATTTTGTTGGGAGCAGGAATCTGCAGCTCTAAGTCCTTCCCCTTTCAGGAGGGCAGCCATGTGGCAAAGTTCTGGCCAATAAGACACAAACAGAAGTCTCCTCGGGTTTCCTGTGAAAGCATTTACTTTCCATCAACAGGACGGACCTGGCTATTGCTACTCCTACCTCTCTTCTTCCCGTAAACGTAGATATGCTGTCCGAAGACTGTGACTTTGAGATAATAAACATGCGTGAGGATGAAGGCAAAGCTGCCAAGGACAGTGGAGGAGAAAGATCAAAAGACACAAGAACAGAGAGTCTGGGTCCCTGATGGCATCACCAGGTATCTAAACTAAAGCCCAGCAACTGCCAGAATCAGGCTTTTCACATGAGAAAAACAATCTCCTATTTGTTTAAGTTATTATTTGTCAGTTTTCGTTTACTTGCTGCCAAAATCATTCCCATCTGATACAGGTATATTATTGGAAACAGCATCCAGATGAATTTGTCCAGCCAACTGATACAGTCTTTGCCTTCTGTTAGGAGAATTTGGTTCATTAAACTTGGCTTTATGCCTACTCTTTATGTTAGGTTTATTACTTATTATGTTATTTTTCCCTTTTCTTAATTTTGAAGTCTGGTTCACAATTCTGCTTATTTCCCCTTTCATTCTCTGTACATTCTTGAGGATCTATTTTCTTTCATTTAAAAAAAATTTAATGTCTATCTTCTCTGTTCTTACGTTCCTTTTTCTTTTTTGAGGGGGGGGGGGGAATTTATTTTATTTGTTTATTTTTAGAGGAGGTACTGGGGATTGAACCCAGGACCTTATGCATGCTGAGCACGTGCTCTACCACTTGGGGCCCCCTTGAGAACCTATTTTCTTTTCTTTCTTTTTTTTTTCTTTTGTGTGTCATTTCTTTCATTCCTTAACACTTACATGTGTATTTTCTATGAACAAGGATAACTCCTGTGCAATGTTAATTCCATACCCCAGTACAATGATCAAATTTAGAAAATTTCACATTGATATATTTCTCTTACCTACTTTCCATATTCCACTTTCATCCACTTCTTCCCATGATGTTCCCCCGAAGCAGTTTCCTCCCATATGAAAACCAGTCCAGTTTCACATTTTATATTTAGTTGTCTCGTCTGTTTAGTTTCCTCAATCCAGAATAGTTCCTCAGCCTTTCTTTTGGGTTTGCTTGTTTGTTTGTTATGACACCCACAACATATCTGAAGAATTCAGGTCAGTTAATTTATAGAATGTCTCTCAGTTGGGTTTTTCAAGTTTCCTGATGATTGGATGTGAACCTATTTTCGAATTATGCTACTGTCACAGTTCTATCCATAATAATTATATTTATTCCTACATTTTCTATACTTGTATCATGACTGAATATTGATTCATTAAGATTTTTTTTTTGCCCCCTCTGAATCATTACATGTCTGAAACCATTACTTCTGTTTAACAGATAAATGATATCTTGGTCACATAGAGAACTTTAAATTTGTAACTTTTCTCTCAGTAGCCTGTAAACATTTTTCCATAGTCTTCTGGCTTGTGGTATTGCTGATGGGAAGTTGGTGCTAATGTAAGTCTCTTTTCTTTGAAAACATCTTGTTCTGGTAGCTTGTAAGATTTTCTCTTTATACTTAAATTTCAGCATTTCAGCAGCATAACATCCAGGCGTGTGCTTCCCCGCCTGCCCCCGCTAATCCTGCTACAGACGTTCAATCTGCACATTCGAGCCTTCTTTCGGCTTAAGGAAAATTCCTTCTATTATTTTTTCTCTTTCTGGAATTCCTATTAGCTGCATGTTAGGTCTCCCAGATGCCTCTTCCCCTCTCTCACAATGACCATTTCTCTGTTTCTGGTCTGAATTTCAAAATATTTCTTCCACTTGCTCTTCCAGAAAACTAATGCAGTTCTCAGTAGTGACTATTCTCACGCTTTTTCTTGGTTCATACATTAAATTTTTGTATTTAGAAATCAGGGGATCTTTTTCAAGTTCTGAAAGTTTTTTTTCTTTTTAATAGAGGTACTGAGGATTGAACTCAGGACCTCATGCATGCTAAGCATGCGCTCTACCACTGAGCTATATCCACCCCCTCATAAGTTATTTTTGTAGTCAGAATTTATTTCTTGAAATATCATTTTCTGAGCAGTCTGTTGAAGTTTTCTTCTATCTCTTCCAGCAGTTTTACCTCAGTAGGGGCTTCACATGCTCATTGTTCAATGAGGACTTCCGCGGCAGTGGTAAACTGCGAGGGAGCACTGCAAGGCCAAGATGTCTCCATGGTCTAGCAGAGCCCAAAGTGACAAAGCACAAGAGACAGAGAAAGTCCCTGCACCACTGGGCTCCTCCAGGCACCAGAACTGCAAGCAATTCAGCTCATCAGTGAAGCCTTTCTGAGGGTCACGCACCTCAAGTGGGGACCCCAGGCTCCGCTGGCTGGCTGATCTCACAGGACTATACATTTCAAGTCTCTGTCCTAAGACTCCAAGAGAGGAAGCATTTTCCTCTGTTGGTGGCTCCCTGCTTCTCATTGAGTATTCGAGAGAATGAATCCTGTATCTACTCTTTCCCTAGGAGATGTCAGGAAAATTGGAGGCCATAATGTACTTCCCAGGCTCCACCTGCAGGCTCACGTGGGTTTATCCAGAGAGGGAACTTAAAGGGTCAGAGTCATGTGTTTGAGTTGTCATCTTCCCAGAGTCCTCTTCCTTACATTCACATGTACTTTTAAAATAATCTATTTTCTAACCACAAAAGTAATTTAAGCTTATTTTGTGAAAATTGGGAAAATAAAAAAAAAGAGAGAAAGAAAAAGAAATAAAGCACAGAGAAAATCCTACACATAATCCTACCAATCTGATAATCTCTTCATATTTTGACATACATCATTCTAGTCTTATAAATGCCTGTGTGTGTGTGTGTGTGTGTGTGTGTGTGTGTGTGTGTGTATGCACTCATGACCATATGTGTACTTATAAATATACTTGCCTACTGCATTTTAACCTTCTGCCTCTAGGAGATACATTGTGAGCCTTTCCCTGTATCCGTTATATCTATGAGACTTCATTTTTAACAGCTGCACACTAGTTGACTGTATAGTTATTCTACGTCTTTTACTGTCTAATGTTAATCATCAGGTTGTTTACAATTCTGCAATATTATAATCTATGCTGGAGGGTATCTTAGGGTTAAATCTTTGCATATCCATGATTATATCAACAACACGGAACTGCCTGGGTGAAGGAATAGGCACATTTTTAAGGTTTTGAGATCATACTGCCAAATTTCCTCCCAGAAAGGTGTAGCCAATGTAGTCCTACCAATAACCAATTTATATCCTCTACTCTCTTACTACTCCCATGCCACACTCAAATATTACCTTTAAAAAATCTTTTCATAATTTGATAGACAGAAAAGGGTATCTCATTGTTTCAGTTTGCATTTCCTTGATTACTGACCATACTGAACATTCTTTCATGTTTACTGACCAACCGTATTTCTTATTTTGTGAAATGCCTGTTCATGTCCTTTGCTCATGTTATTTGGGACATAAAGTTTTAAGACTTTTGTGTCCTTGATCCTGACTGTCTTCATAATGAATAATCTCCTTTGACTCAGTGATTTTTACCTGAAATTCTATTTTGACTGAGATGACTATTGTAACCCTTGCATTCCTTTTCTTTATGTTTGTGTGATGTCTTTTTGCTCATTCTTTTACTTCGAACTGTTCTGAGTCATTCTGTTTCATTCTGTTAGACAGCATGTGGGTAGAATTTGTTCTTTCTAACCTATTGTGATATTCTGACTTAACATTTTTTATTTGATACATATGAAAGAATATATAACAAATATATCTATTATCAAACAAGGTAGTTAAATTCATTTCTATTTTTTATTGGCTCTTTTCCAAGTCTCTGCTTCTCCTCTAGCCTTTCCATTTCTCTGTCTGCTCCTGGTTCTTTAACTCTCTATTTCATGCATTCAACTTCTCATGGGAGAATGTTATAAAAATGGGAAGTGCCTTATAACTCGCATCAAATATGTTCTTTAGTTGCTAAATGGGGATAACTGACATATCCTTTAACCAAAAAAAAAAAAAAAAAGGCTTTTTTGTAATTTCAAATCTTTAAGTAAGTGACTGCAGAGATACTGCCACAGATTCTTAAGGATGCTCATCAGGGCGGGGACAGACATGCGGCTCCTGTGGTTCCGCATGGGCACTGACCTTCTGAAGCCCACCGTTCTCCTCCACCAGTGGCGGAAGCACACTGGGGCCGCTGCCTGGCGGGGCCTCCACATTGTAATCACGGAAGCAGCAGAAGAAGGAGCTGAGGATGCTGCGGCTCCTCTGTTTCTTCAGGCTGACGCTGCACTGGGATGCTGGAAAGAGAGACAGGGCACACTGCAGCCAGCGGCAGCAGGAACTCACAGCTGTCATGCAATGTGAAAACTTGAACATGCGGTCGCCCCGGAGTCCCGGGTACCAGGAGATCTACTCAGGCTAAGACCAGGGGCGCCGGGAAGTTTCTCTAAAAGATTGTTATGTGAATCCTAGAGGGACAGATGGTCGATGGAGCCCACTCCTGCTGGCTGGACAGAGTTCCTCTGACCTCAGCCCAGTGGGGGAATGCTTGCTCATTAACTGACCCATCCTTGGGTCAGGCGCCATCTGCATTCCTGAACTCAGCAGATTAAGTCTTCCAACCTTGCACTAAGCGCTACTTCAAAACACAGATCCTTTCAGGCACAAATCAGACTTGACACTCCCTGAGAAGCACTCCTCTGTTAAGGGCACCAAGGGAGAGTCACTTTGAAACTGTGTTCCTGGACATTCTCTGCTCACCGTGGAAAGAAAGGACTAACTTCACGGGTTAAGAATAAGACATGTGAAGGCACAAAGCAGCTCTCTTTGCCAAGAAATTGATGAGGGTCTGGACCCACAGAGCCCAGGGCTGAAGTCTTCTATCACCCTATAAACAGAAACAGCAGGAGATGTGGCAGAGAACATCAGGGCCGGCCAGGACAAAGCCCATCTTCGTGCGACCCGGGGCAATACTGTGCCACGGACTCATCCCCTGTCCTGTCCTGGACTAAGTCTCCAGAGGGAGGGCTGGATCCTTTCTGATATCCAGGGCTCTAGACAAGCTGCCACAAGTCAGAAATAAAAGGCAAAAATTAGTACAGATGAGAAACACACCTAAGGGGAGGAGACTGACAACTTGGAGGTGCTGGGGCGTTTTGCCTGGGAATGCAGCCGGGGCTGTCCCACCACATACCACATCTGGGTGGGTCAGCGGCGCTGAGTAGAGACCACAGGCAAAAGGCCCTCGCTCGGGGTTAATGGGAAAATCACTACTGGAGGAAATCATTAAGTCCACATGATAACTGCTGGAGTTTATCTCCCACAAAGCAATCCTGGCATGATTCCTTTTTGTATACTCGAGTGATCTGTATAGTGATTTTGTACACCTTCTCTCTTAAAAGATCACAGAATCTTTGGTTAGAGTCTTGGGGGTACTCTTCTGCCAGCAGCAAAACCAAATGCATTCCGATGGAAATTCTGAAAAAGACTGAAAGGCTGCTTTGCCAGCAACTCCACAAGCACCGATGGTCCTGAGCCTGGGTTCAGGCACGTGGCCCAGTCAGTGTGAGCGAGAGATCCTCATTTGCTAACGATGAGCTTTAGAACCACACGTCCCTGGAAAAACTGGCTGTTCTATCTTCTTTGTGGATCTCCGGGGGCACATCCCAAGGCACCCGTGTCCTCATTTCAGGCCCCACACGCCAGGCCACCGGGCACAGCGGCCTCCCACGCAGCAGCGGTGGGAGCGATAATGCGTGCTGTTTACCGGGGGACCTCCAGGTTCCAGGACTTTGCCATCCTCCTCTCAGTAACCCTCACGGCTACCCCGGGAGATAGATGTTACTGCTTCCATTCTACTGCCGAGAAAATACAGTGAGTGATTGTGTGTGTGCCCAGGTCCAAACCCAAGTGGGCCCGTTTCCAGGGTGGGTGCTTTCCCTGCTCACATGCTGAAGACAATCTGGAGACAACTTAGGTCAGCCTGAGAAGTAGGGAACATGCCAAGTGGGGAGAAAAGCACTGCAATAAACTTATACTGAACAGAAATGACCGACTCAGCTGTCTTGTTGTGACTTTGGGTGTTTCTGTTCTTATGCCACACTCAAACAGTTTATCAGAGGCAGGAAAAACTGTCCCTTCCCCGGCTGATAGCACATCTCTCTGCAAGGAAACAAGCTGGGTGTTCGGAGACACAGAGCAGTCGACATGACATGCAGGCTGGGCAGTAAACAGCTCGGCAAAATGCACCTTCCCAGATCCTGTTCTCATCCTCAGATCACATCCCTCTTCCCAGTAACTAACTTAACATGCTAAAAAAAAAAAAAAAATCCTGAATCTGGAGCCAGCGAGCCACTGAGACTTTCCACCATATGACTATCTGCTGTGCAGCAGCTCCAAATAGACCTGTGGGATGACTACTAGCCAAGCCACCTGGCAGGATCCGGCAGCTCACTCAGGTTCTCCCCTCTCTGCAGGAAGAGCTGAAGCAGCCCAAGTGTCTCGTGTCCAGGGATATGGGAGGGTCCAGGCCTCCTTCTGCTAACTGAAGTCAGTACTAGGGTCTGCAGGAACCTCCAGGAGGCTGAGGTCTTTCTAATTGTGGGTTGGGCTGGTGCTCTCAAAATTAGGCTAGCTGGGAAAATGGATGGACTTGCTCAGGACCAGCGAGCGCCTCACCCCACCCTTGGCACTCACTGTTCCTGGAAGGTCAAGGTGGGGCTGTCTGGGTCTCATGACACTGCCGCCTTCCACCCCAGCTGCTGCCTCTCCGCCAACTATAATCCGGAAGGCCCTTCATTTGCTCATAAACTTCTGGGAAAAGGGTTTCAGCTGATACATAAAATCAAAATCTGTATTTTAATGGACAAATGTTTATCTTTTAACATTAGATCAAAAAAATCTAGATAAACAGTTGTACATCGGACTTCATCATAACCGTGCAAGACAAATGAAAAGAGACTGTAACAGGGAAAAGACTGGCAAAAATACATTACTGTGTAACAGTAACTGTCAGACTCTGGGTATTTATGTTTCTCCCTTCTCTATTTTCCAAATGTTTGATGGTAATTTTACTCTAACAATGGGGGAAAAAATCATCTTGTTAAGCTTGATTTCAGGAACTTTGTAAAGCTCAGGAGAAACCACATCTTAGCCCTAAACCTGAATCTTTAGACTTACTCTTTTGCTTTTCACCCTGCCTGAGAAGCGAAAACCAGGCAAGATGAACATCAGGTCTGGCCAGGACAAAGCCCATCTTTGTGAGACTGGGGCAATACTGGCTCGACCAGCAAATGCACGGGACCTAGGACAGGTCACGTGACTTCTTTGTGCTTCAGTTTCTTTACCTATAAAATGGGGACAATAGGCCTGTTGTGAGAATTAAAAGTTCTTATAAAGTACTCAGAATGGTGCCTAGCACAGGATAAGCAATTCATAAATGTTTGCTCTTACTTATTGTCACAAGTCTATAAGCTTTTGTTTCATAAAGCAGTGGGGGTTCTCCAGGTAAATCCTGGCTCAAAGGCTGGCTTCTGTGGGTCTTCATGTGACCCCTGGCATCTAACAACCAGGAGGCATAAGTTACTCTGACAGACCTTGGCTACTTAAACTGCAACTGGGAAAGCAAAACTAGAAAAATCTCTGAAGTGATTCTACTCAATTGCTCTAAAAACTGGAGATGCAGAGATGAGGAAAGAAAAGGGAGGTAGGGGTTAAGGGTCCAGATGAATGCTCTTGGGGCTGTTTACCTGCATCTCCTTAGAAAAAGAACTATGCTTTCAGGTTGAGGCAACCACTTAGTCAGCTCTCTGCTTAGCTCTGCACCTGCCCCGTCTGCAACTGACACAGTGGCTGCTTGCCCCCAGCTGTGCATCAAAAAGAAGCACCTTCCCATGTGAGGAGGACCGCATGAGGACCATGCAAGGACCCCATCACGGTCTCTCTTGCAGGCTCCCCGACTGGGCCTTTACAGGCTGCCGTTTCCCTGGGGCTCTGGCAGTGCAGGCCAGTCAGAAGGACCACCCCTCTTCCTCTTCCTTAGTTCTGCTGACAAAGACATGCCCATGCCTGGTCCTAGCAGCTGCCCTTCTCTCCATACAGACAGTTGGCCCACGGGAGTGGAATCCCACAGGGTAGTCAAAGGAGATTGCTGGCAGGGGCAGATGGGGTGATCCTAAGACTTAAATTTCTCCATTTCTCTGAGCAGTCCTGGGTGAGAGACAGAAATCCTGGGAAGGTTGTAAAGAGCTAGAGATGTTGGGCACAGGCCTTCCCTCTGCCACACTCTGTGCCCTCTGACAATGCAGGGGGCGTGTGATGCTGTGGACAAACAGGCAGTGGCTGTTTCCCTGGATATACCCTTGGGGCTAACGCTTCTCTCTGGGCCCCTGGACCTGGTGTCACTGCTGCCCAGCAAGTGAAAACCACGTTTCCCACTCATATATGTCTGCTTCTTTGGCTCCAAGGACTGGGGACCTCCCATCCTCCAGCACAGCAAAAGAGGGGCTTAGAGAGGGCCTATGAAAGTAAGTGCACAGATGGTTGGTCTCTTTGAGGCTTTAGTCCTAAAGATGAGACAGGAAGCCTTCTAAATACCTCCCTGGTCTCTCTGGGCAGACTGCTGGCTGGGTAGCAAGAACAAGTATATTGGGGTAGAGGGATAGCTCAGTAGTAGAGTGGGTGCTTAGCATGCGCAAGGTCCTGGGTTCAATCCCCTGTACCTCCATTAAGTCTTGTCTTTTTTTTTGGGGTGGGGTGGGGTGGGGTAGGGTTGGGTTGGAGAGGTAATAAGGTTTATTTATTTATTTATTTTTATTTACTTTTTTTTAATTTACTTTTTTAATGGACGTACTGGGGATTGAACCCCAGGACCTCGTGCATGTTAAGCACACCCTACCACTGAGCTATACCCTCCCCCTCCAGTACCTCCACTAAAAACACAAAAAAACAAAAAAAAGAGCTCCTTCAAAGCACCACCTACTGATGGGGAGTGTAGCTGACACCTGATATTTTTGCTGCCAGAATCCATTATCCTTCTTTCTGGTAAAAGTTCCCCCACTCTCACTCCACCAGCTTTCAGTCCATTGCCGGGCCAACCAGCCACACGATCAGCTTAGGGATGGGCCCATAAGCCACAGTGGGCCAAGAAAAGTCTGCCCCAGGGTTCATGCAACAGCTAGGGAAAGAGATGTTCTCTTTTTGTAAGCTGCTGGGGTGTAAGCCTGGAGCCACCTGTGGCCACCTTTGCCATCAAGGGAGAAGCACCTACCTGAGCATGAGCCAAAACTGAGGAGAAAGTAGTTGAGGTGTGGAGAGGGGCAGATCTCTGACATCATCTGAGGACTTGGTTTCAATACACTAGGCCTTTCCGGAATTTTCAGTTATGGAAGAGAATACATTCCGTTTTCCTTTTGAGCCAATACTAACTGGGCATGTTACTGGCAATGGAAAGGATTATGCCTGAAAACGAGAGCTCCCAGGTGAGGCCACGCAGAAGCACTGATGAATCATGTAGGCACGATCTCTGCCTCATGACATGCACACCCTTAAGGAGAGACACTTGAATACACAACTCTGATAAAGTCCGAGCCGTGTTAGGATGGGGCAGCACGGGGCACTGCTGGTGCCCAAGGAAGGGTCCAGATTTGGGGGTGAGGGGTGGGAGTGATTTCTTAGAAGAAGTGTCTTCTAAGCTGGGCTGATGGTTTCATAAAACTGTTGGAGGGGACAGGACGTAGGGGAATGGCAATGTCTGGAGGCCCTGAAGTGAGAGGAAGCATGAAATATTTGAGAAATCCAAGAAGTGGCAAGGAGTACACAGTGGGGGTGATGACAGCAAGGGCCCTGTAAACCATGGGGACGAGTCTGGCTTTGATTGTGTGAAAATGGGGAATCACATTATCAGACCCATACCACAAATGTCATGATTTGATGTCTGTCACTGGAGCTACTCAGCTTAGATTTTAAATTATAACCAATGTAGGCTATCAATCTGCATTAAAGATTTCCAGGATATGTACAAATTACAGATGTGCACTCTTTCGTGTAAAGGGCCTAGAATGTAATTTCTTATTTAAAAATGGACTTTAACGTGAAAGCAACCTAAATGTCCATAGACAGATGATTGGACAAAGAAGATGTGGTATATAGATATAGATGTAGTGTATCTATATCTATATCTATATACACAATGGAATACTACTCAGCCATAAAAAAGAATGAAATAATGCCATTTGCAGCAACATGGATGGACCTAGAGATTATCATACTAAGTGAAGTAAGTCAGAGAAAAACAAATATCATATGATATTACTTATTTGTGGAATCTAAAAAATGATACAAATGAAATTATTTACAAGACTCAGACATAAAAAGTAAACTTATGGTTACCAAAGGGGAAAGAGTGGGTGGAGGGATACATTAGGAGTTTGGGATTAGCAGATACAAATGACTATATATAAAATAGATAAACAACAAGGTCCCACTGTACAGCACAGGGAACTATATTCAGTATCTTATAATGTCCTATAATGAAATAGAATAGGAAAAAGAATATATATATGTACCTGAATCACCATGGTGTACACCAGAAACTAACACAACATTGTAAACCAACTATACTTCAATTAAAAAACTGACTTTAAATACAAGTTGGAAAATACATGGAAAGAAAATGAATTTTGGAGTTATATTTGGGTTCAAATTCAGCCCTGCCATCTGTTAGCCAGTGTGACTTCATTTGCCTGAGCCACAATAGTAACATGAGAATCATAATATCTACCCCCACAGGGTTGTTGTGTGAATGCAGCAAAAACATGTATGCTTGTGTGAGAGAGAAATCTACCAGCAGCTTAAGACATAGCAACAAAAACTTATGACTGGTTTGGATACTGTGCAGTGTCACTGTGAACATTCAGAAGTTCACTTGTATCCAGACAACAGTCCTCACCAAAGCAGCCTGCCTCCATGAGAAAACACGTAGGCAGACCCATTTTGCTTTTGGTTTTGTGAATTCTAAACTTAGAACCTGAAGTAGCTCTTTAAAACTCTACCTCCTACCTAGTGAAGGTTTCTTTGTGTAATAATAATAATGCTAGGAAGCAAACAAACAAATAAGAAGCAGCTCCACACGTGAAGCTTAAAATAAACCCTGGGATTCAGGCCTCTTCTAGGAACTCTTATATAAAATATGGTTAGAAGTAAAGGGTTGCAGTCAAAAACATGGAATGTCTCAGGGAAAGTCCACTGAGGCTGACAGTGAGGGTCTGGTCCTTTAGTGGGACGAGGGGAATCTGTTTATGCCAACAGACAGAAGGCACAACTGACCCCATCACCAGTTGGAATAATAGGCCAAGAGAGGCATTTCTTTTCTGTTTTTTGGAGTATTTTTTTTTCCGTCTTTGTTTTTTTTTTTAATGGAGGTACTGGGGATTGAACCCAGGACCTTGTGCATGCTAAGCATGTGCTTTACCACTGAGCTATACTCTCCCCTCCTGAGAGGGGCATCTCTAATGACTCTCTTACTTCCTGACCTGACTGGTTCCCTTCTGTATCCAGAAATTGAAATGTTGACCCAAAAAGCCAGCATTTCCTAACTGGTGTGATAGCTGCCTGCCACATAAGCACCACCCTTTCACAATTTTTGTGTTCCAGCCTGGGTTCGATTCCAGATGTAGAGAGGCTGAGAGTCGTCCTGAATGAACCCCTGGCTGCAGGCTCTAGGGTCTACTTTGGTTCTGAGCATCGCACACTCTCCTCTGTGAGGCCCTCACCAAAATCTGTCCTTATGCCTGACCTGACCTAGAACTCCCAGTGCCCCCACATCTCTGTACAATCCAAGGAGTAATTCAGGGTGAAGATGAAAGTAGCTGAAACGCCGGCGGACGTGTTTGCTACTGACGATGAATCCATCCCCAATCATTCAAGTTTCTCCCCAAGTGAAAATACTGCACCTTGGCAGCTACAGAAGACAAAGAAGGTTGACCTTGAATTTCCACAGCGCCAAGCCAGCCTATGTGCTGGTTTACAGTCCAGACTGCCCAAGACCCAGTATAATAGAATTTCTAGGGAAAAACTGACAACACACGGAGGTTACTGTTAATTTGTCAAAGCACCGAAGCTGTCCTCAGAAACAGCTTCTTTCTTGTCACAGGAGCAGAACTGAGAAAGGTATTGCACAGTAGATTTATGTCATCCCTGTATTTATAGCAGAATATTAAAAACATGTGGACACCAATACTGTTGTGGCTGCAAAACTAGACACCAAGAATTTCCCAAAGTAAGGCTATTTCTTCACATTCGGAGATGTCAGAGCACATTCCAACCCTGAAGAGACCATACGGCTGAATTCACAACTACATTATTAGGGGGAGTGGCGGGGGGCTAAATACCTTTTTCTAAAGGAGGAGGGAGAGCTCCTCCCAAGGGTCGAGGGTCGGCATTTAAATGAATGCGCCGTTTCTTCTCTCCCAGAACTGGGCTGCAATGTCTGGAATGCATCCCAGGTCCGTGGTTTGGAATGGGTGTCTAACAGGAAATTCTGGGCAGTCTATGCATACATCACATTCCTTTCCCACCCCGAAAGAGTCATCAACAAACACAACTTTCCTCTGTTTGAATAAAAGGGGGGAGGGATTTGGGGGCGGGGAGAGGCCAGGGCGCAGACCGCACAGAGTTCAAAAGCAGATGTGGCCACTGAGAATCCAAACATCCTTTTCTCCTAGAAAAAGGACTCAGCCACTTTTTCAGTCAGTCCCTATTCTATTTCCCAGTGACAGATTTCTCCAGGGACTTCTACCTGATGCTCTATGAAAGAAACATACCTTTGGAAGCTCTTTTTCCCACTGCAGCCGGTAATGGGCAGTGGTTCCTCCAGCAGTGAGACATCAAGGGGGCAGACCAACAAGGGGCGGATGGCTAAAAACTGGGCAGGAGAAATTCTAACTTCATCCTCCCGAGATGGTAGGATGTGCCTCCCTGGCTCACTGCTGGTTCTTAACAGCCCACGTTGTAAGAGGCCCTGCACATAAATCACCTCTGGTCTTCACAGTGTGCAGGGCTCGGAGTGCATACAACTGCGCAGTGAGGGTACTGGTGTTCCAAGCCAGAGCAGCCTGACTGCAGGATTCCCGGGCTTCCTACCACGCCTCCCTGCCTCTCCCTAGCACTTTATGGGTTTGGGTTTTATTTCCTGGGAGTAACTCTAAACATGAGGCCTTGTGCTGCCTGCCTTTACTCCAGATATTACGCTTATGAAATCGCCAAAACGAACCAGCAATACTCCTGGCAGCCCTATTAGACGAAGCCAGACACAGTGGTTGTTCCACTGTCCCTCGAATGTACCCAGGCCACCAAACTCTGTGACTCAGCCTCCCAGGAGAGCCCCTCTGCCGGGAATGCCTTTCCTGGCCTCAGCACTTCCCCAGAGCCCCCCATGTCCCAGGTCACACAGCTCCTAAGTATCAGGGCTGGATATACACCAGGTCTGGGTGAGTCTAGAATCTAAGCTTTTAACCATCACTATATAGAGTCTGTTTTTCACATTGAGAGCCAAAATAAGTAACGGGACAGAGGACTGAAACAGATAATACACTTAAGAGGAAGTAAAGGTTAAAATTTAACAGTAATCAAATAAATGAATGTTTAACAATGAGGCCCTGTTTTGTACCTAATAAATGAACAGAAATGATAAAAGCAAAAACACAATGGCCAACGGTGGTAAGGCTCAGTTGGCCCATTCACGCAAACACTGCTGGTGACTCTGTAAACTGGAACAATCCATGTGAAAAGCAGGCGAGTGATGTGTCGAAGGCCATGAAGCATTCATGCCAGCGATCTAAGCATCCAACAGAGCGGGGATGCTTAATTAAATCAGTGCCCAGCAACTGGAGCAAACACTGTGCAGCCCCAAGAAATGACAATGAAGAAGACACGCGGGGAAGCACATGCAGTCAGGGTCAGGAGAGGCATCTCCAGACACTGTGCTGCACTGTGTCTGTTAACTCTGGGATGTGCTTCTGGGCTCTAGGGGCACCGGCTTGGAACATACCTTGTTCACGTCTGAGTCCCTAAGACCTACAGACACCTACTATATGGTGCAAAACAGGCCTGTCATAACAGGTGTTCACTGAATGAATGAACGTGTCAAAAGGAAACACAGAACAAAGACGACGACTGATTTAGTAAAAGGGAACAGCTCCTGCGATTCTTCAAGGGCACACTCAGCCCAGCAGCACCCCTTTCCTGTGATGCCCTCTCGCCCACAGCAAGCCTCCCTCCTCCAAGCAGTTTTAATCTATGCCACCTACGTGTGGTCAGCCATCTTCTGGGGAACCCAACTCACAGCTCCCTGCAGTGTTTAGTGAAGATGGCAACCCCTGCTTCCTACAAGATAATTAGTGCAAGTTTTCTGAAAGAGAGATTATGTGGGATTCACCAATGTGTTAAACAAGCATGATGATCTCTGGATCATAGAACTAGGTTGATTATTATTTTTCTATATACTTTTTAAAATTGAGTCTTAATTTTTACAATCTACATCATTTTTATAGTGGAAAAAACTGAGTAAATATTTAAAATGTTTGTTTCTACTTAATAAAACACATGTGAACTTTTCACATTTCACCAAACATCCTCCTACAACCTTATTTTGACTGGTTGTATTGTGCCATAATTAAACCAGCTTTGGACACTTACATTGTTTCCTTTGACAATTGCTTGTTGTAACAAACACTGCAATTTGTTTGCTGGGCATAATCTAGTTGTTCATCAGTGTGGGACAAAATAGAATACAATTCTGGTGTGGAATATTATACAGCTGTTAAAAAGAAGGCTGCAGCTCCACATGCATTGATAATAGCTAACACTTATCTTACCTAAGATGCATCCCACACTAATCTATGCACTTTACGTATGTTGCCTCATTTAATCCTTTCAGTAATTTTACGAGGTAAGAACTATTATTCTATTCATTTTGTAGATGAGGAAACTAAGGCCCAGAAAAGTTAAGAAATTTGCCCAAGATGACACAGCTAGTAAGTGGTAGACTTTATTCAAACCCAAGTAGTCTGGGCTCTAAACCTCCACACTGTACTCCCTTCTGATGATGGAGCACGTTCTAAGATGTAGTAAATGAGAAAAGCAAGGTACACATGGAACATGTAGTGTGCTACCATCAACCTTCAAATTCAAAATCAAATAAATTAACAAAATAAAAAGCATAGGCACGTACACATTCTTATTTGTATAAAGAGTATCTCTGTAAGGATTTATATAAATAACTGATAGCTCCACAGGAGAGAAATGGAGGACAGAACTGAGGGGAGGGAGAATTACTTTTCACTCCATTCCCTTTAGTACCCTTTGGATTTTGTATCATGCATTAAAATAATAATTGCATACTGTGTATCATGCATTAATAATAAGTAAAAAATTAAAACATCAAAAATAATACTGCAGTGAGCACAGTATACATATTTTTATGTGCATGTCTGATTATTCCCTTAGAAGAAATTCCTAGAAATGTAATTGCTTTTTCAAAGACCAAAGTCTTTGAAAAAAATGTCAAGCCTTTTGATATCCACGGACTATCTGCCACCTAGAGAGGTGGTGTTCCATGCAGGCTGTGCAAACACAGAGACGTGAACTGGCCTTTGCCAGGCTGAAAGGTGAAAGTGGCAACTAGCTCTTGCTTTAATTTGCATTTCTTGGATTGCCATCCAAGTTCTACAATCTCCCATATATTTTTTGGCCATTTCTATTTCTTCTTTTGTAGATTTTTTGCCTATTTTCCTATTTATTTCTTTGACTTGTAAGGGTTCCTTTGTCATATATTAGAGGTGTAATCCTTGGACTATTCTGTATGTTGGAAATTGTCTCAGTTTGTCTTCAGTCCTTTATTTTTTTTTAATTGTCATATAGTCAGTTTACAATGTCGTGTCAATTTCTGGTGTACAGCATCAAGTTTCAGTCACATACATACAGACATATATTTGTTTTCATATTCTTTTTCATTATAGGTTACAAGATATTGAATATAGTTCCCTGTGCTATACAGAAGAAATTTGTTGTTTATTTTATACATAGTAGTTAGTATCTGCAAATCTTGAACTCTCAATTTATCCCTTCCCATGCTTTACTTTTTAAAAATAGTAGTTATGTATGCATGCAAGTTTTAGTTTTTAGGAAGTCAAATCTAACAGTTTTAAATAATTCCTTCCCACCCTACTATAATATATGATTCATTTATATTTTCTTACAGTTCTTTTTTAGTTTAAAGTCAGTATCTTTTAAAGAAGATATTTTATCTGTTCGGCATTCATCTGATACACAGTAGGATATATGAATCTACCTTTCCCCCCAAAAGATTAATCAAATATACTAATAATATTGGTTGAAAAATTCATCCTTATACATTGATTTAGGCATTCTTTCTGTTCTCCCTTATCCCATCCCATCCCATCCCACTCCACTCCTTTGCTTGTGCCAGTAATGTACAGCTTTGCTACTGTAGATTTATTGTTTTATATTTAATAGTACCAGTCCTCCTTTATTTTTTTTCCAAAAGTTTCTTGGATAGACTAACCCTTTATACTTCCAGATGAATGTCAGAATCACTTTATCAAATTCTAAAAAAAATACCATAGGGATTTAGTTGCATTAGGCTCATTAAATATACATCCACTAATTCTAGTTAATTCCATTAAAGTAATTAAAATTAAAATGAGAAAGTTAAAAAATCCATTTGTTGTACCTCATTCCTAAAAACTGTGCCAGGATTAAAAGTGGCCTTGGTTATCAGCTTAAAATAGATTGTTATAACTATAAGGTATTTTATGGGTCCCCTGGTAGCAACAAAGAAAATACCTATAGAAGAGACACAGAAGAAAATGAGAAAGGCTGAGTTGGTTTTTTGAAAAGACCAACAAAATTGATGAACCTTTAGCTAGACTAATCAACAAAGAGAGAAGACTCAAGTAAAATCAGTAACAAAATAGGAGACATTAAAATTGATGTTACACAAATAAAAAGGATTATAAGAGACAACTATGAACAATTATATGCTAATTGGATAACCTAGAAGAAACAGATAAATTCCTAGAAGCATACAACCTACTAAGACTGAATCACGAATAGAAAATATGAACAGTCCAATAATAAGAAGACTGAATCACTAATCTAAAATCTCCCAGCAAAGAAAATCAATCCCAGGGCCAGACGGCTTCACTGGAGAATTCTACCAAACATTTAAAAAAGAATTAATGCCAATCCTTCTCAGACTTTTCTCAAACTTTTTCAGAAATTCAAAGAGAAGGGAATATTTCAAATTTACTTTATGAGGCCAGCATTAACCTGATACCAAAGCCAGACAAAGACACCACAAGAAAAGAAATCCTCAGGCCAATAGCCCTGATGAATATAGATGTAAAAATCCTCAACAAAATACCTTTTTTGTATTTAATAACACATTAAACTGTATTAAATTTAATAGCCCATTGAAAGGATCGTACACCATGATCAAGTGGGATTTATCCCTGGGATGCAAGGATGCTTCAACACACAAAAATCAATCAATGTGACACAACACATTAACAGAATGAAAGATAAAGTTCACATGATCTTCAACAGGGGCAGAAAAAGCACTTGACAAAATTTAACACCATCTCATGATAAAAATATTAAAAAAAACTAGGATTAAAAGAAAATTACCTCAACATAATAAAGACTATATAAGAAAAGCCCATAGTTAACATCATACTAAAAGTAAAAAATGGAAAGCTCTTCCTCTAAGATCAAAAACAAGGCAAGGATGCCCATTCTCACCACTTCTATTCAACATAATACTGGAAGTCCTAGCTACAGCAAGTGGGCAATAAAAAGAGATAAAAGGCATCCAAATCAGAAAGAAGTAAAATTATCTCAGTTCACCGATGACATGCTCTTATATGGAGAAGACCCTAAAGTTTCCACAAAAAATATTAGAACTAATAAATGAATTAGCAAAATTACTGGATATAAAATCAATGTACAAAAATCTGTTGCATTTCTATCCAGTTATAATGAATAATGAAAAGGAAATTAAGATAACAATTGTATTTACAATAGCATCAAAAAGAAAAAAATACTTAGGAATAAACTTAACCAAGGAGGCAAAAGACTTCTACACCGAAAACCATACAACATGGCTGGAATAAAGACAGAAAAAAATGGTAAAATAGCCAATGTTCATGAATTAGAAGACAATATTGTTAAAATGTCCACACCACTCAAAGCAATCTACAGACTCAATGTAATCCCTACCAAAACACAAAGGCCTTCTTTTTTGCAGAAATACAAAAAAACAATCCTAGAATTCATATGGAATCACAAAGACCCTCACATAGCTAAAACAATCTTGAGAAAGAAGAACAAAACTGGAAGCCTCATATTTCCTGAATTCAACATATATTAGAGACGCACAGAACAGTGTGGTACTGGCATAAAGACAGATATATATACCAGTGGAACAAAATAGAGAGCCCAGCAATAAAGCTACGCATACACAGTCAAATGATCTTCAACATGGGAGCCAAGACTACACAACGGGGAAAGTAGTCTCTTCAACAAAGTGTGTTTCTGAAAACTAGATATCCACATGCAAAACAATACAATTGGACCCTTAGATTACATACCATATAAAAAAATCAACTCAAAATGAACTAAAGGCTTAAATGTTAAGACCTAAAATTATAAAACACCTAGAAGAAAACACAGGGGAAAGCTTTGTAACACTGGTTTTGGCAATGATTTTTTTGTATATAACACCAAAACACAGACAACAAAAGCAAAAGTAGTAAGTGGGACAATATTGAACTAAAAAGCTTCTGTGCAGCAAAGGAAACAACCAACAGAGAGAAAAGGCAACTACAGAATGGGAGAAAATATCCGCAGACTATATACTTGGTAAGAGGTTAGTGCCCAAAATATATAAGGGACTTCCTACAACTCAAAAGCAAAACAAACAAACAAAACCCCCATATAATCAGATTTTTAAATGGGTAATGGACTCGAACTGACATTTCTATTAAAGAAGACATACAATGGTCAATAGGTATATGAACAGATGTTCAATATCACTAGTATCAGGGAAATACAAATCAAAACTTCAGTGAGGTATCACCTCACACCTTGCAAGGATGACTACTGTCAAAACAAAAGAACAAGTGTTGGTGAGGATGTGGAGAAACTGGAACACTTGAGCACTGTTGGTGGGAATGAAAAATGGTAGCTGCTGTGGAAAACAATATGGAGGTTCCTCAAAAAACTTAAAACCCCAAGTTTTTAATATTAAAGATATCACTACCATATGATACAGCAATCCCACTTCTGGGTATTTATATGAATTAATTGAAAAGAGGATCTCAAAGAAATATTTGCACTGCCATGTTCACTGCCGCATTATTCACAACAGCCAAGAGGTAGAAGCAACTCAAACGTCCATCAGTGGATGAATGGATAAAGAAACTGGGGTGTGTGAGTGTGTGTGTGTGTAATGAAATACTATTCAGTGTTAAAAAAGAAGGAAATACTGCCATATGCTATACATGGATGAACCCTGAGGACAACATGCAAGATGAAAAAGTTCTGGAGAGCTGATGTACAACAATGTTCACATAGTTAACAATACTGTACTGTACACTTAAAAATTCATTAAGAGGGTAGATTTCATGCTAGGCGTGTGTGTGTGTGTGTGTGTTTAAAACCACGTTAAAAAAAAAAGTGGGTTTGGGAGGAGGCCACAACTCCTGCTGACAGAGTACCTCCTATGCTGTGTAAGCGGCTCACATGCTCGACCTTATACAACCCTCGCCTCCTGTAGGTGTATCATCACCCTCATTTTGGTGGCCTAAAAGCGAGGCACCCAGGCTCAGCCAAAGAATGCAGTTATGTACCAAGTGGCAAGCCTGGAATTTGTACTCAGGTGGGCTTGTTCACTCCTGGCTCATCACCACCATCACCTGACAGTGGGCACGGCCAAGTATCCTCTAAGTGATGTGTGCGTTTGCTTCTTCTTCGTGTGGACAACAGCCACAATTCATTGATTAAAATTCCACTAAAAACTTACTGCTATTATTAGGCCAAACTTCTTCCAACGGAGTTAAAGTAGAATTACTGAAGTAGCAAGCCAGTTCACCCAGAACACTCTCTTTTAGGGTGGTTCTACAATTAAAAAGTAACCGTAAAATGTAACCTTTTCTCTCTCTCCAGGCATACCAAATACCGGGTTCAAAACTGAAAAAAGGGATAATCACCTCAGATACTGCCGCACAGGTCTCAATAATCCTCCTCAAAGCAGACATTTTCTGAGGCCAAAAATTAAAAACAGCTCAAGTCTGCCAGTGAGTAAGTCTCTAATTCTTAACTCAGTTTTGCTAATGATCAACTCTGACTGTATATATGGTCATTTATTCCCAGAGTCTCTGGTATCGCTGAGGCAAGACCTGGATGTCTGGTTATTCCTCCAAGAGGGTTCCCTTGATCAGAGGCCCTTCCCCACCCACCAGTCAGGCCAGGGAACCTGATGACGGGAAGTGACATTCCTAAGTCAGGTCCCATGGCCCTACCTGGGCCTTCACCTGCTCAGGGACAGCACTGAGAGATCTCCCAGGATTATCCGATTTTCAGAGCTGGAGAGACCTCAGAGGGCGCTGAAGTGGGGGTTTCTAAGTGCATGCCTGTGATATAAATTTTGAGTTGGGGTCTCTGGGAGCCCAGGCAGCTACACAGCTGCATGGACTCACACCCATGTGGCTGGTAAGAGTCAGTGGCTGTTTCTTCTTTACAATGTTGAAGGACATCTATCTATGCCTCTTTTAACAAATGAGAACAAAAATTAATTCCTTAATAGCTTATCTGATAGACTGATAAGGTGGTCCAAGGTGGGGCCAGGAATGAAAAAAAAAAAGTGTGTCTCACGTGGGCCAGAAACCTATGACATTATCCACCACAGCAGTTCCCCTCAGTTCTCTGGTGTGGCTTCAAGGAAGGTCTCTCCCGACCTCCCACTGCTCTGCTCATTTCAGCTTTTCTACTTTCATCTCCACTTGATTCGCGGGGGTATCTTTTAATTTCCTTTTGTCAGCCGGCCTACCATCTCCTCTGTGGTTTTCCAAGGCCTCACAGACCGCTCTCCCCAGTTACTACTGGTCATCCTTCTGGCCTGAAGTAGCAGGACTGTCAGCCCCCAAAGGGCAGTGAATTCATCCAGCATATGTCTGTTTAGTGTCTACTCTGTGTCAGGGAGTGTTCTAAGGGCTGAGGAACAGAACAGTGAGCAGAACTTACTAAAGCCCCCACCCTCACTGAGCTTACATGTCAGGACAAAGAGACAGACAGTAAACAAACATGTAGAACACAGGGCACGTCAGATGGTGATAAGTATTGTAGATCAAATAAAGCAGGAAAGAGGTTAAAGAGCGGTGTGTCTGTGAATGATTTTATATGGGGCATCTGGGAATGACTACACTTATTAAGTGACATCTGAGCAAAGGCCTGAAGCAGGTGAGGGTAAGCCTTCTGGGGGAAGAGCACTCCGGGCTCGCAGTACAGCAGGTGCAAATGCCCTGAGGCGGGGGCAGTCTTGGCACGTTTAGGAACAGCGATGGGGCCAGTGTGGCTACAACAGAATAACTGAGGGGACGGTGGCAGGAGGGAAGGCCAGTGGTGAAGGGCCAGGTCAGGGGCCTGCAGGCCACTGGAAGGACTTGGCCTTTCCTCTGACTCAGTTGGAAAAGTTGCTGGATCAGTGCTATAAAAAAAAAGGCAGGCTTAGGACAAGACTTAAATAGGCTATTTAGGGCCAAATTCAGGTCCTGTGGAGTCACCACCCCTGAGGAACACTCTTAACTTTGGAGAACAGTCATCCCTGCCAGGTAAGAACCTCACCACTGATGTTTCTCTGCTCCTCTCCTCCCATCCTCTGTAACCCACCCTCCATGGCCTCTACCCAGACCTTGGCCAGCATTCCTCCTGGAATGCCTCCCCACCCTCACCTGCCTGTCAACACCTACCCTGTTTCCAGAATCAGCTATCTACTTTGCAGGACCCAGTGCAAAATGGAAATGCAGGGCCCCTTGTTCAAAAAAAAAAAAAAAAAAAAAGCCAGCCCTGTTTATTCTCATTGGACCCCAGAAGGCAGATGAAGGCAAGGAAGGCCCTGGGAACACAGCTCTTCCAACACAGCCCTGGTTAGTGTAGGGGAGGAGCAGCCCTTGCTGCATTCAGCAGAGAGCGAGCTGAATGAGTCTGGGTGGAGAAGGACAAGCCCCGGGGCCAGTGCTGGGAGCAGCAAGGACAACTTCCAGGAGGGGGACACGTGACGCTGAAAGTAAAGGCTGAACAGAAATGTTTCCTGAGTGCTTCCTTTGCACTGGGCATTGATGGAGAGAAACAACGCTGCAGGCAAATATTCACAGTGGCTGGCCCAGTGCCCCTGGGGCAGGGCAGTCTCCCAGGGGGAGGTGGGACTACAGCTGAGCCCAGAAGGAGCGGAAATGGAGTAATGTTTATAAGGGAGAAATGGAAAGTTACAAAGGCAAGCGAGCAGCCAGTGTATCTGAGGGGCCAACCTGGCTGGTGATAGAGGTTATACCCCCAGGCGGGACCAGTGGGAAGGGCCTTTAGCTTAAAGGTAGTGGTGAGGGGTGGCGCTGAGCGAACACTTTGAGGAGGAACATGGACAGGAGGAGAGCTGTGCTCCTGAAAGGCTTGTCTGGCAGTGTATGAAGGCCAGACGGCGGGGTCAGAGCCTCATGGAAGCAGGCGTCACGCTGGTGAGGGCAGGGTGGGTGGGAGCCTACCCAAGAGAGCTGGGTAGAGCCTTCCGACCACCAGCAGTGGGTCTGCACAGATGGACAGACCCGAGAGAGGGTTCAGATGCTCATTTCCAAGCCAGCAACAACAAATAAGAGAACTGCACACCCTGAGACAAAAGTTCTCTGGCAGGATGCGTAAACCACGTGCATCCCGCAGAATTCCTAATTTTAGAAACCAGACTGGAACTTGTCTGACCAAAATAAACCAGGCCCCAAATATTTACTTTTGTTGTTATTTTGCATTTGTAGAAGCAGGAAGATCAGTGGGAGGGTCTGGACATTTTACACGTTACCCCTCAGGGTGAGCCCTCTCGGGTAGCCTTGCTGGAGACACCAGCAGTCACCATACCAGGGGGTCTTGGAGGACAAGTACAAGCTGCTGGCATTGGGTCCTGCTTATGGTTTTTCAGTCTCTCATATGTCAACTCTGGACTTTATCACCTTTTCAAGCTCCCTTTTCACATGGATAAACGAGCCTTCCAATCATGGGACAGCAACCAGAAGGGACAAAAGAGCAACCGGAGACATGTATTTTCGTCACATAAACAGGACACACAGTGCTCCTTCTCTCTCTTGAGGCCAAATAATGCAAACAACTTTAGTATGAATTCCAATGAAGTCAGAACTCTTACCTCAAGAATTTTAAGACAAAGAAAACTCTCAGCTTGGATTTCATGAGTGGAGTCCACGTTGGAATGCTCTATGGCAAGGGGCTTCTTGCTTCTGGTTCCTGGTTTTCAAACACAGAAACTCTTCCCTGTTTTATTTTGTTTTAACAAGATAAGAGTAAAATAAAAGCGTGGATGCTTGCAGCACTCTGACTGAAGCAGACACTGGTACTCATGGAGAGGGATGGGTGTTTTCAGAGGGATTTTGAAAATTCCATCAAATCACACACATTGGTGTTGTTCTCTTCCTACTATTATAGTTTTCTGACAGCCTAAATGAGTGAGATTTCATACTGTTTGGATCTTAAATTTTTTTTACAGGGTCCTTTTTATTTTTTTTTTTTAAGACTTTTTAAAATTGAAGAATACTTGGTTTACAATGTTGTGTTAATTTCTGGTCAGGTACAGCACAGTGATTCAGTTTTATATATATATGTGTGTGTGTGTGTATTCCTTTTAATATTCTTTTTCATTATAGGCATTGAATTAGTTCCCTGTGCTCTACAGCAGGACCTTGCTATTTATCTATTTTATATATAATAATTAGTATCTCTAAATCCCAAACTTCCAATTTATCCCTCCAACCCCCCTTTCTCCTCTGGTTACCACAGTTCTGTTTTCTATGCCTGTGAGTCTGTTTCTCTTTTGTAAGTAAGTTTATTTGTCTCATTTTTTAGACTCCACATATAAGTGATATCATATGGTATTTTTCTTTCTCTCTTTGGCTTATGTCATTTAGTATGACAATCTCCAGGTCCATCCATGTTGCTGCAAATGGCATTATTTTATTCTTTTTTATGGCTGAGTAGTATTCCATTGTAACACACACACACACACACACACAACTTTTTTTTTTAACATTGAAGTATGCTCAGTTTACAATGTTGTGTCAACTTCTGGTGTACAGCATGTTTCAGTCATACAGGTACATACACATATTCCTTTTCATATTCTTTTTCATCAGAGATTACTACAAGATATTGAATATGATTGCCTGTGCTATACAGAAAAAACCTGTTGGTTATACCACAACTTCTTTATCCAATCATCTGTTGATGGACATTTGAGTGTGTTGTTTCATCCAAAAAAATTGAGAAATTTAAGGAATACTTAGAAGCCTTGTCTGTATCAATTAGCTAACAGTTTCATAATTCAAATGGAAATATGCACATTATAATGTCACTGTTGACAGTTTATAGGTTTTTAAAACATTCGGGGGGGGGCAGGTAATCAGGTTTTATTTATTTCATTTATTTTTAGAGGAAGTACTAGGGATTGAACCCAGGACCTCATGCATGTTAAGCATGTGCTCTGCCACTTGAGCTATACCCTCCCCCAACAGCCTATAGGTTTTAACTGTACAATTTGAATTCCCCTAAGAGCATGACTTTATCAGAAATGTTTTTAGTTATTTGTTCCTTAGCCAGGGATTTTCTAGGGTATAAAATCTTTAGAAATGGAAGAATATTAACAAATGATCCCAAGAAACCTCTCTAGATAAAAATGCACTAACTACATATTTCAAAATAAACACCACATTTTGGGGATTGAACATGGAATAAGAAGTACCATGTGATCCTTCCTACGCAGAATTCCACCCTGCCATGGTTGGATATTTTAAGAACAAACCTGAGCTATCAGTTGGGATGGCAGTCTCTCCGGAAACCTTCACAGCATCTTCAGGGTTTCCCAAGAGAAGAGCTCAAGGATCCTTCCTCCAACTGACTACTTCCATGTCACTTCAAAAACACCAGAAGTGTGGACACCAACCCCAGTGTTTCCTCCTGTATTCCCTGCAGTCAGTCAGCTCCCAGGCCCAGGCTCTTCTCTCCAGCTGCTCAGCCATCATCCCGGCCCATGCCATCAGCCCTCTCTCCCTGAGACCTCTGTAACACTCTGATGATGACGATCCCTCCTCAATCACTATTTCAGACTCATTTTTTCTGAAATGTGTATGTGGTGAGGCCTCTTTCCTGCTTGCAGCCCTTGGTGGCCTGACCTGGCTGGGACTGACTGGGTTGCTGTGCTATTACATGAGATAATGGAACACAGGGAAGTAAAGGATGGCTGGTGAACTTACTGTCCAGGAGGGTATCATTTCCCTGGCTTGTCAAATACACTACATGCTGGACTAGTCCTGCCAGGCCTGTGGGCTCTGAGCCTGGGCTGGGCTGCAGCCTTAAAGATGGACTTGACACAGAAACACACACACTCCAGTGCTTCGGGCCAGGAGGTGGCAAGGCCCCAGCTGGTGAGCAGGTTGTGTCCTTAAGCTTCACTTGCCAATCGCTTGTCTGGAACTGGGCATGCTCTCTCCCATAAACACTATGTGATAAAGAGTGATAAGGGGCCCAAGCGAGCCTAGAAGAGCTGATTTAACCCATGACTCAACACGACCACATCTGAACGAAAAAGAGTAGCAATGTACTTAGTAAAGATTTATCTGGCACCACATGTAAGGAAGCCTACTGGTTCCTTTAATAAAATAATATTCTGATCCTCGCACGCTGGACAGAGGAGGGAGAGTCTCCCATGGAATGGAGCGATTAAAAAGTTCCAGCCCAATTCTTGTCCTGAGACCCACTTTCACTCTGGGAATCCAATCGGTCACCGCTGCCCCGGCTTCAGGTGCCTCAGGGCACTGCCTCCCACAGCACTCAGGCTCAGTCTGGGGACCGACCCTCGTCTTCATGCTGCCCAGCACTGCAAGCTCTCAGTTTGAGGACAGCAGTCAAGATTCAAACTCAGAGAGGAACTTACAGGGGCTGGTAGATGTGGCTGCCCTCAGGCTCCTTTCCCTGGGTCCCCAGCTTTCTCCACGACCTGGGAAAGAGTCCTCAGACACATCTGAACTTCCCAGAGGCAAGGCTCAAGAGAGGGCACAGAGGGGAGAAACAGGACGTCCCAGGATGACTGGAAGTTGTAACGACCACTCTCTTCCAGGAGGTACGTCTCCTTTCCATAGAGGCGAGGCCTCAGAAAGTCGTAAGTTCACATCAGCATGAACTGCAAACACTCTGTGTGTGACTGTGTGTGTGCGTGAGTGTGAGTGTGTGTGGGCGTAGGTGGTAGGTGGGGGGTTAGGAGGGCTTTCTCACACCAACTGTGTGCCCGGTATTGACGAGACACTGAGAAGGTAAAAGCACTTAAGTAAGAAAATGTTTCTGTCCTTAGGAAACTCCCAAATCAGTGGGAGGAGAGATACACATCCAACTACCTGCAACATTATCTCTGAACTTGGGGGTACTGGGCACAACACAGAGCAAACACGTCTGCAGAGCAGGCACTGGTCCCTCACACCCTCTGTGGAAGAGACAGTGTGAAAGGGCCCCTGGTTGTGACGGTCAGCCCAGCACAGACAGAGGTGCCTCTCCTCAGATGGGGCCGTGGAGAGAATCCCAGACAGCAGCCAGTCTCCATAGCCTTTCCCTTGGGCAAGTCATTTAGTCAATCAAAAGTCAAAGCCTGTTATGTGGGTAGGGTGGGGAGCGGTCCTGTGCTGGCCACCTCCAGATCTCAGCTCCTGCTCTTTCCTTCTCTAGGTGGGAGGGTTCTGGCTCCTGAGCTTACAGAGGCCCAAGGGGCACTGATTCAAATAACAGAGGAGAGGAGAGGATTCAGGACAGACTGGACCAGGCCCACAGGGCTAAGGAAGTGCAGAGGGCTGGAGGCAGGGAAGAGACCAGAACTGGCTGAAGGATTAGATCCTCTTCAACCCAAGTGAGCTAATCAAACCAAAACATCTGCTCCAGTCCACACAGCAAGTGCAACATACCCACATTGAGTCCCCTGGAATTACTGAGAGCCCTGCAGCACAGAGGTCCAAGTAGATAAGGGATTTTTTTTTTTAAATTGAAGCATACCTGATTTACAATGTTATGTTAGTTTCTGGTGTACAGCACAGTGATTCATATGTTATACATACATATATACATTCATTTCCACATTCTTTTTCATTATAGGTTAGTACAAGCTATTGAACATAGTTCCCTGAGCTACACAGTAGGACCCTGTTGCTTACTTGTTTTACATAGAGTAGTTAATATGTGCAAATTCCAAACTCCTAATTTATCCCTTCTCCCTCCTTTATCCTTTGGTAACCATAAGTTTGTTTTCTATGTCTTCTTCTGAGTTTCTTTTTGTTTTGTAAATAAATTCATTTGTGTCATTTTTTTTTTAGATTCCACATATAAGTGATATCACATGATGTTTGTCTTTCTCTGTCTGACTTCACTTAGTATGATAATCTCTAGGTCCATCCATGTTGCTGCAAATGGCATTATTTCATTCTTTTTTATGGCTGAGTAGTATTCCATTGTATAAATATACCACAACTTCTTTATCCAGTCATCTGTTGATGGACATTTAGGTTGCTTCCATGTCTTGGCTATTGTATATAGTGCTGCTGTGAATACTGGGATCCATGTATCTTTTCAAATTAGAGTTTTCTCTGGATATATGCCCAGGAATGGGATTGCTGGATCACAGGGTAAGCCGATTTTTGTTTTTTTAAGGAATCTCTATACTGTTTTCCATAGTGGCTGCACCAAACTATACTCTGGATGTGGGATCTTAAACCAGATGTTGTCCTTCCATCACAAAAGGTCATTTTTAAAAACTCTCACTCTTGAGGATGTTTTTAAACTGAAGACGCCATCTGTGCCTGGCCCTTCACCACCCACAGAACAAGTGAGGAAGAGCCGGGGATGCCCCATCTCCACCTCCCGCCAGGGCCACACCTCTGATGTCACCCTTCAGGGCAGATGTTCCTCAGCTTGGGAAACACAGCTGCTCTGAGGCAGGAGTAAAGCTACAGAACCACCGATGCTGCCAATTCAAAGGAGGGGAGATGGCTTCCTTCTTGAGCAGTTCCAGCAGCTCACACCCCTGCTGCCAGTACCAGATGAGTCAACTCTGGAGGGAGCGGCCCCCACGGTGCCGAGTCTCACCACAACCTGGTGCATCCCAGGGACTAGTCCATCTGCTGGAAGGAAGGTCTGGGGAGCTCAATTCTGGCAGCCAGGCTGGTCGCCCCCAGACAGGGGACTGTGGCTCATTTTCAAAGACCTCAAGTGCAGATCACGAATTCTTGTCCTTCATCCAGAAATTGTTCCTCACTATTTAGCTAAATCCCTCCACCCTACGGAGGGCTGAATAATGCCCCTCCCCAAAGAGACCCACGTAGCGAACCCTGGAACCTGTGAGTGCTACCGTCTGTGGTGAAGGGAACATGTAGATGTGATTGAGGTAGGGATCTGGAGTGGGGAGATTACCCTGCATTACCCAGACGGGCCCTCCGTGTAATCACAGGGTTAGAAGAGGAAGCCAACAAGGCCTAAGTAGGAAGGAGGAGGTGTGAGGTGCAAGTGAGAGGCTGTGAGGACAGGGTCACAAGCCAAAGAATGCAGGCGCTCTCCAGGAGCCAGGAAAGGTAAGGGAGTAATTCTCCCTTAGCGCCTCCAGAAGAAACCAGGCCTGCCAACACCTTGACTTAAACCCCGTGAAACTGATTTGGTTTCTGACCTCTGGAACTGTAAGAGAATACACGTGCATTGTTTAAGCCACGAATTGGTGGTGCTTTGTTACAGCAGCCATAGGAAGTTAGTACAACCCCCAACAGAGACTGAGGTACCCTCAGAGCTTCCATAACCCTCTGTCCTCATAAACTAGCTCTCTGGCCCCTTGACTGCTCTGCCAGCTCCCCTCCCGGACGATCCTGTGGGCATCTTCACTTGGCTTACCCACCAAGGAGAATGTACTGCAAACCCAACTTCCTTCTAGGTGTCCCCAAGGCATAGCTAAGCACAGCTCCTGGAACCCAGGAGGGACCCTGGGGGTAGAAGCTGATGGAGACCCTGTCATCCTGAGGAAGGGGAGCCCTAGCCCCACTCCCATTTCGTCCCTGCTGACCCCCCTCCTCTGCAGGCTCCTCTGAGCCGCTAACGGACTCTCCAGCTCTTGAAACTGCAGCCACCCACCAATTCCTCAGCTTCTCCAGGACCTGGTTTTAGATCAGAAAATACCTGCTGTCATTAGATAAGCCCTCCTGGAAACGGCCCTCAACACCTGCCTCACCCATTTCCTATTCCGGCTTCCACCTCACACTCCACTTTTAAAAGAAAGATGGAGGCGACAATATATTCAAAGAATCTGCCCAGTCACGTTGTGTTAATTATCAACTTGAGGCAAAATTCCGATACTGTTTTTGCCGAGAAGGGAAAGGCTTTAAATTCTATATTGAGGAAACTGCTCTGAATGTCCTAAGGTGAGGGGTCTTAAGGATCAAGGACCCTCTGCTCACAAGATCTGTAAGTGCACTATCCCAAGAGTCAGGAGTCCACGGTGAAGTGATTTCTAGAGAAAAGGGTAGTTTTCACACTTCAAAATTTTACTGTATATCCATTTAAAAACAGTAACTCTTAGAGGGGGGAGGGTATAGCTCAGTGGTAGAGTGCCTGCTTAGTAGGTATGAGGTCCTGGGTTCAATCCTTTAAAACAAATAAATAGACAGATAGAGAGACAGACGGATAAACCTAATTACCTCTCCCCACCAACATAAAGTCACTGTTTTTTTAAATTAAAAAGAAATTTAACTCTTACAAGAACTCCTAATCTAAAACACTAAAAGCTCAAGGAACTGCTTTTGGGTGGGGGTGGGGGGGAGAGGCAGGAAGAACTGCATCCAACCCATTCAGCCCAAGAGGGATTTTAAAGCCACTTGAAAAGCACTGATACTACATATAATCTGTTGTTTATACACATAAAATCTTTTAATAATAAACACTCCCACTGATACAAATCCTATTACAGCAGAAGGTGCTCTCTAGCTACTTCCACAGTGTCCCTTAGTGTACAGCTCTCCCCAGCTTTTAGGGCCTGTTGCCCCTTCTGGAGTGGGTGCTCCCTGGGGGCAGGGACAGTGTTTTCTCCATGACTTGGACCAGCTAACAGCAGAGGGCCTAGATCACACACAGTTCTTCATGTTTGCTGGGGGAATAAATCAAACTGTTTCCAAGCTCCAGGCACTGTCCTTTATTTAAGACTCTATCTGTGCAATGCCAAAAGACAAAAACAAAACAAAACAAAAAAAAAAAACCCACCCCAACTCTACCACAATGAAAGAATACAACTGCTTAGCGTCACCATAAAACAGTTTAAATTTTGGTCTACCTCATCTGTGATGACATTAAATCAAGAGAACACATAACAAAGGGACTAGCAAGAGGACTGACCTGTAGGAAAACAAAATGTGGTTGGAAGGACAATGAAAGCAGAGTCTTTTAGAAGTGTGAGCCCAGATGACATTCCCAGGGAGAGGCGGATCACATTTATACGCTGGAGGGCTCCAAGAAACACATTAAATGCAAGAAGGCTTGGAATATTCCACGTATCCCTGAAGGCAGTGAGCCACTCCGGGAGCAGGGGCAGGGAGCTAAGAGAAGACCAAGCATGTAGCACAGGGGACCACAAAGTCCCAGGCAGCCCGAGCAGACAGGGACTCTGAAGACGGCAGAGGCCTTGGCTGGATGAGGCAAGCGATGGGAGCAGAGGAGGAAGGGGCTCTGACAGATTAGACTTTGAGGAGTGTCCTGATGCCAGGCGGATTTCTGAGTTCCTGAACAGAGGCACAGCGGAATTAAGTTACCCGCACAATGTCAGAGTTGGTTAGAGGAGACAAGAGGCTGTAACTTAGATCTCCAGGCCCTGAAGTTTTCTCTTATTCACTGAAACAAGTGTGCACAGGAGAGGGTACACTGAGCATGCGTCCCTTCTGCAGGCCCCTCCTGCGGCTTCCGGTGTCCCCGCCCCCCGCCCCTGCTTCTGCTCCTGCCTCCCCTCTCTTGGAACGCCTCCCTGACTTCCCTCCAGCCTCTACTCTTTCTTACTTTTTATGGCCCACTTCCAAGCAACTTTCTGAAATGCTTCCCTAAAAACTCCAACCCACACTTCTCTGCCCTAATTCCTCCTATGCCTTTGGGCTCCTGGCTCATCCAGCTCTTTTCCCGAATTTCCGCTGTCAAACAAAACAGCAATGAATTTTATACTTTACTCTTCCATGTCTTATTCAAACCATCTCCCCACTCGCTGTCTGGACATACAAACTAAGGTTGAAGGAATGAACAAAAGAAAGAATGAAGGTCTCATCCCTTAGAGTTTGTCTCTGGCTGAGGACAGGAACTGCCTGATGCTTCCTTTACGCTTCTTTCAAAGTTCTAAATAAAAATCTGATGACTTAGTTACACTGTGTACCAAACAGAAACATTTAATAGTAAAACTGTATCAAGTACACTGTGGTCTGGCATTTGCTGTTGGGGTACATTTTCAACTAGATGACATCAACCTAATAAAGTCTAAATTTATTCCTCTATACTGGGATACAATTTAGGACAATTTATCAGCAGATAATTTTCTAAATAATTACAATGAGAGTGTCTAACACTTTAGGGCAAAAGAGGTGCCATAAACATTAAACAGGCTACACAAGTGCTTTCCTACGTTTCATTTGCGCACACACCAGAGTGGAAAAATCTACTCTATGTACGATTATTCCTACTCTGCGAAGTTCTATCTAAAGAGCTACAACAGTCTGAGCATGACACCTCTCTGCCATTGGATCGTGAGCTCCTCAGGAAAGGGACTGGCACTTGTTCTGCCCCTCTCACATTTGTCTTTCCCTGCACTGCACTCCTGCCCTCCCCCAGGCATCGGGCCGTGGTGGTGACTCGACAAGTCTCTGCTGAACAAATACATGAACAGACAATGAATGTGTGTGCTGCCCTGACAGGTAAATGTTCTGTCCTTTTCACACAAGGCAAAGGGCACCTGCACAGGGTCACTGGGACCCTCTCCACACCCAGGACACCAGAAACATGTCGTGAAGCTGGAGAAGAATCACAGCATCTCAGTGGGACAGAAAGAAGCAGGATGCCCAGGTACCTACAGATTTTGCCTGTGATTTGTGGTACCCAGAAGGTCCATGCCTCCTCTCTGGGCCTCAGTTTCTCTAACTGATCTCATTTAACATCACCTGTCCTCCTGCCTTCCTGCCAGGACAGCTGTGCAGAACAGACAAGGTGGTGAATGGGAAAGCATTCTGTACACTACAAGGCACCATACTGGTTTCCTTGGGCCACCGTATCAAACTACCACACACTGGGCGGCTTAGCACACCAGACCTGTACTGTCACTCAGCTCTGGAGGCTAGAAGTCCAAATTCAAGGTGCTGGAAGGGCCATGGGCCCTCTGAAACCTGCAGGGAGAATCTTTTGCCTCTGCCAGCTCCTGGTGGTTGTGGCGATCCTTCGCTCTCCTTGGCTTGTAGATGCATCACTCCCATCTCTGTCTCCATCCACCATGTAGCCGTCCCCCTCCTGTGTCTCTGTCTCTGTGCTTCTTCTCCTCTTCTCACAGGGACACAAGTCACATTGGATTAAGGGCCCACTCTCCTCCAGTATGACCTCATCTTAGCTAATCATATTTGTAATGACAGTACTTCCAAATAAGGTCACATTCTGAGGTACTGGGGGTTAGGACTTCACTATTTAATCCACAACAAACACCACATGAATCAAAGCACCCCATTTAAAAACTACTGAAATAGAATGGCCGTCATTCAAAAGTCAACAAATGATAAATGCTAGAGAGGCTGTGGAGAAAAGAGAACCCTCCTACACTGCTGGTGGCAATGCAGTTTGGTGCAGCCACTGTGGAAAACAGTAGACTCAGAAGACTAGGAATAGACTTACCATATGACCCAGGAATCCTGCTCCTGGGCATATATCCAGAAGGAACCCTACTGCAAAAGGACACCTGCACCCCAATGTTCATAGCAGCACTATTTACAATAGCCAAGACATGGAAACAGCCTAAATGTCCATCAACAGATGACTGGATAAAGAAGATGTGGTACATTTATACAATGGAATACTATTTAGCCATAAAAACCGACAACATAACGCCATTTGCAGCAACATGGATGTTCCTGGAGAATGTCATTCTAAGTGAAGTAAGCCAGAAAGAGAAAGAAAAATGCCATATGAGATCACTCATATGTGGAATCTAAAAAAAAACATAAATACAAAACAGAAACAGACTCATAGACATAGAATACAAACTTGTAGTTGCCAAGGGGGCGGGGGGTGGGAAGGGGCAGACTGGGATTTCAAAATGTAGAATATATAAACAAGATTATATTGTATAGCACAGAGAAATATATACAAGATCTTGTGGTAGCTCACAGCGAAAAAAAAAGTGACAATATACGTATGTTCATGTATAACTGAAAAATTATGCTTTACCCTGGAATTTGACACAACATTGTAAAATGACTATTACTCAATAAAAATATGTTAAAATAAATAAATAAATAAACAAATAAATAAATAAAAACCATTGAAATAATGTTAGACCAAGTAACGTGGACAAACTCTCCTGCTGAGAACAAGAAAAGCTGGAAATGGGAGTTTGAGATTTGCAGATACTAACTACTACCTACAAAATAGATAAACAAGTTTATACTGTATGGTGCAGGGAACTACATTCAGTATCTTGTAGCAACCTATAATGGAAAAGAAGATGAAAACGAAAAAAAAAAAAAGCTGGAAAATTTTTCTAAAAATTCTGCTTAAAGTTACAGAGACTTAGCAGGCAGAGGAGAATAACGGAGCCAAGATTCAGGAGAAAAGAGAAGTCCAGAGAGGTGAGCCTGGCATGTGGGGACATTCTTCCTCTAGGAATGCCTGCCATTTCTGGAAGAGCTAAAGCCTGAGAAGTATTCTGGACAGCTTGTGGAACCAGAGAAACTAAAATTGGGGTCCCACGCCCAAAGTGCTATTCCCTAAGAGTGAAAATGAATGACAAGCAGACTGGTCCTCACCAGGGCAGAAGCCCTCTAGGCCCCTGAAACTGGGTTACTGTGACAACAAACACACTGCAGGTGCCTCAGGGCCCTGCCAGGAGAAAGAGAAATTCTCCCTAAAGGTATACAACACGCTCCAAGGCCTCAAGTTATTTTTGTACATTTTCACCTTGATGTCTGGCACTCAACAGAAACTAACCAGGTATACGAAGATATAAGACAATATGAATGGATTCCAAGTAAAAAAAAACAGGCAATAGAAACAAACTCACAAGGGCTAAAGAAATAAAGGTGTCATCAGATGTGGAATTTTTTAAAAAACTACACTTAGTATGTTCAAAGAGCTAAGAGATAAAATTGAAAAGTTCCTCTGAGAATTAGAAACAAAACAAAAAGAATACACAAACATTCTGGAACTTAAAAAAAATAGCTAAAATTAAGAATTCAATAGGTAGGTTTAACAGCAGCTTACATACAGCTTGAAGAGAAAATTAGTGAGCTACGTGATAGGGCCAAAGGAAATATCTAGTGTGAAACTCAGACAAAAGGATAGAAAAGAAAGATGAGAGGGTAAGAGATACAGGGGATGCAATGAAAGAACCAACAGATATATAATTAGAGTCACAGGAGAGAAGAGAGAGAATTGGGCAGAAGAAATAACAGCCAAGAATTCTGAAAACTGAAGAAAGACAATCAAGCACAGATCCAAGATCTTAAATGGATGAGTCCCATACACAATAAATAAAAAGAAAACTACACCTAGGCATATCACGGTAAATTGCTGTGCACCAAAGACAGAGTGCAAATCTTAAAAGCAGGCAGAGGAGAAAAAAGTACAGAGTGTCATCAAAGGAGGAACAAAAAGATTGACAATTGACTTTTTTTTTTTTTTTTTAATGGAAGTACTGGGGATTGAACCCAGGACCTTGTGCATGTAAAACTTTACATGCATTCTACCACTGAGCTATACACCCTGCCCCCGACAACTGACTTCTTAATGAAAATACTGAAAGCCAAGAGACTCTGGAATATCATCAAAGTACTGAAAGAAAATATCCAAATGTTTAAAGAACAAATAACACCAATCTTAAACAAACTCTTAACAAAGAAGTAACACCAGTCTTACATAAATCCTTCCAGAGAACAAAAAAGATGGCACTTCCCAGTTCATTTTATGAGACTAACCAAACCAGGACATAAAAATCTGCCAAAGACATTACAGAAGAGTAAAACTACAAGCAATCCTTGTTATGAGCATAGATATAAGAATCTTAAACAAAATATCAGCAAAATGAAGCCAGCAACATATGAAAGTGATAATACATAATATATCACAAACAAAGGGAATGCAGGAATGCAATTCATCACATTAACAGAATAAAGGGGGAAATCATATCAATAGATTCAGAAAAATAATTTGATGAAATTCAACATCTATTTATGATAAAAGTCCTCGTAAACTAGGACTAGATAGGGATTTCCTGAATCTGATAAGTGGTATTCATAAATAACTATAGCACTCATCATACTTGATGGTGAAGTGCTGAAAGCTTCCTGCTGAGATCAAGGACAAGACAAGGACGCCTGAATCACCACCTCTATTCAACAACATACTGGAAAAAAAAAAGAGGTATAAGAAAGAGGGAAAAAAATCCCATTCACAGATATTCTAATTGTGTGCATAGATACGGTAAAATAATTTTCAGATAAACTTTCTACCATCAACAATTAGTTGGGATATAACGTTGGTCTGGAAATATCTCTTTTATTTCTAAACACTGAAAATAAATATTTAGAAAAGGGAAAACATTTTAAAGTTATAATTTATACTAATATCCAAATATAAAATATCTAGGAATAGAAAGATACGAAAGACCTATATGAAGAAAATTCTAAAATGTTATTTGAAGAAATATTTAAAGTACATACAAAATGGAGAGACATACCATGTTCATGGTTTTGAAGATTCAGTATTGTAAAGGTAACAATTCTCCCCAAACTAGTCTACAGATTCCGTGCAATCTCAATGAAAACCACGGCAGTTTTTGTTTGTTCACTTTGTGGAAACTGGGAACAGATAATCTGATTCTAAGATTTATGTGGAAATGCAAAGGGCCAATAACAGACTTGCTCCACTGGATACTGAAACTTATTACTGAGCAACAGTAAGTAACCAAGTGTAATTCTGGCAAAAGAATAGACAAATAGACCAATGCAATGGAATAGAAAGCCCAGAAGCAGTTTCAAGCACCTATATGTTCACACACAGAGAGACCAATGTTGTTGGATTCCTGAAGCAACAGCTTTACTCTCAAGTAATCGTGGGCAAGGCTCTTCCCCTCTCTGGACGTCAGTTTCTGCATCTGTAACATTTACAATTTGGACTAGGTCACAAAATTCTGTTTCGAAGTAAACAGATTCGTAAGCATTTCCAGTCTGCAGGGTGTCCCCAGGTCTTACCTCCACCTGAAAGCAAGACAATCTGTCAGGAAACCATCCTCCCTCTGCTTTCCGGGAAAAAGGAACAGCAGTGATTTATGCCCTGTGTCCTGCCACCTACACATTTGAGTCCAAAATATTTCAGGCAGTTGAATGCAAACAGTATAGCCTGCTGAGTCTTGCACTGTTTGGTCATCGAGGAGGCATACAAGGTAGTGGATGAATCGAGTAGACCTTGGTTTTAAAATACTGCTTTTCATTTACACACCTATCAAGTTTCTAATCAAACTATTTCAGCTCTTTGAGCCTCAGTCACTCCTATCTGTGAAAGGACAGTTATGGTGAAGATGAAATTGAATAATCTTATAAAGCACTTAGGAAAGTATCTAGCACATAGTAAGCATTTAATAAGTGGAAGTCATTGTTAAAAATATACTGGGGCTGGATGCTGGGGCTATGGTGATTCTGAAGACAGGAAAACAGAAATAATAACCTAGACTTGTGAGGATTTATCACAGTGTCTAATGTATGGTTAATATTCAATAAATACATGTGGTATGGGGAAGTTATTAATTTACCAGGCTCTCAGAAACTCTTGTTTATAGTATCAGACTCTCTTTGAAATGGTAACTGGATTCCTAACACACTTCTCCCTTCCATTATTACTGGACTTGCTCCCCTGTCCTCCAAACACACACACACACACACACACACACACACACACACACACACACACACACACACAGAGCTAACATCTTTTCCTTTCTTCCCATTCTGAACATATAAGGTCCCCTCTGCCTCGTGTGGTCAACTTGTGTCTGGGTAGCCTGCAGCTGGTTGATGTACTGAGGGTTTACTTTATCCAGAGACTCCTAACACAAAAGTGGCAATAAAACACTTCAAAATCAACCAGAGGCTGGGTGCTACAAAGCCCTATTCCAGAACTTACACTTTGGCCTGAACACATCTGCCTGGAAGGGAGGAGTGGACCGGGCTGACTGCAGGGAGGAGCTGTGGCCCCCTTGGGTCTTCCCTGCTGGGACAGTCATACCACCTCTGGACCCCACCCCCGAGATAACAGAAATCAGGATGCCTTAAGTCACAGATGAATATGCTAAACTGTAATTAATGGAAGAGGTTTTCCTAACGACAGTTTTTGACTTGTAAGTACATCAGAATCTTGTTCCTTCCTCTCTCTATAGAGAGGCTAACACCTGCCACCCAGGTGTTCGGACAGCTTCCTGATTCTTGCTGCTACCTCTCCTCTTCCCCTTCCCAATAAGAGAATCTGAAATCTATCTTAGAAATCCACTAAAATGTTCTAAAAAGCATACTTCTCCAATGAAAAATCCCTGCTATTTGTCAAAAGTTCTTCTGGTTGGATGCTCAGTGGACCTGGAAAGAGCTCATCTGCACCCAGGAAAAGAAGAGCACTGTGCTCCCTCACCCCTCGGCCGTCTGCACTCCAGCTACCCAGCTCTCCTTCCCCAAAGCGTCCTCCCTCCCAGATCTTGCTGAGTTACAAAAGGGAAGTCATCACTCTGCATCCTCGACTTATTTCTGAAGTTCCAAACGCCCTGCAGATTGCTACCAAAAGTTGTGATCTCCCCGAATTTGTAAGACCCAAAGCGTACTGTACTCTGACTTAATATTCAGTCACCTCGGCAAAGCACGATATGGAAAAGTGAAGGTGGCAGCCTCTGTAATCACCTCTCAGGCTCACCCTCTGCTTTGATTTCCTGAGTACAGCAATTAACTATGTCAGTCTTCTATAAGAAACTTTTGAAAGAAGAGAGAGCATTAAGAGATTTAAGTGACCTCCACGCTCACTGGAGCTCTGCACCTGCCCTAGCATCCTGGAGAGGTACAGGACAACAGCATCGTCCAACAAACTCCTACTGACAGCCACAAAGCAGGGCAGAGGACTCAGCACACAGGGCAGGAGCCGTGACCTTGGAACCACTGGAGCCTGAGAAGGACCGTAGCCCGCCGCATCACCTCCCCCAGACAGCAGGGCCCACATTCACATGTGATGAGCTCACACCTCTCACATCAGCCCCTGGCCCCAGCCGTGTGCAACAGAGGAATTCAGCCTCTTATGTGTTTCCCTGGGACAAAGGGACATTTATTTCAGCAGCAAGTAAACTTTTTCCATTGGAATATAGCCCTGAATTAAAAAAAAAATCAAAGCCAGTAAGAATAAAATATTCATAATATTTTACAAGTTTTTAGGAATATGTCTACTAGTCCTGATAACTACTCTTCATAAATACTATCTATTTCTAATGAGCTGAGAAATTTCACAAAATTACCTGCAAGCTGAATTTCCAGATCTTTGACTAAAGTTACGCAGTCTAGTGTCTCAGAATCATAGATTCAAATGGAGTTTACCAAGTAAAATCTCAGGACCTTATGCTAACTATTGTATGGTTACTACGTTAACTAGAATTCTGTTAATACTTTACTCACACTACCTCACTGAACCCTCACAACCCTATGATGTAGTTATTATTATCCTCCTGTTTTCCGGATGAGGAAGCTGCAGCAGAGGGAGGTTAAGTCACCTGCCAATTGTCACATACGCAGCTAATAAGTGGTGGAGATGGGAATCTGAATCCAGGCAGTCTGGCTCCAGGGATCCCATCTAGACCATTCTTCCAGGCATGCGAAGAGAACGGGAATGTGTGATACATTCACTTTGTGGGAAATGAAAGTTTAATGTTTAATCAGCATACGTTGAAAATCCATTAGCATTAGTCTGTGGACACCACAGTCCTGAATTCCCAGGAGTGGGGACTGGCCATCCCTTCATGCCCTCCCGACACGTGGCATGTGGCACCGCGGCTGGCCCTGCTCAAGATCACACGGCCCCACGATCACGACTGTAGAATGAATCCCTGGTGGAAAGGGCCAGACTCGCTCACTGCAGGAGGAGTTAGAGGACTGAGGTTAACCATCCTGGCCCGTCCTCCCCTCCTGCTGCTGACGGAAAGAACGCCACCACACCAGGAAAAAACAGGAAGCTGGTTAGCAGATACACTAGAACAACAACTCTACTGTTGCGAGCAACTGGCAAGAAGCAAGGCCACTACCATGTCCCTGGGCCTCCTGCCTGGAAGAGAAGGGGCAGCCCCAGGGGCAGTGCTGGGCACCCCGCGGGCAGTGCCGGCTGAGTGCTGGGGCGGGGTCCTCGGAACCACTATGTTCTGGAGGGCGAGGGGCAGGGAGAAGGAAGCATGTTTACTGGGCTCCCACTGTGCCAGTGTCCGTTCACGATCCCAGCCCACACCTGGATGATGAGGATCATAATTTCCTGGCGTGAATAAAGGCAGTGGGGCTCCAAGAGCTTGACTAATTTGCTTGGGATGTCACAGGCAGGGATTGGAACCCCGCCCTGACCACCTTCTAAGGCCTCAGTTGGATGCATTTTTCATCACACCACATGGCAAAATTTCTTCCTCAGATTTAACCAACAGGGTATCTTGATTTTTATTTAGCCACCAAAGTAAATAAAAACACTGATTAATCAATATCAGTTAAAAAAAAAAAACACCTTATGTAAAAATTTTAAAAAATTTTAAAGGGCAAACAGAACAGCTGCAGAATTGTGACAAAGATTAAATATCAATATTGGGCAAAGGTTGCACAGACACACACACACACACACACACACACACACAATACCAGCCCAAGATCACCCCCAATAAGAATATGTAAACAGAAATACAAACGTGGAAAAATTTCAACTTCACTATTAACCAAAGAAGTGTAAAACTAAATCAATGTAGGTTAGCTATTAAATTGGCAATCACCAACTTATAAAACATAATGTTGGCATAAGAACATGCTACTGGAAGTATAGATTGCTACTATGCTTTTAGAAAACAACTTAGTAATTTGTACCAAAAGTCACAGATGCTTTTAAAACACTCCTTCACCCAGGAATTCTATTTCCTGAGTCTATCCTAAGAGATTCATTTAAAATATGAAAAAGTTATATGCAGCACGAATATCTCCTTTTCTGCATTAGTTACAAGAAAGTAAGTGGAAAGCAGCCTAAATGTCATTTTGATAAGTGTTGGGATATTTAGTCAATAAAATATTACTCAGCCATTAAAAATGATGTAACTGAGTCTGTGTGGCAAAATGGAAAAGTACTGTTAAATGCAACATTAAAGACAGAATAACTGGGGTGAAGATGTAAAAATATTTTTGTGAAATGTGATTATGTAGAATGTGATATTGCTTTGGGAGAAAAAAATCACGCATGACATGAAACTAAAAGGAAATATACCAAAAAGAGAGAAGCGGGTGTATCGTTCAAAATATTTTATGCAGGCTCTTTCGATAGGTCTACATGCATCTGCCACATCTCCTGCTTTCTTTCCATCAGGCACTTTTTAATAAAAGAGAACCACGTTTAGGATGGTGCTCTCGCCTGCTGCGATGGACACTCGCCCGCTTGGCGGGCTCTACCAGGTGGTGAGTTCCCAGAAGGGAGCCTGCAGGGCGGCTCACAGCATCCCTTCTTTCATGTGGTTTCTGGGCAGTGTCTGCATGGTGTTTGTGTTCTGACCCTACAAAGGGTACTTTTGATCCATTAACTACTTGTGGTTTAGGGGCTACAATGAAGGCTACGGGGGGGGGAGTGAAGGGGGGAAGACCATGCAAACCAAACAGTAAAAAGCTTTTTAATGTTTCTTTTAAAATCTAAAAGCAAAAGAAGCGAAGACTTTCTGTGTCTGTTTGTTTTGTACCTCAGGAGCACATGATGAGTATGCATGTGTGCTTTTCTTGTTTTTTCCCTTGGAGCCCCCTTCCACCCCCTCACCCCAGAAGTAAACTTTCTAATGTGCCTGAGGTGTATCTTGATGTTTGCTTGTGATGGGGTTTTCCATGCACCTATTTTTAACTTACGGAATTATTAGTTTGTGCATCTCACTTTAATTTTCCACTAAGCACTATGTTCGTAAGATTCACTCACATTACTGTGTGCACGGTTCCCAGCTGCTGTGTAATAAACACAGCGAGGCATCTGTCCACCAGGGCAGGTGGTGCTGGGCCCTCTCCCGCCCGTCACTCCTTCACCCCTTTTCTCCTTCCTCAGCTCCACAGCGGGTCTGCACACGTGCTGCGTGTGGACTGTGTGCATGTGGCATAACACAGTATCAACAGTGTTGAGTGAGTAGGATGGAAGTTCTTTAAGTGTCTTTACTTTTCTTTTTTAAAGAGAAAACTGCACTTGACATTTGTAGTTTTCAAGAATGTATTTTTCTCATATGTCAAGAACTGTCTGTGATAACTTTAATAATTAAAAATATATAAATTTTCAAAGTATACTCAATTTTTCAGTCATAAAAAAGAATGAAATAATGCCATTTGCACCAACATAGATGGACCTAGAGATGATCATATGGATCATATTAAGTGAAGTCAGAAAAGGTCAAATATCCAATGACATCACTTGTATGTGGAATCTAAAATACGATACAAATCTTATTGACAAACCAGAAACAGACTCACAGACAACAGAAAAACTATGGTTACCAAAGGGAAAGTTGGGGGAGGGATAAAACAGGAGTTTGGAATTAACATATACATGCTACTATATATAAGATAGATAAATAACACAGACCTACTGTATAGCACAGCGAACTATATTCAGTTTCTTGTAATAACATACAATGGACAAGAATCTGAAAATATATGTGTGTATATATATGTGTAATTGAATCACTTTGCTGTACACGTGAAACTAACATTGTAAATCAACTACACTTCAATTAAAAAAAAGCATACTCAATTTCCCTTTTCCTCTCTTGGACCTTGTTTGAAGTCGTTGCTTTTAGAAGGGCCACAGGTGGCTGCCTAAGACCCTCAAGGTCCGGATCTGAATTCCAGAGATGGCTGAAGGCAGCCACTGATCTTTGAAGCCATGATTCTGTAACCTGGTATCTCTGAGGTCAAGCTTTGATCCTGAAATTGACACTCTGGGAGCCACGTCTGTCCCAGCAAGTGTGGACAGCAGGAAAGAGGGAAAGGAAGTGGGTATGGCTAGGACAGGAGCAGGGGTAATGTCCCCACAGGGCTCTGTGCCCTGCCTGTGACCCCACCACAATAAAAGCTGTTTATGACTGCCACTCTCTCCAGCCCAGCACAGACTTCTTCCTTTGCCCCTCGTAACAGTCGTGTGTGGGCCAGGGTGGGCGCTGTCAGCTCGGGGCTAGGAGGGAAGAGGCTAAGGCTCCAAGAGTAAAGTGACTTGTTCAAGGTCAAAGAGGCAGGAAGGGGGGGGGGTGGACGGTCCAGCCCTGGTTGGTGCCAACACCCCCCGCCCCCTCCCCTCTGCCATGTGGGACCACACACCTGTGAGCTCTTTGGAAATCAGGATTCTAACAGCCTATGTCTGCCAAGGTACCGGTGATTCTTGTCCTAGTGACTGTGTTCTGGAGATCACATTTCTACCAGTCCCTCCCTCCCACAATCCTGGTGAAGCAGGTAGGGAGGCATCAGTGAAAAATGGTAACCCCAAAGGGCCAGCTCCCCCTTGCTAGCAGGCATCTTTTTTCGGGGTTGGAAAAGATCTTAGGAACCATATCCGCCAGGGTTCTGGCAGCAAACAGATGGCACTCTCAAACTGGGTAATCTGAGGAGAGTTTCATAAAGGGACCATTTATCGAGGGGTGGGCAGGGGGTAGGGGAACCACAGCACAGTATTCTGGGACCAGTACCAGTGCCACATTTACACGCCAGGACCAAAGGGGTGAGGGAGGAGAGGCTCCTGGAACCTTTGACAAAGGGCCCTGTGGAGAGGGCTGTTTACCAGGCGCCCAGACCTGGTGACGCCACAGGGAGGAGCTGGGAGAATCAACACTTGGGCCTCACCTGCCCCCTCCCAAGCCACTCTACCTACCCCACTTATCTCCTGTCAGTCCTCCCCACTGGGTAAAGAGCACAATAGAGCACCATGAAGGCAGGGGCCTATTCATACGGTCCCTACGGTCAGCTTCCAGAGCACGGGGCAGGGTGGAGAAGGGTGAAGAGTGGATCTGAGGGGCAAACGGAAAACATCGACCACAAGAGTGAATTGAACCAAACTCTAATTTGAAAGGGACTGTGCCTCAGCAGGAAAGGCCTGGCCCAGAAAATCAGAAGATGAGCTGCAGGGCTGGGCTGGGCACTTGATCCTTGGTTGCCGCCCCACACTCCTCCAGTCTCCATTTGCCCCAAGGATTCCTCTTCCTATAAGCAGGACTCAAACCTTGAAAAATAACAGGCCTTCAAATCAGCTGGAAACTGTTTATTTCTCATTGATGGATCATGTATACCCCTACGTGGGACAGTCTACACTCCCCTAGAGTGAATTCCCAAATGCCTCCTTGGTTCAGAACTGTGTGCAACACCTCTGACACGGAGCCAGGGTTCCCACAACTGAAAGGGACCAGCTCAGAAGAAGCACCTTGCAGCAGCTGTAGGTAGGCAAACACAGATGGGTGAGGGGAACAGGCCACAGGTCCACGGTAGAGCCCAGCTGTGGTGCAAGAAGGGAAGAAAGTCCTTCCATCCAACCTCCCATCCAGACAACCAGGCCTCGGCCCTCAGCAAACATGCAGAGCACCGCCAACTCTACTCACATACAGAAATAGCTGTGCATTGACCCGTGAGTCGCCCAGGCCTGGAAAAATCCTCCAGGATATTTTAAAAATCACATGTTCTTCCAAGCCTTTTTAAACTTGACTAGAGAACTGGCTGGCTAAAAAAAGAGTGAATCCTTTTTGGAGGCATTATCTGAGCTACAAATTCAAAATGAAAGATCAAAATGTTATTTGACTCTCAGTTTCTTTATATATTCCATACACCCTGCCCCCTTTATGAAACAAGAAGGGCTTCTCAATTCTTTGGATAACAGCTTATCTCAAGAAAACCGTGAAAAGACTACCAGTGGTACCATTTTAATATCTTACGCAGACGTTAGCATGGTAGCTCTACAACTACTAAATTAAAAACACCAGCAAACTCGTTTGGCTTCCTAATTTTTATATCAATTCATTCCGTCTCTAAGTGCTTCCTGAGTCCCTATGTTTGGAGCTGTGGGCAGAACAAAGTGTAACGACTCAGAGACGCAGAAGGGGACCAAATCACAAAGGAAGGTTCTCCCACCTTCTGTTTCTCGTAGGCAGTGAGGAGGTGCTGAAAGCTTCCAGAGGCATGACTAGAGTGCATCATGTTTTGGCAAGTTGTGCTGGGAAGATGTACAGGATGATGAAGATGAGACCGAGAGGCAGGAAGCCTGCTTAGGAGGCTGTTGCAATCCTGCAGTCAAGATGTGAGAGTGGGCAGAAAACCACTTTCCCAGATCAGAGATGTGGTGGAGAAGGAAGTAGCAGAGGTTTGGACCAGGTCTGCACGATGCAGCGGGAGATGTGTCCTGCATGTGTGGGATGGAAAGGGACACATGGCCACAGACATGTTTTCTCCACGAAAAGGAGGCTGGACGGAGAGCTGTAGGCTGAGTACTGAGACAAGCGTGAGCCATGCCATCTCGGGTACCCAGTCTTGGAGCCTGGTGTCCAGTGGTGCTGATTCTCAGGAGCCTGGGGTGGAGCAGTGCTCTGGCCGGGGAGCTGGAAGAGCCCCTCTTACCCCTGATGGGCTCCCTGCTCCCATCTCTGCTCCCACTATGGTGAGCTCTGCACGCTGCAAGGTTCCTTCTCACCTCGGGGGAGTTTAGGACCTGGGCTCTTCCAAGCACTGGTGCGGGTCCTTTCTTCTCAAGCCTGATAGAGGGTCTCACCCCTTCTCTACTGGGATGTCTGAAAAGGACCAAGAGAGGATCTTTCCCCAAAGGGAATTAGTGCTAAATAGCCAAAACGACAACAACAAAACCCACCAAACCAGCTTGGCTCTGCTCAGCGATCTGGTTTTCTTCTCTGCTTAAAATGTAAATGTCACATAACCAAGTTCAACGTTTTAGTGAAGGGCAGTTCTGCTGGCAGTCTGACCAGCAGCCAGCCCACGAAACCAACTTTATTTTACAGAATTCTTCCTATTAAGGAGATTTACTAGACAGCCCTCCAGTCCCGCACAGGCTGATGGAGAACTCCTGAGGCCACGCAAGTGTGTGGGAGGGACTGGGGAGGGAGGCAGTGCCATCCGGTGGTTTTCTGTTTACACAGTTAGAGCCTGTGTGTGTGTGGCTAGGATAAACCAGTTACCTAGTGGCAGTGGAAGTGGCAGGCTGGCCTGGGGACCTGGCACTGGCCAGAAGCAACTGCACGTGGACTTGGCAGGAGCTCGCCGCAGCAGGATGGCACTCTGCCCGCTGTCCTTTCTCTGGGCAAGAGCACGGATGCAGGGTGAATGAGGGAAAGGGAACTACTGGGTGCCTAAGAGGCCTCCAGCCCGTGCCCAGTTTACCACGAGGCAGCGCACAGCCCAAATGGAGAGGAGTCTGGTGGAGGTGTTACAGATCTTTGCCTACTTTTGGCCTCGACAGCCTTGTGATAACTCTCGTGACAACAAGGGCCTCCTTGTCTGACTCCTGCCTTTGACCCTTAGGGCCCAGGTGGGCGCGCTCCCTCTCCATCCAGAATTGCACAAATAACCTAAGAGTGCTATGGAGGAGACAGAGGAGCCTTATTCATCAACCCATCTTCTGTCCCCTTCCTGGATCACTGACCTCAGCCTCTCAAGTCCCGAGCTGCCAAACGATGCCCCCGCTCCCTGCCCAGACCTCCAGAGGCGATCTCACACCTCAGGTTCAAAGCTGTTTTGCAGCAACAGCAGCTGTAACAACAGCCACACGGAGGCCTCCGGAGTGAGTCACAGCTTCAAAGACTGTGCACACAAATTCCCTCATTTGTCCCGACGACTGCCTGCCTCTCACCTCTCAGCAGCCTAGGATGAAGGGTGTGGCCACCCGCAGCTGTCCTGCAGAGCTTGAGGTCCTCCTCAGGATCGCCAGAGGTGGGACCAGCCCCCCTTGCCTGAGATCTCCCCTGCCTTCCACAGCACCACATTCTCCACGGCGCCCTGGAGTTCGTGTGCAGGGGCCCAGGCGGTCTCTCTAACCGTCAGAAAACAGGACGCTTACCCCATCTCAGTCTCCATCACCAACGGAGGCCCACCCTTCCGGGATATGGACTGTCCTGCGGTTCAGCTTCCAGGCAACAGGGTTTCCTAGGGCACAATTCATGTGGTTTCAACGTGCTTGGTGCCCTCGAATTGTGTGGTTCTGCATCCCTGAGACTCTCTTGAGTTAACAGATGGGGGGCCTGGGGTCCACCATTACTTGCCACAGACACTGGTTTCTCCCTGTTGAGGAAAGAGGCCACAACGTGCCCCACAGCTAACGAGTGACTGGTGACCACCGGGAAATGAAGACTGCCTGATTGCAATGTTCCTCACTGAAGGGTTACGACTCACCCAAGACACTCTCTTTTGCTGGGTTTGGAGATGAGATGCAGCAGAGACGGCAGACGGGGCCAGTCAGCACAGAGTGGAAAAGCAGCAAGTGAAAGAGGCAGGCGAAGCAGCTAGCTTTCCACCCTGGGAAGAACCCCTAGGGTGTGGCGGGAGCCATGGATGCCCACTTCTAAAGTGATGGCACGGGAGCGCGGGCCCAGAGCTCTGGTACCTCCTCAACAATGAGGTGCCAACAGGCCTACTGGGAGGCGCTGACACCCAATGGAAGGGACTGTGTGCTGCTGGGGCCCAGGTCTGAGTTTGCTCTGTCCCTGGGGAACTCCCATACCATGCGGGCACACCTCTTGTAAGGTAAAAGAGCCTGTCTGGAATAGGGAGGGGGTACTATTACCAGAGGAACCACACTGAGCTTCAAAGAGATTGAGTGACTTGCTGATACAGACACTGATGGCTGCTTACCCATCAAACACTCCCTTGTCTCCCCTTCTAACAGAACCCTGATTTCTTTGGGGACGGAACCCTGCCCAGCTAAAACTTCTCCCACGGAGTCTCTTACAGCCAGGTGGCCACGTGGCGGGGTTCTGGCTGACAAGACAGAAGCTGAGTGTTTCAAAACGAGCTTTTGCTTTCCTGACACAGGGGCTGCTCCGCTCTCTCCTTCTCTACCTCTCCCTGCCTCAGATGCAGCCATCTCACAACCATGAGGATGAAAGCCACAAGTGGAAGACAGCATAAGGAGGAAGGTAAGAGAGTGGGTCCCTGAAGATACTGTATAAGCCCTGGACTGGCTCCCTCCAGAATTCTCATTAAGTCAGAAAAATAACTACCACCTTGTTTAAGCCACTCTTGGTTGGGTTTTCTGATTTTTGCAGCTGAGTGCATTTCTAACTGATGCACCAGCCAGAGTCACACAGCTACCGGCGAACAGTGGGGCTGGGACTCTAACCAGGTCTGTGTGACCCAGAGCCCGCCTTGCTAACTGTCACCAGGCAACACAACCGCTTGCTCTCAGAACAAGAGGTCTGTAAATTCAACAAGATGCTGTCTGTAAAGCACCTGACGCATCACAGCAAATGCTCAGTAAGTATTAGCCACTGCTTGTATCATTCTGATTAGGCCATATAGGCTCCAAGTCACTTAAAGCTCCTCTGTTTTGGACCCAAGATCACATCCACAAAGGACCCGGAAAGTGGTGTCTCTTTCTGAGAAAGAGTGAGGAAGGGATATGCCCTTTGGGAGCAGAGGAGTTGTCCACTGGGAGGGACTCCCATCCCCAGAGCTAGCTTGTCCCCCAAGAAGACACAGCACAGACACAGAGTGATCCCTGCCATGATCAATGGATCTGAGGACTCCCTCTCTAGTCCTTCAATCTGGACCCAATGTGCACTGACAGCCAGACAGAGGCCCTGAGAAGGGGTCTGAATAGGTTCAGCTTGGGACCATCAGGCAACCTGGCCAACTCACACATTTCTCCTCATTCCCCAGACACAGAAATGTGTCGCCTGAAATCAAAGCTATTGCCGCTTTTACAACAGAACACTGGAAACAATCTAAATGTCTCATAGTGAGGTGCCATTAAAAAATGATGCTATGTTCACAAAATGGAATGAATATTCTGTAGTCATTAAGTATATTCTCCAAGGGTTTTTATAATATGGGAGAAATTCTCATGTTTTGTGAAAAACAGCAAGTGTATTTCGCATGGCCCCCTTAGGACAGTTATACATATACCTATGCAAGAGAAATTTAATAGAAGAAAAATCTTAAAACGCTAACAGTGGTGAACTTCTTTAAGCTGTGGTATTAGGGATGACTTCTGTGGCTCAACACCTTTCTGTATTTTCTAAGATTTCAATAGTTCCTTTTACAACCGTAAGAAAAATCCTTGGAAATAAGTTGCAGAAAGGGGAAAGGGTGTTAATGACAGATGTTATGACACGGTTGTTATTATTTGGACAGGATATCTGGCTTCAAAACAGGCTGTCTGCTAACAAGCAGAAAGCGGACATTTCAGAGGAATGTTTAAAAAATGGAAGAGAGCCTCAATGTGGCACTCTAGTCCCTAGCAGAGGACAAGCACCTTTCTCCCTTTATCGGGACCTAGTTTGGAGGCATGTCCCTCACCTCTTTGAAGCAGCTCTGATCTGAGACCCCATTCACGTTCCCTGAAAGAACATTCTATTTGTAAAAGACCTGGGGGGTTCTGAAGTTACTCTGGACTGATTCCATCAGTAAACTTGAATACCAACCATCTCTGTCCCATTCACAGAGCAGAAATCTCTGAGACCCTTGAGACGTATGGCTTGGTGTGCAAGTGGTTTTCATGAGGTTAGGACATGGTTTCTCTGCCTAAGAAGATGGAAAGTGAATGAACGCTAAGAAACGTTTTCTCTGCCACAGAGCCCGCTGTGTAACCGGCACTCCACCAGAGATCAAACTCCTGTCTTTGGAACTGGGTCTAAGCCACTCATCAGACCAGCACAGCAATGGCAAACGTACCACTGAGAGTGCTCTGGGCTACCTTTCTTACTGAGTTCCCACCTCACACAACTTTTTCAGCATATCAGTTCTTTCCTCACATCAAACACTTGGCACCAGTGGTCTGAAAATAACAGTATTTCCAGCATTTTTCCTTCACTCTTGACACAAGCACATGCCCACCGAGACATATGGATGCCTAGGGACGAAAGTTAATTTTTCATTGCTTACCCAACGGTGCAATATATCTGGGACTATTTTATCCTGGGCCAAAGATCAAAACGCATCAGAGATAACAATAAACCTATTATTAAAAACTCACAGAGTAATGGATTTTCTTTTCAACACAAGAACTGCATTGTCTCATATCCTTCTGTTTTTAATTGCAGTCTAGTCTGTTACAATGTGTTAATCTCTGGTGTACAGTGTAATGTCCCAGTCATGCATATACATAGAGTTGTTTTCATATTCTTTTTCATTAAAGGTTATTACAAGATATTGAATATAGTTCCCTGTGCTATAAGAAGAAATTGGGTTTTTTCTATTTTTATATATAGCGCATATACTTTTTTTCCCTTTTTGCTCATACACTTTTAAGATTCTGTTTGCGTGCATCCGGGAATTACTAAAATGATACAAGCCCTCGTGAAGAGTCTCACTTCAAGTTCAGGTTACTCAGACCCATGTGTGACTACGCAGAATGACTGGGTCCCTTGTGAGACAAGTGCTGTAAGGCTTGCCCTGTGACCCCCACCCAGCTTAACGACACAACCACAACCAGTCATTTTTTCAGTGTGAAAATTCAACAGCTTGAAATGTTACAACTTGGAATATGGAATCTGTTAATATATCTAACAGTACAATCCAGATTTTATGAAGAAAGGGTTGGCAAACAGAGCAGCAGAATATTGCAAGAGGAAATACTTAATCTGTTTGAGAAACAACTTTTCCCAGCAGCCAGCAGATCCCAGCACGCTGGAACTGGACAGACCTTGGAGATCCTTTAATCTAACTCCTTTGAAGTTAAAGCCAGGGACTGGGCCCCTCTCTTGGGTACCAGTAAGTAACACTTATGTTAAAGCATCCATCCCCCTCCCTTGCCCAAAGACAACGTTTGTCTCCTACCTGTGTACTGAGTAAAACCTAAACCTGGTTTTCAAGGCCCTGGTCCCACCTTTCAGAGCTTTATTTCACACCCCTCCAAACATCTGCACGGTCTCCCTTCTGCACTCAGGATACCATCTTCCCTGCTGAAGCCCCTTTGTCCTGCTGGTATCTAAAATACTGCCTCCTCCATGCAGCCTCCATGGTTTCCTCTAACCTAATATGCCCTCACTCTGCTGAGTAACCACACCAGATTGTCCTTACCTCCATTAGAGGATGTGTCATCTGAACTCTATTAATGGTGTATTTGTTTCATATGCTCCATTAGATTGCAGGTTTCTAGAGGACAAGGAAAAATGCTTGATTTATATTAATCAATAATTAATTATTCCATGGTCTTTGGCTTACAGTAGCTCTCAAGAAACTCAGAACAAATGTGTTCATAGCACATTTTTCTCATCTATAAAAGCAGATCCCAGTGAAGGTTCAATTCACTGCATTTCAGTAATTCTGTGTATACTGAGTTAAAAGCACACTTTTTCTGCACTTTTTCTCCCCAACTTTCATTAAGAAAAATTTTAAATAGACAACAAAAGATGTTTAAGGCCACCTAGATTCTACCATTAACACTTTTACTATATTTGCTTAATCACACATATCTATACACACATTCATTGTTCTATTCATCAATCCATCTTATCTTTTCAATATATTTCAGAGTAAACTACAGAAATATCAGACTTTCCCTAAATAATTCAGCATGCCTATCATTAACTGTGATTCAAGATTATTTTTTTTTCTTTTGAGGTAAAATTTATGTTCAACGAAGTGCCCAAATCTTAAGTGTACATTGACTGAGTTTAGACAAATATATACACCTGACTAAAAAAACACTTACTCCTCCAGAAAGAACCACTGTTTTCATTTCTTTCCCCCACAGACTAGTTCTGCCTGTTTTAGAATTTCACAAAAATGGAAACTCACAGTATATACTACTTTTGTGGAAGGTTTCTCTCACTCAGCATTTTTTTTTTTTTTTAGTTTCATACGTGCTGTTACATCTATTAGCAATTTTCTCCTTAATACTGTGGAATAGTATTCCATTGTACAAATATACTACTGTGTTTTATCCATTTTCCTATTGATGGGGACAGCCAGGCTTTACATGATTTATTTCAATTTCTCTTGCATAAATAACTGAGTAGAACTGCTGAGTCAAAGAAAAGCTGTATATTTAGCTTTTTATAAGAAATGCCAGACTTTTTCCCGAAGCAATTATATCATTTTACTCTCCTACCAACATTGTCTGAGAGTTCCAAATCATTGTGAAAAGTTTTTGATGTTGAGTTAGATTTTTAAAATTTATTTATTTAACCATTAAAAATTTATTTGTGTATTTATTTTGCAATATCACATTTATTAATTGAAGTATAGTTGATGTATATGTTATGTTACAGGTATACAATATAGTGATTCACAAATTTTTAAAGGTTATACCCCATTTATAGTTATTATAACATATTGGCTGTATTTCCCATGCTGTGCAGTACATCCTGGTGGCTTATTTTACACCTGATAGTTCGTACCTCTTAATCCTCCACCTCCATCTTGCCCCTCCCCCTTCCCTCTCCCCACTGGTAACCACTAGTCCCTTCTCTACATCTGTGAGTCTGTTTTCTTTTCTGTTATATTCACTAGTTTGTTGTATTTTTTTAGATTCCACATGCAAGTGACATCTTACAGTATTTACCTTTCTCTGTCTGACTTACTACACTTAGCATAATGCCTTCCAAGTCCATCCATGCTGTACACCAGAAACTAATACAACATTTTAAATCAACTGTACTTCAACCAAAAAGCAAACAACAAACCAACCCATTTAAAATATGAGAACTGAATAGACATTTCTCCAAAAAAGGAAATTCAGATGGCCAACAGGAACATGAAAAGTTGCTCAGCATCACTAATATTAGGGAAATGCAAATACAAATCACGATGAGGTATCATTTCACCCCTGTCAGAACGACCATCATCAAAAAGAGCACAAATAACAAATGTTGGCAAGGATGTGGAGAAAAGGGAACCCCTGTACATTGTTGATGGGAATGTAAATTGGTGTAGCCACCATAGAAAACAATATAGAGGCTTCTTTTTTTTTTTTTAGTACTTTTTATTTTTTTAAAACTTTTTTTGAGTTACAGTCATTTTACAATGTTGTGTCAAATTCCAGTGTAGAGCACAATTTTTCAGTTATACATGAACATACATACATTCATTGTCACATTCTCTTAGAGGTTTCTTAAAAACTTGAAAAGAGAACTACCACATGGCCCAGCAACTCCACTCCTGGGCATGTATCTGAGAAACACAAAAACATTAATTCAAAAAGACACACCCCCCCCATTATTAACAGCAATATTATTTACAATTGCCAAGACATGGAAGCATCCCAAGTGCACATCAAAAGATGAATGCATAAAGAAGATGTAGCATATATATGCAACGGAATACAACTCACCCATAAAAACGAAGGATATTTTGCCTCTTGTGGCTCTTCATTCACTTTTTTTTTTTCACTTCAAAAACCAGAATTTTATAACTGGCATAAAGACTTCCATTGCATCAAAAACAACAGAATACCTAGAAACAAACTTAACCAAGGAGGTCACCTATATTCTGAAAACTGTAAAACACTTACGAAGGAAACTGAAGATGACACAAAGAAATGGAAAGACATCTTGTGCTCTTGGATTGGAAGAATCAACATTATCAAAATGGCCACACAAAGCAATCCACAGATCCAATGCAACCCCTGTCAAAATACTCATGACATTTTTCACAGAACTAGAACAAACAATTCAAAAATTCATATGGAAGCATAAAAGGCCCCCAGTTGCCAAAGTAACCTTTTGTAAGTATTATTTTTTTCCTCTTTCTTCTTTTTGTTCTCTTTTCTTATGGTTTGATGACTAGAAAAGTTCCTTTAAAATTTGTTGTAAAGCTGTTTTGGTGGTGCTGAATTTTTTTTAGCTTTTGTTTATCCGTGAAGCTTTTGATTTCTCCATCAAATCTGAACGAGAGCCTTGCTGGATGGAGTATTCTCGGTTGTAAGTTTTCCTCTTTCATCACTTTAAATATATCGTGCCACTCCCTTCTGGACTGTACAGTTTTTGCTGAAAAACAAGCTGATGACTTTATGGGAGTTCCCTTGCATGTTATTTGTTGTTTTTCTCTTGCTAATTTTAGTATTTTCTCCTTATCCTTAATTTTTGTCAACTTGATTACTATCTGCCTTGGTGCGTTCCTCTTTGGGTTGATCCTGTGTGGAACTCTCTGAGCTTCCTGGACTTGGGTGACTGTTTTCTTTCCCAAGTTAGGGAAGTTTTTGATTATTATCTCTTCAAAAACTTACTCAGGTCCTTTCTCTCTCTCTTCTCTTTCTGGGACTCTATAATGTGAATATTAGAGCACTTCATGTTGTCCCAGAGTCCTCTTAAAACTATCCTCATTTCTTTTCACTCTTTTTCTTTTTTCTGTTCTGTGGTAGTGATTTCCACCAATCTGTCTTCTAGCTCATTGATCCATCCTTCTGCCTCATTTAGTCTATTCTTGGTTCCTTCTAGTGTGTTATACATTTCAGTGATTTTACTCAACTCTGGGTATTCTTTATATTTTCCAGCTCTTTCCTAAAAACTTCTCTCTGGGCATCTATGTTCCTCTTGAGTTCTCTGAACATCTTCACCATCATTACTTTATACTCTTTCTCGGATAAGTTGCCTGTCTCCTCATCACTTATTTCTTCTTCTGGGATTTTATCTTGTGTCTTGGCCTGGGAGATATTCCTCTGCCGACTCATATTGTCTATCCTTCTATTTGTATTTTTAGGTAGGTTAGTTATGTTTCTCGACCTTGCAGAGGTGGCCCTCAGTGGGAGACGTCCTATGTGTCCCAGCAGTGCACTCCTTTCTTGCTACCCAAGGGCCAGGGTAGAGCTGGTCCCAGGGTAGAGTCTGGCCTGTGTTTGTGGGTAATTCCACAGGCTTTGGGGTTGTTGTTTTCTTATTTCTGGTATCTGCCCTCTGGTGGGTGAGTCTGGACTAGAGGCTTATGCAGGTTTCCTGGCTGGAGGAGCTGATGCCTGCCCACTGCTGGCTGAAGCTTGGTCCTGGACCTCTGGTAAGTAGGGCCGTGGCTAGAGGCGTTTGTGGCTCAGGAAGTCTGCTGATGGGTGGGGCTGTGTTCCCACCCAGTATGTTGTTTGGCCTGAGGATTCCCAGCCCTTAAGCCTACAGGCTGTTGGGTGGGGCTAGGTCTTGGTGCTAATGATTCAATCAAGATGTCAGCCTCCAGAAAGCTCATGTAGATGAACACTTCCAGAATGTATGCCACCAGCTTTTATGTCTCCTGGGTGAGCCACAGCTGTCCCCTGCGTCCCCAGGAGACCCTCCAAAACCAGCAGGCATCTGGCCCAGGTTCCTTTGAAATCACTGCCTCTGCCCTTGGACCTGGTGCATTCGAGATTCTGTGTACGCTTCCCAAGAGAATGAAGTCCCATGGGGCTCCTGGAGTTAAGCCTTGCAGGCCTTCAAAACCAGATGTCCTGGGGTCTCCTCCTCCCAGTGCTGGAACCCCAGGCTGGGGAGCCTGATGTGGGGCTTAGAACTCTCACTTCTATGGGAGGCCTCTGCAACTTAATTATTCTTCAGCTTGTGGGTTGCCTACCTGGGGGGTATGGAGCCTGATTATGTCACAAGTGTGCCTCTTCTACTGTCCTGCTGTGGTTCCCTCTTTATGTTTCCAGTTGAAGATCTTTTTTGCTAGGTTCCAGTCTCCAGTTTTTTGTTTTTTGGTTTTTTTGATGGTTGTTTAGAGGTCAGTTGTGGTTTTGTTGCAGTCTCAAGGAGAAGTGAGCTTATGGTCCTACTACTCTGCCATCTTGACTGGAAATCTCTGAATTAGATCTTTTTTTTAATAGACAGAGGGCTATTCAGATTCTGTTTCATCTTGTGTCAGTTTTGATGAGTTATAGTTTTCAAAGAATTTGTACAGTTCATCCAAAATGTTTAATATTTTTGGCATAAAGTTGCTCATAATATTCCTCTGTTATTTTTTTTCTTTTTAAAAACATTTTTATTTTGGGGGAGGAGGTAACTCTGTTTATTTATTTATTTTTAATGGAGGTACTGGGGATTGAACCCAGGACCCAGGTAACTCTGTTTATTTATTTATTTTTAATGGAGGTACTGGGGATTGAACCCAGTGCTAAGCATGCACTCTACTACTGAGCTATACCCTTCACTCTAGTTTTTCAATGTCTGTAGGATTAATAACCCCTCTCTTATTCTGGATATTGCTAATCTGTGCTCTCTCTGTATTTAATAAATGTTATTGATCTTTTGAAAGACCAAGCATTTGGATTTATGGATTTTATCCATTTTTTGTCTCCATTTCAGCTCATTGATTTATTATCTTTATTGTATCCTTATTACTTATTTTGTGTGTGTGTGTGTGTGTGTGTGTGTGTATATATATATATATAAAGAGCATCCTTTGGTTACTGAATTTTAGACCCTTGTTGTCCAATATGGTAGCCAATAACCACATGTAGGTATCTAAATGTATACCGACTTAAATTAAACAAATTAAAAATTCAATTCCTTAGTTACACTAGCCGCATTTCAAGTACTTAATAGCCACACATGACTAGCGGCTACCAGACTGGACAACACACATACAGAACACTTTCAACATCACAGAAAGCTCTACTAGACAGCACATTTAAGACCTTTCCTTTTTCTAACACAAACATTTAAAGCTATAAAATTTCCTCTATGTGCTGCTTTAGCTGTATCCTACAAATTTTTATATGTTGTATTTTCATTATCATTTAGTTAAAAATATTTCCTAATACCTTGTAATTTCTTCTTTGAACCATGGATTATATACAAGTGTGTTGGTGGGGTGTCCCTAGATAAATTTCTGTTATTAATTTCTAATTTAATTCTACTGTGGTCAGAAGATATACTATACTCTCTCTACATATAGCACACTTTTCAACTCTATTGAGACTTGTTTTATGGTCCAGGATTTTGACCAACTTGGTAAACATATCATGTGCATTTTGAAAGAATGTGTATTCTGTTGTTGTTGAATTTAGTATTCTATAAATATCAATTTGGTTGAAGCATTCATCTGTGCCTTTACTGATTTTTACTTTTGTATAACTGTTTTATCAATTGCTGACAGTGGAAAAATCTCCAATTTTGATTGAGGAATTTTTTGTTTCTCCCTTTAATTCTGTGAATTGGTATGTAAGTTGCTGCATAGCAACTTTTACTTGGCTGGAATGAAATAAAAAGTTTTGATTAAAAGATCTGCAAAGCAGCTTTTGGTGTCTCATTAATATGTTGAAGGATATGTGAACTATGTTGCTTATTTGGGTATTAATAGTAGTGTTGTTTACCAAGACCCTAAAAATAAGTTTCCTCCAGAAGTCTTCTAGTTCCATGTCTTTATCTACTTATATTTTTCAAACTAGCTGATCTGAACTAATTATGGGAAGGAGCAGCTTGCATTTTAAATGTTCTTTAAAAAGCATGTTTTTGGTTCTATTCCTAGTATGGCCAGCTCCTACTGGACTAGTTCTCCTGGAGAAAATAACCATAAACTCTAGGGAAGAATGTGAAAAACAACTCCCTGAGAGCACTGTAGAAAGACAGAAAGTAGGCAGACTCTGGGAGAGGGCTGACATTTGGAAGAAGGGAATAGATTTAGATGTGTTTCTCAATTTTATGGCTTTTAGCCTGGTAACAGGCTGCAGTGGATAGAACTTCAACAGGAAGGTGCAGTCCTCGGAGGACAGATTTCAGGACAGTCAGAGCCACTGGAAAGTAAAGAGGGAATCCCAGAGATTATAGAGCCAGAAAGAGAGCGCTTCAAATTCTGTGTAAAAACTTGGCCCAATTTCTGGGTGACTCCTGAACCAAGCATGTATGGGGCAGACTCTAAGCAACCTGGCTAAGGATAAAATAACTGAGCCAAGAACTGAGGTGCTGCCCAAGACAGTTTGTGGTTTTAATTCAACCAAGCTGATGTCTAAGGCAAAAAACAAAACAAACAAGAATCTCCCCCCACCCTGATTAATTTCTTCAGAAGAATACAATAGAAGCCACAGTATTCATAACATAATAGTACAATGTTCAAAATACACTCCAAAGTTATTAAATGTACAAAGATAAAGGAAAATCCAAACCAATCTCAAGAAAAAAGATGATCAACAGTGATCCCAAGGTAACTGAGATGTTGCAAATAACATAAAAATTTTAAGCATCTATCATAATTATATTAGTGGCATAAAAGAATGTACAAGATAATTAGGAAATCTTGGCAGAGAAATAGAAACTATAAAAGAGAACTAACTGGAAGTTCTAGAACTAAAAAATATAACATATAAAATTTTTTAAAAATCACAAGACGAGCTTAACAGAATGGAGATGACCCAGGAAAAGGTCAATGAATTTGAAGACAGACTGATGGAAACGATCCAGCATGAAGAACGGAAAGACAAAAAAAGACTGAACCAAAAAAATGAACAGAGTATCAGATCTGCAGGCATTAAAAAGTCTGCCACAGGTGTAACCGTACTTTCAGAAGGAAAAATGAGAGACAGTGGAGTAGAAAAATATTTGAAGAAATAGTGGCTGAAAATTCTTCAAATCTGGTATAAAACCTAAATTTGCAGATTCAAGAAGCTCAATGAGCTCCAGGCAGGACAAATACAAAGAAAACAAAAGTTAAAGAGAAGAAAATCTTGAAAGCAGCCAGAGAAAGATGCTACATTACATAAAGGTGACAATGATTCTAGGGACGAGTGACTTTTCATCACAAACCAAGGGAGTCAGAAGATGGTGTAACAGCATCTGGGGAAAAAAAACCTTCAACCTCGAATTCTATATCCAGGGAAAATATCTTCTGAAACCGAAGGTGAAATAAATATACATTATATTTGTTCTATCTTTTAGTCAAAACTTTTAATTTTATATTTATTTGGTTAACCACATAGCAGTTTGCACACCAATTCACAGGAACTTGAAGACACATGTCTTAAAATGAACAGTAATTAAAATATCAAGTGAACTGGGGAGCAGGGAGAAAACATAAAAACAACTTCAGTTTTTCCTTCGATACTGAATACTGGGTAAGAAGGTATTTTTAGGGAATCTGACCCAAGAGTGGGAATAACTTACATTCTGCCAGGCTTTCCTGGTCTAAACCGACTCTCTCTTACAATCATGCCATTAGGAAAATGAAGGAATAGTTATAGTCACTCCTCTGAATGTTATTCGGACCTAGAGAAAAAATGCAGAGCTGCCATTAAAAACTCACCTGCTAAGGTTCAAAATGAAGGGTGGACAAACTATCAGACATGAGGAAAGAAAACAAGACAGGCAAGGGTATTCTGAAAGGACACATTCAAGTTGAGAATTAACTGCAAAGGCTGAGATTGAGTCAATATTTGTATTAGAAATCTCAACCTGAATTAACACATTTGTTGGACTTGTTAGTCCAGAAACAGTTCCCAAGAGAGCTCTGGAAGTGTGACCTTCTCCTGCACGTCTGCTCTGACTTTTATGAGTTCTCTTAATACTTTTTAAAGCTGCTAAGTGTTCATTTTTGTTCAAAGGATTACCAAACAACCTGCTAGTAACACAGAGATTCCCTTCATGCCGGCCTTCCTTAAACCAAGAAGCAAGACTGTTTTCCAAACTGTTTAACATCCCGAACTGACTGCCAAACACAGTTATTAACGAGCCTCTGATATCTAAACAACAGCTGTGTTCTGTCCTTTTAAAGGGCAGCCTCACCCAGACAGTGACTCTCCAAAGGTCAGCTGTGTCCTGCAGCAGGAAGTCCACTCCATGGTTGGTGGCACATGCCGGCACAACGGAACAGTCTCTGTTTGTCCCAATTCCCTTTCCTCCCTCTTGGCTAATCTTCAACTGGTCGTAAATGTTCGGCTCGCCCTGCACAGGAAGCGGGGGCCTCAGCCTTCATCCTGCTTGCTCACTGCTGCTCTTGCTCTCGCACTCCTTAACTGACTCTTAAACTCCTGTCACTGACTGTCCCCTTAGAGCTGCTGAGGACGGTGCTGAAGATGGTGCTGAGTACAAAGGGCCAGGAGGGAAAAATACTCGCTTCAGAAGCAAGTACATTTGTGACGTACTTAACTGCCAGGTGCTGTTCCAGTGCTTTCTTACATCCCCCCAGCTCCCCTGACTCTCATTCTACAGGTAGGGAAACTGCAGGTGCTCAGAGAATTTAACTCAACTGCCCATGGTCACATGGCTTTGAAGGGACACCATGAGTCTATCCAGGGCTTTCTGACTCAAGTCCAAGGGTCTTTCTACTCTGGCAGCCTTTAGGAGTAGAGACACCCTTCAAAATTCCAACTGGATTGAAAAAAAAAAAAAAAACCCTTGTCATATTGATGGGAGGTAGGTGGAAAGGGGATTTAAAAATTCACCTGGAGGAGTAAGTGCATGGGAATAGCTAACATCACTTTAATGATGATGGAGGATTTGCCTTTGCAGATATTAAAATATGTGGTATAAGGCTAATGCATAAAACAGTGTGATATCCACAGCGCCTGGCTGACAGTAAGTACTCAATAAATGTTAGTTGTCGTGATTATAATATTCTAAGCATGTTTTATACATATTGTCTCACTTAGCCTTTTTTTTTTTGTGGGCTAGGCACAGTGCAAGGACAATTTTATTCCCATTCTACAGATCAGGAAACTGAGGCACAAAGAGTTTAAATAACTTGCTAAAGGTCACAAAGTAAGTAAATGGAGTATCTGGAATCTGAACTAAGGCTGTCTGACTTCAGAGTTAAGGGTGCTACTGAAAGACTAATATTAATATCAAAAGTCTGGGAGAATTTAAATGTTCATCAGTAGGGGACTTAAATAAATCAAGGTGCATTGGTATAAAGAATATTCCTGAGAAAGAGGCAGATCTATATGATATAAAAAGATGCCTATAATTTATGTCAACAGAACAAAAAGCGGCATTGCATAAGACCTCATTTTTGAAAGATAACCATATACGTGTAGTCACAGTTGTTTGTGAAGATACATGTATGTGTACATACATATATATGTTGTACGTATATACCATCTTTTCTCTAACATAATTCCGTATTGTTTCAATCTGTTACAAGCATGCATTACTTCTACAATAAACAAGATTTTAAAAAAATAGCTCACTACCTAGAAAGTAAAGGAAAGACATTCTGTTCAGAGGAGAATGCTTCCATAAACAGGTTAAACCCCAAACAATTTTAAGTGCAAGTGGTCCTCCCCAACCAGGAGTTTGGGTGAACAGTTCCCCTGTAAAATGGTACTCCAAGCCTGGGGCAGAAGAGGACGGAGTGGGCTTCGATGCAGACCAGTCTACACAAACAGCTGTGTCCCAGCTTGTGGCTGGCCTGGTGCCCTGCACACCAGTGTGTAGGAGTAGAAAGGCTCTTCCCTGTTTGATCACTTCTTTCAGTGCTAGCCAACAGGAATAGGGTATAGAGAAGTGAGTGGCTGCTTGAATATCACTGTGGTCTGAGTGGTCCAAGTCTAGCCAGACTCAGCCCAGACATGGATCAGTCTGGACAGGGGTAAGACCCCAGACTTATGATAAGGCCCCTCTGGGCAGCAGTGATGAAGGATGGAGAGAAGGTCACCCCCTGGATGAGGGGTGGGGATGAGGGGAAATCTGGTCCATTCTGTGTTCTCTACATAGATCACTGGGTCAGGCCAGCTATAACCCTTTGTACCACACCCCAACTCCCACCTGGAGCAAGGGTGGGAATGGGATAGCCTGGTGTGCCGACTGGTTAATAACTCTGTTCCCCAGGGCTGGCCTAGGGACACTGTGGAGTCACTGTGGCAAAGAAGCTGACCTGTCATCTGATGCTATATTCAGCTGGTTGGTGCATTTCAGGTAGAATTTCTCTGAAGCTATCTTAATAGCAAAGTGGCAAATCGTTTTCTAAATTTGTCTGTGAAGGGGATTTTCTCCTTCCTTCCTTCCTTCCTCTTTCCTCCCTTCCTGTTATGAAGCATACACCCCTGCTCAGCCTTATAATCTCATTGGAAACTTGGGATGACTCTGGCAGGAGACGGCCCAGTCACCTGCCCATGGACAGGGAGGCCATCCTGTGACAAGAAACCTGGGGACAGAGAGCCTGGATCTGACCGAGGCTTTGACCTTGTACTCCCATCCACCATGCCGCTGATGCCTGTGGTGACAAAAGCTTGGAGGATGCGGGCTTGAGTATCCTACTGATGGTCAAATGTCGACCTTTTTTTTCTTTTGAATTGATTTTCATTTTTATCAGAGCAAACAAAAGCACATAGTTTAAATCAAATTGCTCAAAAATACTGAAAGCACAGTATCTTAAGACAAGCACTTTCAATGCTTCTAGCTTTTTAAAAAACCCAGATAATATGTTAATATTGCCATTTCTTGGTTTATCTATCCGTCACCTATAAACTTCCTGTTGTAATTGCTTAGATTTCAGCTCTTTTACACCATCTATCACATTTCTCCTTCTCTTACATTATGATAAATCAAGGAGTTTACTCTGATATTTTTTCCTTTGAATATTTTCCCCTCGTTGGAGTTAACACTTCCCTCTTTGCTTCATTTGCTTAATTTTCTGTGCACTTACATTCAGATTTTCCACTCTACCTGAACTATCAGTATTTATATATATAAATACTGTTTTCCAAATGACCAAGTACAACAGATAATCTGTGAATTCCAAAGTAGCCAAGCCTATTTTAAACACATTGGGCTTCTCTGGGCTGCTTTCCTGTATTGGTTCCCTGTCTTCTGGGTTCTATTTCTCTTTCTTTTTTAATTTACTTCCTCATTTTCAAGTATTTATTCTGGTTGTTTCCTAGAAAAGGATCCACAGGAAGCAAAATCTTAAGTCCTTGCAGATTTAAAAATGTCTTTGTTCTAGCCTCATACTTTCTTCGAAGTTCATCTGAGTATAAAATTCTAGACGGAAAATAATTTTCCCTTGGAACTTTGCTGACTTTGTTCTACTGTCTTCCAGCTCTCAGTGTTGATGTGAAGAGCTCTGACAGCATTCTGATTTTCAGTCATTTGTTTGTGACTGGTTTCCCCCAAAACTATGTAACTCATTGTTTCTGAAGTCGTGAATGTTGATGACAACGTGCCTCGGTCCAGGTAATTTTTTTTCCTTCATTGTACTGGGTTCTAGATGGAAAGCTCCTGACCTCCAGTTCTGAAATTTCTCTTGTATTATTTCTTTGACAATTTCCCTCTCTCTATTTTCTTTCTGCTTGAACTCCTACTCAGAGATTCTAACTCCTAGATGTACCATTTAAAATTTTTATTTACTATTTTGCCCCTATTTTCTAGCTCCTCATGTTTTCATTTTGCCTTTTAGAAACTCCCTGATTTTTGTTTCCCAGCCCTTCTATTATATTTTAAAAGTGTTTAAGTTAGTTATACCTTTTGTTTTCCAAGATCTCCTTCTTATTCTCAAATATGCTAATTTACATTTTTAAAACCTCATGAAGAAAAATGTCAGTTTGATATTTAAAATAATGCCCTACACGCATGTGCTCAGTGAGACTTCACAGTCATTGTCTTTCCTCTACAGCACAGTATGGTCCACATCCTGCTGAAGTGGGTATCAAGTGAATAAATGAAAGTTACAGCTGGCTAAGGCCTCCTGGCTACTGTCTGCCACCTGGCCATCGAGCTAGCATTCTGATCTCCCACTATGCTTGGACAGGCAGCAACAAAAAAGGATAAATTTTGCTTCCATTTGTAAATATTAAAACATTATTTATTTTAAAAGCCCTCAGGTAAGATTATGGATTTCCATCCAACGAGGCTCTCCTGGGCCTCCTCCATCCCCAGGGACTCATTCCAAGCAGCTCCAAGTACTGGGGCAGCTTTCAGTCTGGCCTGGCTGACAGCAGCCCCAGGCATTCTCCCTACTGATGAATCTAAAGACTCTGGTTTAAGCATCAGCTCCAGAAAGTTTGGCCAACCAATGAACTATTCTGTGTCCTTGTGGGAGGTGAGGATGACCCTTGGTCTAAAGATGGTTCCAGAAACAAACTGGCTTTCTGGTTTCTAGAAGTTTTAGCCTTATGTTGTGACAAACACCAAGCAGTTTATTTAAATGCCAGTCTTCTTTTAAAGGAAAATCGCACAACTCAAGCAGGACAGTCTAAAAAGCATTTTGGTGGCAAGCACGTGAAGTCATTTGCTAAATGCTCACACACTAGCATCTCTCATCCCCAGACAGAAATAAGCCACTGGAATCTGCTTTCTAACACCCTTCTAGAGCTCTCCTGTACTTCGAATCTGAAGTACGGCACCACTGAGTCCGAAGCACCAAGCAAGATTAACTTGGCAACGCGATACTGGAAGGTGATACTCTGGCAACGCTGTAAGCTGAGTTCTTCACATAAAAGTTTGATAAAACATGATTTCAGAGATTGATTGGGTTTTGCATCACTTTGAGACTGAAGCAATCATACTTTTAGCTTGGAAATACTACCAAGGAGTGAGAAAACACACCTACGATGCGGCTAATATAAGGCACACTTAAATAGCTCCTGTTGGTGTTAGCCTGATAGTGAATGTCGGGAGATGTTTTCCCGTCAAGACAGTATCTGCCAAAGTGGCACAGGGCACGCGTGCACCTCCCAGACCCCAGCTCTGTGAAACCTGCAGCTGCTGCCTGCCCTTCATCCATCACACCTGTCACTCCAGCACTAACACATCTTTTCAAAGTACCCTCTCCCCCATCTTTGGCTCTGCTCATCTGCGTGGTTGCAGCCTGTTATGTAACTGCCACCTTACCAAAGCACCAAAATGCTGAGCTGCTGTATAGGTGTTAAATTATGCAAGGCTTGACCTTATTGCTAGGAAATATCTAGCCTATTTCAATTGTCTTTGGAGGTCCAGGCAGCATTCGGAAGAGCAATTACCACAAAATTAGTCATTCCTCTCATCTATGCTCATGCAACAAGGAGAAATTGATAACTCTTGGACTGATAACCGTGGAGAGCAGTGAGTCATCTCTATAGAGTCTAATTATTTCATCACAGTTTTCATGAAATAATTATAATAACTGCAGTCCCTTACTGAACACTTACTATGTGCCAAACACTGTTTCAAGGGCTTTTCAGGCATTAATTTGTTATCTTCATAACCATCCTGTGAGGTAGGAATTATTTTTATTTTTATAATATCATTATAATTAACTTTATAATTTTTGCTCTGGCTTTAGAGATGAGGAAATGGGCATGAAGGGGTGTCAAAGATCAGCCAGCTAGAAATAGAGGAACCAAGGTACACAGATGGCTCTCCCTCCCATCACCCTGGCCCGGGCTGCACGTGCTGGGACACGGAGAGCCCAGGCACGTGTCTCGGTTTGGTTTACGTGGACGTCTTGTGACACGTACTGTTGTCAGGCCACAGGGGGCGAGGCACACTTGAGAAGGTGCTCAGAAAACACCTTGGTAAGTGGGATGTTGCCAACAAGAATTCCACCACACTCAAACTTTCTGCCAAGGTATGCCGGAAAGGACTTCGCAAAATAACTTGGCCCCCAGGGCCAAATGGCCAAGCACGTCAGGAAGACAGCAGCTTGGGCCCAGGCCAGTGCAGGCCTGAGAAGGTCACAGGCTACAGCACTGCACTCTTGCTGTTACGTCCTGGATGGGCATCTGGATGGGCTCCTGAGATGGGAAGCTTCAGGAAAGCTTAATAGCGTCCACAGGGACAGCATCAGGGAGCTAAAAAAAAAAAAAAAAAAAAAAGGGAGGGAAAAAAAGGGAAGAAGAAGAAGAAAACACAGAACCAAAGACATGAGCTTTGTTTCTCAAAGGGAGATCTGAGGGCCCCCTACATCAGGGCCATCCAGAGAGTTGTTTTTGTTTTCTTTTGAATGCAGCAGGTCCTATCCTGGACCTGTTAAATCAGGGCTTCCCCTTACTGGGCTCAGAAGTCTTGATTTTTAGAAATTTGATGTATTCTAAGCACTGATACCATTGCTTTTGGTCTCTGGGGCTTCATGTCCAGACATCAGAGAAAAGCTGTATTTTAAAAGCAGCATTCAATTCAACAGGTAGCATTCAGGTCTGACAATGAGGATTCTAGTCAGCTCTATTAACAGCTTGCTGGCTGACCACGGGGGTGTCTCCTGGCTTCTGTGAATCTCAGTGAGATCAGGGGACTAGGCTCCTCCCATCTCTAAACCCTGTGCTTCCTACTAATTGTACCTAAGTATTTACTGAAACAGAACTGATGAGGTCCTAAAAGGAGTGGTCAGATGAGTACCTGGAAGAGCAAGTCAGTATGGGCTGGAGGAGGGCTCTGGCCTTGACAGCTGGGAGATTCGGGACTGGGGTGGCCACCTGATGGGGCAGGCATCACAGAGACTCGGATGTGAGGAGCTGGGGAAATGAACTGGGAGGGAAATAAAGTACGTCTATGTTAAGGGAAAGGTTAGGAAGCAAGCATGGGAGGTGAGATGGCTCCAGGTTACAGAAGCCCTGGAGCGCCAGGGAGAGGATGTCGGAGATGGTGGAAACTAGACAGGGAAGCAAGAGTGGGAAGTGGTGCTTTGGGAAGAAGGCTGTGGTGGCCTCTGCAGGATGGGAAGGTTGTTAGAGGATATGGGGCAGACCCGGGGGCTGGGCTAGGAAGAGACATTTGTGACCCGAGGACAGGCTTCTTCTAGAGCTGATGTGACCTTGACCTGGATCTGCGGCAGAGGGAACAGGAGGGGAGAATGTGTCAACGGGAAAAGCTCCAGGACTCTGGGATGACGAGGGGTTCTTATGACTCTTTTTGTTTACTTGTTTTTGCTTTCTGCTTATCTGTAGTTTCTGTTCTCTCTGGAGTGAGCAGATATTGCTTTGTGACAAGAAAAAGAAACATACAGTTCAGCACTTCCTTTGGGAAACCAGAAAACAAATTTTCACCCCTTTGCAGCTCAGGCCGTCCTCCAGCTAGTCTACTCCTCTTTAGAAGCCCTTGCTTGTATTTTTTGCCCAATTATCTGCACCCCACACCCTTGTCCCTTTGCTCAGAGGCTTCTGTAGAGTATTCCTTCTCCTCTTCTGGAGCATTCCTTCTGCCAACCTTCTGTACTGAAAAGCCTCACCACCTCAAGGGGAGGCTTCTCCTGGAGCCCAGGGTCCCAGTCTTAGAAGACTAGGTCAACAAACTCCCTGCTGTCCCACAGGGGCTCCAGACCAGGACTCTACCAGCTCGCTTCAGCTTCTCTGAGGAGTCTTTACGTCCTTGAAGCCAATCTCAGTACCGGCCTCAAAATCTTCTCCAAAAGAATTCCTGTCATCCTCCTGCGAAATGCTCCCCTCTGTGAGGAAGACCACTGGATCTCCCAGCACCACCCTCTGATTCTCCCAGCTTGGATGACCATTCCCCTACTCCCATGGCCACCAAGCAGAACTTCCTATATAACACGTCAGACTCTGAAAACCCATCCTGACCATGAGTACCTGGCTTCTTGGATGTCCATATTCCAAATAAATATCCAGTCTGTGGCACTCTTCTTAATTCAGTTTCCTCCCAAGCATCCTGGATTCTAAGGTCGATGACTTAAACTGACCTCAACAGTATCCTGAATTCTCTCATCCTCTGAAAATTCTCTCATCCTGCCGAGCCACCCTCTAACCTGGGACCAGCTGTACCATCAGGCTCCCTTACAAAAGTTTCAGTAAGGCCTCCAGGTCAGCCCAACTGCCCACACCCCATCAAATCCCTCCTCTACTGTTGATTCTGTCAGAGACCCTCACCACTTTCCTCAAGACTCCTGCTCCACTCTCATTTTCCCCACCTCTGGCAAAGAGTCCCACCTCCCATTTCACTAAGAAATTGGGCAACCATGAGTTAGGAGCACCATTTTCCTTTCAGCTCAAAACTTTTCCTTATCTTCAATTGTCTTCTCCTCCTTTCTGGGAAGAAATGTTCTGCCCCTTTAGGGCTAACATCTATGTCTGCATCCGGGCCCTCCTGCTCTTCAATGAATTATCCCTTCTTTACTGAAGCTTCAAGCTCTCTTTCTTCCCTGGCTGTTCTCCATCCGTCAAGAAAAATGCTTTGACACTCCCCACCCCTACCACCCTCTCATCTCCTTGTTACTGCCAAGCTCTTTAGAAAGTCTTGCTATTTTTGTAGAAATGATGCACATTCATGCAAACACTTTAAACAATACAGAAGAGCAAAAAAAAAAAATAACTGTTATCCAACAACCTACCATCCAGAGATAACCGCTGCTGGAAATTTCGTGACCATGCTTCCAAATTATATTTTATGTACACATGCACATACCGAAGTATGCGTTTAACACAGAAGAGGCCACACTGGACATGCTCTTCTGGGACTGCTTTTTGTAAGCAATAACATCTCCCTAGCACATTTTCTACACGTCTCCATCCTGTTTTGTAACTACGGAAGGTACTCTAGTGAATGCAAAGAGCCTAATTACTTCCCTGTCCCCTGTTGATTTGTCCCCCCCCCCTTTTTTTTTTTTTTGCTGCTATAGATAACACTGTGTTGAGTATTTTTGAGTTTGTGAAATTATTCATGTATGGCAAATTCCTTCAAAGGGCTAGTTGGATAAAACAGACTCACATTTTATGTTTGATACATACTACCAGTCTTCCTTAAACCCTTAAGAACCCTGAGTATTTTCAATTTTTAAAAAATTTACCTAAGATCAAGAATGAAAAAAGAGGACAGCATTACAGATTCCACAGATGTTAAAAAGAGGGTATTTTGAACAACTTTCACCCATTATTTTGAAAACATATAAAACAGATAAATTCCTAGGAAAAAGAAACTTGCCAAACCTTTTATAAGAAGAAATAGAATATCTGAATAGTCCTGTACATATTAAGCAAATTAAATCTATATTTTAAAATCATTCCACAAAGAAATTTCTGGCCTCAAAGGGCTTCACCTTGTAATCTACTAAATATTTAAGGAGGAAATAACACCAACCTTACACAGATTCTTCCAGAGGATAATATTTTCCACTTTGTTTTTTGAGATCAGCAAAATCTTGATACCAAAACCTCACAAGGACATTTAAAGAGAAGAAAAATCACAGGCCAGTCTGTTTGGACATGATGATAAAGTTACAGGCACTGTTAGTGTTATAGTGGTTTGTTACCAGTTACTTCATAACTGAGAAAAATGCTAAATTTTAGTTAGAGGTCAAAGAAATTTTGGATGTAATTTTTTTCCCTAACCAAGTTGACGGACTCCCTGAATTCTATTCATGGACCACTTGGGTTAAAAATCCCTGCACTAAAAAAACAGTCCTGGAGGCAGCCCAGACCACAGGGGAACCAGAGCTCCAGTCCAAACGGGAATCCCACCAGTTCAAAGCCTTAGTGAGGGCCTCTGTGTCAGGATGCCACAGGCCTTCAAACACTTTCTGACTTGATTTCTTTCAAGATGACTCTTCTTGATTTTGCATTTCACACTTTGTTCTCCAATATGATTTTCCTTTGCTTCATACAAAGGACTTGACTCAACAATTCAGTTCCTTTATTCATACCCTAATAAATTCCCACGATAACAAGGGAGAATTGGCAAATCAAGTGAACCATTCCTTTGATGACAACCAGGCTATTTGACTACACATCTGTAAACATAACATTTTAAACCAACATGGACTTTTGCGGCCAGCGCTCTACACAAAGCCAGCTTGGCTCCAGACCAAGCACTCATGACACCCTTTGGAAGGTCACCTGAGAGAAACAGAATAGGACAGGGTGTGACCTGGCAGAGCCTGGGCTAGGACTGAGGATCACTCGCGCTCCCTCTGGAAAGCTCAGTGACCAAGTGTTTTGGACACTTCCTGAACACTCTCCCGCTGGGAAAAGGACCAGCTAAATCCAGTAATTGCATTTTTACCACTTCTTGCCAATGTATCTCTATGTACAGGAGGTAATATTTTAAAAATTTATCTTAATACTTAAGTCCATTGTTAACATTTTAAATTATGAAACACTCACACATACAGAGAAGTACAGAGAATAAATATTACAAACAACTATACATTGGGCTATCCAACTACCCAGATCTTGGGTAGCTTAGCATTTTGCTGCATTTGTCCCAAGAAAATAGTTCATAAAAAAGAAGACATTAAAGATACAATGGAAGCCACCTGTGTACCCTTCTCTGGTCCCACTTCCTCTCCAGAAATAACCACTATTTTGACTGCGTTATTCATCATTCCTGGTGTTTTTGTGGTTTTAAAAGATATGCATATATCCATACGCTATAGAGAAACTATTTTTGCATGTTTTCAAACTTTTTTTGTATAGTATCACACTGCATGTGCTAGTATGGAACCTGCATGTTCCTTCAACATTACATTTAAAAATTTTAGCCATGTGAACAAATGTAGCTCTGGTTTATCGCCTTTAAGTACTGTACGTGATTTCACTGTCTGAACAAGCCACAATTTATTTACCCAGGATTTTGTTTTTATAAGCTCTCTTCCAACTAGATCTCAGCCCAGCTCCTCAAATGAGCATATACCTAAGGAGAATCAAGTAGGCCTACAAACACTGGCTTCCTTTTATTTCTAGTAGTTCCTGGAAAATGAGCACCAAGTTTAAGGGAGAACAAGGACTGTTATGTTATGGTGAAGCATCTGAGCTGAATCAACAGCAGGTGGGGGCAGGAGTCTACTTCACTAAAGTAGTTCTAAGGTGCAGTTAAGTGTTTTTTCCTGGCTCTGAAACAGCCAAATCTAATTTGTTGGCCATAGCAGAGGGTCTACAAGCCACCAAAATCTTTCGACAAACTCCTTTCCATCTAAAACAGTTTAGGTGGATTCTGTGCTTCGCCCCTTAGAACTCTGCCCAGTAATAATGGGATTCAAGCATCTTTAAGAGCCTTCTTGGCATCCTATCCACTTAAAAATATCTTGAAACGCCACTTCTATTTAGTTATACCCTTAGAAATGATGCGTAAGTGTTAAGAGTAAAGCCTACCACTTTGTCTAGAATTTTAGAGATAAAAGCTCTTGGATTCTTAATCTTTACTATAAACTGTACCTTCTCTCATTTCTACTATTCCTGGTACCCAAAGGAATATGAAGAGGGCTGAAGAGGGTTAAGAATTAATAGCTAGGCTCAAAGAAACAGAATTTGTTAAATAAATAACAGAACATGAATTGTAAGAAAATGTGGTCTGTCAACATGGGTGAGCCCTAGAATCTATCCTGTTAAATAGGCTGCCTCTGGTAGAAGCAGAAAGCAACATCTTTTAGAAAATTACGGTTGCTGTCTTTCAAGATGTAAATCTCAAAGGGCATATGATTTTCTCCAAATAGTTCCTAAATTTCTTTCTTTTTTTGTTTATTCCTCACTCTTGCCCAATTAGATCTGGCTGGAACCTCCAATTCACTGATGAATGAAAGTGATGAGAACAGACATCACTGTGTTTCCTGGTCATAAAAAGAAATTTTGCAGTCCTTCTTCCTAAAGCATAATGTTAGCTGCGAGTTTTCCCTTACTGCTCTTTTACCAATCAGGTTGAAGTAGTCACTATTTTAGTTCATTTGGGGTTTTTATGGGGAAAAGATGTTAGTTATTTTCACATGCTTTTTCCTGCATCTATTGAGATGATCATGTATTTTTTAGTTTAGTCATAGGGTGTATTACAGTGATTCATTCCTAAATTTCCTTGTAATGGAGTCAGACAGAGGTTTAACTCTCTTGGTTCTACTATTTGGTAGGTACGTATCTACATCTTGTAGGCAAGTTCCTTAACCTCTCTGAGACTCCACGGGGATTATAACACCTACATCTTAAGGCTGCTGGAGGATGAAATGAGATACACATGTACAGTACTTGGCATACGGTCATCCTCAAACAGATGGTAGCTTCCAGGGCACTCTGCACACCATCTTCTTAAAGCACGGGGTTGAGCACCTCCGATGCCTGCTCAGGTCTCATACACCTGTGCACCCCAAGCACCTGGTACAGATGAATGGCACACAGTGGGTGCTCAACAAATGTTTACTGACTAAATGAACTAGCAATAATAATGAGAAGAGATGTTTATTAAATACTTATATACTTTGGTATCAACTTATTTACTTCAATATCTACTATACACACACACACACACATTATATTATTTAATCCTCATACTCACCCCATTGGGTATATACTACTATGAAATTAAGACTCAGATTAAGGAACTTGTCAAAGTTTACACAGAGTCAATGTAATGGAGTTGAAATTCAAACTGAAGCCTGGGCCCTTAAACAATATACTCTACTGCATTCTGCTTAGACAGGGCAGGAAGGGATCAAGAGAAGTTTGTTGACGCTTGAGACGGATCCTGGGGGATGATTAAGAATCCGCCAGGCGCAGAAAGGAAAAAGCATCTGCTAAGAGAAACCAGCACATGCACAGTGGAATGAAAACGCACAGCCTGTCTGGGCTCAGCGAGCAGTTCATTACCATATGGAAGGGGGTCCCTGGAAAGGAGGCTGCAGAGGTGGTCTAGAGTCAGTCCCTGAAGGGCAACAGGCTATGAAACACCATGTTGCTACCTACAGGCCAATGGGGAACCACCGAGAAACAGCCTTAGGTGGCAGCAGCACGATCAGAGCTGTGCTTTAGAAATTTAGATCCAGCAGCCTCGTGGAGGAAGAGCTGGGATGAGAGCCCAAACAAGAGACAGGAAGCTAGAAAAGAACCTCAGCCGCTGGCCCAGTCTTCACCTTGGAGACCCTGATCATCTCGGCAGTATCTTCTAAGCTCTGTCTTCAGGTCAGTGGCAAACAGACTGTGGTCTCTATACAAACTGGGTCAAGCTACCTGGATGAAGAGTTTGTTCTCTGGGAAGTTTCGCCTGGTTTACCTACCCAGTGGCAAAAGAACTCAAGTGACCCAGCGATTGCCAGACCCTTCCCTCTTGTTTAGGTAACAGAAGTACTTCCTTTCTTTCTGCAGACACCTGGGGACAGCCTCTGGAGCCCAGGCCCTCTCTGCAGAGCTGAAGCTTCCGCACATTTATTTCTGCTCTGGTGATATTATATTCTCCGGTTCGCTTAGACTCCATCATGATAGTCCCTATTTTTACACTATTGTATAACTATGGGAGACTGTATTTTAAACTCAAATGCTTGTTTATCTTATCTTGTACTTTTGTGTTAGCTTTCTGCAGAAGGCTACTCAAGATTAGAAGAAATTCTCAGCCCCAATTTTAAACCTGGAAAAAGATATACTGTACAAAATCTGTTTGGGTAAGTTCCTAAAAAAAGAGTGGAGGAAGTCATAGGTTTTGTCTTTCAGAACACCCTTCAGTGCAAAATGCAGAGTAAATCTGCCCCACCAGATTGTAAAATGTCTTGGTCTTCTCTCCTGCTTAAATCATGACCAACCATTTACTTCTGAGGGAGGGCTGGTACTATATCAAGCTTAACACTGCTTCACATTAAGGAGGCTGATCAAAATTTAAGGAGGGAAGAGAGTCCAGAAATAGACCCACACATAGACAAAGGCAATACAATAAAGGATGGTCTCTTCAATAGCCCATATGGAAACAACTGGACATCCACATAAAAACCAATAAACTTCAATTTCTCCTCTTTGAATGACATCATCAACACCTCACACCCGTTAGCAGAGCTACTATCAAAAAGACAGAAAATAACAAGTATTGGTAAGGATGTGGAGAAACTGGCACCTTGTGTACCTGGTGGGAACGTAAAATGGTATAGCTGTTGTGGAACAGCAGGTATGGTGGTTCCTCAAAAAACTAAATATAGAATTATCATATGATGCAACAATTCCAATCCTGGGTATACACCCCAAAATACTGAAGGGAGGGACTGAAACAGATAACTGTACACCCATGTTCACGGCAGCATTATTCACAAAACGGGGAAGCAACCCAAGTGGCCACTGACAGATGAATAAATATACAGAATATGCTGTATTTTATATAGCACACATATAAGAAGTCATACTATATATGTCTTTTCTCTCTCTCATGCTCTCTGTGTCCCCCCCTACATAACACACACACAGACACAATGGAGTATTATTCAGCCTTAAAAAGGAATGAAATTCTGACATGCTACAAATGCATCAACCTTGAGGACTTTATACTAAGTAAAATGAATCAGTTAGGAAAAGACAAATACTGTATGATTCCACGTATACGAGGTAGCCAGGGTAGTCAAAATCAGACACAGAAAGTAGAATGATGGCTGCCAGGGGCTGAGGAGAGAGGGGATGGGGAGTTACTGTTTCATGGGTACTGAATTTCAGTTCTGCAAGATGAAAAGAGTTCTGGAGATGGGTGGTGGTGATATCTGCACAACCATATGAATGTACTTAATACCACTGAATGGTACACTTAAAAACAGTTAAGATGGTAAATTTTATGTAATGTGAATTTTACCCCCCCCCCAAAATGGAAAAGGAAAGACATTGCTTAGAGAATGAAAAGACACATCACAGACTGGGACAAAGTATTTGCAAAACACATATTCAACCAAGTACTTGTGTCCAGAATACCTATTAAAAAAATTTTAAACTCAACAATAAGAAATCAAACAATCCAGTATTTTTTTCAATTGGCAACAATTTGAAAAGATACCTTGCCAAAGAATTTATCTGAATGGCACATAAGCACACGAAAAGAATCTCAGCACTATCAGGTGTTGGGGAAACAAATTAAAACCACAGCAAGATACCACGAGATGCCCACTAGAGTGGCTAAAATGAAAAAACTAACAATGCCAAGTACTGCCAAGGATACAGAGCCATCATTGCATGATTCCATTTATATGACATTTCAGAAAAGGGAACAGTGGGTAGAGAAGAGATCAGTTGCTCGGTGCTGAGCATGGAGGGAAGGTAACTAAGGGGACAGGGAATATTTTGAGAATGATGGAAATTATTCTCTATCCTGATTACGGAGGTGGTTACACAGCTGTATGAGTCTGTCAAAACTTACAGAACTTGGTAACCTTGGGTTACACCAAAAAGAATGATTGTTACTGTATGGAAATTTACTTCATAAAAAGTTCAACAACAATAACAACAAAAATTCAAGAAGTCAAGCCTAGGTAGTGAAACAGTCTACTGTGGAATAGAAAAGTCCCTGCTCACCAACAAGTGTTTACACACTCGTCAGAGCTAACAGCTCCTCAAAGTGTGTACTTGTTTGATGACTGCTATGAAATGTATTTGTTCTAACCAAAACAAAAATGAATACGTTGAGCTGTTCCCTCAAAAAGGGGAAAGAAAATACAGCTCCGACGGACGTATTTAATTCTATGGAATTAAAGTCAATGGTCAGATCTGAACATAAGTGAGTCAGATACTTAGAACAAATTTATGACATGCTAAGCATGGAAGCTGAATCTTGATCAGAATACAGAGGGAGACATTATATCCAATGCCAAGTACAGGATGGATTCTTCTTGGAATACTGACTTCTCTCTGATATCAAAAGGCTACATTTTATTCAAGCCATGTTGACAAGGTGGTGAAGTTTGTTCTTCAAGATGCCCTCAAACTGAAAGCTTAGGTTAAATACTAATTTTGAAAGATAAGAATAGTATCAGCCATCACATATTAAGTCACTTCTCTTCAGTTTTTAAGACTGCTTTAAGTACCAGGATTTTAAAACATTTTGGCAAGTAGCCTTAATACGAATTACAATTACAAAGAAACCTTTCAGTTTTTAACTTGAAGCAGCTACTCAGAATCAAAATGAGCGATTACTTAGGTGATTACATAATCCTTAGCATCCAGAAAGACCACTGTTTATTAGGCTCTGGTTTCAGAGAACTATGCCACCAGTGTTTTCTGTCTTGATCCCAAATACAAAAATGCCCACATCCCAGCCCAGCGCTACAGGCAGTTCCTAAGCCTTTGCTCCATTATGTGTTATTTCAAAGCCATGAGACAAATATTTGCTTAATTTTATTTTAAATAAGGACTGAATGTGCACCCTCATTTAAAAAAAATAGTAAAATATACATTACAAGGTTAAAGGAATGGAAACTATTTAATGAAAGTAGATTTTTTAAAAGAAAGCTATGCCATTAAACATACTGAACTTCAAATGTCTGATAAACCACGATTTAAAATCTAGTAAATAAGTTCTAAGGTATATATTATATCTCAATATGACCCAAGAGAATCCTTACATTCTCTTTTTAAGTAGCTGTATACAGCTGACCTTAGCATCACACATTACTTCCAAAACAAGTGAAAAAAAATTATATATGTATATTTAAATCTAGAATCATTGTGGCCACAGTGTTTCCTAATCTCTGCCAATTCCTGGCTGAAAGGAATAGTGAACCCCCCGACCCTGTCAGGTACCCACTTCCCCCACCCTTGGCATCACTAAAAGAGAAAAAGCCATTTACCTCACTTTGGGGTATATATCCAAAGAAAACAAAATCATTGTCTCAAAGAGACATCTGCACTCCCATGTTCACTGCAATATTATTTACAATAGTCAAGACGTGGAAATGACCTAAGTGTCCATCATCAGATGAATGGATAAATAAAATGTGATACCTACACACACACACATAAAATTATATATATAATGGAATATTATTCAGTCATAAAAAGAAGGAAATCCTGCCATCTGCAACAATATGGATGGACCCTGAGGGCAGTATGCTAAATGAAATGACTCAAGACAGAGAAAGACAAATACTGTACGATCTCACTTATAATACGGAATCTTAAAAAAAAAACAAACAAAAAAAACAAAACAACTCCATAGAAAGATCAGATTTGTGGTTACCAGAGGCAGAGCGTGAGGGGTAAGGGAATTGCATGAAGAGGGTCATAAGGTACAAACTTCCAGTTATGAGATAAATAAGTACTAGGGAGGTAATGTACAACATATGCTGTGTGGTATATTTGAAAGCTGCTAAGAAAGTAAATTCTAAAAATTCTTATCATCAGGGAAAAAAATTGTTTTGGTAACTATATGAGGTAATGGATGTTTTAAACTTATTTCACTACATATATATTTCTATATATACATATGTATTGAAATGATTACCACAATAAGTTTATATATATATACACATACACATACATATGTCAACTCATTATGCTGTATCTCTTAAACTTAAATATGCTGTATGTCAACTGTTTCTCAATAAAACTGGAAGGAAAAAAACAAACAAATACCTCAGAATTAAACTTGAAGCTGTGTGGTCCCCCCTGAAAACCCAGTTCTGCCACCGCAAACGGGGCTGCCCTCCAACCTGGGGCACTCCAGTCAAGTACAGTCTGGGGCAAGTTTTTCAGACCTACTTCCAGGGCAGCACAGAAACAGACTTCTCCAGTCACTGGCCAGCGAGCCCTGCCTGGTGGTCATGGGTACTGAAACCAGAGATAAGCTCCTTGGGTTCACCCCCATGAAGACACTTCTTTCTACTTGAATGGATGCTTCCTTGATTGAGAAATAAAGTGAAAGGTAAGATATGGGCTTAAACATGCTTGCCAATCAAACAGAATATTAGATCACAAACACATCTACATCAGGATACTCAAGAATTCGGATCAAAAATTTTGCTGTTAAGACTAAAGCTTATAAATGCGCCCTTCTAAGGTTGGTTAAACAACAGTTGTCACTGAAGCTCTACTGATGTAGACTTGATTTCACACTGAATTCATTACAATTTCTCTTTTCTAGACACAATCAAGATTCTCAAAGCACTAACTCAAGTTGACTTTCACAATGGTTGTTAGCACATTGTTGAAATAAATCTTTAAAATGACAACTTTCCAGCTCTAGTCTTCCTTAAAATACTTAATTTGGATAGGTCTAAAAATTATTCAAGGGGCTTCTACTTCCAAGAAGATAAACATGTTCTTCCTATTCTTTCCACAAAGTACAACAAAAAACCCTGCTTCTAAAGCAAACATAAGAAGACTGCAAGGTGGAGAGGAGGCAGAGCAGCAAGGGACCCAAGACCTGAAATGCCATGGCAGTGATCCCTGGGTTTTCTCTTGCCTCGTACAACCCAGACTTAATGTTGAAGAGGATGGATACAGGGAAAAATCAACAGTTGCAGACAAAAAAGTTCCCTCAAAAGCCTACTCTCTGTAACCAGAAGACCAGAGGGGTACAGTCTATTGCAAGACAGAAAACTTCCAGATAATAACTAATCTACTGCAGTGAAGACAACAACAACAATACACACACACACACACACTGTGGCCCCAACCCCATCCATGCCAGCAAAATCCAATGGTTACATAGATTTCCACCTGCACAGGGAAGTCAGGAGGCACCCTGCTGCCCTGCGGGGACAGTGTCAGAGGTCACGAAGGGAGAAGAGGCCTTCATTCCTGACAGCTGGTAATGAGTCCCTTCCTCTCCCAGTGATGTCAGTGACAACCATGTGGCCAGTGTGGACTTCCAGTCCGATCCAGAGGTAATGAAATGCTCTTCCCCTCCCTATTGGGGTGGTGTCAGGGGAGGAATAGGAAGAGTCGAGGCTTCCACCATCACCCAGTGGTGATGAGACCACTCCCACTGCAGTTCAGCAGAGACCATGTGGGAGCTGAAACTCCCTCCCCTGCCCAGCAGTTTGTCAAAAGAGGCCAAGTGGAGATCCTGGCCTTCTACTTCTCTCTGACAAGAACAAGGCAGTGCTCCCCCTTCTCTGCTGGAGTAAACTCAGAGAAAACCAATTAAAACAGAGGGCTTAAATAAGATCCAGAGTCTCATAACATAATACGAAAATGTCCTGGTTTCCATTGTAATTCACTTGTTACACCAAGAACCAGAAAAATCTCAAACTGAATGGAAAGAAAAGACAACCAATAGATGCCAATGTCAGGAAGACAGAGATGTTCCACTTATCTGACAAAGATTTTCAAACAGCTATGATGAAAGTAATTAGGAACACATTTAAAACAAAAGAAAACAGAAAGCCTCAGCAGAGAAAGTCTTAGCACAGAAATACAAGATACAAAAAAGAACTAAATGGAAAATTTAAAACTAAAAAAATACAAAAGTTGAAATAAAAAGCTCAGGGGATGGGCTTGATAGCAGAATGGAGGAGATTAGGAACAAATCAATGAACCTGAAGACAGAACAATAGAAATTACCCAAGCTGAATCAACAAAGATTTTTTTAAAATACAGTATTGATAAACCTCTGGAACTATAACAAAAGATCTAATATTTTGTCATCAGAGTTCCAGAAGGAGACGAGAAAAAGGCACGACTGAAAAAGCACTTCAGGAAATAATGGCCAAAAACTTCCCAAATTTGGCAAGAGACAGTCTCACAAATTCAAGAAGCTGAGTGAATCCCCAGTAGGATAAACGTGAAGAAATACATGCCAAGACACAGCACAACTAAACTTCTGAAAACTGAAGACAATACAGCTACTCTGGAATACATTTGATAGTTTCTTACAAAATGAAAAATGTTTTCACCATACAGTACAGTGATAGTAGCACTCCTTGATATTTACCCAGATGAGTGGAAAACTTATGTCCATAAAAAAACCTGCACACAGATGCTTCTAGAAGCTTTATTCATAATTGCTAAAGCTTGGAAGCAATCAAGATGTCCTTCAGTCAATGAATGGACAAGCAGTGATGTAGCCACACAATGGAACATTATTCAGGGCTAAAACGAAGTAAGCTATTGTTAAGCCATGAAGAGACATAGGGGAACCTTAAATGCATATGACTAAGTGAAAGAAGCCAATCTGTAAAGGCTACATAGTGCATGATTCCAACCATACGACATTCTGGAAAAGGCAAAACTATGGCGACAGTTAAAAGATCAGTGGTTGCCGGGGTTAGGGGGATGGAGGGGTGAATAAGTAGAAATACGGAGGAGTTTTAGGGCAGCAAGATTATTCTGTATGCTGTTGTAATAATGGACACATGTCATTACACCTTCGTCAGAACCCACAGAATGTATAACACTAAGAGTGAACCATACCGTAAACTGTGGATTTTAGGTAATAATGTGTCAATGTAGGTTCATAGATTATTATAAACATAGCAGCTGGTGCAGGACAGTGATAGTGAGGGTGGGCTGTGCATGTGTGGGGTCAGCATTACATGGGAACTCTCTACTTTCTGCTCAATTTTGATGTACACCTAGAACTGTTCTAAAAAATAAAATCTATTTTTAAAAAACATATTGAACTGAATGAAGATGAAAATACAACATAAGAAAATTTGTAGGAGATTGCAAAAGTAGCGCCAAGAGAAAAACACGTAGCACTAAATGCACACGTTAGGGAAAAGGAAAAGTCTCAAATCAGTCATTTAAGTTCCCCTCCAAGAACCTGCAAAAAGAGCAAAATAAACCTAAATGAAACAGAAGGAACAAAAGAAAAGAACAGGTATCAATGAAGTTGAAAAACTTAAAAGCAAAAGAGAAAAACAATGAAACACAGAACTGGTTCTCCGTAAAGATCAAAAAAATTGAGAAACCTCTATCGAGACTGATAAAAAAAAAATAAGATAGAAGACACAAATTATCAATACCAGGAATGAAACAAGGGGTATTGGGAACAAGGGATATCATTTCAGACCCTGCAAACATCAAACTGACAATAAAGGAATAATAATGTGAACAACTCTACTCACAAATTTGACAACTTAGATGAAATGGATCAAATCTCAAAAAACAAAAATGATACAACTTACCCAATATGAAAGAGATAATTGGAATAGCTCTATAATTATCAAAGAAATTGAATTTGTAATTAAAAAACTCCCCCCAAAGACATCTCAGGGCCCAGATGATTTCACTGAAGAATGAACACCAATTCTACACAATCTCTTTCAGAAAAGAGAAGAGAGAATACTTCCCAATTTATTTTACAAAGCTGAAACCAAACCAGATAAAGACCATGCCAAAAAAGGAAAACTACAGGTCAACATCACTCATGAATACAGATGTAAAAATCCTTAACAAAATGTTAGCAAATAGAATTCACTAATTTATTTATTTATTTATTTATTTATTTATTTATTTATTTATTTACTATAATATATATATACACACACACCACAACCATGAGGTTTATTCTAGGCATGCAAGCTGGTTCGATATTTACAAATCCATCAGTGTAATCTACCATATTAACAGACTAAAGATGAAAACTCACATGATCCTATCAACTGGTGCAGAAAAAACATATGACAAAAATTCAGTATCTATTTTTGATAAAAACTCTCAGAATAAAATGGAATACAGAACTTCCTCAACCTGATAAAGACAGCTACAAAAAACCCAACAGCTGACAATATACTTAATGGTGAAAGACTGAAATGGTTTTCCATTTGGAACAAGGCAAGGATATCCTTTCTCACAACTTTACTGAACATATTTCTCTTAAGTTCTCATCAGTGCAATAAAGCAAGAAAAAGAAATAAAAAGTATACAAGTCAGAAATGAAGAAATATAAGTATTCTTATTTGATGACATGTTTCTCTATGTTAAAAACCCAAGAAATTTACAAAGCCTCTTATAACTAATAAGTGAGTTCAGCAAGGTCACAGGATATAAGAAAAACATACAAAAATTAACTGTATTCTTATATGCTAGCACTGAACACATGAGAGTCACAATGAAAAATATAATAAAATCACTTAAAAAAAAGAAACACTTAGATGCAAATCTAACAAAAACATTAATAGGACTTGTATGCTGAAAACTCTACTACTCAGTTGAAAGAATCAAAGAGTATCTAAATAAATGGAAAGACATACTCAGCATTGTCAAGATGACAATTCTCCCCAAATTGATACACAGGTTTAACCCAATTCATATCAAAATTTCAGCAAATTTTTTTTTGGTAGATTTAGACAAGGTTACTGTAGAATTTATATAGAAAGACATACAAACTACATCAGCTGTAATAGTTTTGAAAAAGAACAGAATTTGGAGGAGTCAGTCCATTCTATTTCAAGACTTAATATATAGCTACAGTAATCAAGACTGTGTGATACAGGCAGAGGTACAGGCATAGATCAGGGGAACAAAATAAAGAACTCAGAAAGGGACCTACACAACATGCAGAACTGATGTTTCACAGAGATGCAAAAGAAATTCAAAAGAGGAAGGATAGCCTTTCCAACAGATGCGGCTAAAGGGAAACAACCAGAGACAAAAAACTGAATTTAAGTCATCACCTTATTAAAAAAATTAAATCACAATAAATCATGGTCTTAAATGTAAAATGTAAAACTACAGAACTTATGGGAAAAATATGAGAAAAATCCTTGAGATGGCGTGCTAGATGAAGAGTTTAGACTTGACATCAAAAGCACAAATACAATCAATAAAAGGAAAAAAAACCTGATACATTGTATCTTATTAAAATTAAAACTCTTTGCTCTGCAAAGATGAAAAGACAAGCTACAGATAAGGACAAAATATTTGTGAACCACATATTTGACAGAGGAGTAATATCTAGAATATGTAAAGAATTCTCAAAACCCAACAGTTAAAAAAAAATTCAAGTAGAACACGGGCAAAAGACAGGAAGGGACATCTCATCAAAGACATACAGAAGGAAAACAGCACATGAAAAGTTTAGCATCATTAGCCATCAGGGAAACGCAAATTAAAACCACAAGCAGATAACCACTACACGCTTATCAGAATGCCTAATGTGAAAAAGTGACATCAAGTGCTGGTGAGGATGTGGAGAAACTGGATCATCTATACATTGTTGGTGGGACTGTAAACTGGTACATGTAATCTGGAAAATGGTCTGGCAGTTCCTTAAAAAAGTAAATATGCGATTACCACACGACCCAGAAATTGCATGCCTGGGTATTTATCTCAGAGGAATGAAGATTTATGTTTACACAAAAATCTGTCCACTAATGTTTATTGCAGCTTTATCTGTAATAGTCCAAACCTAGAAGCAATCAGATGTTCTTCAAAGAATGAATGGTTAAACAAACTGTTATATGATGATATGTTATGGAACACTACTCAGCAATTAAAAAAAATAAAATATTAATATAAGTAACAACCTGGATGAAAATGCAGAGAATCATGCTAAATGGAAAAAAGTCAATTCCAAAAGATCACATATTGTTTGACTCCATTTATATACATTCCTAAGATGACAAAATTTTAGAAACAAAGAACAGACTAGTGGTTGCCAAAGGGCTGATAAGGGATGGGAGGGAAGTAGATGTGGTTATAAAATGGCACCGCAAGGGATCCCCCTGTTGATGAAATTTTTCATCCTGACTATACCAATGACTTTGTACTAACATTTTGCAAGATGTTAATACTGGCAGTAATTAGGTAGGGGGTCAGGGGATCTCTGTGATTTCTTACAACTGCATGTAAATCCACATTTATCCTCAAATAAAAGGTTTAATTTAAAAAAGTTTATCAAACTGAACTTACTCCAAATCTGTTCTGGCATCTGAAATAACTATTGCTTCCAAGAACCTTCTTGCCATAATTCTGTTAGCAGACCAAAGGTTAAAGGTTTCTGAGTTAAGCTTCAGTGTTGCAAATATTTGGGGGAAATATACCTAGCACCCTGGGCCAAAATTCTGCCAAAACAAACTTGCCCGCAAAAATCTCACCAAAGGACATGTATTAGCTTACAAAATAATTAACTGTTCAGCAAGAATTGACATGCTTTTGATAATACTGCATATTAATTGAGGTTTTTTTGTTTTATTACTGTTCAATCCTCTTAAATTATTTATTTTTTTCCAAACAGCTACGGGAAATTTCTTTTTTTAGTTAAAAAATGTATCTGTAAAACACAAGTACATTTTCATTAATATTTAAGCAAAAAGGCAGGGTGCGGGTGGGTATAGCTCTGTAGGAGAGCACATGCTAAGCATGCTTGAGATCCTGGGCTCAATCCCCAGCACCTCCATTAAAAACAAAGAAAACAAACAACAACAACAACAACAACAACAAACTTTTAAAATATTTAAAGAAAAAGACAAAGTTCCCTCACTTCTCGTCACAGTCTTCTCCCCAGGGAAAATCACTGTCTGTTTGAAGTATTTCCTTCAGATTTTTTTGTGTATTTCTAGACAAATGTACAGTTTTATGTGTGTCCGATTTTTTTAAAACAAAGATCACACTGTTTATATTATTCTTCAAATTTCATTCTTCCTGCTTTAAAATGCCTTGGAAATTTGCATGTTAGTATGTTTAGATCTAACTTAATCCATTCTTTTCAAGTGCCATGCAGTATTCTGTGGTATTGATGTACCATATTCTAATCCTTTGACATTTAGGGTATTTCCAATTTTTGCTACTGCAAGCAATGTAGCCATCAATGAAAACCCTCATACATGTTTCCTTGAGCACATATGAGGACAGTTCTCTAGGAGAGAAGCCTAGAAGTAGGACTGGGGCTTTGCAGGTGGGGCCAACATTGTTGACTGTCTGAACCAACACCTGCTCCCACCTATTCCCAATCATCTTCTCCTCTCCTGCCTCCCACAACAAAGGCTGAAAAAGCTGGACACTCACTTTGCTTGCAGCTAGAAGTAGCTACGTGACCTTGTTCTGGCCAATTAAACATTAGCAAAAGTTTGCTGGACAGACCCTAGGAGTCTTTTTGCTTTCCAGGCAAAAACGCTGGACATTACTGGCATGGTCCCTTTCTCCTGCCCTGAAGGTGGCTGTGGGATTTGGAGGGGGTGGTAGCCACGTTACAAATGTAGGAAAGTCAAGAGAATCACTTTGCTGTCAGCCCTAATATTAATGAGTTGCTAACCCAAGCCAGCTGCAGCCTACCTCCAGACTGCTTGTTCTGAGTGAATAAACTCCTATCAGGTTAAGCACAGTATACATCTGGTTTTGTGTTACTTGCAGCCAAAAGTGTTCCTAAATGATTAAGTACTAAATTACTCTCTAAAATGTCCACACTCGTTTTATTTAAAAGTCTATAAAAAGCATCTGGTTCCCAAAACTTTTGCTGACTTTGAATGTTGTCAGTAATTTAAATGTTCAACCAAGCTGACACATAAAAATATTTCTTCACGGAGGTAAAGCATCATTTCATACATTTATTGGACATTCAAATTTCCTCTTCTGTGATTTTCTTGTTCCTATCTCTTGATCGCTTTTCTACTGTATTGTTTGACTTTTTCTTATTGATTTGCAAGGGTAAATTTCCAGATACCATAGCAGGCTGAGCTAAACCCACGCGGAAGACTCTCTCTGTATCTTTACACTATCAATCAAGTCAAACACAATTACGAAATAAATCTTCTGTGACAGGCCACACCTCTGACAGCGACAGCCCTCTCTGAGTGGTGCACCACCACGTGGCAAAGTGTCAAAAAGCAATTCAACTCGTGCAAAACACGCCAGCCCATGCTTCGTACTTCCTCTACAAATCTACACCCAAAGGAAGGTTTACGGAATAGTGAACCAGGTAGTCCCTTACATACATCATCTCATTTAACCAGCAAATCAAACCCAGGTGGCCATCATTACCATTTCTATTTTAAGAATAAATGATCAAAGTAAACTTTTTAAACTAATAGTTTCTTTCCTACCACGAAAACTTCCAACATTCCATGCCCAATAATTAAAAACAAAATGATTAAGTGTTTATCTAAAGCTTAAATAATGTAAAATATACTGAGCCTGTCTAAATATATCAACATGTTTAAGGGAGAAACTGCTAAACCTGTTTAGTGGTTTATGAATCTGAAAAAGCTATGTCAAAGTTTGGCTCTGAAGTTTCTGCCACACAGTTAACCAAATTTATTTCTAGTTTTCAAAGCAAAAAACTAAATCGAGTAGGATTTTAATGCTTCAGTAAGAAGGACCTACTAGCTAGCCACCCTACCCCCGAGTGGCAGGTGAGGAATTTCTCTAATCAGTGACCAACCAACCAATCTGACACTAGAAAACGAACAAAATAAACTGTGAAAGATAATAAAAGATTGTCATGGAAAGCAGTGTAAACAAGTTGACTAAAACAAGCACCATCCTTGAGTATTCGTACGCAGTTTGGATTTTGGACAATTGACTCTTAGTCTAGCAGCTAGAGGAGAAAAGCTGGGGAGGCTCCTGCTCCTGGAATCAGGCTGAGGAGCAGCGGGAAGGCTGAAGACCTGGCAAATATTTCTTCGCTTTATGCCACACCTCTTCTCACAAGAGCCGTGGATTCTCTCTCTGGCAAAGCATCATACAAAGCACTCAACTCACAGCGGGAGATGAGCACAGGCATCAAATCTCCTTGATGCCTCCTACAAAATGGTCCCTGAGGGGACATGCCCAGCCCAGAGCTCACAGGCCAGGGCCCCAAGAACTGACGGCCCCAATGGCAACAAGGCCAGACCACCGAGGAGCTGCCCACTTGGACCCCAGGAAGACACAGATACACCTGGAGCATCCTCGTGCAGAAATTTTTAGTCCATCTGTAAGGCACATAAAAATGCCTGGGGGAGTCTGAATTCTAATTTTACATAAAATAAAACAAGTCTGCAGACACACAGACTTTTATGGTCTATGAAAGTGCAAATGGGTTGACAAATCCCCAATCTGAGGGTACCTCTGGGAGTTTCCTGCATTTTCCTGGTGGGCTCACCCAGGGGTTCCTGCTTGGAGAGAGGCAATGAAGCGTTCCTCCCACCCCCTCCCCACTCCTCAGTAGGGCTGTACACCTCACCCCACTGGTACAAGAGTGGTAACACATGGAAAAAAATCTGACTCTTTGCCAAAGTCAAAGGCCAGGCTTGGAGGGGGCAGGGGGCGTGCTAGTGGGCTGTTCCTGACCTCGGTCCAGGTGTTTGCAGGGCTGCGCACAGCAGGAAGCTTTAATCATCAGAACAAAACAAGCCAGATTCCTTGGCCCTTCAAAACTGTCCAAGCCTTAGGGCAGCTCACAACAGGGCCAGTAAGTAGGGCACGTGACAGAGGGGGACAACAGGTCTCAAAGGGGCAGGGACACAAAGGAAAAGAGCAAAAAGGAAACAGAAGAGGGTGATGGGGCCAAAATGTGCTGAAATCAAACCAGGTGTTGTAGCACAGTGCTGGCTCTCAGGGAAGGGACACACCTGGCATTCTAAGGGCTCCCCGAGTACCTGCTAGAGCTGGGCCGTAAAAGAGCCCAGGGAGGACCAGACCTTGCAGATGCTCCCAACAGGTTGGTGTCACCGTCACCGAGACAGCAAAGAGCTGAGGGGGAGGTGGCTTCGCAATGCTCCCCCCGCCCCACTTGTACAACCAACTAAATACACCCAGGCACACAGCCTTACTGCCTGGTGCACACGTTCGACACAGGCAGGCCCCCCCCCCCAGCCTTCTTATGTGTGAGTGCACACACACACACCCTCCCAGGCAATGGACACAGCACAGTCAACCTGCCAGTTGAGTGCAGCAGGCACACAATCATACGAACACACAAACTCTGTCGGAAGTGAACACATGCAAACTCTCCGCAGGCTCAGGCTCATGAAGGCATGCACACACACTCCAGAACCTCCTAGCCAGAAACAGAGAAACCTCTAATAAGGTACACATGCAAACTCACAGCTTGCCAGGAAAACCCGCACTCACAAGCTCTCTGATAGGTGCATACACACCTTTCCAACCTGTCTCTTGCACACACACAGCACACACACGCACGCGCGCGCACTCACAACTTCTCCGTCGGTGTGAATGCAAACACAAACTCCGGGCCGGGAGGGTCACCCCCACATCACAACCTTCCCGGGAGAGGCGCACACCCCCTCACGCGCTCGGGGCGGCACGGGCACACTCCCCCTCCCTCCGGCACCCGCGTGCTCGCCATCTCCCTGCGGCGCACCCCGCACCCACGTACCCCTCCCCCAGCCCTCGCCGGCGCCCCACAGCCAAGTCCGGCGGCACGGGGTGTGCCCACGCCCCCGGCCCGCCCCGCTCGCGCCCCTCCTCACCTTTCTCTCCAGCGCCTGGGGCCCGGACTTCGTCCTCCTTGGGGTTGGTCACCTGGGTGATGATGGCCGGGCCGTCCATGGGTGCGCGGCGCGGCAGCCGCCGGGCGGCCCGGCCCCCCGGCAGCCAGGCGCACGGGGGCGCGGCGCGGGGGGCGCGCGGGGCCGCGGGCCGGGGGGGCGCTCGCCGCCGCCGCCTGGGCGCGCCCGCCGCCCGGCCCCGCGCTCAGGAAGAGGCCGCCGGGGCCCGCGCCCCCGCTCCTGCCGCCGCTGCCGCCTGTGGGCTGGAGCGGCCTCCGCCTCGTCACCATGAACCCCGGAGCCGCGCCCGGGAGAGCCGCGCACGGGGAGGCGGAGCGGGAGGCCGGGCGCCGCGGGAAGCGGGAGCGGGCGAGGGGGAAGGAGGGAGCGAGGAGCGAGGGCGGGCGGGCAGGCGGGCGGGAGAGAGGGAGGGAACGAGGGAAAGCAGGAGGGCGGGCAGGTGGGTGTGTCCCGGCCCGGGGACCGGCCTCCGCCGCCGCTGCTGCCGGCGCTGCCCGCTAGCCCCGGGGGGAGAGGGGTGCGGGGTGAGACCGAGGCGGTGAGTGGAGGGCGGGAGGGGGTCTTGGGCAAACGAGTGGAGTGACGGGATTGGGGTGTAGGGGATTCCAGAGGGGTTCTGGCGGTAGATGTGAGGGCCGGAGTGTACGGATGTATCGGTGTCTGGGTAAATGAGTGGGGTCAGGGGCCTGGGATGCGAGGGCCGTGGGGAGGAGTCTGGCAGATGGGGGAAGAAGCAGGGACCAGAAGGGGTGCAGGTAGGGTTCACAGGGCTGTGCAGAGTGGGGCCCCGGGGACCGAGGAGTCGCCGCAAGTATGCAGGAATGAGGGCCCTGGAAGGGATGTATTCCGGGGGGAGGGAGGTTTACCAGGAGACAAGAGGAATAAGGAGTAGACGTGAGAAATGGAGAGGAGGGTGCTGTGAGGGTGTCTTGGGGGAGATGCTGGGTGAGGGGCGTCCCAGTGTGGGAAGCGAGGGGTCTGCGACGTGGGCGCCGAAGGCAGCAGTTTGCAGAGGTAGAAGCTGCTAAGGGTGGTCCCTTACACCGAGGCGGCCCACGGAGGGATCAGGGGCGCTGGAGCAAGGGAGAACCTGGGGGTGCAAGGAAGATTGGGAGGGACCGGAGGGTGCGCGGGGCGGCGAAAGGGTCCCAGAGTGTGGAGAATCCCTAGGGGTCCGGGGTACAGGAGTCGGGGGGGGGGGGCTTGCGTACGCGGCTGGAGGCTCCAGGCTTGCCTGCAGAACTCGCATCACTGGGCCCGAGAGCCCGCGTGCCGGGCGGCGGTTCCTCGAGGACCAACCTCTTGGCACCTCGAGTATGTGGGCGTCGAGCTGGGCCTTGGCAATGGGCATTTCCGGATGCTCTGTAGGAAGGGGGCCGGGGTAGTGGGTCGAAGGCTGAGGAGAGGAAAGGGTCTGTGGGGAGCCGAGATGGACAGAGACTGTGCTTCTAAAGAGTTGCCAGCCACTGTCAGGCCTAGGGCGAAGGCCACAGCGCGACCAAGACAGAAAAGTGTCCCCTCACCCTTGGACGGTCTGGGCCCGTTCGCGCCCGCGCCTTCGCGTTCCAACTTGGAAGCCGCACTGGCAGCCCGGTAATGCAGGGGGCGGGGCAGTACCGCAGGAGGACGGATCCGGGGGAGGGGCGGGAGCACGCTCGCACGCCCTCCACCAATCAGAGGGATTTGGGAGGACCTAAGGGGCGTGACGTAGGTGGATAGGGCTGAGTGGGCGGGCTGTGACTCTTAACAGCCCTCCCGCCCCACGCAGGGTTGCGCGCGCACTTCAGGCCTTGTAGGCACGTCCAACCCCGTAGTGGCTTAAAGGGAGCGAGGCTAATAGGCCCTTTCTCACTCCACAAGCCCTGGAGCCCGGAGCTGGTTGCGGCCAGGTCGCATGCTCACCTGGTGAAGCAGTGAGCCTCTCCAAAGTTTTGAAGAACACGTCCGGAAGCGCCCCTGGCGAAGGGCAGCTCGCAAACCTCACTGGTCTCTGCACCAGGTGGAGCCCAGTGAGAGTCCTGGTGTGAGAGTCCTGGGACGGGGCTCCTGTGGCCGAGGCAGGTGGGAAAGCACTTAAGGGGAGCTGCTCTAGAAAGTAGTTAAGCAAGCTGTGGGGGTTTTGCCCCCAAATCTAGGACCTCAAGTGACATCCTGGCATTGTGCGTGGGTTCTGGTGCCAATTGCCTTGGCGCGTCCTAGCGTGTCAGTATCTGCCCTTCTGTTGGCACCTTTGGGACCCCAGTGAATTGTCTGAGGCTGCTGAACCGTGAAAGCTTAAGTGAAGTGCCCTTTTGGTTAGCAAGGCAAGCCCTGGTGTAAGTAGCCCAGGCTCCAGCGCATGCCCGGCCAAACCCACCCAAGTGCGGAGCTGATTAGGCCTTACCCCCCACTTCTAATGCTCTTCGCATTTGTTGTGAAGATATGGCTGGCCAGGACCTAGCGAATTAAAATGTTCTCTGAATTTAATTTTTAAAAATTACTGAATTCCAAGGGGTCAAAGAGGGAATCTTCCAGAGACAGCTGTGCAGGGTGATAGGGTTCTCTTACAGTTCTTAATATATAACGACAGAGATCAGCATCCCTGCTGCCAGGTTGACGGGGCCTCCCATTAGCCAGGGCAAGGTGATGGGAGCATGTGGACTCACCTGAGGTCTGGATTCCTTTTGGGTGGGAGACTTCCAGAGGTTTCGCTCACTTAGCTGAGGCTGGGAAGGAGCTCAGAGCTTAGGGCCGAAGGGAGTGTTTTCATACACAGAATATCTCCTGTCTGGCCTTTCCTGTAGTAAAGATTTCCCCAGGACACTCCAGTAACGATTTTCCCTTACTTGCATCCTTCACCTTCTTCGGCTTCCTGACATCACCTCAAAAACAAAAACAAAAACCTGTCTTCACCCAAGTCTTGGGTTCGTGCTAGAATCCAAAGTTCAAGCACGAAAACAACTTGCTATCTTTCAACTCCTTCTTCTCCTCCATATTCTGTTCATTTAAAGTTTCAATTTACTATTTATTTCATAAATATTAATAGAAATCAAAGGGAAAATTCACCCACAGCCCTATCAGCCTCCTTAAGTCAGCTTATTTTCCCTGTCCTTGCCTATTTGTTGACGTAATTTTCATGTAGCTATAAAAGGCCATGGTTAAAATTATAAGGTGAGCATTTTTCTATGCAGTGACATAATCATTATAACTACCATTATAAATGATTACATAATATTTCACTGAATGAGTCTCAGATAAAATAGTATCTTGGTTTTACAGATGAAGGGAAGATTCAAGAATTGCTGTTGGGAAAATGGATTAGCCATGAGGAGAAAATACCTATTTGCCTCAGTCCTTACAACATATCAAGATGGATCAAATAATTGAAAATAAAAAGTTCACATGTAAACATGTACATATACCAGAACAAATCATGGGTAACTCTTTTTTGATCTTGGATGGTAAAGACCTAATAACAAAAACTCCAGAAATTACAAAGGATGAGATCAATAAATTTGACATTTGTTCATTCAACAAACATTTACTGAGTGCCCACTCTGTGTAGCTAGGTTCTATTCTAGACACAAGATGTCAGAGTTATTCAGAACGAGGGTTTGGGAGCTGAGCTATCATGCTCTCACAGTCAGTTCTAGTTAAGGGCTGTCCTTGGTGACCTTAAGCCCCCAGCACTTTGGGCTCTCTGGGAATGGGAGCAGAGCAGCCCCAGTGACCTGAGGACAGGTACCACCCATTGGAGGCCAACGCACATCAAGCCTCAGAGAGAGATGCAGGAAACAGGAACAGTAAAAGGGACCGAGCACCAAAATCCCAGGTCAATCACATTCCCCAAATGTCTACCATGCAGTGTCCTTGCACTATTTAACATTTTTCTTTAAATTAACATAATACCTATTTAAATAGAGCTCTTTAAATAGAAAATTAGTGGATGAGATTTTTCTCAAAATAAATGGAAAATGTAGGAAGGACCAGAGTGAGGGGGGCAGAAATGGGCATGCCAAGGCTGGGGGACGTGAGACCAGGGCTCGAGGAGCAAGGACAGGAGCAAGTAGGAGGATGGCCTGGAGTCTCTGGGAGAGCCCTGGGGGTGCTCCAGTGTGGGAGGGCACACCTGGACCGCAAGGTGGGGGGTGGGGTAGGGGTGAGACTGCTCTAAGGGTGAGGGAGAGGTTGCCCTTGACAAAGGAATACTGGATGTTGAGATCAAAGTGAGGTGGTGATCTGAAGAAAGGGGAGCTGGGAAGAGGGCATTAATCCAGAAGGGAGAGGTTGGCAATGCCCTTCCCAGCCCGCCCCTGCCCTGCTCTCTGTCTTTGAAACTCTGCCCTCCAGGCTCTGTTCTTGGCCTCCTTTTTTGTCTTCTCTGTGGGCATCTCAGTCTCACGTTCTTGGGTCTGTCACTTAAGTTTCTGTCTCAGTACCTGCTTCTCTTTGCCTCTCTGATTTTAACTGCATGTGAGGCTGGTTCAGCACACGGCCATTCTGTTGGGAATGGAGTGGTGGAAGCAGGATCTGGGCAAAGATTCCTGGTGATCAGTCAAGTGGATACAAACTTGAGCTGGCCCCCAGTCTCTCTCTTGGGGTCACCCTGGGACTTGGAGGAGGGTCTCCCAGGCGGCCTTCCTTCTCTCCTACTGTGAACCAGAATTTGAAATCAGCTTCCAAGGCCTGCTCCAGGTTAGGCAGGACAAACCAGGCCCACAGAGGTCCTTTTATTTATTCTCCAGGTGTGTATTGGAGGAGGCAGGGGAATACCAGAGGGTGGCACAGGGTAGAAGTGATTCACTCTCCTGGCAGTCCAGGGAGGCCCTCCAGAGGAGATGATGCTAACAAAGTCGTTTTCGGAGCCCTCAGATTCTGGGTGAGAGGACTTTTCCATCAGTAGTGTCCACAGAAAAGGCTGCATGTAAGGGCCAGGAGGACATAATGATGGAGGAAGAGCATGAGGTCTTGAAGGCTAGGTTGAGTTTGGACTTTACCCTGTAGGTAATCTGGAGCCATTGATACTTCTTGAGCAAGGAACAAGCATCATTTAAGAAACTAGTTCAGATCTGAAGGTTGAAATGACAAACAACTCAAACCAGCTTAAGCCACAATGGGAAGGGGACTGCACTGGCTCCTGTAACTAAACCACGGTACATGCCTGGGTTAGACTGGTCTGGAAGCGGCTCCCCTGAGTGGAGGAGACAGGTCCCTAGCGGGAGGGTGTGAACTCTAGCTGCCCCTCCTATGACCTGGAGGATCAAGGTATTACCAGGGACGCCCTAGGGCTTCCTTATGCCCCAGGACACCCTGTCTTGTCTTCCCCACTCAGGTTGCCCCAAGACAGCATCCTTAATGGCTCCCCAACAGCTCAATTTTTCGCCCTTAACACCCATGCTCCCCTGGCATCCTAATTCTTACTTTCCAACACTCTCTCTCCCCCATCACACATGGGTCCTTCCAACCAAAAGCCTGTGTCCACTCACACCTGGGCTTCCCAGCCATCTTCCCCCTCTACCCTTGTTCCCAGGGATGCTTTCCATCTGTCCCTAGGTGGGACCTGTGCATAGTATCCTTCCCACCTAGAGACACTTCACTCCCAAGAATAAAGCCCCCTGATGGGCCAGTGGTCCAGTAGTTGTAGCCCGCCCTCTGGTGGCCCCCATGTTGTGAGGTCCTTTCCACATGCCCAGTGGGTACGGAAGCTGGCCTCTCTCCCTGCCAACTTCCTGGGGTACTCTAACCAGAGCGGGCTGAGTTGTGTCCCACACGTCACCTGGCTGTTGTGATATGCATGTCTGTTCAGTTTCCCCAGGGTATTAACAGAAAATCCCTCAGGAATGTGAGGGCTTGTGTGCTTTGTCTGGAGGAGTGGAGAACAGGAGAATTAGAGTGATGTGTTCCACTTGGCACCAGTCTTGGAGTAGGAGATGAAATAGCAGAGTGAATGCTGGCTACTGGTGAGGAGAAAAGGGCAGCTAGCCAGAGGACCCGAGCACAGATGGAACAGGACACTTGGAGTAAAGCTGATGGTCATGGAGTGTTTGGGGAATTTGAGAGCAAGACAGAGAGAGACTCTGGGGCTTTGGGGCTGAGATGTTGCATCCTCAGTGTACCCAGAAATCCAAGAAGCCTTCCTGGAAGAGGATACCCTAGCCACTTCCTCTCTACCTCCAAAATTCCAGACCTGCCCTACCCAGAGAAGTTGGGTGGATTGAAGTGACAGAGCCCTGCATTCAGGTCCTTCCTGGAGCCCTGAGTGAGGGGAGGACATGGCCTCAGCCTGCAACCTTGTTACAAAGGAAGAGCTATGGGGGCAGAGTGGGCAGGGTCGCCCCGTGTGCCCTTAGCTCACTGGCAAGAGTGGCTTTGACTCTTGGAGGGGCAGAGAGTCAGAGTCCCAAGTTGATTTGGTGACTCTGGAGGCAATGAACCCCCTGAGGTGAGCCCCTACCCTTCTAGCCCCCATGTGGATGGTCCCTTCGATGTCTCCCCTCTGTCGGGCACTAGGTGTCACCTGGCCAGGCTGGTGGAGGCTGCTCTTGCCTGGCTGCTGGCCTCTGGGCTCTCTCACCCAGGTTCTGCAGCCCTCGGCTTCGGCCCAGTCACAGGTGCCCCTTTTACTCCCTGACCTGCGGTTGCCAAGGCAGAGTCAGCCGAGGTGGACAGAACAGACACGCCCCCAGTCTGTGGCGTGACATATTTCATGGGCAGGTCTGGTCACAGACACACGTCTTGGCACACACAGGAGCCAGCTCATTCGTACACAGGCTCAGATAACATGTCAGGACATAGGGTGCACACGTGACCAGGCTGTCTCTGCCTGGGCTGGTTTCTCCCACCTTGTCACTGTCCTCCCTTACCCTCCTGCCCTCCTTTAAAAAAAAAAAATTCAGCAATTTATATCAGTTTTAGGCGGTACTTTAAAAACATACACCTAGTCCAAATACAAAAGTTTTCATAACTAAAGGCCCAACCCTGCCAAGTACTACCCCGCCCCTACCCTGTGCCCTCCAACCCGGCCTCCTGCCCTCCTGGTCTTGAACCCTCCCTCAAGCGCATGGATGCCAGTGAGAGCACAGGAGCATCTGCAGGCACTTTCTATTTTTCACAAAACTTTCCCCAGAGGCCTGGGTGGAGAGAGGGCTGGGCTGCCCCCTTTGGAACTGGAGGAGTGGTGAATATAGGGAGGAAAAGTAAATAAGATCTCAATAAATCCGCCCATCTCCTGACTCCACGCTCCCTCCTTCCCGCTTCCTCCCCTCTCCCCATCCCAGCCACCTCCACACACACAGACACAAATACACACTCACTCAAGTCAGTCAGATACACCTGCCTCCCTTTGCCCTTCCACACCGATGTCCCCCCCCCACACCGCTAAAGCCACTCAGGGCCGTGGCAGGCGCCTCCTGCGCTCCACACCTGAGTGCTGGGCTGGGGCGGGTGGAGAGGGAGGTGCGGGGAGGGGAGGAGAGGGACCCGGCTGAGGAGGCCCTGTCTCTACTGAAAGAAGCCACAGGCAAGGGCTCCCTCTCTCTGGGCCTTGCCTTTGCAGGCAGGGACATGCAGATGATGGTCTGTTGCCAGAAGGTTCTGGAATGAGTGCAAACCAGAAGGGGGCACCTGTCCTGGTCTGAGCTTGGAGATAAAGAAGTGAAATTTCTGGGCATTTTTTGACGATTAAAATTATTTTTAAAGTACTAAAAGTCAGGAGGGAGGGATAAATTAGGCATCTGGGATGAACAGATACACATGACTATATATAAAATAGATAAACAAGGTCCTAGTGTAGAGCACGGGGAACTGTATTCAATACCTTGTAATAACCTATAATGGAAAAGAACCTGAGAAAGAACATATGTATATACTGAACCCCTATGCTGTACACCTGCAACTAATAAGACATTGTTAATAACTATACTTCAATTAAAAAATCTTAAAAAATATTAACAGTAAAATATTTTGGAGAAATGAAAATGCTAGCCACCTGGATTTGGCCAGACCTTGAGCGTCACGAAGCTCTTTAACATTTTCTGTCCCTACAAGGACCTTGATGGCTCATGGCAGGAGAAATGAAGGTGGGTGGGTTCCCCGTCCTGCTTGCTTACTGTATGCCCAGCTCCGGCTGGCACCACATGCCCCCAGGGGTGAGAGGCTCCCTTGGCTGCAAGGAATGGAGACTCTTAGTCTCAGCACAAGGGTCTCAGAGCAGGGTCTCTGCCCCACCCAAGGAACCCAGTACAGACCCGGGAGAAACTCACCACCCGAAGGCCTCAGGGAGGACGAGGTCCCGCTGCTGACCTCGGGAAACTAGATCATCATTCAGGACCAGGGCCACACCAGCCCGGCACTCCTGTTATTCCAGAGTAAGTCATCTGTTGTGAACATGCCTCAGCTGGATCTTCCATTGCTGCTTCTCTTAGGGTCTGACCACTTGTCTCTTGCTAGCAACTCACTGATTTTCATTAAGTCCCAGTTTAAATTCTGGAGAGCCAGAATCTGTTTGGCTTCATTCATTACTATTGTTCAAGTTACTACAGTTGTATAAAAAATTACTCTAAATCTTAATGATTTAAAAAAAAAACATTTCGTACGTGACTTACAATTTGGGCAGGACTTGACAGGTGTCGCTTGACTCTGCCTTACATGGTGTCAGCTGGGCTGTTTGAAGGAGGGGGCCTGAATCTTCTGAATTGCGCTTTCCTCACGTTGCAACTGATGACAGCTGTAGGCTGAGACCTGTGGGCTGTTAGCTGGAAAACCTACAGATGCCTTTATTAGCCATGTCTTTTATTTACTGTGCTCTGATGTTTTGACACCTTGGGGCCTTGCTGACTCTGGAGCAACTACCCATCGCAGGGCTACCTCATTCCTAGAGGAAACGTGTCTTTCATGTGCAAACCAATCAGTCCAGAGCCCATCCCCCCAGCCACCTCCAGAAACCGGGCTGTTACACTCCAGGTGGCTATCTTCCTAATCACCGTAGGGCCAGGTACCAGACAATGGGAGATAGTCCCTGTACCCCAGAGCCCACTGAAATTATTCTAACTAGCCAATCCGAAACCTACTAACCCTGCCACATCTGTTTCCATGGAAACCACAGTAAAGTCTCTGGTTACAGTTTCCCTTTCTCCCTCTGCCTTCTGACCAACGCTGGTGCTTCCCGTGTGCTCCCCCAACCCTCCTCCTCCCCATGGCCTGGTGCACACTCTTCTCTTGGAAACTCTGAGTATAACAAACTATCTTTTCCATGGCAGTCATCTTTGATCTGCTGGCCTCCTCATACCTGAATAAAATAAGACCCATTTTAATCTTCTTTTTTTTTAATTGAACGGAAGAGTCTTTAAATTCTATAGTGCTTCAGCATTTTCAAAAGTTTCACATACATGATTTTATATAATCTCTTAGTAATCCTTTTTTTCTCCCCTCCCCCTGTACTGCCCCTCCCTCTTTCCCCTTCACCCCTCGTAACTACTAGTTTGTTCTCTGTATCTATGAGTCTGCTTCATTTTTTGTTTTATTCACTAGTTGGTTGTATTTTTTAGATTCCACATACAAGTGATATCATACAGGATTTGTTTTTCTCTGACTTATCTCACTTACCTTCCAAGTCCATCCATGTTGCTGCAAATGGCAAAATTTCATTCTTTTTTATGGCTGGGTAGTGTTCCATTGTATATATACTTACTACGTCTCCTTTATCCATTTCATCTGTTGCTGGACACTTAGGTTGCTTCCATACCTTGGCAATTGTAAATAATACTGCTATGAACATTGGTAAAACCCGTATTTTAAAACGATGGTCTCTCCAGTGGCCTGGGCTTCCTCACATCATGGTGGCTGGGTTGCCACAGTGAGTGATCTCCCAGAGAATGAGCCCCAGGCAGGAGCCCGATCACATGTTATGAGCTAGTCTCAGAAGTTACTCAGCGCCACTTCTACTGCCTTCTGTTCACCATGGCAACCACAAAGTCCCATCTAGGTTTTGGGGAGGAGAACGAGACTCCACGTCTTGACGGGAGAACGGCAAGGTGGTAGAGAGCATGGCCAGTTCAATCTGCTAACTCATCCTCTCTGCGTAGAGCTCCACCTCCTAGCTCACTGGCCAGTCAGTGGTTAGGCTGCTTGTAGATCGATGTCCAAACGTGTCCCTGTCCTGCCCCTGGAACTGAGTGAGAGGAGACCTTGCCCTGGGTCTGGTGCTTTAGAAGGCCTGATTCGAGCCCGTGTGCACCTTCCCGTCCTGCATGAGGTGAGGAATTTGCAAGACAATGAGGCATGTGGCTACCTGAGGTCTATGCACCCCACCAGCCCTGTTTTAGAACACACTCGGGGCACCCAGGACCCTGGAATTTCCTACCCAAACAGCTCTGAATCCACCTCTAAGATCAGCATGCCTTTTTTCACTAATCTCTTCCATGGGGACAGACCTCATCATTGGTGAGGGAGGAATGGCCAAAGGGTGGCTGTCTGCAGGGAGGGGGGGAAGAGAGGGGAGGGAAGCGTAAGGATGCAGCTGGAATTCACAGGGAGAGGAGAGTCCATGAGTGTGGGCGTGGGGCCCAGTGTGTCAGGAGAGGAGAGGGCTGGTGTGGACCCTGGAGACTGGACCCGGTCATGCTCCAGTGCAGAACTTCAAGGACTCCGATTATTTCAAATGTAACCTGGTCTTCCAGCCATTGGTCTCTTTGCAGTTTCCTGGTTTGGACTGTATGGAGTGAAGAAAACCCCATAGCACACAGAATCTGGGTTTCCCTTTGTTCTCTTGGTCCACAGATGGCAGAAGGGGGTCTTCTGTGGTCCACCTGGCTGTGGAGGGGGGTGCTGGCATTTCCTGAGGAGCAGAAATTGCCCCAGACCCCAGCCCCTGTGCTTGGGGAAGAGTCTAAGGCAGCTGGAGGTGTGTCAGGCACTGTCGTGAAACCCCTTCACCAGTTCTCACAATCTCTCTATGAGACAGAAGTTCATGATGCTATTTTACAGATGAGGAAACAGGCTCAGAGAGGTTGAGAGGCTGGCTCTGTCACACAGCTGAAGTGCAGAGCTGAGATGGTAGCGGAAGCCTTCATGTCTGGGGCTCCTTGCTGTCCAGGAAGCATCTGCTTGAGATTCCAGAGCAAGTTATGGGCTGGGAGAGTGTCCAGATCTTGACTCTGAGCTCCCGCCACTGTTGCATATCAAGATAAGTAGGATGGCTCCGAGAATGACTGCCCCTGGTTTATCTGAGGAAGGGATGGCAATGACAGAAACCTTGAAAAGTATTCTGGGACCAATGTAGTAATTAACAAGACCTCCTCAGTCTTGAGAGGAGACGTGTTGACCTGGGGTGCATACCACATGACCCCGGGCCAAGATGGGCACTTTTTCTGTGTTCTGGGTATTGAGGGCTGAGACCCACCATCTACTAGCTCTGTAGTCACTCATCCTCCATGTCTTCAGGAAGCAAAACTCACAACTCCAGACTGCATATCACTGAACTGCTCCAAGGGAGGTATGAGGAGGAGAAAAATGGCAAGAGAGTAGGACACAGCCCCAAGGTTGTATCATATCTATCAGGCCTCTCCTTTGCATATACTGTTTCCTCTGCCAAGAATGCTGTTCCCTACACTAGGCTCTGAGGTACTTGTTATATGGCTGGATCATCAGGGAGGCTCCTCCTCTCAGTTTAGTATTCCTTGGCCTTTGGACTTACTAATCAGGAAAGTGAAATCACAGAGTGAAAAGGGAGAGGCGGCAGAAACGTCCCGGGGATCAGTCTGCAAACTGATTTAACACATCCTGATCTGGCAGACTGGGCTGCACGCTCACATGAGACCATCTCATGTGCTGCATGGGGCTCCTCAAGGAGGTCCTGCACTCAGAAAAGCTTGAAGTGCCAAGAACAACATTTCCCTCTCCAACATTGAAACTCGTGTTTTTTCCTTCATAACTTAATTCAGCTTTACAATTTCTATTTTCCCTTGATTTATACAAACACATTTTCCTCACCAGTGGGGTTCTGGAAGATTATTAGATACCCTCCTAGTGCTGTGTGTAACTGGCGCCAGAAACCAGGAAGCAAGGTTGCTCACCTGCACCTCTCCAAAGGCAGCTGATGAAATGCAGGACTTCCGAGAGGGGAAGACTGGACCACACCTGTTCTTCCTCATCTCTGAGGACTGGGGCTGTGTTCAGATTTAAACTCCTTTACTACCAAATTGATTATTTAAATAAGCGCTGTCTCTGTAGCTTCCTTGTCGGCTGGTTTAAAAGTTCCAGGTGCAGCAAAGCATTCTCCAGACATGGGAATGGCTGTTCTCAGCAAGATCTCACTCGAAATCAACTCAAGAAAACAGCTCTAAACTGGAGACTGCAAACTGGCAGCCCTGGGACGACATACAGGTCCCAGGCCCATGCTGGTGGCAAACATGTTTTGTGGCTGTTTTGTTTTTGCTCGTACAGTGCAGACACTTACAATGTCTTTTTTTAAAAAATCTATCAGCGTGGACCTTGTCCTTCCACGTGACCCAACAGTGAAGAGCAGACCAGGAGCTGCAGCCTTTACACAGGTCTTGTGGTTGCCAGGACTACCCAGTGCCCTCTCCTCCCTCCGCCCTCTCACCCCTGACTTTCTTCACATATTTGAGTTCCTTGCGTGGCATCTGCGTTGGTGACTCAGGCTTTAAATGATTGGGAAAGTTATATATCATGTCTACCCTTAGCCATCTATTTCTGCCTCACAGTGAAATGTCATGAGAGGGGTGTGTCTGTTTTGTTCACGGCTGTGTCTCCAGGGCCTAAGAAGAGGGCTTAGGGCACATTTGGCACTAGGTAATTATTTGTTCAAGGAATGAGTATTTATAGATAGGAGACAAGAAATGATAAAAATGTGTTCTCTCTTCACAAATCCACTGAAAACACTTCAAGTAGAACCAGCACATTATGGGTGAGAGTACACTGGTACAGCCCCTCCAGAGGGCAACTTGGCAATACTGGTCCAAGTTACAAATGTGTAGATCGGTTGTTCTCATGGTTCTACTTCTAAAAAATTGTCCTAAAGTATGTTTGCACACAGGCAAAATGTCAATATACAGAGTTATTTATTGTCATAATAATAAAAGGTTGGAAAGAAACTGTATTTCTTTCAAAAGGGGGCCGATTATATCATTGATGGCTTATCCACACGTTAGAATAATGGAATACTATACAGCAATAAATAGCATAAGGATGCTCTCTGGGAAATGAGAAAAACACAAAGTGCAGAACAGTGTATTGGCAGGCTACCTTTTATGTATAAAAGAAAAAAACAAAGATTCATATTCACATTTGTTTGTATGCACATAAAGAAAATCTGGATGGACTCATGAGAAACAAATAATAGTGGTTAGCTGAGGGTGAAGGAGGCATGGGGAAGATACTGGGGGATGGGGACTGGCTGGGAGGGAAATTCTCTCTCTGTCTCTCTCCTTCCCTAACTCAGAGGAGTAGGTTTTAAGCCAAATATTTACCTATGCATACAGAATGTATACATCTATACACACAAACACATATGTATAAAAACAACGATTAAACTAAAGGGATAGTAGAAGAAGCCATTAGACCCTGGAGAACACAAGTTATCCAGCCAGGACTCCATGTGGACAACCATGGGATGGAGACTCTAGGTCACTCGCTGGAATTTCATCCCCTCTTGCTAGAATATGATTTATTGTGCATGTTAGTTCCATTTGACAGAAAAGGCAATGAAATATGTTTCCACTCCTACTATCTTGCATTTAGATAATCCCAGAGTGCACTTTACAAATTGACAGTCAATAAACCACTTCACCCCGTGGAGAAATACAGCAAATTCCAAGATGAAACAGTGATAACCATGCCACAGAATACAGCCCCCCTTCCCAAGCTAATGTTTCACGATAAAAACAGGAAATATTTCAGCTGGTGAAATAGGGAAGTTTGCAAAGAAAGAATTGATTAACTCTGGTTCTAGCTAGATCTTCTAAAATATTAAAATGCAAATTAGGGAAATCTTCAGAGAATAACATAGATCTTATATGTTATATAGGTTTTGGTACATGGCATATGATCAATGTGAAATGAATTTTAAAAAGAAAATGTATTAAGTTGAGTGCTGTTACTCAAGTAAATTAAATGGATGAATCTGTGTCTGTCATAGCATTTATCAAAATATTTTAAATTTGGGAACCCAGAGAACAATTAGAACTAACACTGTGGCAGATATTACTTTGGATGGATGAATGTCTTGATAATGTTTCTTTTGTCCTTTTACTTTTTGGTTTACAGATTAATTTTTTGCAGGATTGCTATGGTTTCTTTGGAATTATTAGCTTCCTTTCAAAAAATTCTCAAATGGCAAGCTATTCTGCTTTACACTCTTGCAGATATCCAATAACAAATTTTAACATTTTTAGTAGGCCAAATACTGGTGTTTTAATTCAGTATGCCATAGCTCAAGGTCATATAGTCAACGTAGAAGAATGTAATTTTCAAAAAACTTCAGCATAAAGCACCTGAGAGTAAACATACTTAGGTACAAAGAAGAGTGTTTTCAACTCACGGGCTCAGATCATACAGTGAAGCACTCACACACACATACATAGACACAGACGTGGAAAAGAATCTGTATTAAACACCACAAGAAGAATACAAACAACTTAGAATCAAAGCTCATCCCTGTTGCTTTGTAAGATGTGTTTCAAATTAAATTTTCCTAGTAATTGCAATGACCTTGTAGAGAAAATGTGGCCAAGAGATTTAAGGCATTTCACCCGTTGTTACAGGGCTGGACAATGATGCAGGTTTGGAGGGGCAGTGGGGGAAGCGGGTAACAAATCAGTGCACGGAGAACAGCCCCATTTCAGTAAGGATCATGTTCTATGCCTCATCATAATTCTCAGTTTCTCAATAGTTCTGCGACTTGAAACCAATGCCCAATTTAAACATTGCTTTTGTAAGTTTATGGTTGAAGTCTTTTTGTTGGTCTTTAAACAATGCTTGCTTTCTTCCCCTTCCTCATTATTCCCACTAATTGCATCACTTAATCTCTTGATTATTGTTGCCCCTCAGCTCTACTTCATTGACGTTTTAGGAAGTTAAATGTTCGGTTCTCATAAATAACCAAAAATCTCCACATACCTTCTAAGCAGTTGTTAGAAAGGCTGTCATGATGCATCCTGACCACCAGGGGGCAGCCAGCAGCCAGATTCTTTGCTTTCCTTCCAGTTAACTCAGAATGTCAATGGTGAGGTGCTGCGGAACCTTCCCTGATCTACTGGTGTGGGCAAACCCTTTGATTCCAAGCCCTCTTAACACCCTTTATGTGTATGATTATATGGATGGTTATTGTCTGGTCACAGAGCCCTGCTGCAGACTGCTGAGAGGTGGGCTGTTACTCCAGGAGGCCCTGGACCCTCCCTTGGTGGACACACTTCCCCACCCAAGTTCACACACAATACACGATAATTTACAGTGCGAGCCATGACCATCAGGAGTTTCTTCAAAAACCGTGCAAGCTGGAGGCGGGGGCTTGAGGCCAGATGCACCTGTTTCCCTCTTCTGCTCAACTTTTGTTTCCCCTGAAATAATAATGGTCTTTTCTTTCCCCTTTTACTTAGTTTTCTCTATTTTTCTCACTAATCGATCCCCAAACTTAGCTCAGGTTGCACAGATCTCCCACCCTTATGTCTAAACACGTTAGCTCTTCTTCAGCACTGATTTTTTTTTTGACAAAGCAGCGTCTCCCAGGGCCTTCCTACCTGCTCCAGGTGGCTGGGCTCTCCTCGTGCCACGGTCCAGGCGAGCTGGGTGCTGGACATTCCCCATCATGTGGCCTTTCCTTCTGTGGTTTGATCATGTGTCTGGTCCCCAGTGGGTCTGACTTTCCCCGCAAATCTGAAGGGCTGGGGGGAGTGGGACACACAGAGAGGGCTTCCCCCTCAGGTGATTACATCGTGATTTTCAGGTCTTTGAGTAGGGCAGGAACAACCTCACTGGGTAGGAACAAAGGAGGCTCGTGGAATCTTCCCAAATGTCCCCACTGCAATTTGTGGGTCCCACTCATTCCCTCGCCCATGCCTCATCAGTGCCCTGCGTGTCACATAAGGGATCGGATAATTGGTGCGCTGAATGGATTTTACAAGTTGACAACCCACAGGATTCTGAGGCTGACTTCTGGCAACCTCAGTTCTGTGGCTGCATGAGGTAAGATATATACTTACCTTACAACTCAGTAACCTCACTTTTAGGCACTCATCACAGAGAAATGAAAACTTATGTGCCACCACACCCTGAAATACGAATGTCATAATACGACCTTATTTGTAGTCGCGAAAAACTGGAAACAACCCAAATGCCCTGCCGCAGGTAGACGGTCAAACTGTGGTACATCCATGCCGTGAAATACTACAGAAATAAAAGGGAACACATTATTGATACCTGTAACAACTTGGATGGATCTCCAGGGAATTATTTTGGGTTAAAAGGCCAAACTCAAAGTTCATATACTTTTTTTTTTTTTACCACAATTATAAGAAATTTAAATATTTTTGTTTCTCCAATCTCAGTTAGATAAAAATTACTCCAAGCCCACACGATGTTTGGCAAAGCAAAGTCTGGGCACAGAATTCCAACACAATGTTTACAAACACCAAGAAACGGGTTGTTTTCCAGTTCAGACTTTGGAATAAGTTTTCTCACAGGAGCAATGTTATGAATAGTACTTTCTACTGAATCCATAATGTAGCTACAGGGAAACACCAGCATACTAGTGCTGCCCCTATGGAAACTTACTACCAAATGTATTTTCTCTGAGAAAATTCATTCTGTTTTCTCGGTGAAATTGAGCAGTTCCCTCCTCCCACTTTCCCCACCTGGCTGAAGAGGGCTTTCCACACACGGCCGTTTGAATGGGAGACACATGTGTAAAACGGGTACTGCCTGCAGAGAAAAAAAAAACGGAACAATTCCTGCGACTAGAAATTAACTCTGACTATAAACTACAAATGGAAAAAAAAAGTTATCTATTCTATGATTCCATTCAGAAAACGTTCTCTAAAAGACAAAATTACAGAGCTGCAGACTGAGTTGTTAGTGGTTATGGATGGTGGGGGAGGGGTAGCCTGAGGGAGTCTCTGCGGTGATTAATCTTTAAAAACCTTTTGAAAATTGAGATATAATTAACACATAACCTTATATTATTTTCAGGTGTACAACATAATGTGGTAATTAATGTAGATTGTAGTAGTGGTTATAGGAGTCTATTCAAGTGATCAAATTGCATAAAACTATAGATCACACACATGCACACACACAAATGAGTGAATGTATAAAAACTGATGAAATCTGAATAAGATCCACAGATTGTGCCAACATCAATTTCTCCTTTTTGATGTTGTTATACATTATAGTTATGCAGATGTTACCATTGGGGAAAGCTGGGTGAACAGTACCTGAGACTTCTCTATATTATTTTTCAACTGCCTGTGAGGTTATAATTATTTCCTGAGAAGTTAAAAAAAAAAACAAACCAATGAAATACTTGAAGGAAGTGTGACAAAAAAAAACCAAAAACCAATGAAATACCTGAAGGAAGTGTGACAAAGTGGTGGTAGGTTCCCAGGCATTTGGTATAATATTGTCTACACTTTTTGGAAATATTTTCAGAATTAAAACACATGGCATGGGGAACAACTTTCCTTTTTTCTTTTATAGGAGAGAATTAAAAAATACCTAGGAGTTGCCCACAACCTTAATGGGAGTCAGCACGGCAGCAAAGCTGCCTGTAAGACACAGACAAAAATTCTCGTTACTGAATTAATGCTATGCTGGCAGCTCAGAGCAAGGAGGGACATTTCAGGGGTGGCTTCACTGCAGGCTGACAGTTATCTTCTTCTTTATGTCAGAGATGGTACAGGATGGGGAAACTGTCGTAAAAATAGTTTTAGAAACTAGAGATTCCTTTATGCAGGAAAGACAAATTTTGTAGGTTATATAGCAGCTCTTTTCACCTGCTTTGAGTGCTGTCATGGAGACAAAGTAGATATTTCATTTTTAAAGGCAGAGTTGGGACAGATGTCTGGGAGTTTTGGGGAGACAAGAAAAAATAGACGCAAAGACCAGGGGAATAGAATAAGGATCCTGGAAATAAATCCTCACATATATGGTCACCTAGTTTTTGACAAGGGCACCGTTCAATGGGGGAAAGGACAGTTTTCAACAAATGGTACTGGGAAACTGGAAATCCACATGCAAAAACTGGACCCTTACCTAACAACGTACATAAAAATTAACCCCAAGTGGATCAAGAACCTAAATATCAGACTAAAAACAGTAACACTCTTAGAAGAAAACATAGGACAAAGCTTCATGACATTGGATTTGACAATGATTTACTGGATATGACACTAAAGGCACAGGCAACAAAAGAATAAATAGACAAACTGGACTTTATGAAAATTAAAACATTTTGCACGTCGAAAGACACGATCCAGACTAAAAGGGCAACCACAGAATGGGAGAAAGTATCTGCAAATCATATATCTGATAGGCATTTAATACCCAGAATATATACGTAACTTCTGAAACTCAGCAACAACAAACCAATTCAGAAATGGACAAAGGATTTGAATAGACATTTCTTGAAAGAAGATACACAAACAACAAATAGCCCATGAAAAGGTGCTCAACACCACTAATCATTAGGTAAACGCAAATCAAAACTGTAATGAGATACCACTTCATACCCGTTAGGATGGCTACTATCAAACAAACAAACAGAAAACAATTGTTGGCAAGGATGTGGAGGACCTGGACCCCTACCATTGGTGGGGATGTAAAATGGTACAGTCATTGACGAAAACAGATTGATGGCTCCTCAAAAAATTAAAAACAGAATTACCATATGATCCAACAATTCTACTTCTGGATATATATCCAACAAAACTGGAATCAGGGTCTCAAAGGGATATTAGTACACCCATGTTCACAGCAGCGTTATTTACAATAACCATGGAAGCAACACAAGGGTCCATCAGCCAGTGAAACGGATAAGCAAAGTGTGGTATATGGATACAATGGAATATTATTTACCCTTAAAAAGGAGGGAAACTCTGACATTGGCTACAATATTGGTGAAGCTTCAGGAGATTATGCTAAGTGAAAGAACACAGTCACAAAAAGACAAATGCTGTTTGATTCCATTTACATGAGGTACGTACAGCAGTCAAAATCATAAAGACAGAAAGTAGAATGGTGGTTGCCGGGCGCTGGAGGGAGAGGCGGGTGAGGAGTTAGTGTTTAACAGGTATAGAGTTTTGGTTTTACAAGATGGAAAGAGTTTTGGGGATGGGTGGTGATGATGGTTGCACAACAATGTGAATGTATTTAATATCACTGAATTGTGTGCTTCAAAATGGTTAAAATGGTAAATCATATATGTGTATTTTACCATCATTTAAAAAAGGGGGACTTGACACAGATGGCTGGGAGGGCTGGGGAGACAGAGCTCCAAGGCTGGGGCAGCACTGACCCCGTGGGGTGGGGAAGTAATGTGAACGCTCCATCAATCAGAATGTTCGAGCAGAGGCTCGAGGCATGCAATTTCAGGGATGCCAAAGAAAAAATTCCTGTAGCGAGGGAGGGATCTCCAGAGTAGGCGACAAGTCCAAGATGCAGATTCTAGGTGTAACTGATACATGTTAGATTTTGCTGTTACGAAAGCCTAGAAGAGCCATGATCACATGATACCCAAGTATCCATACTCCAGCCGGAATCATCCAAGCAAACATTCCTGAATCATGTCCTCGGCACGATGGTGATTACATGCAGCTGCGTTATTCCCTGTGTGTGTGGTCTAGGGGCCCCGGTTGAGCTCATTTTCTTTCTAAGGCCCCATAAACGAGGTTCTGAGACATGGCAGGGTGGTGGTGGTGGTGGTGGGCATGGCCTCAGCACTGACCAGGGCTCCTCTGGCTGCTAGCCCACCCTTTAGGGGAGAGGACAGGCACAGCAGGGTGGTGCCCGTGGTGGGGCTGGCTCTCCAGCGTCGAGGGCTCCTTCCTGGTCCCCCGGGGCCCTCGTGGGTGCAGCGCTCTCCCGCTCCTGGGCACTTCTCTCCGGCTGGGTGTCCTCTCCATGATCTGCCCAAATCAAGAGCTCGCCCTCTCAACCACAGCCCTCCACTGCACCATGTGATCGCCTACCAGCAGGTCTGGACACAGCGTGAGAACATGACAGATACTTGCTCATCTTAGGGAAGGCTTATAAGGACGGGCCGTGGATGGTGGTTGTGTCTCAGAAGAGGCTGGTAAATAGTCTGTATTTTACTTGTGGAAGGACTTACTAAATATTTTAATGATTAATGTATAGTGTCAGAGCATCTCCTATCCAGGGAATAAACAGTCCCTTTAGGAAGCTACACCATCACTAGAGTCGGGTTGTGCAGTGTATGTTGTTACTCCCATGTTTCATGCGAAGGAGCTAACTTAGCAGGGACTATGGAGAGTCAGAGAGATGATCTGGGATGAAAACACAGCCGTTCAGGTCACCTGTGCTTGCCCTTGCCCGACCTCTCATAGAGCTGACCCTCAGCCCACTAGCCGGAGAACAATCCCGCACAGGAGCCAGATCGCACCGCACGGCGCTGGCATTCTAAGATGCATACTCATTCTCAGAGGCCCAGAGCAACCCGGTCCTCATGGTCCTGGGTAAATATTATTATTATTACTATTATTTTTGTCTCAAGAGGCTTCAGGGAGCACTCAAGAAATTATTTGGCTCCTGTTAGGGTGTACTTTCTCAGCTTGGTATAGAGAAAGATCATATATTTGTCTGATTTTATAGATCTTGCCAGATCCCAATCTTCGTAGACATTTCTAGTAAATCTGGGTTTACAACACTTGCTATGGACACATAAGCACCGTGAAAATAGATCCTAATAATTATTGCTGCTGGTAGTAAACACTGACAAGTAGGATTTTAATTTATAGTTACTCCCATCAGCTCTTACGGTCATATAAGTTTCAGTGCACAATCACAAGTATAGTATAGAGTGAGTTTCACTGCACATGGTTACTGCCAATAGCTACATTAACAGCACTGTTCTTAATACAAACTTCAACTCAAAGGTACATCAAATGAAATGAAAAACTCAGAGGGAATAAGTAACTTGCATCAATGTTGTACAGAACTTTTCATCTTCTTGCTTTCAGTATCTCATATAATCAGTTATTGCATATGTTAAGAGTTTGAGTTCTTGAATTCTTAATACAGCACATGACAATTACTTGAGAGAGGAAGAAGTTACTAGATTGTTCTTTTTATTAGATTATTTAAAACTATGATATATTTCAAATAATTAGAAAAATACAGACTTCTGAAAGCATGGCTGACTTTTCTGTGGAAATCATCTAAAAGTGCAAGATGAACTATAATTTTTCTTTCAAAAAAATTACTGACAAAATGCCAAGAAAATAAGGCATACCCAGGTTAAGCTCTCATTTCAGGTGGGAGCTCAGGTGGGGGTGGTGGGCAGAGTGCTGAAGTCGTCTTGTGTCTTGGAGACAGTTGGAGAATTTGGGCATGAGTTTTCCTAGCATTGTGGGGAGATGGGCACTGGAGACACAGTCCTGGAATCACTCAAGGAGGACAGTTTGAAAGGGGTCTCTCCCTTCCTGAATCTGGGACAGCGAAAGACTGTACCATCAGTGTAAAGCTAAATGAGAAATAAACTTGCCACTGCCCCACCCCAAGATACACCAAAAAAAAATAGCCAACCTAGAAGCCTGGTGTTGAACAGAGGAGAAAAAACATCTCCCCAGAGAACTTATAACCTTGCTCCTGCTCTAACATTGGTTTGCAGGCTGCCTACACACTCCCTGGGTGGTCTGAAAAAACTCAAGGCAAGAATTTAGTTTAAAACAGTCCCACATTATTAATTCTCTCAGCCATTCTGCAGACGCAAATGACAATCTTCCCTGGAGGAAACGAACTCGAATTCCCATAGATAAGCTCTCAGGAAAAACAAATAATGGACAGTACAAAAATTGCAAAACACAAAGGGAACAAGGCACCACGACTGAGAAACTGATAATAATAACAAAAGACATCAGCTAGACACACGTCATACAATAATTAAATTAACATAGTTTAAAAAATAAAAGCTTAAACAGATGTGCAGGGATGAGAGACTACATAGATTAAAAAAAAGAACCAAATGGAACTTACAGAAGTGAAAAATACAACTGGATCAAACAATTCAAATAAACATACAAAAAACAACTGACACACGGGGGAACACGTCCTAATATCTGCAAGCTACTCTGAGATGCCTAAAAATCAGACACGTGAAGGGATAGAGAGAGGAATCTGTGATAAACCAAGTATAGTAAAACGTTGATGGACGACACCTAAATGCTGAGCATCCAGGGACTTACCGCAAAACTCTTAACTTTTCTGTATGCTGGGAAATGTTTATAATAATGCCACACACACACACACAAACTGATGAGAAAGTTAGATACATAGAAAATAGACATCCAGGCTCCCAGTCCATTGGGTAGACTGAGCCTTCTGACAACAACCAAGATATTAAAAACGAAGAATAAACTCTCTCAAATAGCATGCTCCTAGAAGCACTGAAGAGACGACCAGAGTGTGAAAGCATTAAGCCGAAGTCTGAGTCAAGGTGGCAGAGCAGGGAGGAAGTGGAGGACTGTAGTCACTTCAGCCCCGAGCAGCTGTCAACCTGACAAAGCTGGGGTTTGGTTTTCATGGCCTTGCAAGGTTCCGGGGCCCATAATGTGGGAGCCCAAAGGGCCACCAGCTCAATGTCAGACAAACAGAAACTCCGTTCCTACCGGTACTCAACCGGGGAGACTTTCCTCCGTGCTGAGCGGAGCACAGGGTGGGCAGGGGGTGATGGAAATATCACCGCTGAGAAGTAACGACCACACGCTGGCCTTATAACACGGAGTCACCCACAAGACCCCAACGTACGGTCCCAGACTGGCGCCTGGCGGAGACAAAAACAAATGCTCTCTATAGGGACGCACTTCCATCCTCTCTCTCAAAGAATTACTGCAAATAATTTTCCAAGGAAAATAAGCCCTTAGTAGTTAAAAAAACCAAACAAACAAAAAACCCATACAGACTGACAAAAAAAAAAAAAAAACAATCAACCAAGCAACAAAAAAAATCCCACTAGTCACACAATGAAACAAGGTACCATGAATGAGAATCATCAGGGAAAGAAAACAACAACCCAGAAAGTAGAAAACAGAAAGAGGTGAGTCTAGAATTCAGGGGAGAGGGTGCGGCTGGAGGCACACGTCTGGGTCCTGGAGGTGACCTGTAAAGCCAGGAGCCTGAGTGGGGATCTCCAAGGACGGCAGATGGAGAGGAGTTCCAAGGTCCGAGCTCTGGGTTCCTCCAACATCAAGAGGCTGGGAAGAAGAGCAGGAACCAGCAAAGGAGGCTGAGAAGTGGCCAGGGAGGTGGTGGGTGCGTTATTCCGGAAATCACATGGAGAGAGCGTTCAAGGAGGAGAGACTGATTCTGGAAGAGGAAACCCAGACGACCAATAAGAACATGAAGAGACGCATGCGTCTGGCTGTCAAACACATTCAGACTCAACTCCGTACCACACTGTACACATGAGATGGACAAGAAAGTCAGATGATTCTGTGCTGGGCAAGGATGCAGGAACATGCACGGCTGCTGAGTGCATCCACCGTGCTGTCATTTTAGAGAGAATGTGGCAGTGCTTAGCAAAACAAGAATGTAGCCACCTTAACATGTAACACAGGTAATATGTACCAAGAGAGATTCTAGCTCAGGTCCACCAGGGGGCATGGGAGAGAACGTTCATTTGTAGCAGGAGGATGAACACTGTCAAAGGTCTCCTTCAGAGGGGCTGGAGAAGTAAAATGCGGTGGAAACAAGTAGAATGTAACACAGCAACATGAACACATCCTCAAAAACTAGAACACAGTGTGAGCTTTCAGGCTCCATACCATTTAAGGGAAACACAAAATACTACTATGTACATACCTTTCTAAGGACATGTATTCAATTCACTAGACTTGGTGCCTCTGGGAGAATGAGGGAAGTGAGTGGGGGTGGTGGGGAGGCAGGCAGGATAAAGGAGAAAAATAACAAAACAAGAGAGGGCTTTGTGTGGACACGAATATGATTAACCAACTCTGCGTACCCCAGATTCCGACCCCAAATAAAGGTGTTTCTCTTGCTCAAATCCAGTAAGGCTTAAGAATTTGAAGGGTACGTGTTTAGGACTTAAGGCAGTTATATTCTGAGTATTTTATACAGGTGGGTATGGCCACCTCTGATACGTATTCTCCTCTTATTCCTTAATAATCCATTCCCCAGCCTCCTTTGTGGATGGGTGCATTTATATGACTAATTTCTGGCCAGTGTTGGATGGGACTTCTGGGAAGGCTAGTTAAAAGGGAGGGGGCATGTGACATTTTACCCCCAGCCTCTATTGTTGGCTTGGAATGTGGACACAATGGCTCGTACCCTGGTAGCCATCTGGGACCACGAGGTAACTTTAAGGATGGAAGCCACATGCCTAGCAAGATAGGAGCTGGTATCCTGATCATCCATGAAGCTGTATTCCAGAACTTGATGGCCCACATCTGGTCTTTTACTTGAGAGAGGGACTAACTTCCAGCATGTTTAAACCATTGTTATTTTAGATTTTTCTATTATATGGAGCCAAATATTCTCCTCACTAATCAAGTGGGTCCTGAATAGATGTCACAGTGGAGAGGATTTCATTTTTACCGAATCTGCCATTTCTCAGAAGAAAAGTTTCTTGAAGCTCCTTTGAAAAATGCCCCGAGCTTGTCATCTATTTGGTGTCTTCAAAGGGGAGGAGTACTTATACCTCTATTGAGATGTTTTAATTTTTAGGTATTTTTCCAATTATAGAAGAATCATATCAAATAAAGTACACAATGATCTGGGCTAGACTTTGAGGCGAAGCAGCGGTCTGGCAGCAGCCCCAGACAGCACGGCCTCAGATTTCAGCGCAGAGCTGGCGATATCTTGTCACATCCACTTGAGCTGGATGTTACATAGGATGAATGGACATGATCTCAGGGTCAGGGGACTTTGCTGGCGGACAGCTGCCAATGGGCTTGATAGTGTAGACAGAGCTGTACCTAAGCCCTCCCACTAATTCCATTACTAAGCACAGTACCCTGATGAACAGACAGATATTAAGGACCAGAGGTAATCCGTGGACTGAAAAATTCCCAGTTGAAGGGGAGGCAGACTTTACTAATTGGCCATTTTCTTCCTCTTAATTTTGTATCTCTTGATTCCTCTGATTTGTCAAGGTCTTTTCCTGGCTTACAGAAAACAGGCGGGGCAACACTAGAGAAGCGTATTTAATTAGCATTAGTGATGGTGGCAGGTCTGGTTAAGCCTGGAAGCATCCGGAATTAAAAAGCTTGGAATTTCTCACTGGGCCTTTGTCCTGTGTCAGGCTTATCAGTGCTCTTTGCTGCAAACAAATCTCTTCCTTTCCAGACCTACAACTGGGATCGCTCTTGGCTTAGCAATTCATACTCTCCCAGATGTGACTTTATTTAAAAAATGATTTGCATCCGTTTCATTATTACAAAAGAAATACATGCTCACTGTAGAAAACTAAAATTCAGACATGTAAAAACAAAACAAAACACAAAGCAAAAACACTGCCAATCCCACCTACTTAAAGACAACCATTTTAACCCCGTGGTATCTTTGCACACCTCCTTGTATACTTTGTGGTATGTATGTATGTGGATTTTAACCACAGGGGAGTAAAAATAAGTCTTAATAAGTATAAAAGCAGTAATTAATGAAATGAAACCCAAAAGCCAGTAGATTCGATTGGTGGAGCCACAGTATTGTTCTTGAAGAGACCAATAAAATAGGAGACCTTTGTTGGTCTCTTGTAGGGGAAAACACACAAATGAACAACAATTTGAGACAAGAAGAGGGACATAACAAGACAGATGGAGGAGATGAAAAATCTAAGAGAACACAATGTTTATAAATGTGTAAGGATGCCACCAAAAGGCTTCCCGGAAAATGCTTCGTGACTGGTAGACGCACGTGGAAGCAGTCTGCTAACAAAGAGGAATCACCCCATTTAATTTGGGCACATCATCGTAATAAGACCAAGGTCCCAGGTGTGGCCCTAGGCAGATGGGTGATGCCCAGAGAAGGCGGGGGTGATGGAAATGGAGACCAAAGACCGGGGACAGTTCAGCCATATTGACTGGGTTGTTCATACACAATTAGATGGACCTGCACGTGCTCTTTGAATGCTCATGGTCTATTACATAGAAACCCCATCTCCAACATCCTAAAAAGGCTCAAGTTCTTTGTGAGCAAAGAAATTAGACGAAACTCCTGAATCATTTGCAGCCATTTTTTTTTATTCCAAACACGTATTTTTGTAAACCTGCATTTCCCAAACAGTGCAAGTGATTTAGAAGTGACTGCATAAACTTTAATACACGTGACTTCGTGAAGAGGAATTCCCCTCCCACCGTAATTCCTCAACAGAACCGTCCATGGATGCATGAGTCACGTTCTAGAAGTGACGTTCGCGTGGGTGCCTGCCATGCAATGAATTCACTCTTAAAGCCTTTAAACTCACTCTGCCAGTCACATCGTGCACATTACAACTTTGCAAAACCTTAACAAAGTCTGAAATCTAGGTCACTGTGCTCTAAAGCATTGCACCACGTGGGACATTTGTTCATTATCTCCCTAACGTGCTGAAAAACCAGAAGACATTCTACAAGGTTCATTTTGGCCCAACTGCCTCTGTCTCCTCCCTTCAGCCATTCTTTGCTTCAGAACACATTGTCCACTATGGATATTATTGATCTATACAGCAAAACAAAAGCATAGACTAAAACTCTGCATGCTTGGAACATTTCTAAATGACACTCACTTTCCTCCTTTTATCTGCTAAAGGGCCATTTCTCCCAAACAGCAATTCTTTGCAGTGCCTCTGAATTTGGGGAGATCTGATTCAGGTGTACATTTCATCAGGCATAGGTTTTCCGTGTAACCCGTGTGTACCTGCACTCACCTGGCACGAAGCCTTACCCAAACATAAAAGTGAACCACCTTTTTAAAATGACTATGCTACAGTTCCATGGGCAGCACACAGCACACATCGTATCACCTCAGGGGCCCACCACACGTCCACACTGGAAACAGGTCCTGGATGTTTCCAGGAGGTCTGCTGGGTTTTTTTTTTTTTTTTTTTTTTTTAACCTCCTTGTCTTTGGCCCTAGGGCTGAAGGCTACCTATGACTTGGTGAAGGAGGACTTTGTATTGGATTTTCTACAAAGCTCACCAGACTTCCGAATGCTGATGGACTTGGTGATGCAGATGGAATTTTCCTGAAGAATTGCCTCAGTGACCTCAGTAGCAAGTGATTCCGGACATGTGCCTGTCAGTCACCATAAAGTCACTGGACCTACTCACTCCTGCTGGTGTCCCCTCTTTCCTAACCCTCATGGCCTCTTTGTGACAGGTCCAGGGCCCACTCTGAGGATGTTCCAAACTCCTGAGTCCTGTGCAAACTTAGCATAAGATAGTCATTTTTGCAAAGGGGGCATTATTTCACTTCATTTCTACAAAGGTCCTTTTTTCATATTTAAAAAGCACCTCAATCCTTCTGACAGTTGCTTAAAGTTCTAGCAAATACACAACTAAAAGCTGAAGCACATTTAAAGGTACAGGATTCCACAGTGAGCCCACAGAAGCAGGAAAGATGGAAACTGGAACTCACTGTGGAATTCTAAAAGAACCTTCCGGAGACGTGACAGAGACACACCAACCCATCCTGTCTGCTCCCCGAGAGCCTGTCGAGGCCTTCAGAGCTGCCCGAGCTGGGAGAGTGCTGACAACCTGCTTGACTTCTCTACCTCTCAGTGTGCTCACTGGTGACTCCCAGTCCCTGCAGCCCTGCCTGCTACTCAGCATCACGAGATAAGCAGAGGTACCACCCTTCCCCAAACAGGGTCCAGAGGGGCCGCCGGTACTGCTCCGGGGGACGCCAAGCACAATTCTCCTAAAAGCTGCCCTATGACATCTTAGTCATCTCCCGGGTACGCGAACACTTGTGTGTGTCCACCATTCACAATCATCCAGAAGCAAACGGACACCAGCTCTGAGGTTGCCCGTGGAGCCTGCCCTTCTCCAAATGAGGCTTTCCCCTCTGGCTGGTGGAACCGCGGGCCTGCCAGTCACCCTGCTACACTGTCACCCATGCGTCTGCACCCCTTGCAGGAGGCTGGTCAGTGACCATTCATGCACTTGGCCAAAGCCACTGATGGAGCTGCCCCAGGCCTACCACCTAAGAATCCTGAACGATTTACTGAAGGACCACATGACACCACGAGGAAGAGTTCATCGAAGGAAAAGCTGCAAAGGGGGCTTGTAAAAGAATCTGGGCTCTACGCTCGACTGCGGGAACGTGTGCTTCCCCCCGGGGAACCTCTGGCACTTAGCATAGAGCCTGGTGCACAGCCCCGGCCCCACAGATAGCTGTGACATGAGTGACTAAAATCCAGCTCAGGACAGAGTGGGCTTACTACTTTTGATAAAGCTCATCGGTGAACTCTGAGAACTGGCTTCTTGGCCTGCATCTGCCTGTAGTCACCTCCTGGCCTCCATCCCTCTGTGAGAAGGGACATTCCTGACTTCATTCTAAGACCAGCCTAGTTCATGCCCTTGCCCCTCTGGCTGTTGTCTATTTCCACGTTCACCAGCAAGGAAAGCTGGATGCATCGTGTATTTTCCCGTCTCAGAGTCAATTGCATAAGAAATGATAAGACACACGTGTTCCCTGCCAGGTTCACGACCTCCCTGAACCCTCATAATTTTGCCCAAACTTCAGATCTGTTTGCAAGTATTAGCCAAGTATGTGTAATAGAAAAACCTGTCTCCCCCGAAGTCGAGTTCTGTGTCTTTTCAACAACGTTCACAGGCTCCCAACATTTTTAGCTCGCAGTTAACAAAGCCCGAAAAGAAAGACCCCTGGTCTTATTTCTTGTTTCATTCCCATCCAATGCCCTCTGTTTGCACCCAGGGCTTGAGCAGGCTGGGATAAGTCACTAAGGACTCTGTCGGTCCCTGCTCTTAGGCACATTCTCTGTCACACCAGATGGTTTTCCAGCAGCGGTGACAGCAGCTAGAGTTATTGAGGGTTCACTGGCGGCCAGGCGCGGTGCTGAGCACGCTACATCCATCACCTCCTTGCCCTTTCAGAGAATCGCACTGCACTCAAATCTGGGCAGCGCTGTGTGCCTGGTAATAAACACAGTCAGACAGAGAGCTTGGATAGCGAAGGCCGGCGCTCAGCACGAACACGCGCAGGGACAGGCCAGGACATCAGCACCATGCCCAGATCCCTCTGCATCATTTGTGTGCCTCCCAGGCTGGGGGTGAGCTCTCTTTTTGAGGACTGCGCCTGAGCTCCTGGGGCCATTTTGCCAACAGGAAGTGAAAGCAGAAGGTTTGTAGCTCCGCTGAGTGCAAAGGCTATGAAAGGTCAGCAACCTTGCTATGGGCTGGGACAACTGACCCTCCAGAGCTCCCCCTGCGGGATCAGGCTGAAGCTTCCTCCCACGAGACCTGCCCTGACATGGCTCTCTTCCTTGGCTTCCTCCCCCACCCTTCCTGCTTCCCTCATGTCCTTACTGATGTGCCCTGGGGACACTTCTTTAATAAGTCACTGCATGAAAATCCTTGTCTCAGGGTCTACTTCTTAAGAACCCCACCTAAGACATGATTTTAAAAAAATAAGATGGGTTGAATGGTCATCTCTGGGAAGGACTTTGCAATTACCACTAACGGGGACAGGAGGAGCGACAGGGGAAATGGAGACCTCTGGACTCAAATTACCATGAAAAGGCAACACATCCCAACATTCAGACACAAGTCTCTGTTTGGTGGGCACTGATTTAGTCCCTGTGGCGTGTGGAGTCTGATGCACGATGTCCAAGATGGGACGCCATTCTGAGGTTTACCAGATGACCCGCTGGCATGACTCCAAGCTTTCATCTCCTAATCCAAGTAGAAGGAGGGTGAGATGTCTGCTGTATAAGGTGATGCAGAGCAGACCTCAGGAATCAGGTTTTTTCATCCAAATTCCTGTTGGGAATCTTCCAATGAAAGGTACATATGAAAAAAACACCCACAGGTCTTTAGCACATTACTTCACACTTGACGCCGGGCAAGAAAGACTTGAAACGTCTTAGGAGTCGGCCACGGCCACAGCTGATTTACAGCACCGCCCGCTCGGTGGATTCATCACACAAGGTTTCTTCAGATCATTTCATCCACCAGTCTCTTTTAACAGCAAGTTCCAAAGTACAATAAGATCTTTATCCCTTAACATCTGCATGAAGGTACATGGATTTCCAAGATTTCAGGCCAGATATCAGTGCTTGAGTGAATTATATAAACATTTAATAGAAATAATAAAACATTGATACAAATATAAAGACATAATCAGTATAAAAGGCTTATATTTATAAAAATACTTTTAGGTAACAGTTTTCCCCTGAGGGTTGACCACGCACGTTGCATCCATAAATACTGCTGGGCTCCGCAGCCTGCTTCCCCAAGTTCAGAGTTCAGCTTTCAAAGGAAGTGGTGGTGATGGTTTCCAGTCAGGTGACCTGGCCGAAGTGGCTGCCTCAGGTTGGCACCTGGGCTTGAAAGAGTGAGGGCGAGAACAGCGTCAGTGGGGCCTCCGAAAAATCTGGAGAAGATTCTTTCTTCCAAATATGGAAGATACAAAGATCAGGACGACAGGCGGACGATTGGGCCACGTGACTGGGATGGCAGGTCACTGGTTTTTCTGGACCCAGTCCCAACTGTCTTCATTCTCTTTCCGGTTCTTCTCGGCTTCGATAATTTCTTTGTACCTTCTGCGAAAGAAGCCCATCTGAAAAGGCAGAAAGAGGAGAGGCCGGGTTAGAGATGCCGAGCAATGGATGGTCTGGACTCCAAAGCAGCCTGGTGTGATCTACACTCACAGTGCTGGGAAGGCTCGGAGAGCTCCTCAGATTAGACTGATTGAGCAAAAGCATGACGTGGAGCCACTTTTCAAAAGGCATGGTCCCTCCAGCCGGCTAGCTCACGGTAAGTAGTTTCTTCCTCGTAACGTGCTTCTGGTGGGGTGTTTCCCAAACCGTGTGCTGGGGAACACTAGTTACTGAGCTATTCGTAGGCATTTGGGAGTAAAAGAGGTTTCATGGCCAAAGCAGTTTGGAAATGATACACTTGTTCCAGAAGAGATTTGTAATGTACGGCAGAACAGTAAAGGACCAAATCAACCCTCAGCGAAGGATTAAGAAAATCACCAACAGGACGTTTCCCGAGCTTATTTGGCTTTTGATACACCTACTAATATTCTCAGAGATAGTAGCCATTGTGGGATAATCTGAGACGTGCTGCTCTCACACAACAGGCGTTTACAAGTGTCTGCAGGTCTGCAGCCTCCCTTGCTCTCCTCTCGATCTTCCTCTCAGACCTGTGACCCTCAGGCTGCCGTGCATACAGCTGGCAGCGTGCACCCCCCTAGGACTGGCATCTCCTCCTGATCCATGATGCCAGTTTCCTTTAGCTTAGTTCTGAAGAGACCTCTCCTTCCGATATCTAAGGCTTTTCCCACACGGTAAGATGAGTTCCCAGTTCTTCTCACACAATCAGTGCTGGCGTTTCTGCCATATAAAAGCAACTTTTTGTAGTCCAAAGCGGCCCTTTTCTCCCACGCTCAGGGAGCCCTGGCATCTCTTGTCTTGTGCTAACCAGCACTAGTGGCCTCTGCTTTTGCCCTTAAACATGACTGACTGGAGTAGGTGTACAAATACCCCAGCCTCCCTCTCTTCTCAGGTGTGAAACCCTGAGGTGTGTGCTTCCTGTGGAACGTGAGTGTAGTCGTAACCAGACTGGTAACACACCTTTTATTAGCTTCCTTCCCTGCCCTGTCTGGTTTCCCTGGCTCCCTATCAGTGTTTCCTCAGATCACTTCCAGAATAAATGGCTTGCCATCAAATCCTCATTTTGATCCCCTGGGATAGGGGAATTGAGACAGACCTGCACACTTGGCCTGCTGCTGGGAGGTGTGCTGTGCTGCGGGTTTGTAGTGTCACACTGTCATTAGTCTGTAATTCCCATAGTCATGTTGAAGACCCTTGAGACTAGCAACCTCTGCAGCCTGCTGCCAACGGAGGATGCACACATAAAACCTGCCCTGAACAAATCATCAAGCAAACCCAGGCTTGTGGGCAAGTCAGACTCCTTTGTCTTTGCATTTGTTCTCACACTCTGTTACCATGAGGTCAGTATCCACAATCTTGCTGCACCATCTTCCTACCCACCGCGGGAGGTTTTCTGGCCCAGCCGAAGATGTAGACTGTCAGGAGAGCTGCCAAGATAGTGCTGGTCACCTCCACCCACATTGCCAAGGAAGTCCTGAGAGTTCCCTTTGAGAGGAGTTGGGAAAGTGGTATAGTCTGACAGTGGGGGCAGTTGGGGGAGAGAAGCTTTCTTACAACAGCTGGCAAGAGTCTTGTGTCCTGAGCGCTGATCCTCAAGGCCAGTTTTGTACCCAGACATTGAGTTTCTAGCATTCCTGGAGGTTTCTTCTCCGCCTAAGACCCCATCTGTCAGAACCCAACTTTCTGACACCTCCACACATACACTTTTCTCTCCTTAAATCTCTGCCACCTTCTCCCTTCTGCAAAGGATGTGGAAAGGGGACTTGGTCTGAATGCTCTGGATAATTAGGAAAAGGTTGTTGCTGCTGTCCTCAAAGCACACCCACAGAAGGCCAGGAAAGCAACCCAAGACTTAATAGAAACATCTAACTCAGAAGTTACTGCTTGAAATATCCTTCTTTAAAGGTGAAGTTGTGGCAGGACAGATTCTTTAGCACAGGACTCTGCCTGCTGAGAGTGTAGTGTTTCCATAATTTCGGGTTACATACTTGAAGTCCAGAGAAGTAATGTATCTCTATGTGGCACTAATCAGGCAGAATTTTAAGTGTCTGCTCCCTCATCATTCTTCACATTTGTCTCAGGATTCCTAAGGATTTGTGCTTTTTATCTCCAGAGCTCTGTATCTCACCTCTACTTAGCACCAGTGATAAATGGCAAAAATACTCCTGTGTCCACGCCCTGTACCATGAGGCTTTGCAGCAAGTCCCATCAGGGACAGGGAAAGAGCATCCCTGTGCCTGGTCCTGCTGAAAAGAGACTTTTTGGACAGGAAGTAATTAGGTTTATTTACTTAATACTATTTTTTAATTTAACGGAGGTACTGGAGATCGAACCCATGACCTAGTGCATGCTAAGCATGCACTCTTCCATCGAGCTATATTCTTCCCCCCGAACAGACTTTTCTTGTTCATCTCTAAGGAGGACAAAAAATCGGCTCACTTTCTCATAGCTGTGCTAGCATGAGGACGCGATAAGAGAGTGTGCAGTCTAGCAAGGATTTATAGCACCTGGACTACCCTCACAGGTCGCTCTCCGGAGCGCAAGTGTTATGTGTGTTTTACTTGTTACCCACAAAGTGAAGGCATGTCCTCTCCTGCAGGCATCCAGATGCAAACTCTTTTCTCTCAAGTGGAGTGGGGTCAGCATTAGTCTTGAAAACATCCCCTGCTGGCAGTAACTGTAGAGCTTCTTTTAGAAAGAGCCTTGCAAACTCTACTCCCCACTCCAACACTGTGGGGTCTTGAGAGCCTGGTCCCCAACACAACCTGTGTGTAGTCTCTTTGATGGAAGGCTGCAGCTGCCACTAATGTTTGCCCTCCTTCTTTGGAGCCCAAAGACCATTTTTTAAAACACAGTCCACTCTCATGGCTCGGGAGTGCTGGGTACAGTAGTGCAGGCTGTGCACTGCGTAAGAGGGGGTGGGTGCCACTCATCACAGATATTATAGGCCTGTAAATTTATTACAACTGTTTTCCAGTAGGTGGCAGTCGAGTATCTCTTTCTGACATAATCAGCCGGATTTTCTGACTTTTCCGACGGATGGAAGTAAAGCTTCTGGAGGAAGGGGCGCTGTTCATTAATTAGTTCCCACAAAGGTGTCATATAGTCTAGAGGTGGCTCTGTCAACCTAATACTGTTTCCTACATGATCAAACTAATTGTACTGCAAAAGAGAATATCACCTTTGCGCTGTTTAGAGCCTGGTTTTGGCTTTTGACATAGAACCCAAAGCCCAGACTCTGGGTGCACCAAGCAAAGGTCCCCAAACAACTGTGTCACGCCAGGCCTGCCCAGTGCCACAGACCCTGCTCAGACGGGCTGTACAGGGGAGGTGCTGCATAGGACACCTGGAGGACTGCTCGTGCTCCAACTAACTTCCCCCAGGGCAACAGGGCAAGTCCTGTCCTGGCTCTGAACCCCCAGTCTTTGTCTCTGCCCAACAGACCTGTGGCATTCTCAGACCTCTTCCTGCCCTGAAACACAGTGAAAGCTTTTTATATTGGTCCCCAAGGCAAACTCGGGGCTGCAGCCCGTGGGGCGTATGCTGTATACCTAGCCCTCACATGAAGGAGGCCCGGGGCACAGAGTCCTTGCCCGCTGTCCATTTTTCTCAAAGACTTTTTGGAAAATTAAATTTCCGATTTTTATATTAAAATATGGATATATGATAAAGTATAAAGAATTCTTAACTGTGAAACACTAAGAGAAATCAAGACTTCAAAGACACTCCTCTCCTGCAGCAGGGCCTCCCCCCGGCCTGCACTCACGCTCACTGGCGCTCGTGGTCACTCTGGCGAAACCCCCAGAGGCTGGGCAAACCTACATCTTCTCAGCCAGCCGAGCCCACACCGAAGGAGCCGGGCAGTGATCAGGGATGAGTTAAGCTGGACCCTCAGCAGCTCCCCACTCGGTTCCAGGCCAGTCCATGAGAGTCCATGTTTTCCTGTACTTTTTCGGGAACCTTCTAGGGCTTGCTTTGCCACTCAAAGGGCAAAAGGCTCTGTTTATAACTGTCCTGTCTAGAGCAGAGGAAACACTCATGGAAACCCTACAGGAAGAGAGACTCGAGCCAAACTGGAGCTGAGGGAGCAGGGGGCTCTCTGGCTTTCTGCGTGGGCTGGTCCTGAGAGGGGCCTGCAGCCCCGCAGGGCAGCTCCCGGAGCGGAGTGGGGCCCTCCTCACAGGCTCACAGCTTTCTGATGTAAACTTGTGTCCAAAAAGCTGCCAGAAAATTCCCAAGGAAACAGCAGGTTTGCCCTGAATAGCCTGAGTGAGGGAGCTGCTTGAGAGGCCCGGGGCCCAGGCAGGAATGGGGACTGACTGGGTTCTGGGGTCCATGGCCTGCAGCACCCGCCTCCCCCTGCCCAGCCCCCCAGGGGTGAGTGAGGGGTGGCGGCACAACTCCACCCCCTCCTCCTGGCCTTCGGGTGGCCTCCTGGGCAGCTATCCCAAAGGCCTTGGACACGCTCCTTCTTTGGGCTAAGTTAGAACCTCCTGTTTACGGGTCCCTCCAAGTTCCTTGACTATTTACATAGCACATCTCTGTCTTGAGATGTCAACACCGCAACGTCAGCCCAATATTTACTCCCAAACATAAATAATCCCCACGGAGTGTCTCTGGCACATGGTTTTAATTGAGACAGCGCGAAGAGCGTGCATGTGTGTGATTGTGTGTGCATTTTCTTTTTCTTTGCTGGAGAAGCAAGGATGGGCTCTGACAGTCCAGATGGAGGGAAGGTGATGACCCTGGGGAGGATTGGCCCAAACCTACACATCCTCTGAGCCATCTCCCAAATTTATTTTTCTAAGTGTTTTTGTTTGAGGTCAGCGGTAAGGCTCTCTGATAAAAACCACGAGCCCACAGCCAGGTCTGGGAGCAGCGGGCTCCCAGGCTGTCCGAGACGGTCCTTCTGAGGGTGGCAAATCCACTCCACGGCCCCTCTCTTTACCAGCCTGTGAGAGGGGAGGGCTAGTGGGTCCTGGGCCTTTGGCGAAGAGGCTGCTCACAGGGCTGGCCATGCAAGGACAGTGCTCTTTGCTCTGAGCCGTCTGAGCTTGTCAAGGAGGCACCCAGGAGAGAGGGGAAAGGTTCCTGGGCTGAAAGCAGTAGAGGAGGAGCAGAGTTCTCCTTCACTGAGTGGTGGCCTGTGTGTTTTGGCAAACTGCACGAGGGAATGGGGATGGGGGGTAGAGAGCAGGAGAGAGAAGCCTGGGGCCCTACATAAGCCTTTTCCTCCTGAAGGAGAAACCTCCCAGCACCTCCACTCTCATACTGCGAGACTCAAAGGCTTCCTTGAGGGGCTGAAGGCACCTGTTAAAGGTGCAAGTGGCAAGCGACCTCTGAGCCATTAAACTCTCTCCTATCCACAGGCCTGCAGGATCGTCTTGAAGAGGCCCCAGGCCCAGCAGTTTCCAACCCAGGCAGGAGCGAAAGGCAAGGAGAGGGGACTCATTTGGGTTTTTCTCCCTTCAAAGAGTTTCACATTTCAAAGTCTTCTTCCTGCACCTGTGGTTTGGCAGGCTCCCGTGATCCTCGCACAGGAAGTTTAAATCGTGGCTCCTAGGATCAGCTAACGTCCCAGCTCCGGGGGAGCTATTAGGATCCATTTCAGTATTTGAGGGAGGGTCTGGTGAGCTCGGGGCCCTCGTTGTGGATTTTGTGCCAGAGCCAAGGCCTGCTGCCGCCCAGCACGAGAGAGTGCCTGACATGCCAGCAGGCAGACCTTCTGCAAGGCCCCAGGGTCTGCCCAGAAGCAGGGAGCCTGCAGTCCCACTCTGGAGAGGGCATGTGCCAACCGACGCTATGAGGGGTGTCTAGGTGAGATGAGCAGGGGAGGGTGGGGTGTTGGTAGCACCACGGTGACATGGTGACATGAAAGAGGGACCAGGAGCTGGTGACACAAGCTCTTTCCCCAGTCAAGCCCTTCTCACCCCTCAGGGTGTGCTGGGCTCAGCCACCATCTCCCGTCACTTCACTGCTTTCCCCAGAGTCTTCAAGACCGAGTGAGGGCTCTTGCTCCCCTCTGTTCCCCTAAGCCAGCCCCCTAGTAGGAAGCCAATACTGTCGGCTGAGGGAAGGCACCGGCCAGCTTGCAAGTGTAAAGCATGCTGACCCCACACCCAGGTGGCACAAAAAGAAATCCATCCCCCCTGGGTCAGCTGCCCTGTTCAGTTTCCAATGCTGTGTCACGATTCGTGTTTACGGGATACGCTTTTGGGAACAACCATTTTGGGCTCATGAGCTCAAGGTGATGTTAAGTAACCATAGGTAGCAGTGACAGGAGCTACACCAAAGGGGACTTCAAGAGATGTGGCCCTAGATAGAGAAGAGGACTTGAACACTGCCTGTCGAAGGCCCCAGAGAAGTGTTTCCTGGTCAGCAGTGGCACTGGGTACCACGCAGCGGCCTTTCCCCTTGAAAGGACCGGAGGGAAGGATACGTGAAATACGGTAATAACCTAGAACCAACTAGACCTCCCATCTAACTCAAGTATTAGGCCCATTAATCAACAGATCTCAGTGCTCTGGACTGTCCAGGGGATATGAGACCTCTACACATAATGCGTCTCTCTTAGGTTATAGACGTAGGAGTCCGAGTTGACAAGGGGTCTGCAGCTGAAGTTTTAGGGATATGGAGATCTTCAAAATAATCCTACATTTCATCTGCCCTTTTCAATGTCCTATAAAGTCATTATATTTAGTTAGTCCCTTAAGGAAAAAAAAGTTTTTCCAAAAGAAACTCCCTCTGCCAAGCTGACTGCCACACTGTCGCTCTGCCTGAGCAGAACTGCCTACTCTGGTGAATGCACCAAGGTTTACTTTTTTTTTCCTCCAAGGAGCTCAATTGTAATTTTATCTATGACACAATGGAAGAGAGATGAGGTTTCATCTACTTTAAAACAACAACAAAACTTCCCGTTAGGCGAATCGTCCCTTGTCATAGTGACTTTTACAGAAAAGACAGATTTTGCCCACATTTCTGAACATCATATCTGGGGCAGGTAAAAGATGACCAAACTCTTTACTGCTCCTCCCATTGGGAGGCAGGGTCTATTTCCTGTCTCTTGAATCTGGACTGGCACGTGACAGCTCTGACCCACACAGGATGGGGGACGATGCCATGCCAGCCCCGGACCAGCCTTTTGGAGAACTGGCAGCCCTCACCATGCTCTCCCAGAGCCAAAGCTACAGTGTGAACATCAGCACGCTCTGCTAGAAGGGCCACATGGACAGGCCCCGGGTCTACAAGGAGAGGGAGAGGCCACATGGGGGTCCAGTCTCGCAGCCACCTCCATCCAAGGGGCCAGGCATGTGAATAAAGTTGTCTTGTGAAGTGAGGCAGATCAGTCCTGTCACTGGGTAAATGTCGCCGTGTGACACCACTCGGTGTCACGTGGAGCAGAATCACCCAGCCAGACCCTTGCTGAATTCCTGACCCATACATTTGTAAGATGTAAGGTAACTCAGCTTGGAGGCCATTTGTTGGGCAGAGAAAGCTACCGAGTACGATACAAAAGCCTATAATGGAGCCAACAGCACCACTGACAACCGTGAACTCTGCCGCAGTGAATGCCTTTGGGGTTCCTGCCTAGTCTCCTTCTTTACTGAGACCTCCCTGCCACCTCCCGGCCTCTTGCCACTGTCGTGGACGTTTGACTTGAGCTGAGCCAAACAGTCTCTCTCCCAGGCCAGTAGGATTGGGATTCAGAGGTGGCGGATCAGTCTGTGTCTGTGGCTAGAGGTCACTGTGATATAAGTTTGGAGGGGCTGGGGGCAACCCCTTCCTCCTGTGCGTAGGGAAGTGTGGAGAAAGCGGTCTGTCGTCAGGGAAGGATGACACGTGTGTGCAGAGGAGCAGAGGGAGGGGCTGCGGGAGCAAGGCCAGGAGGGAGGATGGCGGCCTGGGTCTCTGGAGTCTTTCCGGGTCTGGGTGCACAGCCGTATTTTTTTGGGATCTGAGTACACCTGCAGCCTTAGATTCCTCTCTCATGTTCACATTCTCTCTCACTCTGAAGTGGCTGTCAATGAATTTCTGTTTTTTTGAAATTGGAAAAAATGCCTCTGTGATACCCGAGGAAAGTCTGTTCAGCCCTGGACACCGAAGGGAGAGCTTCCGAGGCCAGTGAGGGAACAGGTGAGGGTGGCTGGGAGCAAGTCAAGCCCCGTCTCGTCTCCTGTAGGCAGTACACACTCAGAAAGCCCAACACCAGCCTCCTCTTCTTCCGAAACGACTTCAACCCTGCCCTCCTTACCCTGCTGAAGGGAAACCATCCACTGTCTAAGCTAAGAACATGAGAGACTGCCACTTTTTTCTTTCTGGCCCCTCAAGTCCAACCAGTCATCGGATCTTGCCTGTTCTAACCTGCCCCCATCCCCCCATGGTGACTCCCTTCACCCCGACCCTGTCCCCAGATCCCTCTCCCGAAGCAGATCTGGTCAGGCCACTGCTCTGCTTTCAGACCCAGGCGCCCCCTTCTCCTGGTCAGCGGGGCGGTCACAACCCAGCAGATAATCTCATCACAGGCCCCTGACTGCCCTCCCGTGACACATGCTGCTCCCCATAAACCCTGCTCATTTTCTCACCTTCTCTCCCCTATGCATGGAATAACCATCTGCCCTGCCCCGCCTAGAAAACTCAAACCAAAGCCAAGGTCAGAACTGCATGACACCTCATTTGTGAAATGTCCTCTGGCTATTACTGGGGGCTTCTACGCTAAGCACTTTGCCTACGTTACCTCTACACCTCAAGCTAGATGTCAGGATCTCCGTTTTACAGAGGAGGGAACTGAGGGTCAGAGAGGGTAAGCAACTCTTCCCAAGGCCTCACAGCTGGCAAGCGTGAGAGCCAGGTTCCCAGTTGTCAGCCTGCAAAGCCCGTGCCCTCATCTACCACTGTGCCCTGTTCAAGGCAGAGTCACAATCACTGCGGCATCCAGGCATCTAGCCCTGTGTTTGGTTCTAAGCAAGTATTCAATAAATTAAGTTGAAATCAAATACTGCTCTTGGACGGTGAGCAAAGCTGTTCTGACCCACACAGTCACTCGCCAGCTTCCTCAGAACTGTTCTAGACCCTTCCTTCCACACCAGTTATGGTGACCTAGTCTGGTTAAGGCCCCTGGACTGCCACCACTCTGCGCTCATGGCCAGTCCATGGTAGAGGGTGAGGTCTGGCTCTTTGGATCACACACAGCTGGGTGACCTCAGGGTGCTGGCTACTTACCCCATAACCACCCCCCTCGCAACCATGTTCTTTAAAGAAACACAAAAGAACCAAAGCAAAGCAAGTGGCAGGTGGAAGGAGATAGAAGTGTGTGCTCAGGACAGGACAGGGCACACTCCTGAGTAGCAGAGCCAAGTGAGGGAGTGAGAGGGAGGGGACACAATCCATGAGACAGGGTAGGGGTCCCCACTCTGTGTCCCTGTCTGGTCCCACGCACTCAGCCACAGAGGACTGCATTTCCTCTCATCTCAAAAGGTCGTACAAAGGCAGAAGGAAGTCACACACAGACACACACACACACACACACACACACACACACCCCACCCACCCAAAGCCCTTACTGTCTTTTCAGATCCCAAACACTGAGCTGGCTTTGTTCTCTACCCACAGACCAGAAGCCTCAGCAGGAAGGAGGTGGATTTAGAGGAAAGGGAGAATTAAGAATCTATCTGGCCACGCAGATTAAACAAACAACAAATGGGAAGGGTTTTTTTTTTTTTTTTAAAGGTAATATCCGCTCCTGGCAAATACACAGGAAAATGGGCACTTCTGATACCTGCTTGTGGGAGGGTGAATCGGTGTAATCTTTCTAGAGAGCAACTGGAAATATGTAATAAAAAGCAAGACGCATTTCTTTTGACTAGGTAATTCTATTTCTAAGGTTTCATCTTAAAAACATAATGGAGGATTTGTGCAAATATCTAGCTCCAAGCACACTCACTGGGGCACTGTTAAAAAAAGTGTGAAACCAGGAGCCATCTGTACCCCAACATCTGAGGACTGGATAAGTAATCTGCAGACCCGTGCAGCCTTAAGGCAGGGCTGGACATGGGTTTTTAACAACGCGGAAAGATGCTCATGATTTTGTGTTCAGGGAAAGACAGGCTGCAAAATAGTACACAGGATGCTCAAAACTCATGGGGACCTAAGATAAACTTATTTTCAAGTAATATGCTCAACATAGTTTCTCTTCAACCTCTAAACACTTCTTTCAGGGGAAGCATCTCTAAATTGAAAGCCATCAGTCCAACTGTCAATCTGAAAAAATGTACAGCAAAAACACTGCTTTTCCTGCATTTCTAGACGTCTTGAATACTCTGAAGTACATTTATAATACTTTTCCCATGTTAATAACTGAACCCGTTGCTTTGATTTTAGAGGTCCTGCATCTGAAAATATATCGAGTATCTTACTGTTAAACATCCTACTCAAAGATAGGCAGACACTAGGAGAATGCCGGTCTCTATCATGTAGACAAAAAGAAGACACAACACTGGGCTCTTCATGGTTACTGCTGCGGTGGGGACTCCCGAGTATTTGGTAACTTTTTTCTTACTGATATGTTTCTATGTTTGATCAATAAATACATATTTTTTTGAATCCCAAAGAAACGGATTATTTGCATTTAAAGCATCCATCCATAATCATGTAAGAGGCTGTGTCCACCGGCCTCTGAAACCTGGAATACTGGAAAAGCAGGGACCTGGTGTCAGGAAGTCCCAGCTGCGGTCCTTGGTGCTGCTCTAGGAGCTGGGGACATGGTGGAAACACGAACAGACAGGACCCCACTCACCTGGCACGTTAATGCCCAGTGGAAGAGACAGACCTTCCTCAGATAATGACTCTGAAACCATTACTGATGAACACGGCGGCCCCAAAGTCAAGAACCCCAAGTGTCTGAGAGCAGAGCGCAAGCCAAAGAAACCATCCTGGACTTGAGGATGAGGACACCCTTTCTCCCTGAGAAAGTGGCAAGAGGCAAGACACCAAGGGGCAGTGTTCCTGCTGAAGGAGGCAGGGTGACTCTACCTGCTGGGGCATCTACAGACGAACCTCCGTGATGCTGGGGGAACTTCCGACAAAGCTACCCAGGCAGCTCCCTGGACTCGTGGCCTCTCTCCGTTACTAGGGTCTTCTCGGCAGAAATCTTTCCCACATTCCACATGGGAAAAGAACAAAGAGTTGCTCTCTAATTTCTTTTCTTGTTCTTACTTCCAGTAAATGGGAAGCCACTCCAGCCCCAGCTGTTACTCCCCAAGCTTCTGATTTAGAATCAGGCTCCCACCAGCCTATGTGAGGACCGGTGGCAGCTCTGTCAGGGAAGGCAGGAGAAGAGGGGGTGACGTTTTGGGGTTCCCTCTAAAGTGGTCCAACCATCAGGTGTGAATGGAATTAAGAGAAGCCAAGGTTCCATTCATTGCCTGGAGGGGACCCTGCCCTCCCCCTCCACTGTACCTGCACCACGGAGGACGTTCCAACAGGAAACCTCTTCCGAGGAGCTCTAACCCCGGGGAGGCAGGAGAGCTGGGTGTCCGCGGACAGGCACTCCCTGGGCACCTGCGATCTCCACTCACCTTCCAGAGCAGCACGGCCAGCAGCAGGAAGATGAGGATTCCTACCAGCAAGCTTATAGCGATGATCCACCCCACGACGTAGCCTCGGGGCTCCAGATTGTGCAATGCCTCGAAGACCACCTGGGAGGCAAAGCAAAAGTGAGAGGGTTCCCAAACGGAAGGACCCATTGCGCGACGGGGCCCGGCCCAGGCTTGACTGTTGGACTGAACTGGAGAGATGCATCCAGACAGCTGCTACTACAAAACGGACTTTGTCAACCGCTCTCCTGGATGGATACCGATGGATCTGTCCCTGGGACCTGAAAAAGCACTGGAAATCGAAGCCCCAGTTCTTGAAAGGGTGGTAATGATGGCAAGCCTGATTTAAATATCGCGAAGTGAACCGAAGTGTGGTGGAAAACTTAGAGGGTGCACTGTGCTCTTGATTGGGAACAGACGACAGCCATCTCCCTTTTATTAGGTTTTGAGGTAAAGGGCATGGGCATGCCCTCCATGCAGGACAGCACTTCTTTCTGAGGGTTCAGCTCACTGTGCAGCTTGGTGCGACTACTGGAATGAATGCCAGTTTCCTCCAGAGACTGTGGACCCAGGGGCTAGACACAGGCGGTCGTGGGCCTGGCGCCAGTGCCTTGTGCACTGAAGGCGCTCACTGGGGCAGCTGAGCCCTGGTCTCCAGTGGCAGCCATGTGCACTCAAGGCCCAAGTCTCCCCAACTTCTATGGCGTCTCAGTGCTGCACTGGCTCAGGTCAGCCCCCAAGAGCCAAATGTGTGCCTCTCTTCCCAGCAATGCTTCCAGGGTCACTACGATGATACTCTCAGATGGTCCATCGAGGGAGTATTTACACCACTGAAACTGGCACACAAATCAGGGCTCCCTCGCCCTCCTGCCAGAGAACTGATGGCTTAATATGTATTAGCTCCACCCTGACGGCACCCTTTGGCTCCGTGCTTGACGCCTTGGTCACAGCAAAGTTTGTTTTGTAGAATTCAAAGCGTCCCTTGTGTCCCCTACGGCCCAGTAATCCTCCTAACATCCTCCTGTCCCCCTCAAGCTCCTCTTTGCTGAATGGACAGGAACTCCAGCTCTGGGCAGACATCGTCTCCCGTGGCTGCAGACACGCTGGCCTGGCTGCAAGTCTCTGTCCAGCTGGACCATGTCCTTAGAATGCACAGCACCTCCTTGGGGAAGGCCTATGTAAACCTGGCTCAACCCCGGAAGCCAGCTGATGTTTTGCCCGGCAGGAAGCCTCGCTGGCTACGGGAGGCCAGTGGTCCTGCCCCTTGCCCTGGCCTCAGTGGTGGCTGGGCACAGCAGTGAGTGTACTACCTGGTGCCATGTGTGTTTCCTTTCGAGGGCCTGGCTTCCCTCGCTCTCTGACATTTCTTGAATGCTCCTCTGTGTTGAGCTCTGTGCTTTTCTTGCAATCTCTTATCTAACTCACAAATCACCCCAGGAGGTGTTCAGCACCCATTTTATAGAGCAGGACATGGAGGACCAGAGAGGACAAGTGATTTTTTCTGGGCCATATAGCTTAAGGGCAGAGTCAGGATTTGAACTCAGGTCTAGCCAACCGCAAACCCCCAATTTAAGCTGGTCACTAGCCCACAGAGTGCCTGGCTGATGGTGGCTCTTTAAAGACTATCTGTCAATTAAATGGGATTCACATAGAGACCCAGAGAACAAACTTATGGTTACCAGTGGGGGAAGGCAGGAAGGTGGGCAGGGTGGAGGGATAAATTGGGAGTTCAGGATTTGCAGATACTAACTATTCTATACTATATATAAAACAGATAAACAGCAAGGTCCTACTGTAGAGCACAGGGAACTATATCCAATAGCTTGTAATAGCCTGTGATAAAAAGAATGTGAAAAGGAATATACAAAAATGTATAACTGAATCACTATGCTGTACATCAGAAATTCACACATTGTAAATTGACTATACTTCAATTAAAAAAAAAAAAGACTCAATTAAACGGATCATTTCCTGTCTCTCCCCTGGTGATAAGGAAAGCAAACACAACCATCCTTGTGCCATCGTCTTCGCTCCCATTGCTGGGGGAGGGAAGGACCGAGGCAGACAGGCTCTCATGGTCTCACCTGCAGATCCTAAATTTATAACATTATCTCAAGGGAAACCAGGCAGAGTGGAAACCATTCCTTCCTACATTGGGACAAATGAAAGAAAACTGCCTACAGAACACAGAAGGCACTTCCAGGAATGGAAATGAGGCTTCTCTGTAGCACAAACTCACTAGCTGTGTGACCTTGAGCAAGGTACTTTACCTCTCTGAGCCTCAGTTTTCTCATCTGTAAAATAGGGGTACAACAGCACCTCCTCAGGGAATTCAAGGGAGGTCATGCACGTAGGGTGCCTGGCAGAACCCCCCTCCTCCACAAATGGTGGGTCCTCCCATCAGCATCATTAGCCTTGCAGCAGGGTTTGTTTTTTTTTTGAGGTTGTGCATGGTTAGCTCACTTTTTAATTAAAAACAAACTTAACTGAAGTCAACATACATACAGAGAAAAGTGTCCATAATGCAAGCACGCAGCTCACTGGATTTTCATGTACTGAATGTGAAATGCACCCAGATCAAGACACAGAACGGGACCAGCTGCTGAGAAGCCCCCTTCCCACTCCCTCCCAGTCACAACCCTCACCACGGGTACACGCTGTCTTGACTGCCGAGAGCCTACATCAGCCGCACCAGCTTTTGTCCTCGCTCTGCCTGGCCTGACTGTGCACTCCTGGGTCTGGCTTCTTGCTTCAACACTAGGTTTGGGAGATTCATCCGGGCAGGAGTATGTTGCTGTCATTGCTGTGTGAATACACCTCGATTTATGTATCCATTCTACCTGGTTGGGGGCTATTATAGAAAGTGATGTTCAGACATCAGGCAACACTGAAGGATGGGAGGGGTGGGACACAAATGCGCTGTAAAGTCTGATATCTTAAGCCTATTCTTTTCTATCTGGTTCAGATTAGAGATTCCTGTCTTTAAAGACAGATTCATGGCTTTGGGTTCCTGCCTCTAAAAAGCTGTGGATCCCATCGCCTCCCACATTCAGGTCTCCCCGGTGTCTTGTACAGGTGAACGATGAGGCACCGTGGCTGAGAGGCGCTACCATAGACAACCAGGATGCTATTCTCCGTTTCCTCCCCTGTGAAATGGGGGAATGAAAGGCAAAGTAAGACAGTGCATCAAAGTTCCTGGTCTCTGGTTGCGTAGTGAAAGTCTGCTGAACCTTCTTGCTGACAACGAATTGCTGAAACAGGCTGTGTGCTCCGTGGGGTCGGCTGTAAAGTCCAGCCCCTTGGCTATAACCCTGGCTGCCCCGCAGGGTTTGAAATCTGTCTCCCGGCAAAGCCACCCAGGAGGTCTGGTTTTGTGGATGCAGAGACAGTGGAGAGTATCCACTACAGTTTAGTCTGGCAAATTCCACAAGAATGCCCTGTCACTGCCCCGGAATGTGTGCCTAATCTTTTATTATTTTTAGTGATGCTGTTCATCTTCTTGGACGTGTGCTTCATGCTTTGGCAGAGCTGATTCCTGCACATCACGACTCGAACAAACGCATTTGTCGGGGATGATGTGAGCAGCCTGCAGTTCTAAGAAGTCTTAGAACTGCAGCAGGGACTACGGGGAGAGGCGAGAAGCACTGACTGTCGGGTCTTCTCTTCACCATTAGAGAGCGGAATCATCCTGGTCAAGCCCTTGTACCTCTTTAACTAAATTAAAAAATTTTTTGAATCAGCCCATGGTATTTTTTATGTTTTTTTAAAACTGAAGTATAGTTGATTTACAATATTATATTAGTTCCAAGTATACAGCATAGTGATTCAGTATTTTTACAGAAATACTCCATTAGAAGTTATTACAAGATTCTCTGAGCTATACAATATATCCTTGTTGCTTATCTGTTTTATACATGGGAGTTTGTATCTCTTAATCCCACCCCCTATAACTTTTTAAACATCTTTTCTCCCCCTCCTCTTGTTTCCATCCCTAGTTACTGCCCTGGTACAAGCCCGAGCTTCTCAGCAGCACTATTTCAGGAGCCTTGAAGAAACCTCCCTGCTGTTCAAGTTGTCTTCCTAAAACACAAGTCTCATCACGTCACTTCTCAGTTTACACTATAGATGATTTTCCTTTACACTGAATATACAAGTCGGGGTACCAGGATCTTCACAATCTGGTCTCCTTCCTACCTCCCAGCCCCTGGCAGGACCCATATTCACATTCTGGCCGGTTCAAGTTATCTCCCTGAGAGACCGGTGGTCTCCTGCCTCTCTGCAGGCTACTTTCTTTCTTTTTTTCATTTTTAGTGATTCATTTTATTTTTTGACCTTGTGAAAAATAACACATATACATAAATATGGATAAAGCATAAACATACAGCTTAATAAGCAATTCTAAAACAGACACATGTATAACCACCAACCAGATCAAGAAATAAAACGTTGTCCATTCTCATTTAGGGCCATTATGAATAGTGGATGGGTTTGTTTGTTTGTTTGTTTGTTTTGCATGCATCCTGGCGTACATGTATATCCATTTCTGCTGAAGATGCATATGCTTTATGCACACTTTAATGTGCATAAAGCATAGTCTGCCGGCAGAGCTCCCCTTTGACTCTTCCACACTGCCACCTGGTTCACTCTTCAATTCTTGTCCATTTGACAAACTCCAATATTGCTTATCTTACAAACGTTTGTATCCTTTGATCTGTTAATTTCTGTACATGAAAATTTCCTCAAAAGTAAGAATCATAAAGTACAGAAAACATTTTATGTTCAAGGATGTTCACTGCAGGATTACTGATATTGGTCCAGAGTTAGAAATATCCTGAAAGTCTTAACAGTAGAGCAACAGAGAGGTAAATTATGGCAACTGCAGAGTGACATACCATAGAGCTATTAAAATGATCATAAATCTGGCTGTCAAAGAATGGTTTTCAAAAGATTAAAAGCATGACTTTCATACAAATATCCAGCAAATACATGTTAAAGATTTACTTAAGTCACTACTGAGGAAATCAGCAGGACCCTAAAGCTAGTTCAAAGAAGGATCTGAGAATGTGGGTAGTTACAGGGGGGAAAAAAAAAAGAATGCTGAAATCAGATATAAAACTGGTTAATACCCTACAGGTCAATAAACTATAACCTTTGGGATTATATTTTTATATTTTCTGCCAGACAGAAGTCATTTTCATCTTTACTGGCAAAAGACATTTATAACTTAAGTATTCTACAAGTTAATATGTAACTTCACAGAATCTGGGCCTTAGGGAGTTAGGCAGACCTGTTAAACCAGTGCTCGTCTCAGATTTTAATATGTATAAGAACCACATGAGGAAGCTAGTTAAGAGGCATATTCCGAATCAGTGAGTCTGGGTTGGGGCCTGAGATTGCACATTTCAGTTAAGCTCACTGGTGATGCTGAAGCTGTTGGTCCATGGACCACACTTTGAGTAGAAAGAGGGTAGAGGATGCTCTCAGATGCCATTGAAAGGACATGCAATCTTTTGTCTGATTTCCAAGTTTCATATACTTTGAAAACATGGTAATAAAAGGAAAAATGATAAATGCTATAGTGTTACGTGAAAAAAACCCAATATCCATTTATCATATAGGAGACTTCAGCGTTGCAGGAAAAAAGTAGCAAATTTTCTAAATAAATAGGTGTTTTTTGATATTATGGATATTTTTTCTCTTTTCTACTTCTAACTATTCAAAAAAATTTAACCGAGTATTTTAAAGCAAAGATAAAAAAAATGAAAAGGAGAGACTCTGCTCCAACATCTCCTGTTCCAAGAAGACCGACCTACTCTGCTCTTTTCAGCAGAACTCACCATTCTCTGAGCTTTTGGAAACATAGCAATTTTCAATCTCCTTTAGCAGAGAAAACCTGCTATTGCATCCCAATGTATAAAACAGAAAAAGTGGGGATTCTCTGTTTATAAAGACGGTGGGCAGTCAGAGCCTGACTGATCAGCCCCCCTTCCCAAGGCAGCCCCCTCTACCCCAGCCCCAGCAGCCCCTGAACCAACTCAAGGGAACCACAGCTCCAAAAGCTTAGTTTTAAGACCACAGGGGAGTGGTTCATCATCCCAGTTCTGAGTCCTTCTCACTCTGTAAGGTATGGATGTATCTTTCTGTGTATGGACTCCAGTCAACTGTGAATTCTTATAGAACAAGGGTTTGAATGTAGGCTTTGCCTGTCACCAGAACTGAGGCTGTGATTCATTATGTGATGCAGGAATGCACAAACGAACAAAGTCAACGTCCTTTCTGCCATAACATTAGATGAAATATGAATATGATCGAGACTGTGACAAAAGAAATGGTGGGATTTTAAGCTAGAGTCTCTGAGCATGCCTCTCGTTTCTCTACTTCAAAAATACATCTGCAAATGTTATTTCTTTTGGGAGAGTCCTGGCCATCCATCATCCATCCATCCATCTGCCCACCCCCCCATCCACCCATTCACTTGTCCATCCACTCATCTGTCTGTTCATCCATCCATTCAACAAATGTATACAGAGCACCTACTCTGTGCCAGGCACTATGGGGATTCATTGATCAATAAAACAGACAGCCTTTACTAAACCTCAAGGAGCTTCCAGCTTTAGAGAATACTGACGAGTTAGCCACATAAATGCAAAATTATAATTTTGGAAAGTGCCCCAAGGGAGAGGTTCATGACTATAAAGACTCTAAGATGGGCATGGTACTCAGAAAGAGTTTTCTGAGAAACGGCTTGAGCTGGGAGTGAAGGGAGAAACAGAAGTTAACCAGTCAAAGAGGGGAGGGAATGACACTGCAGGCAGGAATAGCACGTGCAAAAGCCCCGTGGCTAGAGTGAGCTTGGCAGGGATGAGACACTGCCAGCACACGGTGGGGCTGGAGCACACAGAATGAGCAAGAAACCAAAGGCAGATGCCAAAGATGAGACTGGAGGAGTAAGAAGGGCTGGAGGCTGTGCTAAGAATTGTATGTTTTATCTTAAAGAAGCACGTGGCTGCCATCTGAAAGCTGGCCCCATCTATCTTTTAGATGCCAGCACATCAAACCAAGCCTGTAGTGATTCTGAACTTAATATCTAATTCCTAAATCATTTGGCTTAATAGGTTATTTTCTTTTCATAAAACAGTGAAATTCAAGCATTTGACTCTTCTTCCCATTCACTTGGAAAATCACTCCAGAAAGCAAAGCAGTACGTCTTTTGTCTTCCTGATGCGTGGTTTTGAAAATTCCTTGTAAATAATCCCTGAAAATCATCAGATTCATTCATAAAGTTATCACATTTTCTCAAATTGTTAGTAAATATAAGAGGAATAATGGATGACTTAAATATGCCATTAAAAATACTTCTGTATATAAATTACTATGTACAAAATAGGTAACAAGGATCTACTGTATAGTGCAGGGGACTATATTCAATAGCTTGTAATAACCAAAAACTAACACAATATTGTAAATCAACTATACTTCAATAAAGAAAAATACTTCTGTGGAATTAAACCTGAAAAAAAATTATATGCTTTATCTTAGGAGGCACTGGGAAACCAGTGGAAGGTTTTTAACCAGGGGAGTGACATGGTTTGCAATTTTTTTGGTGGGGGGAGGTATTAGGTTTATTTATTTGTTTATTTTTTAAGTTGTTGTTTATTTTTTAATTAGGTTCCATCCCCAGGACCTTGAGCAAGCTAGGCACACACTCTCCCACTGAGCTATACCCTCCCACGGTTTGCATTTTGCATAGAACACTCTAGCTGCAAAATGAATATAGGTCAGAAGGGAGAATTTTATGTGCAGGTTCAAGGAACAAACGGGCCCAGTAAGAGGGCTGCAGCGGAAGTGGTTTCTCCAGGGGAGATCCACAGTTGCAGTATGAAAGGAGGCGATGAGGAAGGAGAAGAAAGACTGAGGATGAGGGATGGGGGAGACTGCTGGTTTCAGAGGGCCATAGGGGGCTGAGACATGGGGCAGGCAGAAGTTCTGACCAGTAAAGGGATAAATGCTGGCACAGCTGAGGATTGAAGCTGGAGGGCTCCTATGTTGGGACGGTAACTAATAAAATATAGGAGAGTGGAGGAGCATGAGGATTTGCCTGAACAGAGTCTTGAGTTGGACAGACATCTGGCTGGGGCAACGGCAGGCCCACACGCCGGGCGTCCTGCCCACGGCTGTAAAGCTGAGTGCACCTGAGGCTGGCAAGCAGGTGTCAGGGAACCAGCAGGCGGCAACTTCCAGTCTGAGGCAGCTGGCAAACCTGAACCACAGCGCTTGATTCACTTGTATGTTTCTGGCAACTTTTCTGTTCTGTAAATAGGCCCAGTGTCAGAGCTGGAAATGCTCAGGTCTCCGAGAGGCCTGAGGACATGACACAACGGGGTGCCCCCGGCCCAGGCCTCGGACGGATGGAGGGCTTCCAGGGCTGAGCGGACAGCTCCTTCAGCGGCACCCAAGGGGAGGTTCAACCCTAGTCCCAGGCTAGCTGAAGGTCAATTTAAAGGGCAAGACGCTTTTCCACAATCAACATCACACACAGGTCTCACAGGGGAAAAGGATTTATGTAAGATAAAAAGTGGAAAAAGAAGACCATCTGGGACAAAGAAATTACATTTCCTCCTGTTTCTAATTACATCTAACAGCCAGTCCAGGAGAGAGGAGGGAGAAAGGGTTGCTGGGGCTGGAAGAAATGTTCTCAGCAGAACCATGTCTTAAATCGCTCTCAGAAAAGAGCCTTCAGAAAGCAGACCAACTTAGGGGAGCCAGGGAGCCTCATGGAGACAACATCAATGAACAGAACAGAAACTGCATTTGGCAAGATGACTGTTGTAAGTCTGTGTGGTGATAAACAGCGCCGTCTATATTTCAATAAAAAAAAAAAAGAATCCCTTACACAAGTAGAAAAGTATGGAACTGAATAGCATAAACAGGGATACACACTGAAGACGTCATCCTAACCCAGTTAGGAATTTTTGATGTATGATAATATATTATAAAGAATATATCAGCCACTTACACTACAATAAAGGGCAAATGGCAGAGGGGGAAAGAAAACCCAAAGCCGTCAAACGCGCCCGTGCCGGCTGGGTGCCGGGTTTCAGGGGTGCTGGGTTTCAGAAATGCCTCGCTCTGTTAGGAATGAGCCGGGCTGGTGCTAATTCCTTTGTTAATAATGGGTCACATCTGTTGAGAACTCGCTACGTGCCAGACATGGTGCTGAGAGGTTTTATATCTATTACTCCCGATAAACCTCACGGCTGCTCTGTAGAGGAAGAGGGGGAGACAGCTTCTCTCCTGCAGGGTCTGGAGGGCCCTGGAAGAGTGTTAATTCTCTTGATGAATAGTGGAGCACCTGGTTAGGGACCAGGCTGCCACGGGAAGAGCTCCAGCAACAACACACCACTAACTCAGAACACGATGTGCTTCTGAGGCCACTGGAGCCAAGGGTCGCTCCTATGATGAGCGGCCAGCTGTTCACCCCCCATGCCTGCGTGTCCTACCATCCGCCAGAGCGGTGCTCCCACGGCGTGTGGCCCCGGCAACAGGGCAGCCCAGGCCAGAGGAGCAGAGAAGGAAGGGAGACTTGGGCTTGCAAACCTCCAGACCCGGCTCTTCCACTGACAAGCTGGGTGTCTCAGGCTGGTAGGTCCCTTCACCTCGGGGGGCTTCATTTTCCTTATCAGAAAATGCAAGTAATCATATCTAGTTCACAAGGGCGATGTGAGAGTGACAGGCGATAGTCCCATGGAATGCCCAGCCCATCACAGGAACTGAGCATAGACGAAAGAAACAAAAACAACAAAATCATTAAGCATCACGGGACTTAGACGTGCGCGCTGAGCCAAGCCCCCAGTGTTGGCGTGGAGACCACTGCCATCTGCACCCAACACCGCTGGCCATCCGCCCAGATGCTGTGGGTCCCTCTATCCATTCACGATGCCCAGCCCCACCTTTGCACGCTTTCGCTCCTAGTGGATGGTGCTGTCAGAGGCCACTTCCCCTAGGATGCACAGGGAGAGAGGGGAAACTGAGGCTCGCACGGCTTACCCGATACCCAAAGTCCCATGACTGGGACATGAGGGACATGGGATTTGAAGCCAAGCTTTTCTAATCTCAAGAAGGAGGTGGGGGTTCAGTGTTCCTGGCACACAGAGGCAAAGGCCAAACGAGAAGGACTGACTACCTTGGAAGTCCCAGGACTGGGAACTAAACCTGAACAGCATCAGAAAGTATGAAACTGGAACTTGCTGTCCTGACCCATCTGTGTTTGGCGGGGCACGCTTACTCAGACATGAAACATGGCTGCAGCCACGAGGCTTCATTCTGGAGTCTGGTTGAGACTGAGAAGGAAAAGCCACGACTCGGGTGAGGAGAGCCAGATCCAGTCCAAAGGAGCTGGCTGGGCTGCCAGGGTACCTGGGCAGTTTTAACAGATAGACTTGAAAACAAGTCAGTCCTTTCCAGAGCAGACACTTGCACTTGTCCGGGCCCTGTCATCCCAGAAGGCCCAGTGCCCTCCCATGTGGCTGAGTGGCTGCAGGGGAGGGGAAAGGAGTTCCAGGCTGGGAGTCACAAGCCCTGGAAGCTGTCTGTGGTTCAGCCACCGTGAGACCCTGGGCAAGCATCAGAGGCCCTGTTCATGAGAGGAAGAAGCTTTGTGGTTCTACCCCAGGGAGGGCACAGTGGAGTTTCTGGGGACTTGTTAAAGTTACAACTTGTTTCCCTAGCGGCAGGGCCAGGGATGCTGAGAGCAGAGGAGGGAAGTGTGAGGGAGGTGACCGCCTCTTTGAACGTATGGTCCCCACCAGAAGGTGAAGGCCCCAAACAGTTGCCCTGTCAAATTGGCAAGGAAGCAGCTTATTCAAGCATAGGAATTCTTAAAACAAAACAAAGTTAAGAGCACAAACACTCCTCACCCACCTACGGACAAAGATTCTCATGTTCTCTCACTAATGGAGCCAGCAAACTGGTGGAAATGATGGAACAGAGGCTGGTCAGAGCGGAGCCCTAAGCGGAGCTCGGGGCTGGCTGGCCCCATGCTGATGCTCAGGGTTAGAAAAGCACAGGGGAGGGAGTATTTGTCACTTTTTAGGCACCTCCTTTAGCACTGAATCCTCTTCCAGTGTGGGGAGCCCTCCCCTGTGTGAGTCTCAGGGGGAGGGGGAGGCTGTGCTGAAACAGCCACAAATGCCAGCCACCTGCTCCTCCTGGGGTGCCTGGACCCCCAAAGACAGGGGCCTAATCTCAGCGAGTGAGAGGTGTCTGCCCAACTCCAGAGCAAGAGGCCAAGGGAAGCCTGGGAGGCTGTGTCCAGGGTACCACGCCAGGCTCCTCCTGGGGCCTGGCCCAGCAGGTGTCAGGGTCCTGGTCCCTCAGGTTTCTCATCTCCCAGTGTGGCTCTCCAGCCTTCCTGGAAATTCTGAGAGCCACCAGACATCCTTCTAGTCCATTCTGATTCTGCCAAAATGAGACGAAGGCAGTCCTTTCCGCTGGCCCCTGGAACCCCAGCCTGGTGCACACTCCACATGGCAGTGACTTACTCATCTGTGGATTTCCATGTTTATCACATATTCCGCTCTTTTAAAATATCAAGAAAGCAGGTGTGCTCTGTAACTCATACAAGCGTTTCTCACAGGCCAAGAAGGGAGTTTGGGGCAGTGGCTTGCAGCAGGGGAGCTGGTGCTGGAGGTTCTTGGTTTGCCCTGGAGGAGTCCCTAGCCTCACTTGTTGGCAGCTCTCTCAGAAAAGTGAGAAGGGTTGGGTTGAATAGAATAGGAAATCCAATGTATTATCAACATGTCACCATCACATGGTCACACAGATCTCACCTGAATTCACCGGTGTGGGTCTGTACCAAGCCAGGTAAGCTTGGTGTGGTCGGTCGTGGACACTCGCTAACATCCAACCTGGGAGGGGCACCCCAAATGCAGTCATTCAAGGAAAATGCCTCAAACATCTATGACATATTTCTAGGTATTCACCCGTGTGCTCTGTAAAGCACTCCTTCAGGCAAAAAAACCACCACAGCATAAAAATAAAAGACACACAGAGTCACAGGAAAATTATTTGATTTCCCCATCAGTTCAATTTATCACCACAGACACTCTACGTGGTTAAAAACCAGATTGTTTTCCTCTTCTCGCTCACACCCTGCTCGTTACCAGCTACAAACACACTTCCTGTTCATGGCAAGGTCATACCAATTTGGTGCCTAATCTCAAACCCTGTGAAATGTTGCCTAGATTCTATGGAAATTTCCCTTCCAATGAATGATTGACTGTGTGCCAGGCATTCAGAAAGAATCACTCAGGGAAGAGCATGTTTGTTCTAAAAAGGCAAACCTTCCTACTCAAAAAAGACTTTTTTTTTTTTTTCCTGCCAGGAAAGTTGAGAATGGATTGGAGTACTTCATCTTTGCTCGGGGACTGAAAGGCAGTCACGGAACGGAAAGGAGGGAGAAGGGGGCCCCGTGGGATTCTGACGGGTGTTACTTTTTTCTTGGGAGTGCTAGGAAAAAAATCAGTTGAAAACGAGAGCTTCTTCCAAAGAGCTCTTGATGATGAAAATACCAGCACGGTGCTCAAAATGGAACAGTAATTAATGGGAGTGGTATTCTGGGGCGTACAGATGACTCAGAATCCAACAATGGGATCCTAGGTAATGTCTCCCTGGATCGCACGGCTCAGTGCTCTATCCCCTTCCTAAGCACCTAGGACAGAGTGTGTGTGTCAAAGGATGAGCCTCCCCACCCACCCCTGAAAAATAATAAAAGGCAGAAAAATTCCAAGGCCCCCCTTTCCCTCCAGCCTCTCCCACACCCCACATCTCAACTCCTGGCAGCCACACTTCCCGTGCCGGGAGGTCTCCTTGCCGACTGCACTTTACAGAGGACGGGGTTGGGTGGAGAATGAAAGAGAAGGTTCTAGGACTTGGCAAGGCAATTAGAATGTGACCTCTTTAAGTTACTCAAACAACTTACTTTTGAAACACCCAGTGTTTATCCGTGGAGCAATGTGATTGGAAGGCAGATGAGGGTTTAGGGAAAAGGTCTGAGGAGGATAAAAATAGTCTTGGCTTCAGAGTGGAAATCCAAGCCCTGTCAACGGTACTTGCGATGATTTTTCCTTTAATACCAGCACCCCAGAGAACAGTGCTATCAGAACAAGAGCAGACCGCCCAAGTTCTCCACAGGGGCCGGGAAGGCAAAGGCGGGCAAGGTCTTGGGTCTCCCACAAAGCTGCCATCTTGGCCCAGAGGCCGTCTGTACCCTCATGTTCCAGCGCCCGGTCTTCCAAGTCACCCAGACTCCCTCACCCCAGGAGGGGGCTGTGCCAGGGTGGCTGACTCACCGTCATCTCCTCTGGGTTTCCACCGGCTATTTCCACCACCCTCAGGGCGGGGGCCACCTTCACCCTGGCGCGGGTCATGAACTGGATGACAGATGAGCTGTCCTGTAGAAGACACAACATGACTCACTGTCAGGTGTTCCCATCACAATGGCTGGGCCTCCAGGGTCCAGGCACAATCGAACTCCGTGTGGAGCAGACAAAAAGTTTATCACTGAACGATACAGAAATTTCCAGTCTCTTGAGGATTCCTTTATGTGGGTGGAGGAGTGGACACTGAAAAACTCTGGAGTTTCAGCACTCCTTAACACATGCAGGCTTGAGTGTTACGGTTTCCAAGTGGTAAGAGCCAGATACTTGGTTCTTGATATTGACACATCCACAAAGAGTAGACAAGAAACACAGCTGTTTGTGTCCAGCAAATCTAGACCCGGCATTCCACAGAAGGCATCTGATTTACACTTCTCAAGCATCTTCCTGCCCTGACCACAACCCTCAAACTCTTCACACGAGTCCCTTTCAACTCTTTGTGCTTAAGTGAAGCTGTTTTGGGGTGAAAGCCATTTAAGCTGGAAAAGAGGGTACCTGACGGAGAGATGAGAGAGTTGGGGAAGCATCTGGCTTATAAGCAGGCTACGACCGGAGGAGAGAAGGGGCGGGGTGGGGGCGGGCACATGTGAGACTCAGGAGGAGCCCCCCAGCCGGACTCCGGACTCCTCCGGAAGCCTTGACGTGGGCGCAGATGCAAAGCCACTGATCTGGATGATGAGGGGATGACTCCAAGGCAGGGATGGAGAAGGAATCTGGGAAAAGGCAGCAGGGTTGGCAAAACCAGGGCTTAGGGAAGAGCTGGAACATCCAGTCAGCGGTATAGAAGGTGTGGCACTGACTGTGCAGAGGTGAGCTGGCTCCTGTTGTGGAAACAGAGGGCAGACAACCAGAGCATTCAGCATCCAGCCAGTGGGGGTGGCTGGTCTCTGCCAGCACAGTGTCTTCAGCGTACCCACCCACGTTTACTCATCCTGCCTGCCACGCAAGGAGGTACATATCAGACGCCAGCTTTGACCCCTTTCTGCCTAAATCTAACCCCCAAAATGAAAGTAGAGGACTCTTCCTAAAGAAAACAGTTCCCGGGGTGGGGCACTCAGCTCATCTCTTACAAAGAAACCATGAAGACTCTCCTGGGAAGACACATGGGACGCCACTTTGTGTACCTGACCTGGGAGCGATGCACTGATTATTGTCCTTTTTTAAAACAGCAGTGGAACACATTTGAAGTGCCTATGGGAAGCTTGTCACTCAAAGGAACTATTCACATTAAGCAGCAAATAGTTTTGTATGCAATAATCTTTTACCAATTTAACAGTTTTGTAGATCTGTTGTTTTCTGTGCCAGGATCTACTGAATATTCAATCTTGGATAATCATCATCATCTTGGATATTGCTAGTGACGATAGTAATTATCCAAGTTAAAGGCTGAATAGATGAGGAGCCTGGCACAGAACAGGCCCCTCGTGTTTGTAAAAAATACACACTTTAAAAGAAATCAGATTCCTCTGATAATTAAAAAAATAATCAGATCCTACATTTCAAATGAAAACTTGTTAAGTTCAAATTTTCTTGTCTGGGGTTGGACCTTCAGGTCAAAGGAAAATAAACACACATGTAGCCCCAGGCGAACCACAAGGCTGGCTCTGCTCCACATCCTTAGGGAGGCTGGAGCCCCAAGGAGTTGTGGCTCGCCTCTTCCAAGGACCAACAGAGGCCTTCCTCTGACCTGGATTTTCTGCTGGTTTCTGCTGAAAGGGGGCTTCCAGGGAGCATGGTCCTCCAACACCCACATGTGAGACCCCATGGCTTTCTGCTGTCACGGGGTGCAGACTGAGCTGGATGGCCTGAGGGGACAGCAGTCAGTGGAACATGTTCTTTGGCAAAGGGTCACCACTGATCGGTGAGAGAGAGAGAGAGAGAGAGGGAGAGAGAAAGAGAGAGAGAAGAGAGGCAGAAAACCAGGCCAAAGCTGGGTACAAGCAGCAGCCATCTGGGTTGAGAGTGAAGGAGAAATCCCAGTAGCTTCCTGTCATTAGTGCTGTATCAGGGATCTGTTGACAGTGACAAGTGTGGCCTGGGAATAAAACTGTCACCAGGGCTGTTGGTCAAGAAGATGAACAGGATGGGTCAGTGTACAGAATCAGTCTCCCAATCTGACCTGGGGACCCAGGCCAGGCAGGCACTCCTGTGATGTGACATTCTGGAATCATAGGGTGGCCAGTGGTGCTCAAGTTCATGCCTGGTCCCCTCCCAACCTTCCTTCTTTAAGGGAGATGTAGGACCGGAAAGTATTGTTGCATGAGCCCAACTTGCCCCATTCTATGGATTTAATGTGAACCCTACCAAATTACCCAGGACATTTTTCATAGAACTAGAATAAATAAACTTAAATTTGTATGGAACCACAAAAGACCCAGAACTGCCAAATAATCCTGAGGAAAAAGAACAAGCTGGAGGCATAATCCTCCCTGACTTCAGACAATACTAAAGAGCTACAGTCATCAAAACAGCGTAGTATTGGTACAAAAACAGACATAGGGATCAATGGAACAGAATAGAGAGCCCAGAAATAAATCCACAGACCTATGGTCAATTAATTTTTGACAAAGGAGGCAAGAATATACAATGAAGAAGAGACAGTCTTTTCCGTTTCCAAACCAGTTTCCCTTCAAAGAAACCAGGGAAAGCAGAACAGTTTCCAGCCATCCACCATGTGGGGCTGCACCAGCCAGAGATGGAAAGTGGGTAAAACATCCCACGCCCCCCTGTGCCTGTGACGTATCAGGCCAGCATGTTCCTGTCATGCCTAATTTAAAAAAATAACACCAGAGTGACTTTTCTAAGGATATTCATTCATACACTGACAGGTTTATATGGATGAACACATTTACTTTTTCCAGAGGAAAACAGTCTCTGTGGCTAACATGCATATTTTGTTTTATCTGCACATGCAATTATTTTAAAAGCATCTTGTTGAATGTAGCCTTTTATACTCATCAGATCTTATGTTAAAATAAATCATAGTGAATTTGTATGATTTTTTTTTAAGGGCCACCAATTCACTGACAGGTACTTTTTATGAACCACTTTTGATAAACTCATAATAGCAAAGTGGCCTGAGGTTCAAAAGCTGGAATTCCATGAGACAAGGTTTCATCTAAACAAGGGGTTGGCAATCTATGACCAGCCCTTTGCTGGTTTTTGTAAATAAAGTATTATCGGCACACAGCCACACCCATTCCTGTGCGTATGGGCTATGGTTGCTTTCACAACACAATGGCAGAGTTGGGCAGTGGCAAGAGACTACAGTCTGTAAAGTTAAGATATCTCCTGGCCTTTTTAGAAAAGATCTGCCAACCTGGATCTAAAATGTGGTCCCCAGACCAGCAGTACTGGCATCTCCTGGAAGTGTGTCAGAAATGCAGAATCTCAGACTCCACCCCAAGGAAACTGTGTTTTTACAATGTCCCCAGGTGATTCTGATACAAGCTAAAGTCTGAGAAACTTAACTGTGCAGATGAAACACCTACGGAGCTTGCTAAAATGGAGATGCTGATTCAGTGAGACTGGGGTGGAGTCCAAGATGCTGCAGCTCTAATGAGCTCCCAAGGTGGTGCTGACACTGCTGGCCACACTCTGAATGACAAGGGTCTGGTATGTTTCCCTGGCATCCTCCCGCAGCAGAGTTATCGATGGTGCTGGCCAGGCCTGTTTTACAAGGGGCAGGGGGAGTTTTTCCTGAGGAAACCAATTCACAGGCTTTTAAATGAAGCCCGAGTGTAAGGTTCCTCAGGACTTACCTTCTTCAGTATTTCTGTGTTCAGCAGCATGTAAATGTCTATAGTTCGACTTTCTTCTTTAACGAGTGCACTGAGGTTACAGTGCATTGTTACGCAAGATATTCCTGGTTTTTCACAGTCCTGAGGGGAAAAAAAATCAGAGAACTGTCAAATGGTATTAAGAAAAAAGACAAGCACAGCAATTTATAAAACAGAGGGCTCCCCGAGCTTCTATTCTGGGAACTAAGTTAATTCTAGGCAGAGGAAAATCGTAGGAAGATGCATTCACTCCTTCTTGCCACCAGAGGGCAATCAAGGGATTGCCTCTCTGGTGGGCACCGGAACATGCCTTTAAGTTAAAGCTCACTGGTGTACCTTACCAAAAAATTGGATTTCGCAAGGAGAAAGAATTTTTTTTTTAAAGAAACACATGTACATATTCCAGAAGCATCCCTCTTATGAGATTTAAACCCAAGGTGTATTTCCTACAATATATGATTTCTGCCTGTGAAGTGACAAATAAATACACTTTCATGCCCCTTTTTTAGGTTGGGTAAATTGGAGGGCTGAGAAGTCACATGACATAAGAAAACACAGGAGGAAAGGAAAACATACGTTTAACTAAGAAAACACACGAATTACAGCTAGAAACCTAAATTCCAAATTTAAGTTACCAAAGAGGAATTCTTCTGTATCATAGGATCCAAATTGTGTGATTTTTGTGATGTTTCACGTGTGGGGTGAAACTTTCAGCCAGATACAGAGCTGCATCTGTCAGACAACTAGATATTAGTATGTCTAACAATTCTAGGGCTTTAAAAAATACTTGTATCATCAGCATTACAAAAGTACAAACATCCCACCTTCCAAGTGGCAAACAGTCCTAATTCTTCTACTGGAAAAAAAAGTGAGGAAGGAAATATGAGGCCAAAATAAGGAGATGTAGAAATGTAACCAAAGATGTGAAGAAAGGAGGCCTTGGAAAAGCATGTGACTTCATCTTTAATACCGTCACTTTTTTTAAAAAATCGAGGTACAACTTACATATAGCAAACGAACTAAATCTTAAGGGTCCATCTTGATGTATTTTTACATGTCTACACCAGATCAAGATGCAGAACCTTTCCAGCACCTAAGCAGTTTCCTTCATGCCCCCACCTGTCAATATTCCTCCAAAAGTAACCACTATCCTGACCAACAGGGCCAGTTTTGCTATTTTTGAAATTCATATACATGGAATATTACATGAGTCCCTTTGTCTCTAACTTCTCTCACTCCATATACCTGGGAGTTGAATTGCTGGGTCATAGGGTACACATTTGTTTAGTTTTAGTATATGCCGCCTAATAGAAGGGCACAAAGTGAACAAGAACCACCACTTTTATATATACATATTTTTTTCTACTTTTTATATATATGGATATTTTTGAAGAATGATTTATTTATTTTGCAGGGGGCGTGGGAGGTAATTAGGTTTACTTCTTTCTTTATTTTTAGAGGAGGTACTGAGGATTGAACTCAAGACCTTGTGCATGCTAAGCATGCACTCTACCACTTGAGCTATACCCTCCCCACCGAACCACCATTCTTGATTAGACTCATACTATCTGGAAAACTGTTTTACTTTGTGCTTGGTGGGTTGCAAAGGTTTTTCCCTTTGCCGGTTAATGGAATATGAAATGTAAGTTTAAAACTTTGACAGAAACTTCAGGCTGAAAAACAGGAGTTGTCGACAGTCCTTGTGACTTTCTAAGCCAATTGATTAAAAGCAAATTTGGGAAGGAATAAATGCCAAGTAGAAAACGGGTCTCTCATCTCTGACTTGCCTTCCTAGTGAGGACCACCCATGCTAACACAAACAGTAAGCAAATTCTTACCAAGACTTTTCTTCCAGATTTTGTGAAAAATGCAAAGATTGTATGGAAGATGTTTTCTTGTTCTTGAGGGATGATGCAGGGGGTTGGATTCTTCTGGAAAGAACAGTTTCCCTTCTCGTGGCCCACCTGCAAATGAAAAGAAAAGTCAGAGTGGTTCATCCCAAGAACAGATCATGAGCCTGGAATCCCTTATTGCAGAAGCGGTCGCGGCAGAACCCAAAGTCAGCTTTCCCAACAACCCTTGTCCATTCTCCACCACACAGTAACGGCTGAAGAGCTGAAGGGGCAGAAGCAGTAGCACCAACAAGGCCAAATAATAAAAGATGAGGCTGCTCAGTCATTAAATAATTGAGATGAGGTGGGACATAGCATGCAAGTGAGATGTGATCAGGGAACAGTTAAGATTTTGGGAGCAAAATAAACTTTTTAAAAACGTCCTTTCGGCAACTCTTGAGATGAACATTCATGTTCTTTGTCTGGATGAGGAAAATGAAACTCAGGTTAAGTCACTGGTCAACAATCACATAGACTAGAACTCAGATTTTGAAACCAGATCTTCTGAGTTCCAACATTTCCACATAGTCTGCTGCCAGAGGTGTTCAAACTGTGTTCCATGGAACCCCTAGGGTGCCATGAAACTCTGTCAGTAGATTCCCGAGATGAGAAGGGGCACCAAGCAGGACTGCTCTGGGCCCCCATCTCTGTTCCAACTACAGCATAAACCACATATAATGTAATTTAAAACCAGGGTTCTGTTACCAAAAAATTCCCCCCAAACAAAATAAAAACAGTTGGGCAGCCACTGCACTGAGCCACACAGGAGCTTACATACCCAGTGAGCTCCTGGTGAGGTATCTGATTTTGCTTCTGACAGCATTTAAAAGTCCAGTGGGAAAACAGTGGTGAGCAACAGCATAAACAATAGTGCATAGTCTTCTATGTGGATTTCTTTAAGAATTTTTGATGCTTAAATTGAGAAAATGTTGGAAAAAAGAAGCCTCCTTTATAAATTATCATGTCACAGTTTGTAGTTGAAGACTTGACATGACTTAAGGTCAAGTTGCAAAATTAATAGTTAGAAATTCAACATCGAGGATTGTGTTTACAATCCTATTTCTAAGCAGAATCATCTATTTAAACTAAACTCTCCTATCTTTAATGCCCTTGAGTAAAATATAGTGTGTTTGCACTTATTCAAGAATATTTCAGCTTCTCATTCATGGCAGGGAGCAAGGCTTAATTTAAATTTCTTACATGGAAACTTTTAACAAGTGAATGATGCTGATTTTTTAAATAATGAACTATAAAACAAGACCCTCAGATTTACTAAATTCATTTCTATCTTTGGTCTGAATACATATGCCACGATTTACTATATATGCCAGAAGATAAATAAGATGAAGATTTATTTCCTCAAATTAAATACTGGAAAAGAGAGTGCTGCCTTTAAAACTCTCATAGTTTTGAGCCTTAGCGTTCTTTAAAAGTATCTCATCATTTGGTACTCTCTCAATTGCTTTATTTGAACCACAAAATCTGGGAAGACACTCCAGCCTGAAATGGTCTCAATCAATGTTGGTTTTGGACGCTTTTCCAGGCCACTGGAGGGAATTAATGGGAAGGAGGCAATGAGATTTAACAGATTTAGTCATTATTCCTGGGGTGCAACTGTTGTAAGTTGTGATAAATATTTTAAAGCTTATTTTTAGAAAGCAAAACATTAGTTGCGTATGTCGTGAGGCTCATGAATAATCACTTCTAAGACAAATTGGAAAAACAACCACTGAAATGTTATACAAATGGGTATTTGTGTCTTGTAATAAAGTTTCAGCATCAAACACGGATTCAAAATGTTCCACATTTCAAGTAAATTAGACGAACTGAAGATGTCTTGCTTTAGAAAACTGTTGACTAAGAAAGTGGCTTAGTAATGCTATTTATCGATCTCAAAAGATGTACATCTGCATAAAATCATTCTGTGAAATGTTTGAGGGAAAACAGTAATACAAATTAATGTGTTACTCTTACATAATTTCAAGTGTGTGACTACATGATTAGGTTAAGTATTATAAGTAGATAGTTGATTCTTTTCCTGTTGTTTTTTTTTTTTTTAGGTAAATTTACATTCACCAAAATGCACAAATCTTAAGGGTACAGTTTAATGAATTCTGAAAAATGAAATCACCCACATAACCACCACCCCAGTAAAGGGAGAGAACACGTCCATCACTCTAGACAGCTCCCTCTGGCCCCTTTCTAGTCTCCCCGCCTATCCCAAAGGCAATCGTAGCTCTGATTGCTGTTAAGCTGGCCAAAAAGTGTTAAATTTACCACATTAGAAACGCTGGGGGATAAACAACAAGGACCTACTGTATAGCACAGGGAACTATATTAAATATCTTATAATAACCTATAATGGAAAAGAATCTGAGGAAGAATATATATATGTGTATGTGTATAAATGAATCACTTTGTTGTACACTTGAAATTAACACAACATTGTAAATCAAGTATTCTTCAATGAAAAAAAGGAAAAGTGGGGGATCACGTTCTGGGGGGGGTGCCCTTTATTTGGGCACATATGGAACATTGTAGATGGAAAATATTTTGTTCATTGAGCATTTGAGAATTTGAATGTGTGTGCTCATGTTCTTAATTCCAATCATTTTTCAGTCTGAAGTATGTGTCTCCACTTTTCCCATGTGTCATCTGGAGTGGATATTTGCTTCAAGACCACTGGAGAACTGGTCCTTCTGTGGCCCTGTGGCATTCATATCCCTCTGTTGAGATGACCAGGCCTGGCCACCCAGACGCCTTCTGTCTGGGTTGAGAGAGACAGAACTCTGAGTCTTGCAGGATGCATCAGGCCCTCATTAAAATCAGGGGTGGGGCAGACTTCCTCCTGGCTCTGCAATGGTTGATTTGGGTTTCCAGGCAGGGAGGGGACGTGCGGGAGCAGAGCCCCAACCCAGCAAGTTTCACTAGCCTGCGTGCGTCCTGAGGAGCCTGGCGCTGACATCCTCACGGGAGGCCAGCGTGTGCGGAGGGGGCTGGGAACAGCAGGAACAACCAAGCAAGGCACCAACACGCTGGGCAGAGATGGGGCAGAGACAGGGCAGAGCTCTCTCTTCCTCTCCCTCCTCCCTAGGAGTTGGGGGGGGTGCTGTGAATGGGGTGATGAAGATGACGTGATGTGATTTGACATGACATTTGATCTGTCCCAGTGGAATCCGGAGAAGGAAAGTGGAGACTGAGTCTGTGGTGAATGAAAGTCTCAGCCAGTCCTGCTCCCAACTGTGGTTACACGGGAATCACTTCAGTCGGGGGAAACGACGTTTTTCTGGGCGGTTCAGGGTGGTCCTCTCTCAGAGGAGACTGAGGGTTGCTCGGTGATGCACGTGTCTGGTTCAGACCAGCTAATCCAGCTGTAGACGTTTCCTCAGCTAAAACTGAGCAACTCAGTCCCCGGCTGGGGTCATCAGGGCGAGGGACTGTTCTGTGTGTGTGGATAGAATATGTGGGATGGACAGGACGGTACCCAACACTTGTGCAGCCCTTGCAGTGTGCCCCTGTGAGGTGAGTGCTGCTACTTCACCATGTACAGATGGGGAAGCTGAGAGGTGAGGGGAGGCTGGGTCTCCCACGGGGCAGGCAGCAGAGCTGGATCAGAACACAGGCCCTCTGGCTCCAGAAACCTGTTTACAACCACCTCCCTGCTTCTCAGTTACAGAGGCTGAGGATGGGGCTGGGGTGGGAGTCATGCAGGGTGGAGAGTGGAGGTGGAGGGAAACCAGCCTTCCTATTCTTAACCCAGTCAAAGGGAAGGAACCCTGAGCCCGCAAGCCCAGGAATCCCAGAGTCCTCCATCCTGACCCACTCCTGCTCCACAGCAAAAAAAAAAAAAAAAAAAAATCACAAAACACAAAAACCAAGAAACCATGGGAGATAAAGTGCCTGCTGGCTGGGAGGCCAGGCCACTCTGTGCTGTCTCGGGCTGGAAGGGGAACAGAGCATCCTGGAATGTTATTTCTGGAAGGCAGCTCTGAGATCATGCGGTCCTGTGGCCTCGGCTGACAGATAAGGAACCAGAAGCCCCGAGTTTCAAGACTTGTCCAAGGTCACGTGATTGGTTGCTGGCAGTAAGCAGCCTCCACTGAAGCAATCCTGTGGCGCAGATGGCCTTGATGAACTTGACGGTCCCGGGCTTCAGCGCCTCACGACTATGGCAGTTCAGGTCTCCAGTCTCCTCGGTGTGAAGATAGGACAGTGGCCAACCTGGCCACTAAGGTTGTCCTCAGTTGCTAATTGTGCACTTTGAGGACCATCTTGCATTTTCATTAGAGCGTGGGGTCACCGAATCTCCGGCTATGCAGATAAGCAATTACTGATCCCCCACCCCTACCCCCGCAATTTTGCCCCGCCAACAACTTGGTTCTAACCACTCTCTGGTGGTGAAGGCAACAAGGGAAGAGGTGTTTTCTTCTTGCAGACAACGCAAACACCACGGTGCTAACATCCGACAGCTTCATTGCCATGATTGGCCAAGGATGCTGGGGCCACGGCCCCTGCTCATCCCTGCCCACTCACTTCTCATCTAGTCTCCAGACTCTCTGAGTCCCAGTGCTTCCCATGACATGGTGCTCATCTTCCGGGATGCCTGGGAGCCAGAAAAGGTCATGTCAACTGGGATGAGAATAGAAGGACTTTACCAAACACACAGAAAGAGACGAGAGGATTCGAGACACAGTTTCGAGGCTGAATTCTGCTGAGGCAGCTACTGAGGGTTTGCTGTTGGCACTTGGCCTCCGCTACTCCTCTCGTCCTGATCCCAAAGAAAACACTGTGCTAGTTGAAACCAAGAAAGAATGGTGACTTGGGAAACTGTGGGGAGCCCAAGAGAATGGGGATATCACTTGGTGGCAGAGTCTGGGTCAGCCTTGGTCAGGGGACTACCCCACACCGTGGTCAGAAGCCTCCAGGGTTCTGGGCCCGTCTGAGGACAAAGTGTCCTCAGTACACTCTAGGTAGTCAGGCAAAACCTCACTTTGTGAAATACTGGGTTTGAAGTGTGAATTGGGGTATAATCATGAAAAAGAGAATTGATTCTCTGTGTCAAATGTTAGTATCATCTGCCACCAGGTGGGAAAGGGACATCTAGAGCTTTTACTGAAGACTCTCCAGGCTGCAGTGGTCTGATTAAGATGTAGGAGGAAACGGGGCATTTCCATGTCACAGTCTCAAAAGAGGGACCTGCTCAAGATCCTTCTTAGAGCTTTGGCTGACCTAGAGCGAGAGCGAGGACTCAGGTCTCTCCCAGGTTCCTAGAACAGAGCAGCCCCAAAGGAGCCCCTGTCCCTGGGCTTGGAGGGACAGGAAAGTCCTCCAATCTGTTTTCTAAGTCTCTTGCTCCAAGCTCCTGGAAACTGATTCCAGTTGCTGAAAGCTCCATCTCGATGCTGAGTTCAGATATAAATGGGAATTCTACTAGCTAACATTACGTCCTATTCTAAGAGATGGGATACACTGAATCCCTTTATACCCATGCACAGAGGGTACTATTATCAGTAGGTAACCATGTAATTTATTGTCTGGACCAGGACATTTTTAAGAAAGAAGTAGGGGAGTCAACCAGATGGAACAGCAAAACAGACACAGATCAGGGATGTGCTGGGCAAACTGGGACATCTGGTCTCCTTAAATTTCACCCAATTTTACAGATGAGAAAACCAAGGCCCAGAAAGATTAAGTAACCTGTCACGTGTCTATCAGCTTTGACTGTGGAAGGAGCGCCATCTCCAAAGTCCCCACCAGGAAGCTCTCTGACCAGCTCCACCTTCCTGGCACCCAGGCCGCACAGTCTCTGTTCCCCATGTGCCCGGACCATCATCTCATGGTTTAGCCTTTCACAGCCCTCAGGGCAGGGCTCTTATGTGATTATCAATCTTGTCTACAAATCTCTCCCTCGATAAGTAGGTTGGCCCCTGTCATGAACTGCATTCCTGACTCCAAGGAGGTGGCACTGCCAAGTGGATCCTAGAAGATAAAGAGAATTTCAAGAGAGTAAAGGAAGCGTGAGAAGGAATTCCAGGCAGAGAGGAACAGCATGTGCAAAAGCATGGAGGTGCGAACAGTAGGCTTGTGTCTAGAGAGCCTAGGAGTTCAACATGGGCATGCTTTGCATGAATGCTGTGTGGCAGTGGCCAGAAACCAGGCAGGAGAGGTGGGCTTGGACACAGAGGAGGGCCTGGTAGGCAAATTTTAGAGACAGGAATTCATCCAGAAGGTGGA